>NC_090444.1:184352409-185033481 GCF_031143425.1 Pleurodeles waltl | reverse complement strand
CCGGCAGAACGGAGATACAATGCAGCACACAGGGCAACCCGCTATGTGGTGGAGCGCACATTTGGCCTCCTGAAGAGTCGCTTCCGTTGCCTCCACAAGAGTGGAGGGGCACTACAGTACAGTCCAGAACCCACATGTAGAATAGTGGCTACTTGTGCAATCTTGCACAATATAGCTACAACCAGGGGCATACCTATAGAAATCAGTGACACTGAATCAGATGTGTATGACGATCCCATACCACCTCTACAGCCAGCAGACAGGACCAGTGCAGCAGAGGGACGGCAAAGTCGTGCTGACATCACACACAACCATTTCAGACGTGAGCATGTACAATCAAACTCCACTGACTACTGTAGCTATAGTGAGAAAAATATTTATTCCTTTACGGCAGGTTATGAATTATGATGAATAAAGTAAAAGTGGGATTGATAAAAACGAAAATAAACAAATGAACTGAGTCCCACACTACTTCTTCATAGTGGGGACACCAGAGTCAATGAGGCAAGAGTCACTTCCTCCTCCCTCGCACACCACTGGGGTGCCCAGTTGAATCACTGGCACCCTGAATGTCAGGCTCTGTGGCAGTGCTGCGCCTGGCACTGCGCCGTCTGTGGTCTGGAGCTGGTACGTGCACACTACTGAGGCTCGAGGTGTCCTCCGTGTCCCCCAAGGCAACCTCACTGGGAGTGGCCAACCTCTGTCCCATTACTTGTTCGATCACAGTGGTGATCTGGACAAGGTCCTGGACCACATCCCTGCTGGTGTGTGCAGCCTCTACCTGGGCTGCCACAGCACGACGGGCGATGAGGGCGGTGGAGTTGGCCATACGATTGGAGGACCTACAGTAGTTTGCAAACATGGTGCGAAAATGGTGCTCATGTCTGCGTATACTCAGTCTTTCATGTCTCAGCTCCTCGCACAGGTCACGCACTGCAGTGTTCAGCTCCCTAGTGTCCTGGGAGGCCTGCACCTGTCCCTCACGCAGCTGGTTGATGTTTTCATTCAGGGTGTCAAGTCTCCGATGCAGCCCAACCGTATTTCTATTGTGGACTCTAAGGTTCCTGTCCAAACTTTGTATTCTTCTATTCTGCAGGCGCTGTTGCTGCAACATAGCAGCCTCAAGTCCACCAAACAGGGATGTACCCTCAGCTGCCTCCTGCAGTTGCTGTCGTGACACTGGGGCACTTGGACGATGCGCTGCAGGACCCCTGTCCTCCGGTACCTGGCTGCGCATCCCGGATGCAGATGGTGTGCCTGAACTCTCCTGCTGCACATCAGAGTCACCACTGAGGTCTGGTAGTGGCAATGGCCTAGGCCTGCGGCGCACAGTTGGGAGATTGATGGACACACTGTGTTGGTGTCAGAGGGCAGCTGTGTGTCCATGTCCCCTACACCCGTCATTGCTGTGGCTGCTGTGACAGGCCCACCTGCAACAACAATATGCAGCATGTCAGTTCTGTATGTTACATTCTCTGTCCTGAAATGGCAATAAAACTTTAGATACTGCTGTACATGGTGTAGTGTGTGTTGTGTTACCCTGGGTGTCACTATGCTTGCTTACATTGTCATGCTACTGTCTGTACTAGTTTGTGGACCACGACTCCCATAATGCATTTATGTGCTGCCACTGAAATGTGGACTGGACTACTTCACACACTACTTCACATTATATTCTAATTCCTAAGGGGCTTTTCTGCATGCAGATACTGTGTTCACACAACAACATTTGCACTTACCTTGGCTGGTACTTGGTTGAGCGGAGGTGTCTATGTCTGTGACCCCTGTTACTGCTTCCGGTAGGAGAGTCGATTCCACCAGGTCCTCCAGTGGTGTGGCAGGTGGCTCGGTTGGTGGTCCACCTCCTGTGCTCCTGGCCTTTGCAAGTCACCTTGCCACCCTCTCCTTTGCCCGGGACCGCAGGTCATACCAGCGCTTCTTGATTTCATCAATGGAGCGCTGGGCCACTCCAATTGCGCAAATTTTGCTTTGGATCTCCAGCCAGAGTCTCCTCTTCTCACTCTCTGGCACCTGGAGGGATGATTTGCCAAACAGGCGGTCATGACACCTCACCACCTCCTCTGTTAAGATCTCCAGCTCCTGCTCACTGAACTTGAGCTTGCGCTTCCTCTCCTGCTTCTCAGATCCTGGACCTTGGGGCTCCATTGTGGCTCAGATGATGCTGCTCCTTCACAGTGCTGCTCACAGTGGCTAGGCTGCTCTCACTCTGGATGCTGGTTTGGGTGTGGCACTTATACCTGCCTCAGATGACTCATTTCCTGTTGATGAGTCATCAAGCTCCTCCAGGTGTGCATTCTCGAACTTTCTCGCATTTTGCAATTTTTTACTGAATCGCAAAAAAATCACAAATTGCGAGAATGCAAATTGCGATTCGGTAAATGGGCCTCGCAAACCACAAATAGCGATTTTTGAGAAATCGCTAATTCCGAATCGCAATTTTGTTACATGGCCTATTGCGACTCGGAAATTGCGATTTCTTAAAAATCGCATTTTGCGATTCGCAAGTTCCATTTTTCATACAAAGTCACAAATTCAAGTCAACTGTGATGAAGCATGTACCAGCTACAGGAACCCAGTTAGACCTGCTGAACAGAATACCTTAAACCCTGGTAGTGGAGCACTGCATGGATCAGTGTCAAAGATGCGCCACGCAGCCGAAGCAATGTGCTGGTTCTGAGATGCAATGAAGCTGCAGGGCAAGGTCCTGTTGCATTGTTGGCGAAGATCCTGTTGACAGCATTGGCGATGTGAAGTCCAGCATCAAGGATGCAGTGCGCACTTTTTTGCAGAAACCCCTTTTTTGGCATTAGAACTCAGTGCACTATACCCCAGCTAGCCAGTGCTTAAGGGTTTATGCTCCCTCCCTAAAGGATGGTAAATTTAGCCTACACCTAATTGACACATTTAATTTACTGTAAGTCCTTAGTAAATGGTACTTCATGTACCCAGGGTCTGTAAATGAAATACTAGAAGGTTGCAGTAGTAATTGTGCCACCCACTAAAGTGTCCTTTAAAACATGTCTCAGGCCTGCCACTGCAGCCTGTAGTGGAGATTTAAATTGATATTTCGACCAGTAGAAAAATAAACCTTTTACAAGGCCTTATCTTTCATTTTTAATACATAAAAGTCAGTCCTAAGGTAGGCCCTAAGAGCACCTGGGGCGGAGTGCATGGTGTTTGACAGGTAGGACATGTGGGTTTAAATTTTATATGTCCTGGCAGTAGAAAGCTCCTAATGTTGTTTTTCACTGTGTTAAGGCCTGGACCTGCCTGGATGTGCCTGAGCCCTACTGCTGGGCTCTGCTGGAGTGAGCCATGATCTCCAATAGGTGCACCTCCGGTCCTGGATCCTTGGCTGGCATCAGTAGGAGGTTGTCCAAGAAGAAAAAGGTAAAAATAATGAAGTATGAGCCTCTCATGACCATTGGTGCCAAAGATCTGCCGCACAAGATGATCACCAAAGTGTAGCTTGGATGAGACCTGCTTTTCTCACTTGCAACAACCGCTGGTGATGACCAGCAACGGAAGACCTGCACTTTGAGCCAAATAACCAATCAATGAGTTAGTATTTGTTTAGCGCCCCACTATCACCCTTGGGGGATCTGGGCACTGGGGTGTGAGGTCTTGGTTGAACAGCCAAGTGTTGAGTTTTTTTCCAGAAGTCCCTGAGGTAGGTTTCACTTTGGAGGTGGAGGGGCAGGTCATTCTAGGTCTTTGCAGTGATGTTGGAGAAGGAACAGCCTCTGCTGTGGCTGCAATGGATATGGGTGTGTGTAAGGGATAGTGAGGAGGAGCTCAGGTTGATGGAGGTTCATTCAGTGGTTGATGAAGACTGGCCCAAAATCATGTAAGGCTTTGTAGGTGGTAGTGAGGATCTTGAACTGGCATGTCTACTGTATGGGGAACCAGTGGAGGTCTCTGAGGTGGGGGGTGATGTGTGCCCATTTGAGGAGGTTCAGGACGAGTCTGGATACCATGTTCTGTATAGTCTGGGGTATTTTGAAGAGTTGGGAGGAGATGCCAGCGTATAGTGCATTGCTGTAGTCAAGGTGGCTGGTAACAAGTGCCTGGATGACATCTTTCCTGGTGTTGACTGGGATCCATCTGAAATGTTTGTGGAGCATGCCGAAGGTGTGAAAGCAGGAGGCAACTCTGGTGATTTGTTGCTTCATGGTCAGGTCGTATCGAGGATGATGACAAGGTTGCATATGTGGTCTGTTGGCTTGGGAGGGGTTCCTAGTATGGCTGGCCAGCAACTGTGGTCCCATATGGATGTTTTTTATCCCGAAGAGAAGTGCTTGAGTTTGAGGCAGTTTGGTTACATCCAGTTGCCAACATGAGATGTGGTAATGCAGAAGTTTGTTCTGGTGGTGGTGGGGTCTTCAGTGAGTGAGAGGTCGAGCTGCATATCATCTGCATAGGATACAATGTTGAGACTGTGGGATCTGATGATGTCAGTGAGGGGTCATGTAGGTGTTGAACAGTGTGGGACTGAGGGCTGATCCTTGGGGTACGCCACATATGACATTCTCGGGTTCAGAGGTGAAGGAAGGTAGTCAGATGCTCTGGGTATGCCATGTCAGGAACGAGGCGATCCATCTGAGGGAGTTCTTTTGTATGCCAATGTTGTGGAGACTGTTGATTAGGGTGTGGTGGGAGACGGTGTTGAATGATGGCCTTCTTGAGAGCTTTGGCAGGGTAGGGGAGCAGAGAGATTGGTTGATAATATTTGAGTATGCTGGGGTCAGTGGAAGGTTTCTTTGGGAAGGGTCTGATTTCTGCATGTTTCCATTTGTCCCACAAGACTGCCTTGGTAATGGAGGGGTTGAGGATGCTGGAGAGTTGCTTGACTATGTCCCTGGTTCCGAGGTTGAACAGGTGGTGTGGCAGGGTGCAGTGGGTGCTCAGGAGTAGATGGTAGTCATGATGGCCGAGGTGGACTATGTAGTGAGTGGTGTCCATGTGGTGACCCGTACAGCTGGTGTGTGCTAGTTGTTCGAAGCTGCTGAGGTGGAAGACTGTGGGTTGACAGCAACAGTAATGTTGGAGGTCATGTGCAACAGCAATTACAGCAACTGCAATGACAGCCCAAGACGACCAACACTGTGCAGCTCCAGTGACTACCGGAACTTCACGCTACAGCAACGACCGCCTGAAACGCTTAACCTGCTCTTCGTGCCGAAAACCTCCTCTTTGTGTTTTCTTCCAATGCGAATGGAACTCTTTGTGCCAGCCTTGAGAAGGTAACTTTTCAGCAGTACTGACCTGGTTCCTGTATATGAGGAGCACTCCATCACGGTTGGCCTGAACTTTTAGAGACATCAGATTACCATGAGGGGCACTCCGGTTCTACTGATGGGATTTTTGTTGTTCTGGTGTCATTTTATTTATTAACCTTCATTCTATTTCTTTAGATTTGTTTGTGATTTGTCTTGCACCGTTTTTTAACATTATTGCTGTTAGTGTGCTGCATAAATACTTTACACATTGCCTCCAAGTTTCACCTGGCTGCTTTGTGCCAAGCTACCAAAGTGTTAAGCAGAGGTTAATTTAGGGCCTTTTGTGGTTCATCCTGACAAGGATTGTGGTTGTTGCCTGAGTGGGTCATTCACACCCCAAACCAATTACCCAATTTCTTGCATGCAAATATGTGCACACATTCTATTTGTCTGACACTAATTATAGGCAGCCATCTTAGAGTGGTGGGTATTTTTTTTTTACTTTGATTGTTAAACCTTCTCCTTGTAGTAGTTGATGAAATTATTAATCTGCTTATGCATATTATTTTCTGTCAAAGATAAAAGGACATCATCATTTGCAAAGAGCAGTGGGTGATTCAAGAGTAAGTTTGCACAAGTAATTTTCAACCTCATTTAAAAATATACTAGCAAGAATTGGAGCTAGCACACAACCTTGTCTAATCCCTGCCAGCATATGTATCCCACTACTACATTCCCTTGTTGGGCCACAGATAACTTGGGCACTTGTTTCAAGTTGCTAGCCTTTTATTACATTCAAGAAAGCTTTACTCATACCCACAAAATTTAGCGATAGACATGGATTTCAATCAATCAATCAGGCCGTATTTATGAAGCACAGCTTATCACAGATGAGGGTATCTCGACGCTGGGCTGGGGGTCTTAGTCAAAGAGGAAGTCCTTGAGTCCCTTCTTGATGTCTGCCAGCGAGGGTGCTGTTTGAAGGTGGAGGGGAAGGGTGTTTCAGAATTTGGCAGCAAGGTGGGAGAAGGGTCAACCTCCGGTGCAGCAGTGGCAGATGAGCTGTGTCTGTGTGAGGACGAGGTGTGCGGAGTGGAGGTTTCTGGATGGTTGGTGTAAATTCAGGAAGTTGTTTATGCCAGTCCTTGGTCATGGAGGGCTTTGTAGGCATGGGCCAGAAGCTTGAAGTGGCATCTCTTCTGGATGGGGAACCAGTGGAGGACTCTCAGTTGCTAGGAGATGTGGGTCCTTTCAGGCAGGTTAAGGATCAGTCTCAAGGCTATATTATGGATCACCTGGAGTCTTCGCATGAGTTCTCTGGTTGTGCCTACGAAGAGTGCATTTCCGTAGTCCCGGCTGCTGGTGATGAGGGCCTGCGTCACTCTTTTCCTGGGGTTGGTGGGTAGTCACTTGAAGATTCTGTTGAGCGTACACATCATGTGGAATCAAGCGGGGGCAAAGGTGTTGACTTGTTGTTTCATGGCAGTTGGCTGTCAAGGATGATGCCAAGGTTGCGGGCATGATCTTTAGGAGTGGGGGTGGGACCGAGTTTCGATGGCCACTAGGATTAATTCCAGAGGGATATGTGTCTGCCAAAAATCATCACTTCAGTTTTGTCTGTGTTGAATTTTTGGCAGTTATCTCTCATCCTGGCAAAGACATTCTTCATGCAGTTGTGAAAGTTTGTTTTTGTCATAGTGGGGTCTGCTGAGAGTGAGAGGAAGAGCTGGGTGTCGTCGGCATATGAGATAATGTTGATGTTGTGGGTTCTGATAATGTCTGCTAGTGGCGACATGTAGATGTTGAAGAGGGTGGGGTTGATGGATGAGCCATGCGTGACACAGCAGTTGGTATGCTTGGGCTGTGAGGTGAAGGGAGGGAGACAAATCTTGTGTGTGTGCCCTTTGAGGAAGGACGCCATCTATCTGAGAAAATTATCTTTGATGCCGATCTGGTGCAGACAGTTGATGAGTGTGTGGTGGGAGACAGTGTCGAAAACAGCAGAGAGGTCGAGAAGGATCAGGGCGACTGCTTCTCCTCTGTCGAGTACGGTACAGATGTCTTCTGTAGAGGTGATTAGGGCTGTCTCAGTGCTGTCGTTGGCTCTGAATCCAGATTGGGAGGGTTCTAGAAGGTTTTTTCTCTCCAAGTGTTTGGTGACTTGGAGGTTGATGGCCTTCTCCAGGATTTTGGCGAGGAACGGGTGAATCAAGATGGGGGCAATAGTTCTAGAGGTTGTTGAGGGTTGTGGAGGGTTTCTTGAGGAGGGATCAGACTTCTGAGTGTTTCCAGGCCTATGGAAAGGTAGCTGTGGAGATGGAAGAGTTAAGGATGGTGATGAGCTGGTGGCTGATCTAGACGCTTCCAAGGTTGAAGAGTTGATATGGGCATGGGTCGGTCGATGCACCTGAGAGGATGAGTTCATTAATGCCAAGGTGTTCATTGTGCTGAGTTGCCCCCATTTGGAGAGTGGGTGGTCTGAGGCTGTTCTCACAGGGGTGGGGATGCTGAGGAGGTTGGTGGCTTGGAGTTCAAAGTTTCTGTCTTCTGGCTATCTTGTTGTGGAAGAGGTCTGCAAGGGCGTCACAAAGTTCCTATGAGGGCGGAGTCGAATTTTCTGTGGCTGATGCGCAGGTGAACTCTCTGATGATGGTGAAGAGTTCCTTGGTCTGGTTGGCACTGACCTCGATGTGATGTGTCAGGGTGCTCTTTTTGTGGTTTTAAGTAGGTGGTGGTATTTGTTCAGGGTTGATTTCAGGATGGATCAATCAATGTCATTTTTACTGGATTGCCATTTCCTTTCTACTTGTTTGTGTCTGCGTTTAACCACACTGAGTTCTGGAGTGTACCTGCTGGCTTGTTTGGTAGCTCTGTGCTTTTGGCTGGATTTGTGGGAGTGACTCAGTTGGTGGAGCAGGTGATCCAAACATTGAAGTTCCGTACTGCCTGGTCTAGGTTGGTTGAGGCGTCGGGCTGAGTGAGGCTGAGGGTATCAGTCCATTGGTACTGAGAGTCCTTGGTCCAGCTACAGAAAGAGGCAATGAGGCAGTTGGGGCGATACAGGGGGATCCGATGATGGTAAAGTGTACAATGGAATAGTCAGACCAGGTGAGGTCCATGGTGTGGTTGTATCTGTTTCTGTTTCTGGGCATGAAAATGGGGTCTAGCGTATGTCCAGCTCTGTGCATGAGGTCTGAGACCAGCTGCGTTAGGCAGATGTTGTTCATGTGTTCCAGGAGGTAGGTGGAGTTGGTGTCTGTGGGGTCATCCAGGTGAAAGTTGAGGTCTCCCAAGAAGATGTAGTGCTCGGATACGATGGCAAGATGTGTGATGAATTCAGTGATGGTGTCGCTGAGGCTACTTCGTGTTTCTGGGGGTTTGTCTGCAAGGGTTCCTCTGATGGTGGTTTTGCCATCAGTATGGAGTGGGAAATTCAAGTGTTCCATAAATGGCGTGGCTTCATCTTCAGTGGTCATACAGATTTCTTCCTTGTGTACGATGGCGATGCCGCCTCAGTTTCTGTTGGTGCGATGTTTCATTTTATAGCTGCTGGAATTTGTAGTGGTGTTTGTCTGGGGCTGACAAGGGGGTGAGTCAGGTCTCTGTGATGAAGGTCATGTCTGGGCTGAGGGTGGAAATGGTGTCCTAGACTTCAGTGATGTTTGCTCAACGATCTTTCATTGATCAGAAGGCATCTGAGTTGATCTGGGGGGTTCTCCGGCAGTGAGGCGGCAAAGTGAGTGATTCTGTTAGGGCAGCCAGTCCTGGGGTGGTGGTGAAGTGGCAGTGGTGGCAGGGGCACCTAGATCAGCGGCGTAGTACCTGTGGGAGTCTGAAGGGCCAGCGTTTCTGGTGCTGGGTGTGGTCTCGGCACGGACAGGTACAGCTGGGCATGCCTTTGGCACACCTTTGGCATGCCGTTGGTGTGGCCACACTGTGGGCTCCATGAAATAGGTCTAAGGAGGGGCATTGGAGAGGTGGGAGGTGGGAAAAAGCAGGAAAGGCAGCAGGGTAATGGCGAGGCAGAAAGTGGTCAGGGCGTGGTGTCTGGGGCACAGGAACATGGACCTAGGGTGACTGGGAGCAGGGTGGCAGGAGGAGTCTGCTGGCTGGTGAGGCTTTCTCTGACAGTGGCAGCGGTCCTCCAGTCAGCTGCGGGAGAGGCTGGCAGCAGGGGAGAGCCTGCAAGGACCTGCCGCTGGAGCCCTGCTGTGACCTTCATTAAATAGGTCCTGGGAGAGATGCTGGGGAGGCGACAGGCATAACAAAGTGGGAAAGGTCACGGGGAACAGCAAGTTAGGAAGTGATGAAGGCGTGGTGCCTGTGACACAGGAACCTTGGCTTAGTGTGACTTGGACTAGTGCGGCAGAAGGGGTCTGCTGTCTGGTGAGGCTGTCTCATAAATTGGGAGGGGTCCTCCAGTCAGCTCCGGAACAGTCTAGCAGCAGGGGACAGCTGACAAGGACCTGCTCCTTAATCTATTAGCTATTTAGAAAATGGCTTTTAGATCTATGAAAGTTAAATATATACATTATTATATTTACTCATAGGGAGTGGATGTGAAAGGGCTGATTTACAAAGGCATGAAAGAGTACATAAAAGAGTACTCCTATAATGCTACTTGAAAGTGCTCCTATGATATTACTTTCAGTACCCATAAAATATTTTGTGAATTGGGTCCTTTTATTTACTTTCTTGTGATGATTGCTGCTTACCAGTGGACCATCCACGAGGGTCTAAATGACTCCCATGAGAAAGGGCCAGCTTTTACACTAGTCACTTCCACAGCATTATTCCTGTCATGCTGAATGAATGTCTCCCCCCCTCTTTTCACCCCCATATAACTAAACCCTGATATTAGTACTGATATATTACCAATCAGTACTATTGTAGCACACTCATGACCTCTGTGTTCATTTTCTATTTTCTGTTATTGGTTATGCTATGTTCTAATATTTTTGCATAGCACAGTAGCCATTATTTCTAATTGCCCATGTAAACCATTTGGTGTATCCTTTTTGTAGGTTACCATCAGAGAAGTTCCACAGAAACCTGGTCGTTTGGCTTAAACCCAGGCCTGTCTAATATCTCCATCATTCTAACCTCTAATAAAACTTATGACATTACTACCTTCGTCTGACAAAAAAATTAAAATATTTGTTCTTTTGTTAACTGAAGTCAAACAAGCTTAGATCAGGTATTCTTCTGAGAACAAGAGTGCTGAGAATATCCATCCCAGGATAGAGATGATTAGGCCATACACTTTTGAATATCTCAAATGTTATCACTCTCTTTTGCTGAAATGAACAGCATCGTTCATCTATTAAATCTTCAGGGTCTCCCTACAAGCAGTGGTTAGCCAAGATCTTTAAAGTAATTGTTTTTCTACCGACTAATATTACTGTTTTGATTTCAGAAATGATTGAGTCCCTTGGATCAGGGGTACTTGGCGTGGTGATGGGCGAGCTACAATCAAATTTCAATATCAAATTTTCTGAAATTAGCAAACCTATAATAAAGTGTGAGAGTTCAACTGCAAGTGTTTATTAAATATAAAATATACTAGACAATCACCAACACGGTCCTTTACACAGCATAAAACATGTACGAATGATCTTTATTTATTGAAAGAGAACAATTATGTTACTCAAAGCTTGGAATTTCACATACTATAATTATTCTGATGATTCAAAATGTATTGTTTGGATTGTTCCTCCCTCTTTTGAAGATTAAAAAAGCCTTTGGCGTTACTTCTTACAGATTATCAGATGAATGCATGTCAGTCATCTTTAGTTAAAGGCAAACAATACAGATACAATGAAGATGGTTGGAGTACCAAACACTACCTGGCCTAGAGAGATCTCACTGAAAGCCGTGGGTCATAGTGCAACAACTACAACAACGGGTAAACATTTTTGATTACAGATTGACCATGAATATTCTATGAATGTTCCAATATAATCTGTCATTAGCATTAGCTTCTATTATTTGCGTTGATTTAGGAAAAGCTGTAACCTTTTAAGTTAACAACAGAAAGTGTCTGGAGTATTGCCAATAATAGTTAACTTCATGAACTTGGCAACGATTCATATTCCGAGAATCACACCTTCTTGATCCTGTAAATTAGGTGCCTTCAGGTGTAACAGTTTGCCTCCTCCGAGGTCTCCAATAGTATGAACAAATATTAACAGCTTGAAAAAAACTTTGTTGGCTTCCAGTAAGTAGATTCAGCCAAAGTAAATCTGTGGCCATTGCTCTCAATGAGTTTTGGTCCAGAGGCCGCTATTGCCTGCCTATTATTTTGCCAAAGTTTGCAAGAGTTAGCTGGGGATGGAGAGCTTCCTTCCCTATTATGCAGACTATTACAAAATCACCATAGTTAGGGTTAAACATAGGTTTATTTAGTGCCTGACTGTATTCTGTATGTGAACAAAATGAGCATTGAGCTTTGAGGATGGTTTTGGACCCCATCCCCTAGGGCCCAGTCAATAAAGAGTGGGTGCCCTGGAGCCAAAGGCATTCATTTCACCATTGTCTGAAGGGCATGTGTCAGATGCTGGATGGGCGTATGACTGGGTGTGTAAGTGCTTGTGTGGATGTATAAGTGGGTGTGTAAGTGTGTGCCTGGGTGTGTGAGTGGTTATGTGGGTCTGTCCATGGGTATGTGAGTGCTGGGGTGAGCATGTAAGTGAGTTAGTGAGTGGCTGTGTGGGTTGGTGGGTGGCTGCATTGGTCTGTAAGTGGGTGTGTGAGTGGCTGTGTGGGTCCGTGAATGGGTTTGTGAGTGGCTGTATGGGTCTGTGACTAGATGTGTGAGTCGCTGCATGAGTCTGTAAGTGGGTCTGTGAGTGGTGTTGAGGGTGTGTCAATGGGTATGTGAGTTGCTGTTTGGGTCTGTGAGTGGGTGTGTGAGTGGCTATGTTGGTGTGTGAGTGGGTGTGTGAGTGACTGAATGAGTATGTGAGTGGGTTTGTGAGAGACTGGATAGGTGTGTGAGTGGGTGTGTGAATGCTTCAGTGGATGTGTAAGTAGGTGTATGAGTGTGTGACTGCATGTGTGTGTGAATGTGTGAGTGGCTGTGTGGGTCTGTCCACGGGTGTTTGAGTGCTGTTGTGGGCATGTAAGTGAGTTTACGAGTGGCGTATGGGTGTGAGTGGGTGTACGAGTGGTAGTGTGGGAAATAAGTGGTTCTGTGAGTGTGTGAATTTTTTTTCCATTGGGGCTGGATCCACGGATCTGTCGCAGATTCACATGGGAGCCATGCTGAGCACCATGATGGATCCACAGATTCATGCACGCTGAAAAAAACATTTTTGGGCTATTTTTTGCCCATCAGGGGTCCCACAATGACCCCTCTATAATACACATGGGGTCAGAGTATTTCTACCCTGACCCCGCTACCACTTTATGCTTTCATTTTGAGTCCCAGGACTGTGTCCTGATAGATAAAATGGCAGCTGCAACTTTCTGGTCAGGTTGCAGCTAGCCAATCACAGCATTGCTGCTGGTGGATAGATCTGTGGATCTGTGCATAGATCTGTGGATCCATGACAGTGGATCCACAATGGATCTGCGTCTCTGCATCTTTTTTCTTTAATAACTCCAAAACTACTGAAGGGATTTACACCAAATTACAAAAAGGCACCTTCTGTACCAAGAGCTAGCTTTCTGCCACATTTGGTGTAATTCTGTCCAACGGTTCTGGGTGTAGTCATGTCTAAAATCCCTATGGGAAATTGCATGAGGAAAATGAGTTTTGGAACATTTGCATCAGACAACATGTGACGTGTTAGATATTGGTTTGAGGACTTGGAGTGGGTGTTTGAGTTGCTTTTTGGTTCTGTGAGTGGGTGTGTGAGTGGCTATGTTGGTGTATGAGTGGGTGTGTGAGTGACTGTATGGGTATGTGAGTGGGTTTGTGAGTGTCTCTATGGGTGAGTGAGTGGTTGTGTCACTGGCTGTTTGGGTGTGTGAGAGACTGGATAGGTGTGTGAGTGGGTGTGTAAATGCTTCTGTGGGTGTGTACGTAGGTGTATGAGTGTGTGACTGCATGTGTGAGGGAATGTGTGAGTGGCTGTGTGGGTCTGTCCAAGGGTGTTTGAGTGCTGGTGTGGGCATGTAAGTGAGTTTATGATTGGCGTATGGGTGTGAGTGGGTGTACGAGTGCTAGTGTGGGGAAATAAGTGGGTCTGTGAGTATGTGATTTTTTTTTCTCCATTGGGGCTGGATCCACAGATCTGTCGCAGATTCCCATGGGAGCCATGCTGAGCACCATGATGGATCCACAGATTCATGCATGCTAAAAAAACATTTTTGGGCTATTTTTTGCCCATCAGGAGTCCCACAACGACCCCTCTATAATACCCATGGGCTCAGAGTACTTCTACCCTGACCTCTCTAACAGTTTATGCTTTCATTTTGAGGACCAGGACTGTGTCCGGGTAGATAAAATGGCAGCTGCAACTTTCTTGTCAGGTTGCAGCAAGCCAATCACAGAATTGCTGGTGGTGCATGGATCTGTGGATCCATGATAGTGGATCCACAATGGATCTGCATCTCTGCATCTTTTTGTTTTAATAACTCCACAACTACTGAAGGGATTTACACCAAATAACAAAAAGGCACCTTCTGTACCAAGAGCTAGCTTTCTGCCAAATTTGGTGTAATTCTGTCCAACAGTTCTGAATATAGTCATGTCTAAAATTCCTATGGGAAATTGCCTGAGAAAAATGAGTTTTGGAACATTTGCGTCAGACAACATGTGACGTGTTAGATATTGGTTTGACGACTTGGGGTGGAAGGTGAGGATGGATAGCTCTCTATATAAATTGGAGAAAGTTATTTGAGGGCTGTTGATAGATGTGGGGCAAAAGTGTTATAAGTTTTTTAAAGGGCACAAGGTAGAAAGAGACACAGACTAGACACTACTACAGCCGCTTTTATGCTTTGGATGGTCAGGAGTATTGTGGTGGTCGATGTTTTATGTTGTGGCTTAGAGAATGAATTTTTGAGAAAAATATGCTAATTTACTGATGTGAAGTTAAAATAGGTGTATGAGAAGGTATTCAAATGGTTTGATATTTTATAAGAAAAATTCAAAGCTGTTGGAGAGTATATATTATATTTTTCAAACGACCAAGGTATGTTATCAGTTAGAGTTCCTGACTTTGAGTAAAGGTGCAGAATGTATGTGTCTAAATCTCTGTGACATAAAGAACAATTGATACAGTCATCAAACTGTAGAGTTTTCACACTTGGACTGTGGATTCAATATTTTTTTTTATTTTTTATGATTTGATATGCTATTGTTTGCTAATTGTATACAACACTGTGGCCGTTATTGTGGTATAATTGCACTGCAACGTTCTGAAGGTATTAGAGAAGGACTTGCATGTGTGCTTGCGAGGCTGTTGTTTAATTCATGTGGGATGAGGTAAGTTGACTGTGTGAGGTGCATGGTCCAGTTGTGGCATGGTAAAAGTGATACAGACCACATGTGTGCTCATGAACAATGGTATGCATGGAAGACGGATCACTATTGATGCAGCTGTGTTACCTGAAGTAGTTGAGCTCTCATATGGAAGCTGAACTATCCTATTGTTATATTGTGGATACTAAAACATTCCTAACTGTTGCTTAGGTAATATGTAGGGCTTTTAAATAAGCAGAGGGAGGCTTTTGTAGATAGGTATAGGAAAGTCCTCATTTTTGCCCTGGTCACCCCCAAACTTTTCAGACAGATACTGGTGGTTACTTACTCTTGACGGTGCCCTGGGTACAGCTAAAAAGGTCCCAAGGTCAGTGCTCTGTGGAAAAAGTAAAATGCAAATTAGACTAATTATAATTGGCAGTATCAACCTACCTATAAGTCCTTGGTACATGGTAGGGCATGTAGGTTTAGAGACCCCCGCATAGGTGGTGCAGCAAGAGGTGCACTGCTGAGGTGCCCAGTGTCATTGTAAAGGCAGGCCTGCCTTGCTGACTGCTTTAAAATTAAAGTTACCTTCAAAATCAACTTTTGGATTAAAACTACTTCCAAAGTCTTAAACTATCACATTTCTACATGCAGGTAATCCCTAAGGTGTGCCCTAGGTGTCCCCAGGGTTGGGTGCAGTGTGACTGTAAGCAGAGACCTTATAAAATATTTGTATAAGCCCTGGTGAGAGAAAAATAGCCAAATGAATTTTGCCTCATTGTAGTGAATGGACTCAATAGGCTAACATGGGAAGACTTTTTTTTATTTAATAAAGTCCCAAAAGGAGCTACATATTTCAAATTTGGTATCAAACTGATTGTTATAATACATCCAACAACTTGCCATTGTTGAATTTAACATAACTAGTTGATGGAAAGAGTTTTAGAACTCTACCTGAAAGTGGCCAACTTCAGCTCTGTAGTGCCTTTCTCCGATTGGCCAGCCCGTGTCAGCCTGGACAGGCTGCCTTGATGAGCTGTGAAGTGGCCTGGCTGAGGACAAAGGAAGGGCCTGGGGGAGGAGATCTGCCTCAGCAGATGGTGAAACAGAATGGGGGAGAGCAGCCAAACTGGACTTCAAAGGAGGGAAGGACACTTGTGGAAGCCCAGACCCTCCCCCATTTCCTGCAAACCGAGACAACCAGGCCCCCTTGATTAGATTAGGAAAGGGCAGGAAAGGGGTGTGCTAAGGAATTTTAGCCACTCCCATGGGTGGACTTAGCCAGACCTAACCTCCAAAATTTAATTTATGCCATTTCAGATTTTTCCGGAATGTTGCTCCTTGTGCATTGACTTTGCCACTCTTCCCAGGAAGTGGTCATCCAAGAGGGTGGTGGCCTGGCTGTGATTGGGCAGTAACCCTCCCCTGCTCACTACCCAAGGAGCTAGGACAAATATGGCAGAACTGCACACACACCTCACATCCCTACTAAGAACAAGACGAGAAGAAGAAGAACTGCCCTGCCAGACCCCGGACCTGCACCTGGACACCACACTCTGAAGGACTGCACCAGCTGCACACATGGTCTTCACCACAAAAAATACTTTGCCCGGCCTCAACTGGTTCAAGAAGTGAACCTGTTTGCTACAGATAGAAAATAATTAATCAGAGTCCCCTGCATCAAAACGTGAAAAAACTGTCCAGCTGACCGCTGTCCAGTGGTCATTTTTGGATTTGAGCCAGGTGTATTCTGGGAGTTGGAGCCCTAATCCTCAAGAAGCTATTCATAGCTTCTGTAACCTTGAGGAGAGTTGTGGATTCCTAAAAGACCCTCAAAGACCTTCTGGAAGAAGAAGCAAAAGTTTGGAGAATATTGGAGAACTTTTGGTAAAAAGCTCCATAGAGGGACTGACCTGATGTCGTAAGTCAAGCCGGTTTACGTTGACTGCAACTCAGCCCGACTCGCAAGTTCGTCCCGCTGAAAAGCTCCGGAGTCCCAGTTTTCCAGGATTTCACCGGGGGCTCATAGAAAGGCAATTCGACAACATTGACTCGAAATTGGCTTGCTGTGGAGGGTTGCCTACCATTGTTCATCCCAGTGAGAAACATCTTCAAGAAAAAGACTAAGTCCAAAGGTAAACTTTTGACAGAGGCCTCACGCGTGGTGTAGCAGAGTAGTGCTCCATCACGGTCAGCCTCAAATTATGATTTTGCCCTGGTCAAGGTGCGACCAGATATCCCGGGTGGCCCTTCAGTTTCTAAGCACTAAAAAACATGTATTCTTTAAAAATTCATATCTCTAGTTCCCCTTATCCGATTTTATAAATTTTTGTGTCAAATAAAAGATAAAAATATTTCCTATTTGTAGATTGGTTTTGGATTTTTAAACTGTTTCCTGTGTTTTATTTCATTACAGTTTTGTGATATTTTGAATGCTTTACACACTTTGGCCCTCATTACAATCTCTGTGGGTAAAACAGCCGGGATCTGGGCTGGCGGTCAATAGATGACTGCAGGCAAGATACCCCACCGCCGGCCGTATAATGTTTTCCCTGCTGGGCCGGTGGGCGGAAACACCAGCCCTTCGGGGAAAAGGGCCATAACATTGACAGCAGCTCCAAATGGAGCTGCCGCCAATGTTGGTGTGGGGCGCGTGCAGCAGCTCCCGTTGCGCAGATCACTGCCCGTATATCAGGCAGTGACCTGCGCGATGGGACCCCGGAGCACCCCTTCCGCCAGCCTTTCCCTGGCGGGGGAGAAGGCCAGGGAAAGGCTGGTGGCAAAAGGGATCATTATCCGAGGCGCAGCACTGCTTGCAGCGCTGCCCTGTTGGAAAATGATTCCCTCCACCGTCAGGCTGCCTGTCGTGGCAGCCTGGCGGTGGAGGAGGGCCAACATAGGCAGCCCTCACTCTGTCCATAATATGGTAGTTCAGACCGCCATGCCGGTGGCGGTCTTTGCCCCCGCCGCCGGCATGGCGGTCTGAACCGCTGGGGTTCATAATGACTGTTGGACTTTTGCTTTTGCAGGGTCATCCCCAGACTTTTTTTCCTCCTGCCTCCTATATTTTTCTGACATGTTGCTGTTGGCTTTTCAACTCTGAGCACTTTACCACTGCTAACCAGTGCTAAAGTGCATATGCTCTCCTGTTTAAATTGTATGTAAGTGGTTTATCCATGATTGGCATATTTGATTTACCAGTAAGTCCCTAGTAAGGGGCACTAGAGGTGCCAGGGCCTGTAAATCAAATGCTACTAGTGGGCCTGCAGCACTGGTTGTGCCACCCACATAAGTAGCTCTGTAATCATGTCTCAGACCTGCCACTGCAGTGTCTGTGTGTGTATTTTTACACTGTAAAGTCGACTTGGCAAGTGTACCCACTTGCCAGGCCTAAACCTTCCCTTTCCTTACATGTAAGGCACCCCTAAGGTAGGCCCTAGGTAGCCCCAAGGGCAGGGTGCAGTGTATGGATAAGGTAGGACATATAGTAATGTGGTTTATATGTCCTGACAGTGAAATACTGCCAATTTCGTTTTCACTGTTGCAAGGTCTGTCTCTCTCTCATAGGATAATATGGGGGCTACCTTTAAATATGATTAAAGTGTAGATTCCCCTAGAGAGTAGATGGACATGTGGAGTTTGGGATCCCTGAACTCACAATTTAAAAATACATCTTTTAGTAAAGTTGATTTTAAGATTGTGAGTTTGGAAATGCCACTTTTAGAAAGTGAGCATTTTCTTGCTTAAACCATTCTGTGACTCTGCCTTGTTTGTGGATTCCCTGTCTGGGTCAGTTTGACAGTTGGGTTGTTTTTCACCTCACACCAGACAGTGACACAAAGGGAGCTGGGGTGTGATCTGCATTTCCTGATTAGCCATCTCTGCTAGGAGGGAGGGGTGGAGTGGTCACTCTCATCTGAAAGGACTGTGCCTGCCTCTGACAATGCTGTCTCCAGCCCCCTGGTGTGTGTCTGAGGCCTTGCCTGGGCAAGGCAGGATTTCACAAGAAGGTGTGAGTCCCCTTTGAAGGAAGGTGACTTCAAAGACTAAAATGGGTATAAGAAGGGCACCCAAACTTACAAACTTCAGAAACACTTCTGGAATCAAGGGGAACCTCTGCCTGGAGAAGAGCTGATCGCTGAGGAACAAGTGCTGCCCTGCCTGTGACTGTGCTTTGTGGAGCTTTCCTGCAGTGCTGCTTCTGCCAGAGTAAGAGGGCAAAGACTGGACTTTGTGTGCCTTCCATCTTGAAGAAGAAATCTCCAAGGGCTTGATGTAGAGCTTGCCTCCTGTTATTGAAGTCTCAGGGATAGCAAAGACTTCTTCCTGCCAGCACCTGGAGTCTCTGGAGAGACCCCTACTCTGCTCTGTGGTGCCCTTCCAGTTCCTGGGACCCTGAAAGGAGAGGCTGGCAGCCTAAGGACAAAAATACACGCACCGAGCGCCGTGCGGAGAAAAGATCGACGCGAATCCGATCGCGGCTGAGAAAACGACGCGACGCCGGCTCCGCAGCTGAGAAACGACGCCGCAGGAAACGCGACCGAAGAATCGACGCCCGGAGCAGGAGAAACGACGCGCAGCATCGCTGACGAAGGCTGAGAGATCGCAACCTGCGCCGCGGGACTTTCGGACCGTCGCGTGGCTGGCTGTTTCGACGCGCATCGCCGTGCCGAGTTGTTTTCGACGCATATAACCGTGCAGGGTTATTTTCGACGCGCACAGCCCGTGCGGGGTTATTTTTGACGCAAACCAGGTACATTTACACGCTAGCAGCGCTAGTGTGTTGTTACAACTACCTAAAGACTCTTTTTATTTTAAACCTTTTAAAAATCATAACTTGACTTGTGTATGTTGGATTTTTGTCGTTTTGGTCTTGTTTTGTCTAGATAAATATTTCCTATTTTTCTAAACTGGTGTTGTGTCATTTTGTAGTGTTTTCATTAAGTTACTGTGTGTGTTGGTACAAATACTTTACGCCCAGCACTCTGAGGTTAAGCCTACTGCTCTGCCAAGCTACCAAGGGGGTAAGCAGGGGTTAGCTGAGGGTGATTCTCTTTTATCCTAACTAGAGTGAGGGTCCTTGCTTGAACAGGGGGTAACCTGACTGTCAACCAAAGACCCCATTTCTAACATTGGTGACCAGCGGTCGGGATTTGGACTTGTATTTGTACTTGACATACAGTAATTGAGTGTACACTACTGTTTTTGATCTCAGACCACTACGTGACCACATACTACTTGTCTTGTGATTCTGCTTTTTGTTCTCTGATGTCCTCCTGGAAGTATTGCTAATATTTTTGGACTTTGGTTTTTGGTTGTGAAGCCTTTGCAGAAATGGAAGTCAATTTCTGGCACCTATCTATGTATAAAAAGTGGCAGCTTAAAGCATTCTGCATGGAAAGGGGACTGGCTGTGAACAAGGAATCCAGAAGGGAGGATCTTGAGTCAGCCCTGTTTCAGGATGAATTGAAACGTTGTCAGGCAACACCACCAAATGAGTCTGAGGAGGATAACTACTCTGAGGAGGAGGACTACTCCAAAGAGGAGGGCAGTGGCCCTGAGGAGGGAACAGAAAGAGATGATAGGCTCCTAGCTCGAATCCGGAGTCTGGAAGAGCTTAAGAGGGCCGAGGAGAAGAGAGCCTTAGTCCTGGCAGAAAGGAGGAGGGACTTAGAGATTAAAAAAATGATTTATGCTTACGAGCTTAAATTGAAAGAGCTGGAAGTCATGAGGGCTGAGTCCAGCTGGAATGGTGGCAGCAACAATTGTATATCCAGTGATGCTGCAGAAGTGCACATGCCCAGAGAGGTGGTGCCCTACTTGAAGGAGGGAGTTAACACACGCCAGGAGGTTCAGGGGTATGAGGTAGCTCCAGTGATGCACAGGGTCTCTGAGGTAGATTGGGGAACTGGCATGGGGAGTCATATTCCTACTGGTGGGAGGGACACTCTACTGACTCTAGTTGAGAGTGACAGGGAGAGGGGTTCCCCCCAGGTAGAAGTCCTGGTTATGGAGTGTGAAAACATCCCAGAAGAGTGTGGGTTGAGTGTCAGGGACAGTCAGGTACTGTCTCACCAGTCTCAGGAGGGTGATGTGGGGTGCTGTTTCAAAGCAGAGTCACTGGATGGTGGGGTGAAGGGTACTTTGGTTAATTCATGTGAGGGGCTGAGTGATGTAATTGCTGGAGAGCATATGTCTAGTCCTTATTTTCCAGAGCTATGCCAACACCAGGTGGAGTGTGAGTTCTCTGACCCCAGGGAGCTTACAATGGAGGCAGACTTCTGGGTGAGTACCAGAGAGTCTGAAGAGGCATTTGGGGGTGCTCCTGAGAGGAGTGGTCTAGGTAGTTCTCAACCAGGTGAGGTAGGGAAGGATTGTAGTGTCCCAGGTAGGTCCCAGTGTAGTGGGATGGGTGAGGGACCCCATGTCCAGTCTCAGAGGAGAGGGAATGGGGATGGGTTGAGGCCCAAGGTGCCTGAGATCCGGTCCCAGGTCCTGGAGGGTTCCCTGCGGGAACCCCAGGAGGGGAGCCTAGCCTGTACCATAGGGCCATCTGTTGAGGGAGACCCCACAGTGTCAGGAGAACTTGGGGGGGCGGCTGTAGCCAGCGTCCCACCAGTTCTGGTGTCTGGCAGTACCACTCCTAGTGAGGGGTTGCAGAAGTCCAGACAGAGGGTTGAGAGGGGGTTGCGGACCCCAGTGGAGAACCTGGAGGGTCAGGGGTCAGCTCTGAGTGCAGAGCCCCCCAGGAATGACCTTGGTGAGACCATTTCTGGGCTGGGGGGAATCCCGACTCTGTCAGATGGGCAGAGGTCAGGAGACCTGCGCCAGCCAGACTCTTGTATGGCCCTTGGGGAAAGTGTTTCCCTTGTGGGGGGTAGGTGTGCCCCCCAGGAAGTCCTGGTGCGCCAGGCAATGGTTCAACCGCAGGGTGGTGACTCTGGGTTGAATGATCAGGTTCAGGGGGTAAACTCTGACCTGATGGGGGGTAAATGTGCTCCCAAGGAAGTCCTGTTGTGCCAGGCAGTGGTTCAACCGCAGGGTGGTGACCCTGGGTTGGATGACCAGGTTCAGAGGGTAAACTCTGACCTGGTAGGGGGTAGGTATGCCCCCCAAGAAGTCCTGGTTTGCCAGGCAGTGATCCAGTCTGTGGGTACAGGCCCTGGATTGGGAGGCCAGGTTAAGGGTGTCCCCCCTGACCTGGAGGAAGGGGCTACTGCTAACAGTGCCCCTACCATGTTGTCTTCTGGGGGGGCCGCTCCTAGTTGGGTGGTTCAGGACCCCAGAAGAGAGGGCAGGGGGAGGGAAGCCTCACCCCTGGCCCTGGTCCAACCTGAAGGTACAGACCCCAGGTTGGAGGATCAGTTGCAGGTTAACATCCCTGCACTGATGGAAGAATTGTGCAGGACTGCTTCTACAAGCACCCTGACAGTTTTTGACTCTGGGGGTGCCGCTTCTGCAGGGAGGGTACAGAGCCCCAGAGGGGAGGACCAGGGTCAGGTTGTCATCCCTGACCTGGTGGAAGAGAGAGTGGTCAAAGGGTGCCAGGCACCTGGGGCTACCACCCCCCACTCTCCACAGTCACAGTGGTTAGAGAGGCCTGAGGTCGGGCTCTCATCCCTGACAGTTGTCTGGGGCCACTGTGGCTTGCTGTCCTGGTGGACAGAGTTGCCCCTGGGGGGGGAAGGACGAGAGTCACACCCCAGGGGTGGAGTGGGCAACACCATTGTGTTGGCCCTGGTGGTACTATCTGCCCATTGCAATACATCTGTGAGCAAAGTAAAGTTAGGTGTTGCACAGATGGTGTCTGTAGATGTGGAGAAGGGTTCCCCATGGGTTAGCTTAGTGGGCCCTGAGAGTATGGACAGAGGGATCCAACTGGAGTCAGGAAGGCGTAGAACTGGAGCATGCCCCTGCTGTTGTGGGCCTGGGTCCCTGTTCTATCGCCCCAATCAGGGAAGTACATCAAGGTATTGATTGTTCTCCCCTGGCTTTAGGCTGGTAGGGGGTCGTGTTGGACTTTTGCTTTTGCAGGGTCATCCCCAGACTTTTTTGCCTCCTGCCTCCTATATTTTTCTGACATGTTGCTGTTGGCTTTTCAACTCTGAGCACTTTACCACTGCTAACCAGTGCTAAAGTGCATATGCTCTCCTGTTTAAATTGTATGTAAGTGGTTTATCCATGATTGGCATATTTGATTTACCAGTAAGTCCCTAGTAAGGGGCACTAGAGGTGCCAGGGCCTGTAAATCAAATGCTACTAGTGGGCCTGCAGCACTGGTTGTGCCACCCACATAAGTAGCTCTGTAATCATGTCTCAGACCTGCCACTGCAGTGTCTGTGTGTGTATTTTTACACTGTAAAGTCGACTTGGCAAGTGTACCCACTTGCCAGGCCTAAACCTTCCCTTTCCTTACATGTAAGGCACCCCTAAGGTAGGCCCTAGGTAGCCCCAAGGGCAGGGTGCAGTGTATGGATAAGGTAGGACATATAGTAATGTGGTTTATATGTCCTGACAGTGAAATACTGCCAATTTCGTTTTCACTGTTGCAAGGTCTGTCTCTCTCTCATAGGATAATATGGGGGCTACCTTTAAATATGATTAAAGTGTAGATTCCCCTAGAGAGTAGATGGACATGTGGAGTTTGGGATCCCTGAACTCACAATTTAAAAATACATCTTTTAGTAAAGTTGATTTTAAGATTGTGAGTTTGGAAATGCCACTTTTAGAAAGTGAGCATTTTCTTGCTTAAACCATTCTGTGACTCTGCCTTGTTTGTGGATTCCCTGTCTGGGTCAGTTTGACAGTTGGGTTGTTTTTCACCTCACACCAGACAGTGACACAAAGGGAGCTGGGGTGTGATCTGCATTTCCTGATTAGCCATCTCTGCTAGGAGGGAGGGGTGGAGTGGTCACTCTCATCTGAAAGGACTGTGCCTGCCTCTGACAATGCTGTCTCCAGCCCCCTGGTGTGTGTCTGAGGCCTTGCCTGGGCAAGGCAGGATTTCACAAGAAGGTGTGAGTCCCCTTTGAAGGAAGGTGACTTCAAAGACTAAAATGGGTATAAGAAGGGCACCCAAACTTACAAACTTCAGAAACACTTCTGGAATCAAGGGGAACCTCTGCCTGGAGAAGAGCTGATCGCTGAGGAACAAGTGCTGCCCTGCCTGTGACTGTGCTTTGTGGAGCTTTCCTGCAGTGCTGCTTCTGCCAGAGTAAGAGGGCAAAGACTGGACTTTGTGTGCCTTCCCTCTTGAAGAAGAAATCTCCAAGGGCTTGATGTAGAGCTTGCCTCCTGTTATTGAAGTCTCAGGGATAGCAAAGACTTCTTCCTGCCAGCACCTGGAGTCTCTGGAGAGACCCCTACTCTGCTCTGTGGTGCCCTTCCAGTTCCTGGGACCCTGAAAGGAGAGGCTGGCAGCCTAAGGACAAAAATACACGCACCGAGCGCCGTGCGGAGAAAAGATCGACGCGAATCCGATCGCGGCTGAGAAAACGACGCGACGCCGGCTCCGCAGCTGAGAAACGACGCCGCAGGAAACGCGACCGAAGAATCGACGCCCGGAGCAGGAGAAACGACGCGCAGCATCGCTGACGAAGGCTGAGAGATCGCAACCTGCGCCGCGGGACTTTCGGACCGTCGCGTGGCTGGCTGTTTCGACGCGCATCGCCGTGCCGAGTTGTTTTCGACGCATATAACCGTGCAGGGTTATTTTCGACGCGCACAGCCCGTGCGGGGTTATTTTTGACGCAAACCAGGTACATTTACACGCTAGCAGCGCTAGTGTGTTGTTACAACTACCTAAAGACTCTTTTTATTTTAAACCTTTTAAAAATCATAACTTGACTTGTGTATGTTGGATTTTTGTCGTTTTGGTCTTGTTTTGTCTAGATAAATATTTCCTATTTTTCTAAACTGGTGTTGTGTCATTTTGTAGTGTTTTCATTAAGTTACTGTGTGTGTTGGTACAAATACTTTACGCCCAGCACTCTGAGGTTAAGCCTACTGCTCTGCCAAGCTACCAAGGGGGTAAGCAGGGGTTAGCTGAGGGTGATTCTCTTTTATCCTAACTAGAGTGAGGGTCCTTGCTTGAACAGGGGGTAACCTGACTGTCAACCAAAGACCCCATTTCTAACAATGACCCTCTTCATCTCCAAAGTTAAGCCTTGTTGCTCCTTGCAAAGCTACCAAGGGCTGAGCTGGGGTTAATTTATTGAGACCTACCTGGACCTAGTGGAGGTTAGTGGCCTATTGCTAAGTGTAGGTACGTACCTGCCCTTACCAATAATCCACTTTCCAACACACACCCATACTGAAATTCACATACCTATTTTCAAAACCATAGAGCCACTCACACACCAAGTCAGATTGGCAACAGGGTCACTTCTACATTCACGTGCACACCTATACAGCAGTTATGTATGTATTTATTAGAGGCAGTTGCACACATAGTTACATACCCTTGTATTCACCAACACAGACAGTAAGTTAATTTTATAGTGACTTGCATACTCATTTAGAGGCAAATAGACCTCTAAAACAGCCAGTGATATACTGGCATACTTCCTTAAACATTTGGTGGTGAACCCATTGAGGGACCTATTCACTTAGTCAGATAAGTAACCAAATACTGACACAACGTAGGTGCTCATTACAACCCTGGCGGTCGGTGTTAAAGCGGCGGTAAGACCGCCAACAGGCCGGCGGTAAACATTTTGCAATTACGACCGTGGCGGAAACTGCCAACAAAGACAGCCACTTTAACACTCTGACCGCCACGGCGGTAGAAACAAACAGCGCGGCAGTCACCGCCAACAGTCAGGCGGAGGACAAAGTACCGCCCACAGTATCACAACCTACCAATCCGCCACCTTTTCCGGGGCGGATTCACGTGGATAAAAACACGGCGAAAACAGGATTCCGAAGGAAAAACACTCACCTCTACACACCCCACCAGGAACTAGGACACCATGGAGCCCGATCTCCAAATTCTCCCTGCGATAGTCTTCCTGCTCCTCTACCAGGAGCACGAACGCCGGCGGCGAAGACCATGGTGAGTACTGCACATATGACACAGGGGAGGGGGGAGGGAAAAAACAGGGACACACACACGCAACACGCAACACCCCCACCCTCACCCACGACAGCACACACACTAATACAGCATGACACATTACAGTTACACCCCTCAAACCCCCCGGAAGAATTGAAAGACAAAAGGAATTGAGTCGAACCATTGTAATATATTAAAAGCAAGTATGCAAAAATATACATATATACACCATTAACAAAATATACACCAAGCATAGTAGTCCAGGTAGTGCTCCAATTAAGTCCATGGAACACTGGGCCCACACGGTATGGGTGAGGCCCACACAAGATCCCCGACCATGATGGAGAGAACACTGCAGGGGCATCAGAGAGCAAGAAAACAGGCACCTCAGGGGGAGGGAAAGGGGGGGCACCTCAGCCGGTTGAGTGCACGACGCCAAATCCACGAGAGGGCCACATGGCCACTGTTCAATCCTGGGGAGTGCAAAGCCATAGTCTCTCAAGTCTCTACAGTGGGAGGGTTGCCCACTGTTCAATCCTGGGGAGTGCAAAGCCACAGTCTCTCAAGTCTCTACAGTGGGTGGGTTGCCCACTGTTCCATCCTGGGGAGTGCAAAGCCACAGTCTCTCAAGTGGATAACAGTCTCCACTGGTTCTGGAGGGGCTTGGTGCCCAGAGTGCTTCATCCTGCTAAGGACAGAGGTAGTGGATGTATCTCTCCACTGGTTCGGAAGGGGGCATTGTGCCCAGAGTGCTTCATCCTGCTAAGGACAGAGGTATTGGATGTATCTCTCCACTGGTTCTGGAGGGGGCATTGTGCCCAGAGTGCTTCATCCTGCTAAGGACAGAGGTAGTGGATGTATCTCTCCACTGGTTCTGGAGGGGGCATGGTGCCCAGAGTGCTTCATTCTGCCCGTGACGGACTCAGTAGCCTCAGTGCCCTTGGCGCTCATGGGCCAGCATTGCTTGAGGTGGTGGTGCCCTGTTCCGTGGTGCTTGAGACGGCGGTGCCCTGTTCAGCGGTACTTGAGACGGCGGTGCCCTGTTCAGCGGTACTTGAGATGGTGGTGCCCTATTCAGCGGTGCTTGAGGCGGCGGCGCCCTGTTCAGCAGTGCTTGAGACAGCGGTGCCCTGTTCAGCGGTGCTTGAGGCGGCGGTGCCCTGTTCAGCAGTGCTTGAGACGGTGGTGCCCTGTTCAGCGGTGCTTGAGGTGGTGGTGCCCTGTTCAGCGGTGCTTGAGACCTCGGTGCCCTGTTCAGAGGTGCTTGGAGCAGCGGGCTCTTTTGCAGTGACTCAGCTGCTGGCAGTCCTTCATGGCCCAGTCGGGCTTGTGCTGGCAGTCCTCTCTGTCCCAGCGGGGCTTGTGTTGGTGGTCCTTTCTGTCCCAGCGGGGCTTGTGCTGGCGGTCTTCTCTGTCCCAGCGGGGCTTGTGCTGGCGGTCCTCTCTAGCCCAGCGGGGCTTGTGCTGGCGGTCCTCTCTGTCCCAGCGGGGTTTGTGCTGGCGGTTCTCTCTGTCCCAGCGGGGCTTGTGCTGGCGGTCCTCTCTCTCCCAGCGGGGCTTGTGCTGGCGGTCCTCTCTGTCCCAGCGGGGCTTGTGCTGGCCATCCTCTCTAGCCCAGCGGGGCTTGTGCTGGCGGTCCTCTCTAGCCCAGCGGGGCTTGTGCTGGCGGTCCTCTCTGTCCCAGCGGGGCTTGTGCTGGCGGTCCTCTCTAGCCCAGCAGGGCTTGTGCTGGCGGTCCTCTCTAGCCCAGTGGGGATGATGGCTGTGGCCTCCTGGGCAGCGGGGATGACGGCTGTGGCCTCCTGGGCAGCGGGGATGATGCGGTCTACTCCGCCGTGCTGCTCTTCCCAGACTTTCCTGGTTTCTTGGTGCCCTTCCCCACCTTGGAAGGTGTTGCAGCTGACTCCACACTCCCACCGGGACCCCTGGGAGCGGCTTTGGTGGCTGGAGTCTTCCCCCTCTCCCGCCGGACACTGGCCAACTTCTGATGCTTCACAGGTGGGGGACTGTCTGTGCTGTGGCTCCGTGCCACACTGGCTGCCCTGGTGGCCGGTGCACTCCAGATTCCGGTGACTACAGGCACCACTGGTCCCGGAGATGTTGTGGCCGAGGTGCTAGTTCGGGACCTAGGAGACGGACGGGGTGGGGGAGGTGTGGGAAAGAGGTCAAGGTTGGAGAGGAAAAGTTTCTTGCAGACACTGGTACGGGTAGCTGGAGGGGGTTTGGGAGTGGAGGAAGAGGTTGTGGTTGTAGGAGGTGTTTGTCTGCTGACTTTGGGTGAAGGTGCATGCGCTGGAGGCTGTTGTGAGGTGGATGGCTGTTGGGTGGGTGTGTGCCTGCGTTTGTGCATCTTGGGAGGTGGCGTCACAGACACACTGGGAGAGGACACAGGGGGCGTGTGAATGGTAGTGGGGGTGGTGACTGCACGTGAGCGGGGTGTGGTGGTGGGTGTGCTGGTGATGGCAGTAGTGGCTGTAGAGGTAGTGCATGCAGGTGTGAGTATAGACGAGACTGGGAGGGAGGAGGGAGACGAGGAGGAGGGGGACAGAGTGGAGGCAGTGGATGTTGGTGTGTCTGCATTTGTCTGATGCTTGCGTGAGTGCCTGTGGGATGTGTGGTGCTTATGTTTGCCTGAGCTTCCCTTGTGTGTTGACGTGTGTGCATGCTGGTCTAGAGGTGTGCTTGGGATAGGCTGGGGTACAGGGGATTGGGTCTGGGTGGAGGAAGTTGGAGGGGGGAGGCTAGACACAGGGACAATGGCTGCCATCAGTGCTGAGGCCAGAGTCTGAAAAGCTCGGTGAAGGGCCGCCTGACCAGAATGAATGCCCTCCAGGAATGCATTGGTTTGTTGCAACTGCCTTTCGACACCCTGGATGGCATTCAAAATGGTAGACTGCCCAACAGTGAGGGAACTGAGGAGGTCAATGGCCTCCTCACTGAGGGCAGCAGGGGTGACTGGAGCAGGGGCTGAGGTGCCTGGGGCAAAGGTGATGCCCACCCTCCTGGGTGAGCGGGCACGGGGCAAAGGCTGAGGGGCTGCTGGGAGGGCGGTGCTGGAAGGGGGGGTGGCGGCTGTACCTGTAGATGGGGGGGGCACAGATGTTGCCACCACCACAAGGGAGCTCCCATCAGAGGACGAGTCCGTGTCGCTGGTCTCAGCTCCTGTCCCCGCTGTGGACCTCCCCTCGCCCTCCGTCCCACTGGTGAAGTCCGATTCCGTAGTGTGGCCCTCCATGGCCATGTGGGATGCAGCCCCCTCGTGCTCCGGTGCCACTGCTCCTCTGCCTGATGATGCCAATGCACACAAGAACAGGGAGACCA
The DNA here is from genome assembly GCF_031143425.1 of Pleurodeles waltl. NCBI lineage: Eukaryota > Metazoa > Chordata > Amphibia > Caudata > Salamandridae > Pleurodeles > Pleurodeles waltl. The sequence goes on along the minus strand of NC_090444.1, from coordinate 185,004,452 downwards.
CAAAAAGGGGGGAGATGACAGAAGAAAGACATGTTGAGTGCATGCATTACCGCTACCGTTGGCGGACACTACAGACACACAAGCCCCCTGCACTACGACACGCTCTTGGGCTCCACTCTTCAATTCCTGGGAAATGGCCTACTAGGCTATGGACGACATCTGCACACATGGATGACACAGGGGCATGACTAGGTGTCCCTACAGAGGTGCAGTGGGGTGCCACATGGCCTGCCTTACGGAGGGACCTTGCCTACGGAACTCACCCTGGCCTAGGGAAACCCACAGCCCACCTGCCCCACCCAGACCCCTCCACTGAGCGCAAAATCAGCAGGATGAGAGTGTACTCACCCCCTTGTGGCTGCTGTGATGCCCTCAAGCGCCCATCCAACTCCGGGTACGCTACCGCCAGGATCCTGAACATCAGGGGGGTCATGGCGCGACGGGCACCCCTCCCACGTTGGGAGGCCATCCCCAGCTGAGCCTCCGTTGCCTTCTTGCTCCAGCGGCGAATGTCCTCCTATCTTTTCCGGCAGTGGGTGCTCCATCTGTGGTAGACCCCCAGGGCCCGGAAGTCCTTGGCGATGGCACACCAAATGTATTTTTTCTGGTGGGCGCTGACCTACATTATTTGTACAGGAGGAAGAGAAACTGATTACCAACTGCACCATCACAGTCATTGGCCCCCATCCCTACCCTTGGCATGTGGCACATGCACTCACCGTCGTTTCATGCACGCCGCACTCTCCCCCCTTCCTTCTTACATCCACCCCTCTCCACACAGGCATAGCCCATACAGCATGCTCCCAGTGTACTTACCTGTTTGTCTGGAGGACCATAGAGTAGCGTGTACTAGGGGAGGACCCCATCCACGAGTTTCTACAACTACTCCGATGTGAAGGTAGGGGCCCTTTCCCCAGACACTCGTACCGTCACCACCCGCGTACATCGTCATTGACTCCTGGGACCAATAGGGTCCAATGTTAACCAATGCATCATTGTGCCAAGGTCTTCGACCGCCTACCACGACGGTGTACAACGCCAGCGCAGTTACCTCACATCCAATTGTCCCACTTTAGAGGTCAGGCAGCCGCCATTTCAGGGGCCCACATGGCTTCATTTTTTACTGCGTCACACATACCTAGGCCTAGACTCAACACACATACAGGCCACTTTTTAGATTATGATTGGTGTTCTGTGTAAGCTGTGGGAACGTACCTCTGAGTTGTTTGACTCTGTGCTCGCTGTTCTCCTCCATAGGCACCATCCGCTGGGGCATGTGAGGAGATGGCGGCATCCTCCGGTGTACCGACCATTGGTGGAAAGACATGTGATCATCACATACAGGCTTGACCGTGCCACAATCCAGGAACTATGTACCCAGTTGGACCCAGACCTGATGTCAGCTATCCGCCATCCCACAGGAATGCCCCCTCAAGTGCAGGTGCTGTCAGTGCTCCATTTCCTTGCAAGTGAGTCATTTCAAACAACAGTGGCCATAGCATCAGGGATGTCCCAGCCTATGTTTTCCAACCTGTTGTTCAGAGTGTTGTCTGCCCTGCTGAAACACATGCGGAGCTACATCGTTTTGCCTCAGGTGGAGGATTTGCCTACAGTGAAAGGTGATTTCTATGCCCTGGGACATATCCCGAACATCATAGGTGCCATTGATGGGACACATGTGGCTTTGGTCCCCCCCCCCACAGGAGTGAACAGGTGTACAGAAACCGGAAGTGTTATCATTCTATGAATGTACAGATGGTATGTTTGGCTGACCAGTACATCTCCCATGTGAATGCCAAGTTCCCTGGCTCAGTGCATGACGCCTACATCCTGCAGAATAGCAGCATCCCTTATGTGATGGGTCAACTCCAGAGGCACCGTGTGTGGCTATTAGGTGAGCACCTGGAAGCAAGACAGTGGGAATGGTTGTCTGGGTCTGGGGATATCCCTACAGGTTAGTGTGTGTCTAACAGTTGTCCCTCGCCATTACCCCAACCTGTCATGGCTACTGACCCCAGCGAGGAATCCCAGGACAAGGGCAGAGGAACGCTACAATGAGGCCCATGGGCGAACTAGGAGGGTGATCGAGCGGACCTTCGGCCTCCTGAAGGCCAGGTTCAGGTGCCTCCATATGACAGGTGGATCCCTATTCTACTCACCAAAGAAGGTGTGCCAAATCATCGTGGCCTGCTGTATGCTTCACAACTTGGCTTTGCGACAACAGGTGCCTTTTCTTGCAGGAGGATGGTCCAGATGGCGATGTTGTTGCAGCTGTGGAGCCTGTGGACAGTGAAGACGAGGAGCAGAAGAAGAAGACATGGACAACAGGGACTCTGTGATCCAGCAATATTTACAGTGAAACACAGGTAAGAATACAAACCTGCCTACTACATGTACTTAAACACTACTACCTCTCTACTGTCTGTCATTTTCACTCAGTGTAAGGTCACTGAGTTGTCACTTTCCCTTACGATTTCACAGATGTGGGTCCCACTGTGTGAGATCTGCTTTGATTCCTCGTGGACCTATGTGTGACATAGGTATGTTGACATTACAAATTAATGAGCTTTTTGCCACAGTAATTGCTAATACACAATTCCGAAATCACAGACTGACTCCAGATTGTTTTGTGCTTTAAGGGTGTTTATTTAAGTGCTCAATATTGGAAGGGGTAGCAAAATGGTGAGGGGTGATGGCGGAGGAATGTCCATGGCAGAGTCCAGTCTATTAGTCTCACAGGTGCATTACCCTAATGGGCATAGGAAGTGGAGCTGGGGCAGTTTAAGGATGGACAGGGTGACAAAGTGGCACAGTAGGATGACATTCAGGGTGGTCTAATTTCTTGGCCGGGGTCTTGGCATCGTTCTCTGTCTTTGTCCTGGATTTCAGGGACCGTTTGCGAGGAGGTTCTCCCTCTGCAGGGGGCGGGGTGCTGGTGTGGTGGTCCTGTGACTGTGCCTCCTGTCCACTAGCGCCGGCGGAGGTGGTGGGCAGTTCATCGTACATGCTAGTGTCAGGGGCTCCTTGTAGTGCCACAGTGTCCCTCCTGGTGTTGAGTACTTCCTTCAGCACCCCTACGATGGTGCCCAGGGTGGAATTGATGGCTCTGAGTTCCTCCCTGAAGCCGGAATACTGTTCCTTCTGCAGGCGCTGGGTCTCCTGAAACTTGGCCAGTGCCATTGCCATTGTCTCCTGGAAGTGGTGGTAGGCTCCCATGATGTTGGAGAGGGCCTTGTAGAGAGTGGGTTCCCTGGGCCTGTCCGCCCCCTGTCACACAGCAGCCCTCCCAGTTCCCCTGTGTTCCTGGGCCTCTGTCCCCTGGACCGTGTACCCACTACCACTGCCCCCAGGTCCCTGTTGTTGTTGGGGTGGTGGGTTAGCCTGGGTTCCCTGTAGCGGTGGACACACTGCTGATTGACGTGCCCTGTGGACGGAGGTATGGGCCCGCTGGGTGGGTGCTGTGCTGGTGTTTCCAGAGTGGGGAAGGTCTGTGGTGGCCTGTGACTGGGTGAGGGGAACCGACTGTCCAGAGGTCCCCGATGGGCCGGGTTGGTCATCTAGATCCAGTTGGACAGAGCTGCTGTCATCACTGTGGGCCTCTTCTGTTGGTGGTGTGGACATGTGTGGACCCTCCTGTTTGGTGATGTTGGGTAGGGGTCCTGTAGGTGTATAAAAGGATGTTTATTACATCTGTGTGTGCCATGGTGTGCAATAGGCGGGTGACCCTGTACCCCAGTGCTTGCATTCCTGTGTGGGACCTTGTGTGATGATGGTTTAGGGGGGTGTATGGGTATGTGCAGTGGGCATGCTTTAGTGATGTGTGTCCATGCTTTGTTGTTGCATGCAGGGCTTGGTGTTAGGATGTGTGGTTTGTGATGTTGGGACATTTGTGAGGAGTTAGAGTGATGGGGGTGAGGGTGGGGGTATGTGCTGGCATGCAGGTAGGGTGGGGGATGTAACAGTTAAGATTTGACTTACCAGAGTCCATTCCTCCACCTTCTCCTGCGAGGCCCTCAGGATGCAGAATCGCCAAGACCTGCTGCTCCCAAGTGGTTAGTTGTGGGGGTCTGCCCCCGGTCTGCTGAACCGCAAGGTGGTGTCTTGAGACCACGGAACGCACCTTCCCCCGTAGGTCATTCCACCTCTTCCTGATGTCATCCCGATTTCTTGGGTGCTGTTCCACTGCGTTGACCCTGTCCACTATTCTTCGCCATAGTTCCATCTTCCTAGCTATGGAGGTGTGCTGCACCTGTGCTCCGAATAGCTGTGGTTCTACCCGGACGATTTCCTCTACCATGGCCCTGAGCTCCTCCTCTGAGAACCTGGGGTGTCTTTGCCGTGCTATGGGGTGGTTTAGGTGATGTGTGGGGTGGGGTGTGTGGTGATAAGTGTGCTTATATGTAGTGGTGTGTAGTGTGAGGTACGTAGAAGTTATGTGGGTGATGGTGTTGTGTGCCTGTGGATGCTAGTATTGTTGATGGTGGTGTCTCTCTCTGGCCTTCTCTCAGTAATTGTGGTCGTAGGTGGTTGTGGATGATGTGGGTGTGTGTTTTATATTGTATTGGGTATGTGGGAGTGGTGTGTGTATGTGTATCAGGTGTGTGTATTTTGAATTGTCCAATGTTTTTGTGTTTTGTAAATGTGCGTGTATTTTGAGCGCGGCGGTGTGTACCGCCAATGGAATACCACGGTTGAAAGACCGCCGCGTGTATTCGTGTGTCGTGATAGTGTGGGCGTATTGCTGTTGGTGTGACGGTGGAGGATTTGTTTTTGCCAGTTTATCACTGACCTTTGGTGTGGCGGACTTGTGTGGGTGTCTGAATTTTGGCGGATTCCGTGCTGTAGGTCATATTAGCTGTGACGGAATTCTGCTGCCACGGCGGTGTGTTGGCGGTCTTCTGCACGGCGGTAAGCGGCTTTTACCGCCAATGTTGTAATGACCGCAGTAGTCTCCTATTCAGATGGGTAGTCCTATAAACGTGGCTCAAGCCTAATACTGTAGAGCCTGTGTGTGGAGTTTTACTGCCAGCTTGATTTGGCATTCAAAACACCTTTGTCAAACCTTAAACACTTCTTTTACAAAATAATAACTCACATCTCAGCTAGGCTGTAGGTATGTCATAGGACAGGGTGCTTTCTGCTTAAAAGGTAACATATGTCATTTTAAGTTTCTCTGAGTTACATGTGCACTTGCAAACCTCTATTCCACTCTCCCACCCATAAGGAAACTCACATACCTGTTTTCAACACCATTGAGCCACTCATACACCAAGTCATACAGCAGCAGGGGCACTTATACATTCATGTGCACATCCACAAAGCAGTTATGTATGCACACTATCAGAAGCAGTTACATAACCCTGTACTCACTAACATAGCTAATAAGCCATTCATACAGCCACTTCCATACACAATTAGAGACCCACAGAGTTACTAAAAGGGCCAGTCATATACTGATATGCTCACTTAAACATCTGGTGGCACACCCATAGAGGTGCTAATACAGTGGATCAGATATGTAGCCAAGTACGGATGCAAGCTGGTTACCCATCCAGAGAAGTAGTCCTTTAAATATACCCAGGCACACACTGATATGGACTCAACATACCCAGGCACTCACGATACAGAAACTGACACAACAAATATGCACATGTATGCACTGACACAGCCTGAAACATACTCATAAATACACTGACACACCCAGGAATCTATAGACTGATATAGACAATGATACACCCAGGCAGACAGGTATGAATGTACTAACACATCCAGGTGTAGAGTGACATATAGACTAACAGATCCAGGAAGATACTAATACATCACATTACATACCCAAGTATACACTCATGTATACACTGAAACACCCAAGTACACATTGATACATACAATAATACACCCAGTTTCCGCCGCACTCACCACGAAAGCCAAACTTATAAAGTTTTTGTATTTTCTAACACTCAGGAAGAAAACAGAGATACGAGGTAGGAATTCGGTGCATATTTATTTGTAGAAGAATGCTTCAAATTAGCCACAAAGCAAACAAAATGCAAGTATTGTTATGATCAGGAGTAGCTCCTTTATTATAGCGGAAGACCGTTGCCTGCTTAAAAAATGCCCAAGAAAAGCCCCAGAGATAAAAAAAAAAAATGGGAATAAAGTTAATTTATTGCAATTTTATTTTTCACCAATCTGTCCTGAACAGAGTGTCAGGACGGGGCAGGGCAATTGCTGCTGAGTGGCGGCAGGGAGCTGTGCACTTAAGTTTAAAGTGTGCATGTCCCGATGGCCAGCCGTCTTGCTACAGCCATCCAGACATGCACATTTTAACCTTTCTAACCCAGAGAAAGCACAGGCCTCCAGTGCTCTTAAGAATACTGAGAGAAGCCTCTCCCACCAGTCCTACTGCTTCTCCTATGTTGGTGAACAGAAGGAAAACAGCACAAGGATTGGTTAGGAGAGAGAAGACTGAAACACCGGAGCGAGGAGGGCATTTAGGTAAGCAGCTTTTTATTTTATTTATTTTACTACTCCCCATTTACCCATCCCACCACTCTCCTTACATGCCAGCCGTCAGTGTAGAGGATATTAAAATGCCAGCTAGAGCAATGCATAACAGATTAGAAATGGTATCAGCCCCAGAAAGATTTCAACAATTAAATGTTCATGAATCAATTTTGATTCAAACTATATATCCATTTCAAGCAATAGTTCTAATGGAACTGAAGACAGGGAAACTACCAGCAACAGAGTTACAGAAAGGACTTAAAGGAAGAGTTATGTATGTACCTTTGGATTTTAAACAAATTGTTGAGACTTTGAGTGTTCAAAGAGATATTGATGAACAACGCATCATTCTAGCGAACGGTGTACCTATCAAAAATAAAATAAATCTGGCAGGAGTTAGTAGAAGTCAGTAAAGTGAAAAAAGCCACAATATACTTGAAAGAAAATAATGTTTTTTACAAAAATGTTGATATTATTGGAGATGTACGTTGCATCAATGATTAAACATTACAGTCAAGTGGACAGATTGAAACAGTGGATAAACAGAAAACAGAGGAAATATAAGCACTACAGTATCCATCCACTTCATTCCAAAGTAGCTATTGGTGATGCCATTGATCTGTTTCAAACAAAGCTAGAGGAACTCCAATGAGTGTGTGGAAAAAAGTTAAAAGGTTCGCTGTTTTCCACAATATTTCCCACAGGAGTAGGTAGGTAATAGCATGAGTGGCCTGTGCAGATAACAGCAGCTGAGTGCAGGTCAACAAGAACATATTCAGAGGACCCTAGGTTTCACCAGTGTATTTCTTATATATTCCATCTATTACTTGAGAGTCACTTATCAGGACTGTCTTATGCTCTAAACCACATTCAAAATACTGGTGTTAATCTGCAAAATCTATCTGCAAGAGAGTCTGTTGACAAAGTATAAGGTAAGGATGAAAACCTGGTGTACAACTTAATTAATTTGATGGCATGGCAGCATAGTTCCAATGAATATTGGTATCATCATCACGGGGAACGTAAATATAAGCTGCAAAACTAATGCACTGCTATTTTCTAAGAGGGGCAAACTCTAACATTAGGGATATTAATTTGAAGATAGCAGGAGAACTTTGCTCTTTGGATCCAACTTACGTGTGTAGGTATTTTAATCACAAGTTTCAAGCCATGCTGGTTTTCATATGCAATGAAAGAAATCCTCCTCTTGGTGAAGTTACAGATTTCTTTTTGGAGTAAAAAGTACCAGGCAAGAGGTGGTCCTGATAATCATATGCTTTTATGGATAAAAGGGGTACCGAAATTTGGAACTGACAGTGATGAGTCTGTACTGTCTTTTATTGAAGAGAATTTGACATGCACCATTCCAAACAACATTGATGACAAATGGCTAAGACAGCAAATTCTACGGTTTCAAACACATCGATATGGCAAGTATTGTCAACATCGATACAGATCTAAAGGAAAGTTTTATAAAAGGTGTTGTTTTGGATTTTCAAGAACTATAATTTCCAAATTAAGAGTGAACAGCTTTTTATCTGCAGTCAGACATAGACTGACAGTTAAATCATCAAAAGATGCCTATAATCTGAGAAGAGGAGAGGCCTCCAAGTCTATTAATTATTATAATCCTGTCATTCTGAAATTGTGGAATGCAAACATGGATATACAGGGGATCATTTTGACCTTGGCGGTCTTGACAAAAGGGACCGCGGTGCTGAAGACCGCCAGTGGTGGCGGTTTTCCGCTCGGCGTATTATGACTGTTGGCAGCTCTCCGTCCTTTTTCGGACAGAGAGCCGCCAACAGCCATACTGGCGGTCAGCGGGGAAGCCACGTCAACAGAACGTCCTGTGATTCGGCGTGGTGGTGTTCTGTTGATGGTGTAGTGTCGGCGGAGCAGCCCCCATGGATCCCGTCCCCTCCCGGAGGATCGACGGACCATGTAAGTAGATCGTCCATTAGGGGAGGGGGGTGGGAGGGTGTTGTGTGTTGTGTGCGTGCATGGGGGTGTGCGTGTGTGTATGTAGAGGGGGTGTGTGAGTGCGTGTATGCTTGCGGGGGTGTTGTGTGTTTGGGAATGAGTGCGTGTATGTCTGTAGGTATGTCTGTATGGATGTGTGCGTGTATGTTTGAATGTGGGTGTGCATGTCTGACTGTGTGTGTGGATGTTGGCATGTATGTTGGTGTGTATGCGTGTATGTGTGTTGGTGGTGCCTGCGTGCGTGTCGTGTGTGAATGAGTGATGTGATGTTGGGGGTAGGGGTGGGGAGGGGGGTCCTGCCACCTTTGGGGGGTGGCAGGGGTGGTGGGGGGTGTAGGGGAGGGAGTCGGGTTGGGGTGGACGGGAGGAGACCCCTATCAGTGCCAGGGAAGGAATTCCCTGGCACTGATAGTGCTTACCGCCATGGATTTCATGGCTGTTCCAAATCGCATGAAATACATGGCGGTCAGCCGGGTCCAAATACCGCCAGCGGTATAGTGACAACTGCCGGGCTAGAGACCCAGGTCTCCAGCCCAGCGGTCATCTCCGCCCTGGCGGGCGGAACAGAGAAGCGGCGGATGACCATGGCGGTAACCGCCATGGTCATAATTGCAAAGATTTGACCGCCATTCTGTTGGCGGTCTTACCGCCGCTTCTCTGCCAATGACCCCCACAGTTTGTTGTAGACAACTCTATTGCTATTGCTTGCTATGTCACTGCATATACTGCAAAATAAGAGAAGACAGAGATGAAGGAAATGTGGGAGGAGATTTCTGCAGAAACGTCTCTAACCAAGAAATTGTGCAGCTTCAGATAGAAAATGCTGTCACATAGGGAGACAGTTTCCTATGAGTGCTGTGACAGGTTTAGTTCCTCTCAAAGGACTTTATGGGACCTACCCCCAGTGGAGGGTCATCATCCCTGTGGTAGTTATAGTGTTTGTCCGCTGACTAGACATTTGACGACATTGGATCTAGATCCTATTGGGACCTGGCGTCTTAAGAAACACACCAATTGTAACACTAAAAATTGCACCTACATGATAGCATGTCCATGCAATTTATGTTACATTGGCATGACAACACGACCAGTAAAGACCCGCATCAATGAACATAGAAGCAACATCAGATGCAAAAGAGTTACTACTAACATTTGTACGCACTTTTTGGAAACCCCACATACCTCAGATGACCTATGGTGGGTAATTTTAGAAGCACCCCAAATTCAACCATATGACACTGGTTCCCTGTTTAGGACAGAACAGAGATGGGTGTTCAAATTAGGGACCAATAAACGGGGCCTGAATGATGATATCCCCTGGACCTCTCTCTCTTGATTACAACTACGATTCATTCACCAGGATCCTGGCGAATTGCCTTTGATACTCTACTTTTCCTCAGTGGGTGAGAACTTGATTTATCCTACAAGATACATGTCCTCTTTCACTCACTAATTCCCTGATTTTAAAACAGTGCTTTTTCACATTACCTCTATAATTGCACCTTGAATTCTGCATTGGCTAAATATGTCCGTGAGTTTGCAGCAATAACTTTGGATTAATCAACCTTTGACAGTGCTGCTCGCCACGGACTGCTCTTCTTTCCATTACCCGCTTGGAAGGGTTGTCCTTCATATGTGTGACTCTCGGTCTCATTTGGCTGCTATTGGAGTGGTCTTAATTGCCCCATAGCCACAGACCTTTTGACATATACATCTTTTTACTATTTTTACTAATTTGACTAATCTATCAAATAGTGCTTTCCCTGACTGGGTTTTGAATTGGTTCATATATTTGGATAATTTTGGACCAGATATATTTTACTATTATTGCTGACCATGGAAGGTTCCCCCCTCCATTATTCCTTTGGAGGGGTTGTCCTTGTATTATTTTTGTGACTCTGGGCCTCACCTGGCCAATTTCGTAGTCCTTCCTTTGTGTCAGCACTTGCAGACTCGCGCGAGCCAAAAGACATCTCTCTTCCGCGTCTCCGAGTCTCGCGGCATCTACTAAAAGACTCTGACATCGCCCATCCCAGGTTGTTGCGGGAACGCTGTCCAGGGGTTAGGTCCATGGAAAAGGACCTCCAACATAATTGTGAGTACCCTCAGTGTTTGACGGTGTGATTGAATTTTGTCCTTTAAGCCCACATTATTTAAACCTTTCATTTCCACTACCGATACTTAGTATTTAGGTCCTGGAGAGCTGACCATGCATATTTGACTCATCACAGAGTTTTTTTTCACATATGCACCTTTGCAATCACTACTTGTGTACCTCTGGTGTTGTAACCTTTCTTTCTTCTAGGGAGACCTTCTTTTGACTCAACCAATTTCCTTGACGTAAGTGAATGATCTGTACGCCTAAAATTTGGGTTTTCTCTTTATTTCTATTTTTGATTGTATTTTTGTACTAATTGGAGAAGAAGTATTGTTGTTTGGTCCTGATGAAGCGTCAATGGATCCTGTTGGACCGGAAGATGCGAAACATGTTGACCCTAGTTTAGAGGTACCTTAATTGTTGTACTCCTCTGTGGTTTTTTCTCTTTGAAAGTGATTGAGCATTACACTCAATTTGTGACTTTACTGGTCATTTTTTAATCTTGGTCTTCATTCCCTGATTGAACTGATTAAAATGTTGATGGATTTTTTGGGATGAATAACCAATTTTATTTTCACAGTTTTGTTTCTCTCCACCAGTGCCTGAATGCAGGCACTTTTGTCTTCATAATTCAAACCGATTAGCTATTATAAATTGAATACGGTTAAGAGCCCCTATCCAGGGAGCCCGTCAGGTGTTGCAGCGCCGGCCTGGCGTGGAGCATTCCCGATGATGATGCCAGTGATCCAATGTGATACTTGAGGGTTTTTGCTCCTGGGACATCAGGTCTCCTAGAATGTTAGTATAGTTTGGAACAGCGTACCTTTCGTTTATATCACTTACAGAGGGAGACTGTACACTGGACCAGTTAAACCTCCCGGTCCCTCCCCCCTCTTTGATTTGTAGGTTTAGTTCATCTACTTTGTACTCTAAGTCTAGGGGAATTGGTTGAGTTAGTCTAAGCCTTGCTACTGCATTGAACATAGACTTGAAGTCTTTCCCACAAATTCAGTACCTAGTAGCGTTTGATCCAGAAAGTACACACATTTTAAAAACAAATCTGTTGGATACTTACTACCCAAGAAGGCCACACCTCAAAAAAATGCGTCTTTATGAGATTCTGCAACACTTTAGGTACATAAACAATGTGACAGAAAATGTAGCTGACGGCACAAATTCTGTACTTGGCTGTGAAGGTTGTTTGGTTTGACAAGAAAAAGTTAGTTTAATAAACAAAAGAAAACTTAGGGCCTGATTTAGAGTTTGGTGGAGAAGTTACTCGATCACAATGGTGAAGGATATCCCATCTGCTGAGATATAAATCCTATAGGATATAATGGGATTTATATTTCGGGGGACGGGATATCTATCTTAGTTATGACAGAGTAACCCCTCTGTCAAACTCAAAATCTTGCCCTTAGTTGTCAACCTCCTGAGATAGCGGGCGTTTCTCTAGTTAGCACTTCTGCAAAACGTCAAGCCTTAGTAAAAGAGCCCGGAATATAGTGGCATTTTTACTTAAACACAAAAACAATGATTTAAACCCAGATCTGTGACTGGGGTGAGTGTTTGTAAAGTTTCAACACTCCGTGCATCAGTTTGTTTTGGTTTCCCTATGTGCGCCCTAAGTGGCAAGCGTATGCCCAGATGTGGGTCCCTTGCTTGCTGATCCACTGGATTCAAGGTAGCCTAGCTGATATCGGGTGATGCCCTGACATGGGTCCCAGGATTCTTGTTTCTCGCCCATGGAGGATGTGACTTGGCAGTTTAGACTGAATTGTTCCCATGGGGAGCAGAGTCAAGACTTATATGTACATGGCTGGGTCCAAACTGTGTTGATATGGTCTGCAAATTAACTATGTATTAAACCCAGATCTGTGACTGGGGTGAGTGTTTGAAAAGTTTCAACACTCTGTCCATCAGTTTATTTTGGTTTTGCTATCAAAATTGGAAATAACCTGTGCTTTAGCTAGATTAAGTTTGTATCCAGAGACCACCCCAAACCTTTCAGCTTCCATTGCAACCTGCACCATTACAGTCTGGGGATACATGCAGTAGAGTACAATATCATCAGCGCATGCACTCTTTTTCAACTTGACACTGTTGAACACTGCATGAGAACCCAAAGTATTCCTACAAAGATATTGTAGTTAGGATTTAATATAAGGGCAAATAGTGGACATCCCTGAATAAATTCACTCAAAGAATCCTGCATGCAGCCATTATAGGCATGGTTAGCTAGCAACGATCTTGGAAATGTAAATGCCCGCCTTTTCTTACTAAGATCTGGAAGATACAAGTCTAATAAGATTGGGTTATGATCTGATGTAATCTTAGGGCAAACTTCCATAGAAGTATTTTGGATCAACTGCCAGCTAACAAACACCAATTGATCCTTTAATAATGCCTATGTCATGCGGAGAAGAAAGCATAACCAGGAATGTTAGGATAGAAAGCAAGCCAGAGATCGACCAGACTGTGAGCATGTGCCAAAACTAGGCTAGCAGCCCTAGTCTTGACCACTTGAGGATGTGCCACCGAATTAGGAGTATCAATGGCGTACCTCATAATACAGTTATAACCCCCAAGGAACTCTAGCTTCTCAGACCATGCTGATAGTTCTAAATTCAGTCAATCAGCTAGAGCAAGATCATCAAGGTTAAGCCACTAAACTGAAGCTACTGTAAGCCACCTCACCAAGATATTCAGCTGAGCAATAGCCCAACTGCCCTTAGGATCAGATGCTGTCCTCTGCACTGAATAGTACAAAACTCTAGAGCAGAGAATCATCACCCCCCACAGGGAGGTTGATTGACTAGTACATATAACAAGCTCAAACCCCAGCTCCTTATACAATGACCGGTCTTTGGATACAAAGTGAATCTCAGTGAGGCAAACAATATGTGGCGTATAAACCAGAGACTCTTCTCTGACCAGTCGTCGCTTAATAGGACGATTGAGACCTGTGACGTTCCAACACATACTCCTTAGATGTGACATGGTAACTGGTTAAACCCATTAGCCATAATGCTCTCATTTGATGTATGTGTGCTATATTAAAAAATACTCATAATTGCAACAACAATTTTCACAAGCTCAACCCTCTATCCTGTACCCCATCCCCCAACCCATCCATTCTTTGAACCCAAAAACCAAAACCTTCAGGAAGAAACAAAAAACAAACCCACCACCCATGCCAGAGGGGAAAAAATCATCCCTTCCTTGAGCTGCCAGGACCCTCAGATAGTCATAGAGGGCCAACCAACCACTCCACTAACCCTTGAGGAAACAGTGCCCTGCAGTGAATGAACACAAATTCAAATCAGCAAACAGCCAATATGAGCCATTATTGAATATCAATGTAAGTAAGGAAACATACAGTACTGAACAATTAATTCTTATCCTGACAGTTCTTAACTATTTTTGTAGAGTCAATTTCTGTAGGACAGTACCGAACATGACCATCCCTAAGGATCTTCAACCGAGCAGGCTCTTGAAGATACACTTGTGCACCAACTTCCATTAAAGTATCAATCATTTGCCACAATTGCCAGTGTCTCTCCATTGTAGACTTGCAGAGTCTGAGCAAACGTAAAATTATACAGAGTCCACAGTGATAGGAACTACCAGCCGGGCCTTCAAGAGGATTACCTGTCGAAGCAGGAAATTGCCAATAAAGATTAAAAAGGGTCAAGGATGTCCTTTATCTGTTTTGGCATTACCCCCCTGTATTGGAATACGATGGGCGTGTTGTATTTGACAATCCATACACCAATCCGACAGCTCCAGGAAGGTCTTAACAAATAGTTGGATAATAAATTGTCGGGGTCATCTCTTTCTCTGCCCTTCAGAATTCCAAACATTATTAAATTATTCCATTATAAATTATTAATTTAGCTTGTAGCTGTAAGAGATGCCCCTCAAGATCTACGATTGATTTTGCCAAGTCAGTTGCTACCTCATCTCTGTCAACAACTTGCTGTTGAAGTTCCAAAATCTGTGTTGTGAGAGCAAAGACTTTACAGGTTATTTCAGCTACAGACTGTTGAAGTTGTACATTAAGACTCCTCACCTCAGCGTACTGTTGTTGCACCTCCACTCGTTGTATCTGCATTAGCTGAATAATTGTGGACAAGGATGGTTCTGAAGCAGAGAATTGAGCAATTGTAGTGAAACCAACATCTGCACCTGATGACACTGCTGACATCCCCTCAGATGAGTTAGCTAACTTGTCAAGAAGTTGTATAGACAAGTTGACACTGGGTTTGCAACCACCAGTCGTCAGGAGCTGATTGGCCCCCAGCGTGTCAGCAACAATACCTAGTGCATTACAGCCTTGGGCCAAGGTACAGCTGAGGTAAGACGTCCCGCTATCATGGATATTGTCCCCCACCGCCAAGGATTGACCCCTATTCACAGAATGAGCACCAGTGCAGGGGGGATCAAAGGATTTGGGGTCTGGCTTTGCTTTTTCCCAGGGCTGTAGAGAATGAGTGTAGGGGGACTGTGGCATAGTAATGTTAATTTACAATAACATGCTTATAGGTATTTTTTCTACAGTCGATATTGTTTTCCCCCTCTGTTCACTGATAAGTCTCTGTACAACACTTCATTTATGGTGTAAAATTATGGAAGGTGAGAACAGTGAAAAAGGTAACATAAAATGGTTAAATTATAGGTGTGATTGCTTTATAATAATATACATTTGTTGTGTTTTAATATTAACAACAACTTTTTCATTACAGATTTTGAAACATTAACAATCAAATTTATATTATGAAACATTAACTTCTACTTATGTTTGCTTTCTTTTTATACAGATTAATGGATCCATTTATTGCAATAATTTAGGTAACTAATTACGTCTTTCTCCATTCATAGACCATCCATAAACTCAATCAGACATAAGTAATTACAGTCATACACTAATACACACTAATGGAAAACTGATATATCCACATGCATACTTGTACATCAGTACCTCATCGAGGCACACACTCATGCATACACTAATACACCGAGGCACGCACTGATACACACTGATACACACACTGACACCAGGCAAAAAGTAATACATACACTAACACACTCAGACAAATACCAGTGCAGATACTGACATACCCAACCAAATAATAATAAATCCACGGATACACCCAGTTACACACTGATGCATAAACTAACACACCCAAGCGCACATTAATGTAGATACTGACACACCCAGGAACACACAAATCCAGACACTTACACACCCAGCCATACACTTAAGCAGACACTGGCACAACCAGGTACACACTCATATATACACTGAAACACCCAGGCATACAGCAGTGCAGACACTGACACATCTGCCCAATAACTAATGCATTCAATAACACACCCAAGAATACACTGAAGCAAACTGACTCACCTGGGCATATACCAATGCAAAAACTCACAGTCCCAAACAAACCCTAATGCATTGAATAACACACCCAAGCATACACTGATGTATAGACTGCCACAACCAGGCACACAATCAAGCTTACACTGACACACCCAGACACAAATTGAACTATATGCTTACACAGCTTACAATCACACACTCATGCATACACTAACACAAATGGGCAAACACTGATACATACACTGATGTCCTCAGGCACACACTGATACATAAACTAACATACCCAGGCACACACGCATGCATACACTAACACACCCAGGCACACACTGTTACATGTTCTAATATACCCAGACAGACACTAATACATACATTCACACACTGAGGAACAGACTAATACATGAACTAAGAAACACAGGCTTACATAGTAATGCTGTTTCATACCCATGCACACATTCATGCATACACAAACATACCCAGGAACAAACTGATACATACATGACACACCTATGCACAAACTGATAAATGTTCTAACACACCCAGACACACACTGATACATACACGAACACATTCAGGCACACATTGATACATACACTAATAGACCCAGGCACACACTGATGCATACACTGACACACTCATCCATAAACTGAAATGCCTAGACACACAGCCATGCATACACTGACACACCCAGACACACACTTATCCATACACTGACATACCTAGGCGCACACTCATACATATACTAACATACACAGACACGCTCTCATGCATACAATAACACATCCAACTACACACTGATACATACATTAATATACCCATGCACACACTCATGCATACACTGAAACACCCAAGCACACACTGATGTATACTCTAACACACCCAGATCCACACTCATGCATACACTGAGACACCTAGGAACACACCCATCCATGCACTAACATACCCAGACACACAGTGATGCAGACACTTACGTACCCAGGCATAAACTATTGAATGCACTGACACACCCAGGCAGACACTGATACAGGCAGTAACACACCCAGGCAGACACTGATGGATACTCTGACACACACAGGCACACACAGTGATGCATACACTAACACACCCATGCATGAACAGATCCATGCACTTACATACCCAAACTGATACACATGCACACACACTTATCCATGTACTAACACACCCAGGCAAACACTTGAGGACACACTGATACACTCATGCACACACTCATCCAAACATTTTCACAGCAAAACACACAGTAATGCATGCACTACCATGCTTAGACATACAAACGTATATATTCATATACCTGAATACAAAATACACTGAATCATACAGCACAATAAAGCAGAGACAGTCTCAACTTTTTGATTAAATGGTGGTTCTAAAAAGAACCTTTTATTTACATTTAAAAAAAAACCTTTTTGCTGTTTTTATTATTTTCAATCAAAAATTTAAACACTGTGCAAAAAAATCCAAAAAACAAAACTGGATTGAACAATCTGCAGTTTTTCTGAAACAGTGGTATAGCCCAACAGGAGCAACAAAACCTAAGTCATTAAAAGAACTAACAATGGTGTTTTTAATTGCATCAAAAAAATCAGTGACACTAGAAACTTTTAGTGCTACTAACTTGTGACACATTGCACAATGTGTCACCCTGGCTCCCAACTCTGGACAGCTGTTAGCCATGGGTACCTCAGGAGCAGATGATGTTCCTCCTGAGGTTGAGGTTCTTGCAACATCCTGTGATGTTCCCGCTCTGCCCCTCAGCATGCAGTGGTGCACATCCTAATGTATAGTTTTTATGTACTTCCACATACTGGAAGTACCATGGCTGCACTTCTTAGAAGTACCTCGTGAGAGCTGTTTCCAATAGAGGTTACACTGCACAAACCTTGTAGATACCTTTTTCTTCCCTGAGGGGATGGTGAAGTATTTCCATATTTCAAGTTCTTTTTTTCTGCAAATGAGTGTCCCTCCTTCTCCTCATTTTGGATCACCTGAAGATCTTCAGGTTGAGGTGCAGCACTCCCTTCCGCTATCTCAAGCAGAAACAGAGACGAACCACAATCAAATGCTTTTCCAACAAGATATCAGAGAAATAATTGCTATTGGGTGTGGTTTCAATCACAAATGGGTGTATTAAGAAGCTACCGAATGAAAAGGTAGATTTCTCTCCTTCATTGGGTGAATCAGGGGATCTGCCCACAGATCTGAGAGCCGCTTATATTGTAAAATAAGGAAATTGTTAAAACAATAACTATACATTATTTATATCATGCAAAATATGTTAAATCTGATACCAATATTAAAAATAGAGGCCCCTATACAGTGAAAGTATTTTTTTTTTAATTACCAACTCTGTGGTTCTAGATCCACGGATCCATTCCAATCACATGTTTGCAACAAGGAACTATATAGTATGGCACGTCTGTGTTTTTGGTACCGCAGAAGATCTGCGGATCCAAAAAATTTACAAAAAATATACACTTGCTAACACTATATTTTTCTGCATACAGATTTCTCATTGTTCTTTAACAGTATTTTTGGTCTCCCGTCTCCTTGCTTTTCACTATTTGTCAATTCAAATTCCTTTATTTTCACTCAACATTTTGAATACCCACTCATTACTTTTCATTAATTAATGACTTTCTATTTGTTATTCCTTGCCCATTTTGTATTCGCTCTCCTTCCTTACCCTTCATTTTACAGCTTTTACATTTCATCCCTTCTCTACATTTACCCTTGCATTCACTACTTAGTACTTGCTTTTGGTTACTCATTTTTCAGAACCTACTTTGTCAAATTATGGGCTTCATTTGAGGAAGGATGTGGTATTCATTTATGCTTACGGCTTGATTACTGTTATTCTCCCAGCTTTCTCACTATTTACCTTATTATTGATGATTGATGCATTGCAACATTTCTACTTTAGAACTGGCAAGTTGTTGGACCATGATCTGATGCCTCATGCAGGTATATAATCTTAATACTTGCTTTCAGGTTGAATTGTTTGGTCCTGAGGATGATCCCGCTCATTTTGGTTAAGAGAGTGGAACGTTACGTCAACAATTGTATCTTGGCTCCTTATATTAGCTCTTTATGTATGAGTATAGGTACTATTTTATTGACACAATCTATGATATATTGCTGTGTCTCTGTTTGACAACCCGTGTCATTTCAGTTTGCAATGTCACATTGTTATCACTGTCTATTATGTAACATGGTGCATTTAACTGCAACTTTCCTGTGGATATGATTTGGTACTTTTTTGGAAAACAGCCTGTTTGGAAAATATACTTCTTTTGTAATTAATCTATGTCTGATTGGAATATATATATTTAATTTGTTCAATAAAACATTATCATTGTTTATTTTTCCGCATAGGATTTATTGCAATTCTATGTAGTTATTGGTATAATATGGTCTTGTAAAGGGCCTTTGTGTTCTGTATCTCTCACTACCAGCAGTTATATTTTAAGGTGCTATGCCCTCATTTTTGTCTATTTTTGTTTCAAAAGGGACAGTTGGCCTCCAGTATTATAGTACCCACCTGACTTACCACAATGAACTTTCCTATGCAAATGAAGTATACTGCAATGTTAATCTCATGCTGGCTAAACAGAAAGAAGTGCTGAACTGGGGCGGAGAGCCTCCTTATTGTGCCAAAGCCTGAAGACGTAGTGGTAAAGCTAGCTAGATGTCTCATTTGCCTTTCTGTAGGGTGTGCTGCAACTGCCATAGACATGTTGGTGGCTGAAGGTTTGTGGGGTTTTGCAAATATGGAGTCCGGTGGTTTTGGTGGAATGGTGGAACCCCATGCCTTTGAGCAGCTTGAGCAGCTTGAGCAGCTTGAACAGAAGTGAGCCATACTTCTGTGCTACTCTCCACACTTACAGACATTGGCTCATCATCATCATCACATTCCTCACTTGGAACGCTTCCATGAACCTTCCTTTTCCCTTGTCTGTCAGTCTTGGCCCGGGTCCAAACCATGTCCATATAATCAAAAGAGAGACTTGGAGAAGATCAGAGTCTACTCTTTTTCCCCTTTCTGGAGATTGTGAAGCCAATGGGGGAAAAGCAGACTTCTCAACAACATCTTGCTTGCTCTGCAGGAAACTCTACCACCTCTTCTGATCCTACTTCCAGAAGATCTTTCCTGTAATGATTTAGTTTGAGATTGAGATAATGCCATTTCAGATTCACTTCTCCCCATGACTCCAGTAACTGAAAGACATTGCCTGAGGTTTTACTATAGTGGTACAGTTGATGCAGGAGTGATACTCTCAGCCTCTTTCTGCCCAGAGAAGGGTGAAGCAGGTACATCATGTTTCCTGAAAAGGATGAGGGCTTGATGCCAATGGTGGCCTTAGCAACAGGCTTCCTCTTCTCCTCCCCACTTGCCACTTTCTTGCTAGGAACCTCCTTCTTTGGGGCTGTCTTGTTAGCACTAGTAGTTTGCACTTCGCATGAGCAGAGGCACTTAGCAAAGGAGGACTCAGCTTACATTGTCAACTAATTCACAGACTTTTCTCTACATCAGTACTATATGTGATATATGGTGTGCCTGCAAGCAAGAAAAAGTTGTTAGTGAAACGTCGGCATTCAGAATCTAACCAATGTATCACAAGTGAAATAATTATCATCATCTCAAGAGCTTAACAGCAGTGTAAGCAAATTAAAAATAAAATATTATTCTTATGACAACATTACACAGAACAGATTAGTTGGTGTCCCTCCAAATCTATGGGAACCTTGTGGGAGGCAAAAGGTACAGGAAAAATGTAATATTTTAATTAATTGCTGGTGCCCCTCTAGGGACCAGGTGGACTCTAAGAGAGATGGGTGGGGCACAAATTGAAACAATACTTTAAATAATTGCTGTTGTACCCCTCCCCCCTTGTCCCTTCAGGACACCAAGGGAGGCGGAGGATAGGCAAACATTAATAAATACATTAAATACTTACTGATGCCCCTCCTAGGCCTATGGCTAAATGATTAGGAAAGGAAACAACAACACTGTACTTTCTACACACAGACACAAGCACAGATAAAGATATCAGGAAAAAAAAAAAAAATTACAAACAACTTTATAGGCCTCTTCTATAAATGTTCCAAAAAGTGGAAGAAAATGATTGAAACACACAGTGACTGCACAAATGTTGGAGGTAGCTCATAGAGGCATGGAAACTAGACAAAATTGCCACCAAACACACACACCTGACTAGTTCCACAAAATGGTGGTTGCTGCATGGCCAGTAAAGTAGAAGGCATATAGAACATTGTCAAAATGGTGGCCTATGACAAACACAGTACATGCTGGCCAACCAAAATGGCCACCGCCGCATGGCGAGCAAAGAAGAAGGCAGAGAGAACAAAGACAAAATGGCTACTACACACACCCACCCACACACACACACACACCACACACACACTCACTCTCACTGCTTATGGAAAATGGCCACCACCACATGGGCAGTGAGGGTGGCATGGAAACAAAGACAAAATAATGGCCTATGATAAACATAGTACACACTGGCTACAAAATATAGCCACCACCACAAGACCAGCATAGAAGGAGAAAAAAGAAAAAACGGTCATCACCACACACTCATACACGCACACACACACATGAACACACAAACACACACACTAACTGACTTCACATAATGGCCATTGCCACATGCAGAGAGAGAAGCATGGAGAAAAAAGAACACATGGCTGCCTAAGACAAACACGCACACACTTTCTACACAAAATGGACACCACGCTAGCAAAGAAAAAAAGGAGGCATGAAGAACAAAGACAAAATGTTGGCCTATGACTAACACAGCACACACTTGCTACACAAGATGGCCATTGCCGCATGGCCAGCAAAGAATAAGAATTTGAAGACAAAGAAGACAGTTGCCCTGTCCTGCCTAGAGCAGAAAAATAGTTATGCTTTCCCTCTGAAATCCAAATCCAAAGTGACTAAGGGCTGAACTAGGCAACAGAAGGAGTCTTTAGGTCAGGAAGAGGAAGTTGCTACATATAGTACCAACTCTGTCTCTATTGCACTTCCTCCATGTTTATTTTATTTTTTTAAAGGATAAAAAGTACATTTCATGCTAGACAACGGTCCGTTTGAATAAAATATCTACTCAAAAATGGATTTTGCGTCTGGCCAGTAGGGTAGAAAATCACTCTGAAATGCTGACTTGGTAACTGTCTGGATTAAAGAGCTCCTTTTCATGTTTGGAAAGTCCACTGAACATTCTGATCTCATTTGAAAGAGCACAGTTGCCAAAAGGAGACAAATGTGAGCATTTGTGCTCTGACATTGTTTCAGTGATTCTCACCATCTGATTTTCCCCGAACGGGAAAACAGTTACATAATGTGGCATCATGGCATTACATTCAGTACTTATACAGAACTTTCTTAACACCAAATAAAAAAAAAATACTTCAGCAGAATACTAGAACTAGCTCAGTGGGAGGGGGACCTGGTTCGAGAGCAAGTTTGGTTTAGTTGAGGAGAAGATTATTGCTAATTTCTCTAAACCTCTGGCTGGCACACCAGTAGCCTCCAGATGCAGAAGTGTACTAACATATTGAAAATGCCTCAGAAGAGTGCATGGTTCAACAGTTTGGACTATGGCCAAATGGATGTGCTGCAAAAGTGGGCAGTGTTGCCCCTGGAAACTTTTTTCTCATTGGTTAGGGCGTATCGATGAGTCACCCCCTCTCACTGGCTATTGAATCTTTCAAAAGTGGCACCTCACCCACAGCTCATCAGAACGGAGCTGGACCTGAGATAGAACAGTAGAGGAATGAACCAGCTGTCTGTGACCTATGTCTTGATATAAAGGGCTGAACCTGCTCTCAAGTGTACCCAGGACTGAGATGTGAGCTACAAGAATCAATTGGATAGCCTCCCATTTGGCCACAGGGACAGAACAAGCTGGTACAGGCCTTTTATCCAAGAGGGACTAGCTGACCTCTGGCAACTGGACCTAAACTGGATGACTCTGATGGAATTAGTCTTGGTTCTTTAGTGCTGTCCCTGTGGTCCTGGAAGCCTTAGCAGAGACCAAGAGGAGCTGCTCCAGAAAGTCTGAAATGCTGGGACGTTTTGGACTTCATAGGCCTCTGCAGTTTTAGCAGGTCTTCACAGCCAAGGCATCTGTCTTCTATCTATAAATAGGCAGGTAAAAATGCCTTTAATGACACTAACAGAACAATTGGCAGCCCATCAACCAATAATCAAAATCACAGTACACCTACGCCTACGCACAGACAAAATATCATAGGATGCAACTATAAAAATGTCAAGCCTGCTGGCTTTGTCAGGGTGTCACCACAATTATAAAAACTGAAATATGTCATTTAAACTCATTGTGAACCATATGATTAACATCCAGTGCTGATATAATCTCTCAATGATATTCATATATATTTACCAGGACCTACTATTTATGTAAGCATATATAATAAAACATTTGCAAATTCGATTGCATGTGGACATAGTTCCTTTTTCCATATTCATACTGCTACCACTGCAGGGGTCACCTTACTCCAGAGCATCTGTGAAAAGTCACAGCTCCAGGAGTACTTAAAACCTTTGGAAGCCTCTCCCAGGGACATCATTTTTTTAAATATTTCTTTTCATTGCAATGCAAATAGTATAGTTTTAGATTAAATAACATACATATACATAATTGTGTAACAATACATAATGCCATGTATGGTGCAGATTAACAAGCAGTAATTGTCTATGTTAAAACCCTTTTATTTTTTTAAAGATTAAGGGGCATATTTATACTCTGTTTGCGCCGGAATTGCGTCGTTTTTTTTGACGCAATTCCGACGCAAAACTAACTCCATATTTATACTTTGGCGTTAGACGCGTCTAGCGCAAAAGTCCATGGAGTTTGCGTCATTTTTTAGCGTGGACACCTACTTTCCGTTAATGATATGCAAGGTAGGCGTTCCCGTCTAAAAAATTGACTCCGAGGCATGTGCGCCGTATTTACACTCCCGGGCAAAAATCACGCCCGGGAGTGGGCGGGTCAAAAAAAATGACGTACGGCCGCTTTTGCGCCGTTTTTTTTTAGCGCCTGGAAAAGGCAGGCGTTAAGGGACCTGTGGGCTCGGAAGGAGCCCAGAGGTGCCCTCCCATGCCCCCAGGGACACCCCCTGTCACCCTTGCCCACCCCAGGAGGACACCCCAGGCTGGAGGGACCCATCCCTGGGACATTAAGGTAAGTTCCGGTAAGTATATATATATTTTTTTTTTTGTGGCATAGGGGGGCCTGATTTGTGCCCCCCTACATGCCACTATGCCCAATGACCATGCCCAGGGGACAGAAGTCCCCTGGGCATGGCCATTGGGCAAGGGGGCATGACTCCTGTCTTTGCTAAGACAGGAGTCATTTCTATGGGGTTTGGGAGTCGAAAAAAATGGCGCAAATCGGGTTGAGGCGAAAAATTTGCCTCAGCCTGACTTGCCCCATTTTTTGACGCCCAAGCTCCATATCCCCCTACGCCGGCGCTGCCTGGTGTACGTCGTTTTTTTCCACGCACACCAGGCAGCGCCGGCGGCTAACGCCGGGTAACGTCATTGATTAAATACGGCGCCCGCATGGTGCTTCAGAATGGCGTTAGCCGGCGCTAATTTTTTTGACTCAAAACTGCGTTAGCGCAGCTTTACGTCAAAAAGTATAAATATGGCCCTAATCTTTTTTGTGTTGCGAACGCAAAAAAGCATTTTGGGATGTGTTTAAACCCAAACTATGATTCAGTAACATGTGATATGATCACAATTTGGGTCTGTGACCAAATACCCAACTCGGTATTTGGAAGGGGCATGTTTAGGGCATCCCTTCCAAGTACCGTATCAGAATGGTATGTATTAATGTTTTGGATCTCAATTCCGGTCACAAAACATAAATGCTTTACAAACTACAAATATATAGTGCTGACCCATTTGAAAATGGGAAGAGGTCCCTTGGGACACCTTCCCCTTTTTGGATGTACAAAAAGGGTGCACTGCAACTGCCCTAGAGCAAACATTTGCTTAAGATGCCTGCGCTCCAAACCTAGCCATCTAGTAGCTATTTGTTGCCATCCCATTGCCACAGTTTCAGTGACATTTTTCCAACTGACATTAATGTTGTGAAGTGCTACCAACAATGCCAGAATAATACATTTCATAAATGCTCTATTATGCTTGGTATTTGGTGTTAGGGCCAGTATGCATAATTCTAAGGAATGGTGGATCTGTTTCCTGGTTGCCTGCATTAGTGTGTAATGATCTCTTCCCAGTAGGAATGAGCAGGACAATAGTATATTAACATCAGTAGCCAAACTGCCAATTTGACCTGGCAAGTGTACCCACTTGCCAGGCCCAAAGCTTCCCTTTTTCTACATGTAATACACCCCTAAGACAGGCCCTAGGTAGCCACATGGGCAGGGTGCAGTGTATGGTGAAGGTGGGGCATGTACTAATGTGTTTTACATGTCCTATCAG
Source organism: Pleurodeles waltl (assembly GCF_031143425.1). Lineage (NCBI taxonomy): Eukaryota > Metazoa > Chordata > Amphibia > Caudata > Salamandridae > Pleurodeles > Pleurodeles waltl. The sequence continues at coordinate 184,978,970 of NC_090444.1, read as the reverse complement.
TGAAATACTTCCAAAATGGGTTTTCATTGTTGAAAGACCTATCTTTCATAGGTTAACATGGGGGATGCCTTTAAATATTCTTAAAGTGCAGTTTGCTTTTGAAAGCAGAATATGGAGTTTGAGGTCTCTGAACTCACAATTTCAAAACACATCTGTTGATTTTTAGATTGTTAGTTTGAAAATGCCACTTTTAGAAAGTAGGCATTTTCTTGCTTAAACCATTCTGTGACTCTTCCTGTTTGTGGATTCCCTGCCTGGGTCAGACTGACAGTTGGGCTGTTTGTGAATCTCCTTTAGACAGTGACACAAAGGGAGCTGGGGTGTAGCATGGGGTGTAGTCTGCATATCCTGGTGAGCCATCTGGGCTGGACTGAAGGGAGGAGTGGTCACTTACACCTGAATGGGCTATGCATGCCCTCATACAATACAATCTCCAACGCCCTGGTGTGTGTCTAGGGCCTGGCCTATGCAAGGCAGGATCCTGTAAACAACAGAGACTTTTCTTTTAAGTTGGCAACTTCAAAGGGAGAAAGGGGTATAAGTATTGGGCCCAAAACCTCAGTCTTTAGATTTCTTCAAGATAACTTCTGGATTCAAGAGGAACCTCTGCAAAGGAGAAGAGCTGAGAAGAAGTGCTGCCTCTGCCTGTGACTGTGCATTGTTGGGCTACCCTGCAGCTGCTGCTTCTGACTGTGAAAGGGGACAAAGACTGGACTTTGTTGTGCATTCCTGGTTGAGAAGAATCACCAAGGGCTTGGAGTGAGCTTGCCTCCTATTTTGAAGTCTCAGGGCCATCAAAGACTTCCTCTGCCAGCACCTGCACTCCCTGCTGAGACTCCTGCCCTGCCAAGTGGTGCCCCATCCAGTCCCTGGGCCTTTGAAAGGTGAAGTTGGCAGAATAAGGACTGAAATCCATACGTTGGGTTTTTGTCATTTTGTTCTTGTTTGATTTAGATAAATATTACCTATTTTCCTAAACTGGTGTGGTGTCCATTTTGTAGTGTTTTCACCATATTACTGTGTTTGTTGTAAAAAATACTTTACACATTGCCTTTGAGATAAGCCTGACTGCTTGTGCCAAGCTACCAAGGGGGTGAGTAGGGGTTATCTTGAGTGTGTATCTCCATTGCCCTGACTAGAGTGAGGGTCCCTGCTTGGACAGAGTGCAAACTGACTGCCAGTTAGAGACCCCATTTATAACAAGGGGTTCTCTTCAACTCTTTCCCACTGGTCACAGTTTATGCTGTTCTACTCTCTATGTTGGATAAAGGAAGTCATTTTACTAAGTTCCTAGTATCCCGCATTGTGTGCAACGTTTGGAGCACTGCATGCGTGCTAGGTTCAGCCAGTCAAGTGTACCACATTACTGAAAGTGCCTTTTTTATCTGTTTATATGAAACAAATTTGCCTCTTGAAATATCACGTTCACTTATAAGTGTGATAAAATACAATATCTCACCTCCAAGTAACATGGATTATATTGTATCACATTCCTGTTTGTGCCACACAGAGTCGTGTGAGCGAAAGCCACCCTTTATGCAACGGAAGGCCTAAGAGTGGTACGGAAGGTCCATGGGGTATTGTATGCTGCAGTGTCTTGAATGTTTTAGGACAGAACCTTACTGGCTCCTAATGGAATCCATATCAGAGTGACATAATCCCTAAAATAGAACACAAAGAAAGCTTGGTTTAGAATATTTCAGTTCACAGGTACACACAGAAGAATAAAGGTGTGTGAAGTATAGCTCCGTGTGTGGTGTGGTCATTGGTGGGTATCCAGGCTGGGGAGGGCGACGAGATAGGGGATAATTAACCCAAAGAAGATAGTGCTCTCCTGGAGAGTTTTCCATGGTCCAAGTAAACTGCTTGTGCAGGCCATGTGTGCCCTCGTCGAAGTGCTGAGTTGACATTTGGCATATGTGAAGTCAAAGCATTACTCCAGCCAGTGAGAAGCATTTGAATGGAAAGAAAGCTTTGCTAAGAAAGCTGTGCATCATTGGTCAAGAAGCTATGACCAAGACTCTGCTAGAGGTACTGAGCTGCCATGCAAAATAAAGTTATACATTGTACGGAGTGTAAACAATGAAGGCGGATACAACTGGGCTTACACAGTGCAGTCAAAGCCAGTCATAACTTACCATACACTATTGCAAAAAATATTGCTGGCTGACAGAACAAGTGAAAAGGAAGCATACTGCTATTACCCTGACCTGAGTCTTGATAAGTGGAAAGTTACGACCTCAGCACTGGGTAGGGAGACCCAAGGAAGGACTGGGTTTGTTCTTACTGAGCTGTCCTATACCTGAAGGGGCACACCGCCAAACCTGCCAGGTGGAGGCTCAGAAGAACTCCAGAGGTTTTCATGAGTGGCGAGGCTCTGATGGGGACCAAGAAGAAGGTCAAAACTTAAAAGACTATCCTGGATGACCCAGATGCTGAACCATCATCAGGCCTCAGTGATGATGCAGATTTCCAGAGACTGCCTAAAGCATCTGCCAGTGCTCCACCCTCAGTGCCAACCAACCCTAAGGACAGTTACACTGCTGCTATCTTACTGAAACTACCATCACCATTTTGTACCTCCAAAAAACAAAATATTGTCTATAGTTGGACTGCTTGAATAGAGACATCTGAAGATTTCATTGATGCAACTGAAGAGACAGATAACAGGAAGAATACAAAATATCTAAAAGATCTAGCTGGTGATGGTGTGAAAGAAGTCATAAAGAAAATTCTGAGAACTGATGAATAAGTCTTGTACTGTCAGATTAAAGACAGTTTGACTATCAAGTTCAATCCACTACCAAACGTTGATTATGAACTATATGTTTTCAGTCAAGAACATCAAAGAATTAGTGAAACAATCTATGAATTGTGGAAAGACTTGATGCACTCATCAAACACTGTAAGTTCAATAATTTTAATGATGAAGAAGCACAACGTTTTAGAGTTATTGATGGATGCTTCTCTGATTTATTCAGGTGATGAATGCTGAGAGAAACTCTTAGTCTGGAGCAAGTGTTGGTAGCTGCCAGAGCTGAGGAACATGATGAAAGCCAAGCTGCTGACATGGAGGCCAGAGGTGTCCATAGCGAGCTAGTCATGAGTGTGAAAAATAATTTGAAGCTAAAGACTGAAGGACACAAAGTAATTTCTACATGTAAAAAGAAGTTGTGTTTTAGATGTGGATTTTCATTTCCACACGAAGGAAAGTGTCCAGTCATCGGGCAGATCTGTAAGGGATGTGGAAAAGAGAACCATTTTGTGACAGTGTGTAAAGTGAAGCAGAAAGTAAGTGCATCATGGGGCAAAGACAAGATGGGCACCAGAACATTCCAGAAACAGAGTTCGATGCTTGCTCTCAAGCCCTAGTGGCAACATCTGTTGAGACAAATGGGTAGTAATGAAGTTGATCATCATCTAAATCATTATCAAACAGTTCTTCAGCCTCAATAATGAGTGAGAGTGAAGAAGGTGATTGTGCCACGTGGATGCACACCTAAGAGAAATGTGCACATGTCGGACTGTTCACATGTGAAGAAAAATGTCACTCAAAGAAAAAGTGACATGCCAAAGCAGCAAAATCAAACAAACAGCGTCCAAAGATTGCATTGAAAAGAAATGGGTGTTCGATACCTTTCATTAGCGACAGTGGTGCATCAATAAATATAATGTCGCAAGAGAAATACATTGAACAGTCTCCAACCACAGCTTACACCATCAAAGACCAATGTGTATTCTCGGGATGCATCTATGTCCATAAAGAGTCAAGGTTCATTTTTCGCGACAGTGAAACATAAGAGAACAAAGGTTCAAGCACCAATACATGTGCTTCAAGGTGCAGTGTTAAGCTCCTGTTTGCTCAGTTTCAATACGGCTGCTGATATGAAACTAATTTTTGTGAATAACAACATGAACACTCATCACAAAATAGTAAGTCAATTTCCTTCATTGATTTATGGTTTAGAAAAGCGCAAGTCTATGAAAGTAAAACTGCACATTAAAGATTATGTCCTTCCTGTTGCTAAGCGACATAGATGAATTGCTTTTCATTTACAAGAAGCAGTTGAAAAAGAACTTGAATTGTTACTTAAGCATGACATTATTGAGCATTCTTCTGGTCCAACACTGAGGGTTTCTCCCATTGCAGTAGTGCCTGAAAAGGACAGTGAAGGAGCTGTGCGCATATGCGTTGGCATGCATCAGGCAAACAAAGCAATTGAATGAGAATGACATCCAGGCCCACACACTGCTGACATGATAACACGATTAAATAGTGCCAAGGTCTTTTCTTGACTTGATTTAAATAAAGGTTATCATCAGTTAGGACTTGAAGAAAGCTACAGGTATATTACAACCTTTTCCAGGTGTGTTGGTTTGTTTAGATACAAGAGATTTAGGGCCTCATTTAGATCTTAGAAGAAGAGTTACTCCGTCACAACAGTGACGGATATCCTATCCACTGAAACATAAATCCTATACGAGACTAATGGGATTTATATTTCGTGGATGAGATATCCGTCATCGTTGTGATGGTGTAACTTGCCCGCCGAGACCTATATCAGGCCCTTTGTTTTGGTGTGTCATCGGCTGCAGAACTTTTCCAATACATCATTCCACGTATCATACAACCTGCTGTGAATGCATTCAACCATAGCAATGAAATCTTAGTTTTCAGAGATACACAGAAGGAACATGATAGAGCTCTTGCACAAGTATGTCAATTACTCAGTGATGCAGGTTTGACTTTGAATGCAGGCAGGTGTGCAGGCAGGTATGAGTTCAACAAGACAAAACTGAAATTCTTTGTCCATATCTTTTTGAATAGGGGTATGACACCTGATCCTGCAAAAGCACAAACTCTCTCAAATGCTGATCCCCCACAAGATGTTTCAATGGTACACTCTTATACTTGGCATGGCCAGTTACTGTTCAATATTCTTCCAAAGCTTTGTCACTGTTAGTGCTCCACTTCAACAAAAAATGTTACTTTCTAATGGTCACAAAAATGTGATAAAACCTTCAAGAGAATCAAACATGCCAAAAATGCTACTGAAAATATACACTTCAATCCAAAGCTTCATACAGAGGATGCGGTCGGTGCTAGCCAGCCGGATTAGGCACTATCTTTGCACAGCATATTGGACGCCCAAATGCTCGATGGCTTATTTTGCCGTATGCTATACACTTCAATCCAAAGCTTCATACAGAGGTTGTGGTCGGTGCTAGCCCAGCCGGACTAGGCGCTATCCTTGCACAGCATAGTAGACACCCAAATGCTCAGTGGCTTATTTTGCCGCATGCTAGTAGAAGTTTGTCCCAAATAGAACATGCTTACTCAGAACCTGAGAAAGAAAGTTTGGCTGTAGTATGGGCTTGTGAACACTTCCATGTATTCCTGTATGGGAAGCCTTTTATGCTGGTAACTGATCATCAAGATTTGCTGACCATCGTTGGCAATCTAGGAGCCAAGATGCCTCACTGTGTTGAACGATGGATACTATGATTACAAGAGTACGATTATACAACTGTGCATCATCCAGGGAAGAACAGAATCCTGCTGACAACTATTTGAGAGTGTCCATACAAGGTCACAGTACTCCATCCAAGAAGGCTAAGGCCTACAATAATTTCATTGTCAAGTCAAGTATACCAGCAGCTGCATTGTTAGCCCAGATTGTCACTGCCACAAGCCATGATAGTGACCTGCTGAAGTTAAAAGACATAATTACATATCAGTGATGGAACAAAGACACTCAACCTCTCAATAATGATGGTGAATATTAAAAATACAGAAAGGTCACAGATGATTTGGCCATAACTGGAAGGAGTTATACTGGGAGAGTCAAGAATCCTAATTCCAGAGAGTCTGCGGCAGAAAGTGGTTGAAGTGATTCACAAAGAAAATCCTGGTATTGTTGTAACAAAGACAGCTCTCTGAGACTGAGTTGGTTTTCCATACTTAGATGAAGAGTTGAAAGGAACTCAAGGCCACTCCCATTACAATTGTCTGTCAAGGAATGCTACTCAACACACTATCATTTTGTCAGAACACCCTATACATGCATGGGAGAGAATAGCCATCAATTTCTTTGGTTCACTTCATAACCAATATTATTTTATGGTGATTGTAGATGAATACTCAGGTTTTCATTTTGTTGAAGATCTCTCATCCACGACTATTGAATGAGTTACTGAAAAATTAGATGGCATATTCATGGCATGGGGCATCCCAGCAGTTCTGAAGTCTAATAATGGCCCACCAATTAACAATAAAGAATTTAAAGAGTTCTTGTAGAATCTAAACATCAAACGTCAAAAGAGTACACCTTTATGCCACAGGCCAATGGACTTATTGAGCGTTTTATGAACACAGTAAGGAAAGCAGTACAGCGTTCAACTCTTGAGAAGCTCAATTTGAAAACAGTATTGAATTCTACTCTATGAGGTTATTGCTTGATAGTCCACTCGACCATTGGTGAAAGTCCTGCAACTTTTATGTTTGGGAGAGCAATGACAACGTAGTAACCTTAATGGACCACCAAAAGAGACAACAGTAAAACCATTATTCATACAAGGGACTTGGTTAACAAGCATAAAAGGAAAGCTTATGCAGAGGCGACATGCATAGGGCAACTCGCTTAGAAAAGAAGATTTTGTGATCATCCAACAGATGCACAAAAATAAATCTGATGCTCCCTACGATGCTGGACCGTTCCAAATGGTGTCTACCAAGGGACACATGGTAACAGCCCAGTGCCCTGGAAAGTTGGTTATCAGAGGCTCTTCTCACTTTAAGCCTGTGTTTCTTCGGTCTTCAACAGAAAAGAAAGGCTCACTTTGAAAATTCAGTGACTGCTGCAGACTCCTTACCAATCATAGACATCCCTGACATTGACAATGACAGCTTCCAGTAACCAGATTGATTCAGATGTATTTGTTAGTCCTGTCAAATGCTGCCTGGAAAGTTTCAGGGTGATCCGCCCGTGGGGGAGGCGAAAAAAGCACAGTCCCAAAACACATTTTCCCCATTCATTTTTCCACAGGGAATTTGTACCGCAATAGAGCAAAAACTACTGGACGGAATTACACCAAATTTGGCAGGAAGGTAGGTCCTGGTCCAGATAAAGTGCTTTGTTGTTTTGGTGTAATTGCAGTAAGTAGTTTTTGAGAAAGTAAGGGGAAAACAAATTTGTATATCTAGGGATGCAAAGGATTTGTGACCCCTTCCGATCTCGTGCAGAGGTCTGATTGGCTGATAACACTTAAACAATAGAAGTCTTTGAAGTGTTGTCAGCCATCTTGGAACTCGGCTGAAGTCGAGTCCCAAAAAAGTTTTTTTTTAAAACAGAAGGGGCCATGGTATTAACACCATGACCCCTTAGCTCCACCAGGGCAAAAAGCATTTTTGTTTTATTTTATGAGTGGAGACTTGGTTGATCCTGAAATCAGCTCATAAAGTAAAAAAAAAAAAAAAAATGAAACGCAGTGTCCCGCGTTTTGTTACTCTAATGTCCCCAGGATGGCCAAGTTTCGGGGTCTTTTTTACAACAAAAAAAGGGGGGCCTCCTGGCCCCCTCCTGATGCCCTGGGAATGGCCACCTCGCCTGGCTTATGTTTTTTGTATGGATGCCCTCCCGGTGTCCGGCAGACCGCCACATGCCTGTTTTAGTATGTGGGGGGCCACCTGTCCCCCTCCCGCTGCCCCAGGGACCATCACCTCCCTGGGGTGATCTCATAATTAATGCACGGGGACCTGTGGCCCCCTCGCTGTCCTAGGGACTACCAGCCCCATAGGGCAAATGTTTCGAAAAACAAAGGGGGTGCCCATGGAACCCCAATACCCTGGGGACCACCACTCCCTGGAGCCACATGGACTGCCACCCCCCAGGGCTAGCTCCTGCTATGACCTGGGGTGCCCACCCCCAGGACATAGCTGTTTGCTGTTGCTTGCAAGCCACAGCAAACACTTTGGGGCATATTTAAGAAAAGTGGCACTGTGTGCAGCATAACTTTTCTTGTGCCCCTTAGTGCCCCCCTAACACCACCATGTGTGAGCCATATTTAAAACACAGTGCACCATGTCGGTAGTTAGGGGACTAGAATCAGAATGTTTTATGCTAGCTAGGAGCTTTGCAGGATTAGTGTAAAATATTTTGACGCTAATCTTGCAAAGCTCATTGAGGCCCATTGTAATCAATGGTGTACCTCCTTTTAACGCCTGCTATGAGCAAAAAAATGACGCAAAGAAATCTCTTTTTTTTGGCCCCCCTAATGGGGGAACGCCCCTTTGCATACATTATGCTTGGCACAGGTATAATGTAGCGCAAAGGTTTACAAAGTGGCGCAATGGATGCCTTGCGCCACTTTGTAAATGTGGTGTGGGAATTTTTGGCCTTGTTGAGCCAAAAAATGATTCTATTGTGGTGCAACGAGGCGCTACGGGCTCTTAAATATGCCCCTTTGAGTATTCACAGCGGAACCTTTAAAACAGGTCCTGCTGTCAAAATCCTAAGTTTCATCTCTGTCTCCTCCAAGAATGCAGGGGACAGAGATGAAATGCTTCATCAAGCAGGGAGCTATTGTTAAAGCAGCTCCCTTGTTACTAAAGCATCTGCACAGCGAAGGAAGCCTAAAGCCTTCTCCTGCAGTGCCAGGTGGTCCCTTAAGGGCATTTTCAAAAAAAAAAAAATGTAGGGACCACGGAATCAAGGGCTCATTTGTGGTCTTTCATAGCCCGTAAAGGGGTGTTTAATTAAAAAATAATATAAATAAATAAATAGATAAAAGGTAGGGACCATGGGGGAGCCCTTCAGGGCTCCCTATCGGCCACATGTAGCCCATAAAGGGCTTAAAAAAAAGAAAAAAAAAAGAAAAGAAAACCCCCATCGCTCAGTGTGAAGGTCACAGGCCTTCACACTGAGCTATGGAGGTTCAAGTCCAGCTGGACTCATTTCCATTATTATACTTTCTTTTAAATAAATATGTTTTTTTAAATCCAACAAAAATTTCTCATTCTAAGCATATGAGATAATAAAGCCTAAAAAAACTCTATCTTTCTCTCTCACTTTCTTTTCCCTTTCTGTCTCTTTCTCAATCAATTTCTCCCATTCACACACCCACTTAGACACTTACGCACCCACTCACAGACCCACTCAGATACTCACGCACCCACTCAGACCCTAATGCACCCACTCACAGACCCACTGACACCCTCATTCACCCACTCACAGACCCGCACACACACTAATGAACCCACTAAAACAATGATGTATGCACTCTCACAACCAGATAGGCAATCTGACAGCCACTCTCAACCCCCAGATACACCCTCTCACACTTATTCTCACACCCAGGGAAGCTACGGCCAACTCCCACCATGCATGGCAAAAGGGCTGTGCAAAGTGTGGGTTTGGGTGGTTATGGGGTGTTTGCCACAGGGTCCGGCTGCAGGCCAGGTCTTGTGAGCAACCTCACATGTGCATGGGGGAAGGACGTGCATGGTTGGATGCTTAAAAGGGGTTGGCCTGGCCAGGCCTCGTGACCAACCGCAGCCGCAAACAGGCATGAGTTATAGTTACATGATGTAACTTTAGCTATAACTGGTGAATTTTTATGATTTGGTGCGTTTAAAATGTGAAACTGTAACGTCCCCGTAACCTTTGGTTTTTTAAGTGAATTTCAATGTTTTGTTTTTATTCTAATAACATATATATATGAGCCACACTCCAAGGAAGTAGAGTAGTGGAAGTATGTATTGGAACTCAAACAGCACACAGCATCACCTACGCATTTTGCGTTTTGACCCCACAGTAATTTTCATGGTAGTGAGTCTTTCTATTCTGATCTTCAAATACTCTACAGCTCATGTTGCCAATAATGTGGCATTATGGCCCTCATTTCAACCGCCCGGCGGCCACCAATGCAGCCGCACTCCCGCGGGCCTATTTGGAGATCCCCGCTGGGCCCGCGTGGCGGAAACCTGGTTTCCGCCCACCAGCCCAGCGGGGATCTCGGCCGCAACACGGGAGCCAGCTACAAATGGAGCCGGCGGTGTTGCGGCTGTGCGACGGGTGCAGTTGCACCCGTCGCGCTTTTCACTGTCTGCTGTGCAGACAGTGAAAAGCTGCATGGGGCCATGGCAGGGGGCCCCTGCACTGCCCATGCCATGCCTTTTCATGGCGGTTCAAACCTGGCGGGAGCGGGACTAAAGTGGCGGGAAACCGCCGGTCCCGGCAGTGCGACCGCGGCGCTTCCGCCGCAGTCATAATTCCCCAGGAAGCACCGCCAGCCTGTTGCCAGTGCTTCCATCAAAACAGCCCTGGCGGTCAAAGACCGACAGGGTTGTAATGACCCCCTATATGTCTTCCTTACTCACCTGCACCAGCTGCTGCTGTGCCTCTCCCATCTCTTGCTTTATATATATGTGTGTGTGTGTGTGTGTGTGCGCGTGTGTGTGTGTATGTATGTATATATATATATATTTGTGCGTGTGTGTGTGTGTGTATATATGTATATATATATATATATATATAAATATATATATATATACTGTATATATAGTATATACATGCATACACACAGACGATTATACATAATATATATGTATATTTATATGTTTATATATACATGTATTATCTACTGGCACTTGTCAGTAGGTAGCTATAGTTCGGACCATGTTTCCATAGAAAAAACGATTTTTGACTTGCCTATATCTTTGGTGCCGTTTGACAAATCTTCCCGGACTTTCCCCCAAAAAGTGTACCTGCGAATCTTGTTATGTATGGTAAGTTTCAGCGTGAACCATTAAATGTGGACCAAGAAATGGGGGGGGGTCAAAAAAGTTGCATTTTTAATGTTAATTCTCATAGGGATTGTGAACACAACTGCAGCCCGAACTGCTGAACGGAATTACACCAAATTTGGCAGAAAGGTACCTTTTGGTCCAGAAAGAAGCCTCTTTCTTGTTTTGTGTAAATCTGTTCAATAGTTTTTGAGATAGTAAAATAAAAAAATATAGATTTCTAGAGGTACAAAGGATTCACAAATAATTTTGAATATTCACAAATATAGTTACCGCATCAGCCATGCACAGTTTTTTCGTCAAAATGTTACTACAAGTATTACATTGATAATCAAGGATTTATTTATTCGACCATCAAATAAAAAATAAAAAAACTTGTTTCGGCGAAAAGCCTCTTCAATGTTCACAGCGCCTCACATACCACCATCTATAAATACATGCAATTCATTGGTGCAGCAGCATTACTGGGTAAAAGAAGGACTGCCATTTCAACTTGGTTCAACTTGGTTCATCAACCTGGGTTGCATGGCAAACATTTTGGTACTATGTTCATAACACTGGGTTAATTACAGCTTGTCTCACAAACTAGCATTAGATAAATTTGCCTATACATAAAAACTTTTTTTAGTAAATCTATCCAATTCCAGATCCAAATGTTAACCAAACATCCCTGTTGCACCTGTCATCATACATGATTGTTTCAAATGATATCAAGCCTGAATTTTCTCAAGTTACTCGAAACAGTGTTCATTTTCTAAATTTAAACATGTTAACAAATCATGTGCACTGTAAATATATATATTAAAAAAATACCTAAAACAATTCTTGGAAGATTTCTATGTGAAAAATATAAAAATCAGATGACATCCATTCTGTCATAATTCATTAGACAGTCTCCACTCATTTTGAAAAAACCCATAAAAAACCCATAAAAAGCACCCATACAACATCACGCCCTGAATTGGCAAAATATAATTCAACACGTTCAGTGTCTCTTCCAGCAACTACTTTGATTACCCAATGTGTGTCCATAACGCCTTGTCATGATTGAATCCTAGTGGTGCCATTGTTCTCAATTCAACAATACATTGGGCTCCATTTGCCTGAGTTTCCGCATCCTATCGCCCCCTCTCTCATCTTTGCCTACCTGATCTATACAGAAAAAATTCAGGAGATCACTATTGCTATTGTGCCTTGCTTGAAAATGATGGGCCACTGAATACATTACGGCCCTCATTACAACCCTGGCGGTTGGCGGAGAAGTGGCGGTCTTACCGCCAACAGGCTTGCGGTAAAAAAATTGGAATTATGACCATGGCGGTTACCGCCATGGTCATCCGCCACTTCTCCGAACCGACCGGACTTGGGTCTCCAGCCCAGCGGCCGTCACAAGACCGCCAGCGGTATCATGACCCGGCTAACCGCCATGGATTTCATGGGGTTGGGCACCGCCATGAAATCCATGGCGGTAAGCACTATCAGTGCCAGGGAATCCCTTCCCTGGCACTGATAGGGGTCTCTCCCATCCCCCACCCCCACCCCCGAGTTCTTCCCCGACACCCCATACCCCTCTGCGACCCTGCAAACGTGGCAGGAACCCCTTCCCCAGCCCCATCCCCCATCATCACTACACAGACACACACCTGACACGCATGCAGACACCACCAACACACATACCCGCACACACACGAACAAACATGCCAACAAACACACACATAGTCATACACGCACACCCACATTCAGGCATACACGCACACATCCATACAGACATACATACAGGCAGACATGCACACATTTCCAAACACACTACACCCCGCATGCATACACGCACTCACACACACCCTCTTCACACTCACACGCACACCTCCATGCACGCACACAACACCCCCCTACCCCCTCCCCTAATGGACAATCAACTTACCTGGTCCGTTGATCCTATGGGAGGGGACGGGATCCATGGGGGCTGCTCCGCTGCCAGCACCCCGTCAACAGAACACCGCCATGCCGAATCACGTAATGTGATTCAGTGCGCGGTGTTCTGTTGACGGGGCGATGGAGGTGGAGCAACCTCCACTTCCCCGCCAACCACCAGTATGGCTGCTGGCGGCTGTCCGTCCGGAAAAGGACAGAGGGCTGCCAGCAGTCATAATTCGCCGAGCGGAAAACCGCCAGCACTGGCTGTCTTCAGCACGGCGGTCCCTCAGCGGTCTTGTGAAAAGACCGCCGAGGTTGAAATGACCCCCTACATATTTATTCATAATGGCTTCCATATGCTCAAGTGCTCTTTTTTTTAGCTGAGTGTATAGTGCTCCCTACATCTTTCTTGTTACATGGGCAAGTTAGACTTAGTTGTGGTGCTAGATAGGCTGAGAAGGTATTATAGTATTCTGTTAGAATTTCATCAGTTCCCTGAGTTTTCCTTCAAGTAATTTATTAAGGACCCATCTAATCTTCTACAATCTTAAATGTATAGGAGAGTAAATTGTTATATCCATATAATGTACTATAGTCATAAAAGTCAGTATTTATTTTGGCTAAACTATTTCCCTGGTTGCTGAACTAACAGCTAAGAGGAATGTACAATGGAAGACAGGTTAAGTGAGTTGGACAATTACTCTACTTCAGTGATTCCCAACCATTTGACTTCTGTGGACATCAACTTTATCATTACTTGTACCCGGGGACTCCACTGAATCATTACTGGACTCTTGGGACCCCCACTGAGTCATTTCTTGAAGCCCGGACCCCAGCCTAAACATTGCCAATGATTTGAACTACAAAACAATACACAAAAACTACAGAAACAAGCATTCCATTAAACACATACATAAATGATGACACATTTTGTTTAATTTGTAAACAAAATAAAAAAATATGAATTTTAATTGGAAGGTTGGAGCTTTTCTAAATTCAATTGAAGCCAAATATCGTCCATACTACATTTTGTCTTATGCACCTACACTGCTCCCATGAATCAATCTGAGGATACTAATTTAATTTTTGCCTCCAATTTCTAAGTCGTTGACATTTACAGTTTGTTTTAAATTTTTCAATTGTACATTTAGCCACTTTATTCATACAGGGTATTCATCTGTTAGTACAATGTAATTTTCTAAGCAGTCACAGACCCCCCCCCCGAGGAGGCTTCACGGACCCCCAGGTGACCCTGGGCCACAGGTTGGGAACCACTGTTCTACTTGGTTTGTGTTTGTCACCCTCTTAATGGATCCTAACTTGATATGATGTGTAATCATGGCAACGGAGGAGTTCTAATCCCAGGGCCATAAATATGGCTGCCTGCGTGCCTTAGGTGTACATAAGGGAAAACTTATGTGGGGCTCCGGTAGGGGCTCCTCCTGGCCTGGAAGCCCTCAGAACACTCCTTTACTCAGTGGTGTCCCTGCACTGGCTTAAGGGGTGCTCCTTTGGCCCCTGGCATGAATAATCAATGAGCGGCCTTTCTTTTCATAAATTCTACCTCTCAGCTGATTTTCTCATGGTGTCTCATGCCACATCTTCCATTATTTTTAATTGCTGGAGCTGCTACTCCTTTAATATGGCCCTCAGCTTTTAAATTTGCTGAGGTCTCGTGAGGAGTCCACTTCCATGAGGCTGGCCAGCTCCCTGCCAGAATGATTGTACACTGTGCCAGCACAGGATCCATAAGCTTGATTCACCTACCTGCCTTAGGTGATGCTCAAATTTGTCTACGTGAGATGGAACAAAAAGAATTGCAAACAAAACAAAGAGAGACTGGGAGAGCCTCTAAGGTCCGGCCTACATGCTCCCCCAGTGTATGTGTATTCATAAAAGGTATGCAGATTCTTTATAGTTTAGAGGAAAAGAAGGAGAAAAGCAGTAGGTCAGAAGGTGCTGGACAAGCAGATAGGAGGTATTTGATTGCTCAGAAGCAAGAGCCCTCACACACTCCTCAAGAGACCCAATGGACATTGCAGTACCAGCCTAATGAAGAGCTGACCGATGATGAAGCATGACACTCATCTAGGTGTCTAAGGGCTCTTGCTTCTGAGCAATCAGATCCCACTGATCTACTTGCCCAGCCCCTCGTGACCTGCTGCTTTACTCATTCCTTTCCATTAGACTGTAAAGGATCTGCATACATCAGCATACGGAAACTGCATATCTTTTGTGAATACAAAAAGAACTGTATCAGACCCTAGGGGTTGGGCTCACCAGATCAGTAGATTGTCTCAGGAAGAGTGTCCCATGCACATGGTTGAACTAACCCCCTAATGCCTCTGGGGAATTTGAAGAATTATGGGGAAGCAGACTGCTCTCGTTTTTCCACCCGGTGTCCCTAGGGGAACAGGCTTAACTGGCTGTTTTCTTCGACCCTGCTGGACAAATATAATGCTTCCTTTTACTCCTGGTAGTGAAATGTAGCCACCAGAAACAAATGCTCTAAACCTCCTGGCCTCTAAATGATACTTCCTTTGTGAAATTTGGTTGCTGAACCTTTACTTTGTCTATGTTCCTGGTACCTGCTTTAATCTGTGGGTTTCTTCCACAGCCCCTCTGCAGCCAACCAGTACAGTAACCTCCCTGTTGCATTTCTCAGGCCCCATGGCTTTGGCACATTTAGAGGGCGCCATTGTGTAAGCAGAGTATTCAGTGGCCGTCCTCCTAATGTGGGCCACCCAACTGCAGAACCACACTACAAAAGATGCAGGGGAACCCTTCAGATTCTACTAGGCAAGTCTATCCCTTTACTGTCCCTCATAAGGTATATGCAGGCTGTTGGAAAGTGGATTATTGGTAAGGGCAGGTAAGTCCCTACAATTAGCACTAGGCCACTAACCCCCACTAGGTCCAGTTAGGTCTCAATAAATTAACCCCAGCTCAACCCTTGGTGGCTTGGCAATAAGAAACAAGGCTTAACTTAGGAGACAAAGGGAGCCGGTGTGGTCCCCTTCACGTGGGCTCCATTATGAGTTTCCCGCTGGGTCATCAGGTGGAAACTGCGAGAAACAGCCCACAACATTGACTGGCGGCAATGCTGTGATGGGTAGGGTGCACCAGTGCCCGTTGGCTTTTCACTGTCTGCCAAGCAGACCGTGTAAAGCGCAATGAGGCTGGCCATGGGGGCTCCCTGCACCCTGTCTCTGCCAGCCTTTGCATGGCGGGCTTCCACCATGTAATCGCTATTGGAGAAGGGACTCGTAATCCCAAGGGCAGTGCTGCTTGCAGAGCTGCCCTGACAGAGTAGACCAAGAACACCGCCAGACCGATGAAAAGTCATGATCTGGTGGTTCTGGTGGTCCGACTGTGGCACGACTGCCACAGTCGTAATGTGGCTGCCGGACTACCACATTGGCAGTGGTCTGGCCGCCACCGCGAGACTGCCAGGGGTCGTAATGACATCCAAAGCGTATAAAGCATTCAAATATCACAAAAACAGTAATTAAATGAAACACAGGAAACAGTTTGAAAATCCAAAACGAATTTATAGGAAATATTTTTATCTTTAATTTGACACCAACACTAATAAAATTGGATGAGGGGAACCGCAAATATGATTTTTTAGAGAATGAGGCCCCCACGCACACCAATCCCTCCACAACACCAGTCCAACCTACCTCAACGAAAGTGAACTTCCACACTCCCACACGCAACCTCCCATCAGCCGACCTCGCCCTAGCCACAGTCCCCCGCATCCAACTTACCACCACAGGAGGCAGGTCCTTCTCCTACCTCGCCCCCAAAACCTGGAACTCCCTCCCCACCAACCTTCGCAAAACCAAAGACCTCCTGCTCTTCAGAAAGAACCTCAAGATATGGTTGTTTGAACAGTGACCCTCCCTGCCCCCCCCCATGATTCCCTCCCCCCAAGCGCCTTGAGACCCTCACAGGTGAGTAGCACGCTCTATACATTTTTTTAATTGATTGATTATGACCCTGGCGGTCTTCTGACCACCAGGGCTAATGTGGCAGTAGTACTGCCAACAGGCTGTTGGTACATACCGCCATATTATGAGATTGGTGGGTTGGCTGCAGCCAACCCACCACTTCTCCACTCATACCGCCATGGTGGTAAGAGCCACCGGGCAGGAGATATCTGTCTCCAGCCCGGGGGCCAACATTGTACTGCTCACATGAGCAGGCATACCACCATGGTTAAAAACCATGGCGGTAGGCCCTACCGGTGACAGGGAACTTCTTACCTGTCACTGGTAGGCAGCTCCCTCACCACCCCACCACTCACCTGACACTCCCACCTCCTCTATCCAAACACACCCCCACCCACCCCAATACACACACTAACTCACCCACCCCCCTCAGCTCCACTCACTAACCCCCATACACTAACACACCACACAACTGAACCTATCCCCCACAACCACAAACGCATACATCATGCTTCCTCCCCCACCACAGTCACAGCGCACCTCACCCCACATACACCCTCCCCGCATGCACATACACAGACACCCACATGCACCAGGCATACACCCATTCACTCACACTGGCATACACGCATTCACTCACACACTGACATACACCCATCCACTCACACTGGCATACACACATTCACTCACACACTGTCATACACCCATTCACTCACACTGGCATACACGCATTCATTCACGCACACTTCCAGGCATACTCGCACACATTCTTACACACAATCACACTGACATGCAGACTCGCAGTCACTTCACCATTCTTACACACATTCACTCACACGCATACACCCACACAACCAACACAACACTCACAGACGCATTCACACACACACTCAGACATTCATGTAAACAGTCAGACACACACACAACACCCGACACCCTCCCAAGTCCCTCCCCATCCCCTGTCGGAAGCCCGACTTACCTGGGGCAAGGAAGTCTTCCAGCAGGGAAGGGGCACTGCTACCGCAAGCAGCGCCCCACCAGCAGAACACTGCCAGGCCGTATTACTGGTCATCATACAGCCGGCGGCATTCTACTGATGTGGCGGTGCTGGTAGTAGCAGCGCCAGCTTACCTCCGTCCACCACCATGAGCACTGCCGGATTTCTGCCCTTATTGTGGCGGAACTCAGGAAGTGCTCATAATATGGCAGACGGCTGGTAGCTGAGGTGGTGGTATGTTTGCTGCTGTTACCGCGGCTGTACGTACCGCCAATTTCATAATGACCATCTAAATGTTTTGTAGTACATGGAAACTGAAAGCGCCACTCGGGTTATCTGGTCACACCTCGATTGGGCTAAACTCAAAATTTGAGGCCGTCCGCGATGGAGCCCTGCTTGGCTACAGCAAGCGGGAGGCCTTGGTCAAAAATTTACCTTCAGACTTAGGGGCATATTTATAGTGCCCTACCGCCTCCTTGCGCCACATGAACATCTTTGTTTTTTAGGTTAATGTGGCCCAACAAGGCCGAAATCCCCATGCCTTATTTACAGGGTGGCGCAATGCATGCATTGTGTCACTCTGCAACCCTTTGCGCTACATTATGCCTGGGGCGTTCTCCAATTAGGGGAGCCAGAAAAATGGTGTAAGGAAATCTATGAGGTTTCCTTATGTCATTTTTACGGCACTTTGAATGCCTGTTGAAGAGCAGGCGGTAAAAGGAGCCTTTCATTCTTTAGAATGGGGCCCTATGTACTCTGCAGGAGTACCGGCAATATATTGCCGCTACTCCTGCAGAGTACATCAAAAGCGTCATAAAAAATGATGCTATTGCCCCCTGGCCTGCACCATGGTGCGCCATATTTTAAATGCAGTGCACACATGGTGGTGGTAGGGGGGTGCTAAGGGGTGCAGGGAGAGTGGCACTGCTCTCTGTGTAGCGCCACTTTCTATAAATCTGCCCCTTAGTTTCTTTTTCAGGACGAATTTCTCACCAGGACAAAGTCGCAGACTGGATCCGACCTTCCTGGATCACTCTTCGGATACGTGTCACAAGAGACCTCGTGAAGAATTCTACCTTCAGACTTAGTCGATTTTTTGGGACGGAAATCTTTGTCCAGGCTGCAGTTGAAATTGGATCCGACGTCCCTGGAGCCCTCCTCGGATACGCTGCGCGGGATGTCCCGGTCAACTTTTTATGTTCGGACTTTGTCACTTTTTTGGAGCTTTCTCTCTCTGACATCAGACGACCCTCCACAGCAAGCTAATTTCTAGTTGATGTTGTCAGATTGCCTTTCCAGGAGCCCCAGTGAAATCCTGGAAGTCTGGGGCTCCGGAGCTTTTCAGCAGGACACACCTGCAAGTCAGGCCGGGTCTCGGTCAACCTAAGCCAGCTTGACTCACAACGTCGGGTTGGTCCCTTTATGGAACTTTTTACCAAAAGTTCTCCAATCTTCTCCAATCTTCTGGCTCTTCTTCCATAAGGTCTTTGAAGGCACTTTAGGAGTCCACAACTCACCACAAGGTTCCATATGCTCTGAGTTACTCCTTGAGGGTTAAGGCTCCAACTTCCAGAATGCCCCTGGCTCAAAACCAAAAATAACCACTGCACAGGGGTCAGCTAGTCAGTTTTCCTCAGGTTTTGATGCAGGGAACTCTAGTTAGCTATTTTCTACCTGTAGCGAAGAGGGAGTCCCTTCTTGAACCGGTTGAAGCCAGGCAAAGTCATTTTTGTGGTGAAGCCCAAGTGTGCATCTGGTGCAGTCATTCAGGGAGCAGTGTCGAGGTGTAAGTCTGGGGTCCAGCAGGGCAGTCTTTCTTCTTCTTGCCTTTGTTCCTGGTATGGGTCTGAGGTGTGGGTGCAGCTCTGCCATATTTATCCTTGCTGCTAGGGTGGAAAGCAGGGGGGCCTCTTGATCAATCACAGGCAGCCCACCACCCTCTTGGATGATCACTTCCTAGGAAGTGGGGCAAAAATCAATCCCAGGTAACAACATTCTTTAAAAATCCAAAATGTCAGAAATTACATTTTAGCAGTTAGATCTGTCTGAGTCCATCTATGGGTGTGGCTATTATTCCGTAACATACCTCTTTCCAGCCCTCTTCTAATCTAATCAAGGAGGCACCTGGTTGTCTGGGTTTGCAGGAAATGGAGAATGTCCTGAGCTGCTTCAAATGTCTTTCCCTCTTCTGAAGTCCAGTTTAGCTGCTTAAACACATCCTGTTTCACCATGTGCTGAGGCAGATCTCCTCCCACAGGCCCTTCCTTTGTCCTCAGCCCAGGCCACTTCACACCTCATCAAGGCAGTCTGGCTAGGCTGCCAGAGGCTGGCTAATCAGAGAAGGGCACTACAGAGCTGAAGTTGGCAACTTTCAGGAAGAGTTCTAAAACTCCTTCACTGAACTAGTTATATAAAATTCAACAATGGCAAGTTGTTGGATTTATTTCAACAATCAGTTTGATACCAAACTTGAAATATTTAGCTCCTTTTGGGACTTTATTGATTAAAAATAAAGTCACCTCATTTAAGCCTATAGAGCCCATTCACTAGAGTGAGGAAAAAACAAATGTGGCTATTTTTCCTCACCAGGGCTTATAAAACATCTTTTATAAGGTCTGTGCTTATAGTTATACTGCATGCAACCCTGGGGTCACCTAGGGAACACCTTAGGGGTGACTTATATGTAAACATAAGGTAGTTTAAGTCTTTGAAAGTACTTTTAATTCATAGGTCGAATTTGAAGGTAACTTTAATTTGAAAGCAGCCAGCAAGGCAGGCCTGCCTTTAAAGGTGACAATGGGCACCTCAGCAGTGCACCTATGCTGAGGTCCCTAAACCTAGATGCCGTACCATATACTAGAAACTTATAGGTAGGTTGATACTGCCAATTATAATTAGCCTAATTTGTATATCCATTTTAAACAGAGCACTGTCACTGTGACTGGTTAACAGTACCCAGGGCACAGCCAAGAGTCAGTAACCACCAGTATCTGTCCAAATTATTTGGGGTGACCAGGTTGGAGAATGAGGACTTTCCTACACAGGCCAGCACCACTGTCCCAGGAAAAGCACCCACAGTCCCTGGTTGACAGCTGGAGTCAAAGTACGAAAGTCAATCATTCCCATGGCATCTCAGAGGTTCTCCTTCAAGCTTGGCATTCCTGCACTATTGGTGCTCCCAGGTCTAGTGAGGTCTCTAGTGTCTCTTCCTTGTGCAGGGTTTAATAAGTGAGAGTGGAACGTTCTGGAAGGTAGACATGTCTGTCCAAACCTAGAATGCCACATCACCACTCCACCCCACCCCAATCATCCAGCACAGCATTTGGAGGCATTTAAAGATGGAGATTTCAAGTGGTCTACGAGAACACTTTCCATGGATTCTCAGTCCACCTCCAACTGACACAACTGCCTACTGCCCTCTACCAGAATTTCAAAGAAAAGCCCTTACTGTGCTTGGCTGTAGAGGCCCGGACTTCCTCCTTTGTAGGCTTGGGTATGCACAGTCCATGTGTATTGTGAAGAATTAATAAGTACATATAGGTTTCTTCCCCACCTCTTCTTTTCCCAAGAACTGGGCCGAGTCAAATGGCTTCATTGTGTAGGGAGGTCTTGATGCTCCTACTAGCAGCAGAGTATTTGCCTTAGCTCAGGAGTGAGGCACTGGCCTGAATCTCATTCTGAGATGAGACAGGTAAATATGACAATTCTCCAACTGCCATAAGGAGCACAGATTTCACAAATGTGTCTTTAAATCTGCACTTGGTGTACCTATTTATTAAAAAATTGACACCTGACCAGTATTCTTAGGCATACGTATGGCAAAACTGTGCATTGGTGCATATTTTTCCCAAAGTCTTTTCAGTAAAGCACTACAGACCTACTCTATGAATTCACCCACTCATAATATCAAGCCTATGCAAGGTCAGCACCAATTCAGAAGGGCCTTTCTGCCACAGGCTACCTATCTGTAGATATTAGGATGAGTTAGTCAGTAGTCTCAGGCACTCAGCTTGCACATATGTGCACGTGTGCATGTTAACATTTTCACTTATAATCAGCCCAAAGCCTTGAGCACAGCTGTGCTGCAGAGGACCTTATCATAAAATACCGACACTGACAGTTAGCACTATCAGTCCATTTCCACAAAATCACAAAATTTACAGTGAGACTCCATTGACGTAATTCATTCACAGTAAAAGCTCAAAAGTTGTGTAGTAAAAAATCGAAAATTCTAAAGGGGTTGGATGAACAGAACCCATTTCCTACAACAATGAAAAGCTGAATGGTCCAACCAGTTGAAGAGATAGAACTGTACATTTGAGAGGTATGACTTGTAAGCCAGGATAATGGGATCTTAGGGGTCGGTTCTTACAGTAAGTGATCATAGACCGTATTCCAGAGAGTGTACCAAAAACTTTCCAACAGTCCCAGACATCAATAAACTGTGACTAAAATCACTGGTGTGGTGTGCTGTACCTAGGCTTCATAACATACGGGTTAAATTAATCTTAAATATGAGCACTGTAGAACGGTATTTTACGATGGGCCTATCTAGTACTGTCATATCCCTGTACCCAGTGCTTTAAATGGGCCGGTACTCTCCGGTACTGAGTACCGGCACTTTTTTATTTTGAGAGGGAGAGTACAGGCACATCTCAAGAAAAACGTAATACTTTTAATTGGAGAGTACCGGCACTTCTCAGAATCAAGCAGATACTCTGATAGAGAGTACCTGCACTTTTATTTTTCCATTTAAAGCACTGCCTGTACCTAAATGCCTGCTCGCACTAAATACGGCACAGGAATGAGAACAGACTAATCGGCATCATCCAGCCGTGTTTCATAGGCTGTGAGCACAGAGAGGTGGCCTAGTGGCTAGAGCTGCCGACTTTAGAGCTGAGGAAGCAAGTTGGATTTTCACCTGGCTCAACATCCTGCGATTCTGGGCAAATCATGTAACCTCCCTGCGCCAAAACAATCCATAAAGTAATCTGGTGCTGTTGTAAAGCTCGCTTATGCCTTTGTTCCAAGTTGGCTCTATGAAAAGCTGTAAAGTTCTAAACATAAGGAGCGGGATCATATAGAAATAGGGGATGTGTAAAAGAACAATGGTATACCAGAGTTTACAGTGAGGAGATTAGGAATGAGGTAAATTAAAGAATGACTGATACATTAAGTTCCAAAGATGATTATAGTTAGGATATTGATTGTTATACAAAATGACAAAAGAGGGAATATGAAGGACTGATTTGAAACTAGAATATTAATGTTGTGTTTTTATTTTGATAAATGTAATATAAATGGAATTTATGTGTTAAGAAAAAAAGTGTTTTGACAATTACATGCTCTTTTTATGGAAAATGAGTGATATATACAGTTAAATCCAGTTCCTCCTTCTACTGAAAACCTTTTTGTTTCGGTCTTTTCCGTTTTTGGTACCACGCAAGCAAAAGTATGTGATTTTCATGCAAAACACCGGCCGGATCAAATGCCCTTTGTATGATGCTATCCCAATACACATACCTGCAAGGAATGTATAATCAGACACTGCTCACCTGCTTTTGCCAACATTTCAAATTAATAGAGTACAGCGCTGATCACTGGGAGTTCAGCATCCAAAACGGTGGGATAGACACCTGATTTATAACCAGAGCCACTGGAATTGTGCAATTCTGTGGCTGCAGCCTTTTTCTCCTGATTATGGATTTTAAGAAACAGAAAATTGTTTCTAGCACTAACAGATCAAAAGCTACTAAAAATGCTGCAATGGTGTTGCCATGCTGTGCAGTGGAAGGCACATCTCAAGGGTTCATTGTTAAACTTTCAGTTGCATATTACTGTGTTTGAGTATTAAACTAGTGCAAATAAAGTGAACCCTTTATCCAGACAGTGTTAACGTGTAAAAGTGACAAAATAATGAACTGCCACTATCATAAAATGTGTTTCACTGTGCCATGTAATTCCAGTGAACCCCCTTATAACAGAACCAAGCTAGCTGCTGTTGAAAAGCCTCAAAAACAGATCGGTGTAAACAGTCATAGAGTTGAAGTTCTGATCCAGTCTAGACTTACTTGAGAAATGTCAGGTGTGGAGGGTGGCGCTGCAGCTCGCCCGAGTGAATTCTGCCTGTAAATGTTGCCTGTAAACCAATGGAATTGACTTCCCTGTGCTGGACGGTATGCAAGTAGACTTAAGACAACATGATATATTGTACAACACACCTAAATAAATAAACGAGGACAGGGCAACTTATGTGACAAGCGTATTCTGTCGAAATTAAGTTTTCAACTTGAGGCCACTGGTGACGAATATATGCTTTTCCCATCTGGTTTAAATGATCCTGTATCTTGCTAGTCAGTCCCAAATGTATATTGAAATAGACAGTTAACTTCTGGAAATCTACATTTTCTCGAGCAAGCTATAGTACAATGTAAGAAGCACATATGTGTATATGAGGAGTATGACAAGATTTTGCCTCGTATGACTGTTTCCAGACAAATCCTACAAGGGGCAACATTTGGAGACACCAAGCTACCCTGAACCAAGAATTTAGAGTCATATTTCTTAAAACTCACTCTGCAGTAGCCTGTTCCCTTCTTCTGGTGATATTGCTAGACCTTCGGGTCCCACTTGCTTTGTATGATCCGTGTTAATGTATTCTCCTTTACTTGGGATGGTAAACAAACACTGCTCGCTTCTTCTGCATCTAATGATGGGTTGTAGCATCGATTTATTCTGGTTAAATTTTACCTACGGTAGCAAAAATGAAGAGTGGATTGGGGCAGCATTATAAATGTTGTGGAAATACAAATATGTCCACCTTGGATGGGAGTCTTCATTAACTCCCACGGCCCAGAAAATGAAGGCACGCCTCATCAGTGCTTCCGTCGCCTCTGGGCGCAATTGCC
Source organism: Pleurodeles waltl (assembly GCF_031143425.1). NCBI lineage: Eukaryota > Metazoa > Chordata > Amphibia > Caudata > Salamandridae > Pleurodeles > Pleurodeles waltl. The sequence goes on along the minus strand of NC_090444.1, from coordinate 184,954,394 downwards.
AGGGACAGGTTCAAGTTTACCGGGGTCCATAATGCTGATTGAGCGCTTTCCACCACGAAGCAAGGATAAACAGCGATTCATTCCCGCCAATAAATAACGCTTGCAGGCCCCCGCACTGAAAGGGGAACAATTACTTCTCAATTTTTGCTGCCAAATGAGCTGATCAGAGAAAACAGGGGAGTCTGCTGCGTAAATCAGTCTTAATTTCATATTTGCCATTAAAAGGCAGCCATTAAGACCCTCTCCGGCTCATTTCACCCTCTTCTTGTTTCACTTTTTCAATTTGCACAAAAGGGGGGAGTTTGCTCCTCATAAAATTTCACTTTGGCAAAGCCCGTCATTTGCATCTGGGCCAATAAATAGCAATTAGCATAAACATTTAAACCAGGAACTGGAACACATCTTGTTCCCTCTCAAAGCTGTTAGATTACAGCACTGCACTGTGTACAAGAAGCTCTTCCGCCATCACCAATAAGTCTTAACAAGCAGTAACTATTTAGAACAAAAAGTCAATCAGATACCTGCTGCACGTACATCCCAAACCTGTATTTTTCTATGATGACCGGAGAACTGAGGTTGCAATTCCATCAGGCATAAGTTTGCGAGTTCCTGTTTCTTTTTAACTCATTTACCGTGATGTTTATCAAATTGATGCAGCGTCTCCTCATTCGAGTTGCTACTGTGTTGAGTGCAATTTATTATTTGTATGATACTGAGGACTCTGACAAGATTTAATTTACAATAGTTACAAAGAAATACAGAGACATATTTTCATGTTTCTAATAGCCATCAGAAAACATGCCCCGGGACTTCTGGTCGGAATCAACTTCACTTACAGAGTCACGGAAAAAGGAGGATAATTTGTAGGGAAAAAACTGACAATAGCACATCAAGTGATCATTAAAAACAACTTTTATTTGACACAAGTTCTGTATTCAGTGGCCAAACGACTGAATGCAAAGGGCGCAGTTTTACGACCCATAAGCGAATTAAGTTATTTTAAGACAACCGGATTGGTTAAAATGTCCTTTCCCAATGTCCTTTTTTCATGCCCTTCTCCCGTCACTCACTACCAGCCAGTGAACGTCAATTGTGCTTGAGAGACTTTGGGGATTGCGCGATTTAACTTTGTTTAGGTCGTTTTGGAAACATGTTTGAAATTCGTGCGAACGTGGGAATATGCTAATTTAGTAAAATATGTCATGGTGATACTTTTAATTCTGTTTTGTTAAGTTTAAGGGCAGGAACCTAGCCTACCAAAAACTGTATCAGTAATCAATACTCCGTGTAGCAACAGGAAATCCATACTTATATGCGTTCTAAGAAAAACGATGTAACCTGGGGTGGTATTAAAACACGCATTTTGAAGAGTCGCCCACCACATTTTCTAAAACTGTGAATTGACCGTGTGGGATGCGTGTATCTGTGTCAGATCTTTAAGTAGGCGCTTTCTGTATTCTTTCGCATCCGACGCAGCCTGGGTCCCCCTGTCTCCCGGTAGCTACCATTAGCCTGTAATCGTGCAGCTTTGAGAGAGGGAAATGACAGGAGGGAAAGCTGATTTACGAGACTATGCTTAATGTCAGCATCATAAATCTGCAGACATCATAAAAAATGGGCGACATCATCCCCGAGCAAACGCGTACCTGGCGGGACCGGAAAGTCCTTCTCAGACTCATTTTGCTGGGCAGAGCCGCCCCTTACATTGTTTGTACTGGAGTTAATGCCCAGAAGTGTGTACAGTAGGGCATAACGAAGTGTTCATCACATTTTAAACACTTCATATGTTTCCGCCCTATTGTTTTAGATGCACAGACAGGTATCAGCATGTGCCTAAAATCTCACAACGTTGAGGGGCTGCGGTTACACGCCCGAATTTATAGATTAATGGTTCCCTTCATTTAAAGTTCATCCTGAGAACGCGTGTTGCTGTTGGGTGAACAGAAAGAGCGCACGAAGGGAACACCAAATATCAGGGCGTAGGCAGAAACAAAAGGTGGTTCTTTACTCTAAAATAAGAGGTGGCTCTTTCCCCTTGCCTGCAACTAAATTCATCTGCACAGGGCGTGTAAGCGTATGCGATTGAGGGCTGCTTTCGTGACAAATGTCTTTGTATTGTATTGTAATAGTAGCGCTTACTACCCCTGATGAGGCGTCGAAGCGCTTTTCGGCAGAATAGCACGCTACTCCGGAACCCAACAAGAATTAGTGATGGATTAGTATGGGGAAATATTTGCATGTTCTCGTGGATGCGCTTGCTCGTGTTCAGGCGATGGATATCGTTCTTAAATGTAGAATGGAATATCTGTCCAGCATCGTTTGTGTCTCTTCAGTTGCACTGCTTTAAAAGTGAACACACTGCCTAGGTGCCGGCTGGCCGCCATGCCAAGCGTGATACCTGAAGCCATTCCTACATGTCCCCTTTGCAAACGCTTTTGTTCTCGACCTCGTAGTAGTTTCACTTTGTCATTAAAGGTACGTGTCTAAAAGCTTCGAATTTAAAGCACGAGAGACGGCTGGATCACGCATGACATGGACACTTGGCTGCCCTGAGTAACTTTCAGTTTCACTCAGAAAGCGCGTGCAACACGCTTCGTACGATCCTTTCTTACTACCCGAAGTCCTGTGGCTTTAGTGGCCATTATGCCACGGAACATTTAACCGAGCCACACTGAACCTTGCAGTGTATGGCGGATTAGTGGTCTCCAAGAGCCCTCTCATCGGACCGCACAAATCGCGCACTGACAAACAGCAACAAAAGAAGTCCGGCAGCCTCGCTTGTATTTTCAGCGATGCTGTAGAAACTTTTCAAACATTCAGATAGTGTTGCGTTTTCACAAACTTAGGGTTAAGTCGGAATGAATGGGGCACACATAGTAAGTATATCGACCACGCAGTGAGGCGTCAACACTAATTTCTGGAAGAAGTTAGCGTTAACATGCCAAGTTTACTCACGTGCATGTCAGGAACTGACAACCTACTGCTTAACTTCCAGCGTATTAGAGTGATATATGCATTCATAGTCCCTTATTTAATCCGCACTTTGCGAATGGTGGCCTCTTTCTGGAGTTCATAGGAGCTAACTTTTTCTGGGGGGGCTGAGGCACAGCTTTGTTTTTTTGTGTTCTTCATTTGAACGTTTGTCAGCTCATTTGAACTTCTACTTAGAATCTCATTCTTTGAAAACAGCCCACCTCTCCAACAAAACAAAAGAAAAGAGCCCCGACCGCTAAACAATAATATCGAGCGTCTGTTCACGCTCAGAAGCTCTCACCCACCCGGGGTTAATCATCTTCTAAAAGCCTTGACTGCTCAGAATCTTTGACTTGCGCTCGGACTCCACGCACTGCGGACAGTTGCGCGCGGGACGGGCACGAGGGGACAGGGCGCGCGCAGGTCTGGTGACACCAGAGGCCCGTCAGGGCGCGGGCTGCTCTGGTGACAGGAGAGGCCAGTGTGGCCGCGCGCCGCTTCCCTTCACTGGAGCAGGAAATGAAGCGCGCGACGCGCGGAGGCCTCCCACTGTCCTCGGCCACCCGGGCCGCCAAACCGCGCGCCGCCTGTACTGCGCGCAGCAAACAGATGTTCCCTCCCTGACACAGCTCCCCGCCTTGATTTATTATTCATTTGCTCAAATCACAATGGAAAGTCTTTGGGCCATTAATTAAATTCCAAGCAAAATAAAATTCGCAGCAGAACTCATTACCGGTAAATGACTTTGACACTGCCTCAGATCTGAAGGTAAAAATGGGCGACTTTTAAGGAAGAGGGAAAAGGGAAGCGCGAGGCGCTTGGGTCGTTTTATTGTTCTTCTTAGCACTGCATAGAAGATGGGGGAGATCACCCCCCTCCTTTTAATTCTTTTCAACACTAGCAGTTTGAGCGGTGCCTTGTTTACCATAAACGCCGGATTTGGGTTGAATCCCGAAAGAAAACGTCCCAGACTTCAGTTCTTTACTGTTGTCTGAAAATTCCAAGTCCAAACCAAACTGGGAAAAAAACTACGAGCAAACTGCACAATTATGTTTGAATGAAAAAAGAAGCAATACAGAGTACTTTTGAAAGGCCGTGACATTTACCGCAATCCAGTTCCAGTATGAAGCAAAACACCTTTACCGAACATTGTTTTGATAGTTCCACTCCTCCCTAACCCCTCCTCCTAAGACCACCAGCCTTGCAATGATGTTTTAAAAAGCTGCCAGAACAGTTGGGTTATAAGGACAATAACTGATATGTATGCTTAGGGATGACGTATATTTTACACTCAGTGCCCTTCCACCACAAAAACAGTGCTTAGATGTTTTAAGCAGTAGTCTTTTTACATTGCACTCGTATTCCATTTTTTCAGTTTTGTTTAGCTATAACCTTTTCTGTGTCCATTAATCCTGCCATAAAAGTCTTACCTAACGGGTAACAATAACTGGAGTTAATTTCAGCTTCGTAGGTCGCCAAACTGCGACAAGGACAGTGACGCACATGATCAAAAGTGCCAGTCAAACGTGGGAATCGTAGCCAGAACGCCGACAATTCCCACCATAATCTGGAATTTGGGATCTAGATGGTATCACTAGTGCAGCTGTTTCTTTGTACGTAAACCCACGTTTCGTGCATTTTTTTATTAGAATACTTCCTTGTAATATATGTATTTGCAGCCTGGATTATACCCCATTCACCTCTCAACAAACAGTAGAACACAAACGTGAATTATGTGTGCATTACCCAGCACCAGAATATAAACATACAATTCAACACCTTACAACATGGTGCAACGTTTCTCGTGTGTGCCTTTCCGTCCTTGATTTCAATGTCACTTTCGTTTTCTCTCCTGCGTTGCTGCAAACCTTGTTTGTGAATTCCATGTTAAGGACAATGCAATTTTATCAAACACTAAAGAGCGCAGCAGGGGGTGGAGGGCGGGGCGCTTGCAGATTCCTCGCACTTCCATAGGAAGGTGATGTCCCCGGGCGCAGTCAGACAGGGATGCTTTAGATTCAATTAGGCATGGCAACTCGCGTGGAAAGGGTTAAAACGCGCCACTGTTTTACAGTAAGTGATTTTCTTAACCCCTCAAGGGTTCAAATTACATTGTGTGGAAAAGCAATTATGCAATTAATAGGGGGACAGGTCTCCATGGCCCGCTCCTGTGCGCAGAGTTATGGGGGCTCCCCTCGGGCCTTTGGGGAACAGTGTCTTCTGACCAGCTTGAAATAAAGTAAGGCGAGGGGGAACGATGGAGACAAGACAGAGGAGTATGGCGGCTGAGGTAATGCCGGCCCTGGTATATTCATCAGGCACCCCAAGAGTGGAACCCTGCGTCAGGAAGATTGAATAGCGACCCCAGACCCCCCCCGCCCCCCCTCCACGCACTGCACGAGAGTTCTCCTGTTGGGCATCATTGTCCAGCGGCCCGGTGGCGGCTATGTTTGATAAAACGCTGAGCGCGGTGTAAAAATATCTCTCGGTCTATAATTTGCACTCCTCTCCATTTAGAGCTATTCTGGCTGCAAACGAGGAGTGAAAGCTGCTAAAATTAAGTGGTGTCAATTCTCAATGACACTTTAATGATAGAGAGCTGGGGGGGGGGGGGCGGGGGTGCATCCGTGGACCTTTGCTAAAGATAGCCGAGGAGCAGACAGCAGCCTCCCTGGCAGGGCTCATGTCAGACATTCACCCAGGGGCAGCCTGATCAGAGGGGCTCGGGAGGGTGGCACAGACCCTGACATGGAGATCACAGGAGAGAGAAGAGCTGTCGCTGCTATTGGAAGAGAGATCACAAGAGGGAGCAGAGCAGTCACTGCCATTCACATACAGATCACAGGAGGGAGAAGAGCTGTCACTGTCAGTTACACAGAGATCACAGGAGGGAGAAGAACTGTCAGTCACACAGAGATCACAGGAGAGAGAAGAGCTGTCGCTGCTATTGGAAGAGAGATCACAAGAGGGAGCAGAGCAGTCACTGCCATTCACATACAGATCACAGGAGGGAGAAGAGCTTCCACTGTCAGTCACACAGAGATCACAGGAGGGAGAAGAACTGTCAGTCACACAGAGATCACAGGAGAGAGAAGAGCTGTCACTGCTATTGGAAGAGAGATCACAAGAGGGAGCAGAGCAGTCACTGCCATTCACATACAGATCACAGGAGGGAGAAGAGCTGTCACTGTCAGTTACACAGAGATCACAGGAGGGAGAAGAACTGTCAGTCACACAGAGATCACAGGAGGGAGAAGAGCTGTCACATCCATTCACACAGAGATTAAAGGAGAGAGAAGAGCTGTCTCTGCCATCCACACAGAGACCACAGAAAGAGCTGTCACTGCCATTCACACTGAGATCAGGGGAGGGACAAGAGCTGTTAGTGCCACTCACACGGAGACCACAGGAGGGGGAGTAGCAGTCACTGTCATTCACACAAAGACCACAGAACAGAGAAGAGCTGTCACTGAATGAATGAATGAATGAATGAATAGGTCGTTTTTATTCAGCACTTGGCTACTCAGAGAGCGTCATGGTGCTTACCATCCAGAGATGGGAAGAGTGGCATGGTTCCTCAGGTATCTCCAGTCTCTACAATTTGAATAGATATTTTGTCAGCTCTATTTTGAACCTTGTTTCCTCAGTGATATATCTCAGAAGAACAGACATCTGATTCCACATGCTTGCTGCCCTGACCATGAAAGAGGGTCACACTTTCTGTTGTTTTTTAAAACCAGGAACTGTCAGCAAGCCAGTATTACTGGAAAGCTGCAACCTTCCTGGTCTATAAACCTTGATCCTCATATTCAAGTAAGAGGGACCATGGTTGTGGAAAGCTTGGTGGATCAGTGTCAGTGTTTTGAACATGATGCACTTGCAGACCGGTAACCCATTTAAAATGTTCTTGAGACAGAGATACTGAAGAATGTTTGGGCAACTTATAGAGTAGACAGACCACCATGTGCTGGACCACTTGCAGACACTGAACTAAATAATCCTGGAGACCTAGGTATAAAACGTCAACATAGTCCAGCCTAGATAGAATCAGTGCCCTGACCACAGTAACCTGTTATTTGTGAGACTGGATGCTCAGGGATGTCCTGAGCATACCAAAAACACAGACACATGATTTAACTACTGCCGACACCCAGGCTTGGAAGGAGAATTGAGAGTCAAACATAATGCCCAGATTTCGAGCCACCATCGTTGGCTGGGGGAACACTGTTGGGCCAAGCTCCTGTCTAGCCATGGAGAGGGCAACAATAAGATTGTTTTGTCTGGGTTGCATTGTATTTTGTTAGATCTGAACCTATCATGTAGCACCTTCATGCAAAGTGCAAATGTTTATTTTCACTCGCTGAGTCCCTGTTGTAGGTGAGAAGGGGCCTCGTATCATCTACATATGATAGGATCAGAAAGGCTTCATTCAAAAATGGCAATCAAGTCTTATATATGTTGAAAAGAGTAGGACTCAGGAAGGAGCCCTGATAGACCCCCCACTTCAACGATTTGGCACTAGAGGCAAAGAGATTCATCCAGACTACCTGCTCTATTTTCTCAAGAAAGTAGCTGGCCAGCCTAAGGCTAATTCTGACACCCTCAGGTGTCGTATCGTATGCAGCAAGATATTATGGTCCACCATGTCAAATGCCTTGGCAGGTCCAAAGGCACCAGGTCCACATTGAGTCCTGAATCAAGACTGGTCTTAATGGATTCTGAGACCTCCAGTAATGCCTTCCCAGTGCTGTAACGTGCTCTGAAGCTGGATTGGGACAGTTGTACCAACTTTTTTTCCCCCTAGAAAAGTAGTGAGTTGGCAGTTCACCACCTTCTCCAGAATCTTGGTGGCTGCTGGTAGAAGACAGACAAGTCTGAAGTTTGTTAATATTTCAGGGTCAGCATTTGCCTTTTTGAGTAGGGGAATTATGTTTCCCCTTTTTCAGGCGCCTGGCATAACATCAGAATGAAGGGAGGTAGAAAATAGCTTGTGTTACATGGGGGCAATATTATCCGTGAAAGTCCTCAGGACTTGTGGTGGCATAGCGTCGACAGGGGACCCAGATCTATTGTTTGTGAACAGCACCTTAAGTTCATTCATGGTCGATGCATAGAAAGACATCAGCTTAGATTATACTGTAAGGCCTGTTGTGTCTCCAGGCCTGAGCATGAACCAAATTGTGGAGACCCACCAGGTAGGTCTTAATTTTAAAGATCTTATCCCTTAAAAAGGTACCTGAGTCTTGAGTAGAGGACTTGGTTGACACTTGGTGGTGTCGACGTAGTTTTTGGGTCCAAGAAGCTATAGCTCTTTTCTGAGTGGCCATCATTGGAGGTACAGAATCAGCCACATTTGTGACTCAGGTCTAAATAGCGCCATCGCCCTCTATGACCATCTCCGAGATTACTGGTTTGGACTCAGTCAGGAGTCTCCTGAAATCAGGTACAGAGATGCCTTGTTCAAACATCTATTCCCACATTCTTGTGGGTGTAGTCACGTTTCCTTCGGGCAAACAAAAGGCCAAGAAAACCATTCAAACAGGAATCAAATTAGGGAGAAGAGCAGTCACGGCCATTCACATAGAGATCACAAGACATAGACGAGCTGTCACCCAAATTCACACAGAGATTGTGGGAAAGAGAAGAGCAGTCACTGCCATTCACATTGGTATCATGGGAGGGAGCTGAGCATCGCTGCCACTCTCACAGAGATCACAGAAGGGAGAAGAGCAGTGACGGCCATTCACACAGTAATCACAGGAGGGAGAAGAGCAGTCACTGCCATTCACACAGGAATCACAGGAGTGAGAAGAGCTGTCTTTGCCATCCACACAGTAATCACAGGAGGGAGAAGAGCAGTCACTTCCATTCACACAGAGATCAGGGGAGGGAGCTGAGCAGTCACTGCCATTCACACAGGAATCACAGGAGAGAGAAGAGATATCACTGCCATTCATACAGGGATCACGGGACAGAGAAGAGCAGTCTCTGCCATTCACACAGAGATCACAGGACAGAAAAGAGCCATCGCTTCCATTCACAAAGAGATTACAGAAATGAGCAGAGCTGTCACTGCCATTCATACACAAATCCCAGGTGGAAGAAGAGCAGTCACTGCCATTTGCAGAGAGATCACAGGAGGAGGAAGAACTGTCACTGCCACTTACACAGAGATCACAAAAAGGAGAAGAGCGACACTGTCGTTCACACAGAGACCACAGGAGGGAGCTGAGCAGTCACTGCGGTTCACACAGAGACCACAGGAGGGAGCTGAGCAGTCACTTCCATTCACACAGATCGCATGCAGGTGAAGAGCTGTCACTTTCATTCACACAGAGACCACAGGAGGGAGAAGAGCAGTCACTGCGGTTCACACAGAGACCACAGGAGGGAGCTGAGCAGTCACTTCCATTCACAGAGATGCATGCAGGTGAAGAGCTGTCACTTTCATTCACACAGAGATCACACGAGGGAGAAGAGCAGTCACTGCCATTCACACAGGAATCACAGGAGTGAGAAGAGCTGTCTTTGCCATGCACACAGTAATCACAGGAGGGAGAAGAGCAGTCACTTCCATTCACACAGAGATCAGGGGAGGGAGCTGAGCAGTCACTGCCATTCACACAGGAATCACAGGAGAGAGAAGAGATATCACTGCCATTCATACAGGGATCACGGGACAGAGAAGAGCAGTCTCTGCCATTCACACAGAGATCACAGGACAGAAAAGAGCCATCGCTTCCATTCACAAAGAGATTACAGAAATGAGCAGAGCTGTCACTGCCATTCATACACAAATCCCAGGTGGAAGAAGAGCAGTCACTGCCATTTGCAGAGAGATCACAGGAGGAGGAAGAACTGTCACTGCCACTTACACAGAGATCACAAAAAGGAGAAGAGCGACACTGTCGTTCACACAGAGACCACAGGAGGGAGCTGAGCAGTCACTGCGGTTCACACAGAGACCACAGGAGGGAGCTGAGCAGTCACTTCCATTCACACAGATCGCATGCAGGTGAAGAGCTGTCACTTTCATTCACACAGAGACCACAGGAGGGAGAAAAGCAGTCACTGCGGTTCACACAGAGACCACAGGAGGGAGCTGAGCAGTCACTTCCATTCACACAGATGCATGCAGGTGAAGAGCTGTCACTTTCATTCACACAGAGATCACACGAGGGAGAAGAGCAGTCACTGCCGTTCACACTGAGATCACCGTAGAGTGCAGAGGAACCTTAGACCAGCAATCACAGGACAGAGCAGAGGAGTCACAGTCAATCACACAGAGATCACAAGAGAGAGCAAAATAAGTAATTTCTATTCACACAGAGATCACAGGAAGGAGAAAAGCAAGAACTGCCATTCACACAGACCACAGGAGGGAGAAGAGCTGTTACTGTCATTTACTCATAGATCACAGGAGGGAGCAGAGTGTCACTGCCATTCACACAGAGTTCACAAGAGAAAAACAGTCACTCTAATTCACAGAGATCACTTGAGGGGGGGAGCTGTCACTTCCATTCACACAGACATCACAGGCAGGAAAAGAGCACTGCCGTTCACAGAGAGGTCTCAGGACATGGCAGAGCAACCACTCCAAATCACACAGCTCAGAGGAGTGAAGAGAAGAACCTGAGGCTACTGGTCACAGGAGAGACCAGATGAGTCAAAATCAGTCACGCAGGGATCACAGGAGAGAAGTCACTGCCATTCGCACAGGCATCGTGGGACAGATCATAGCAGTCACTGCCATTCACACAGAGATCACGGGAGTGAGCAGAGAGGAACATCTGGCCAGTGATCACAGGAAGATCAGTGAATTTACAATCACACACGGTTCACAGGGCACAAAAGAGCAATCACGCCCACCCACACAGAAATTACAGGTCAGCAGAACAGTTACTGACATTCACATAAGGATCACAGGAGTGAGCAGAGAAGGCACACACACACGGGGTTCACAGAAGACAGCAGAGAAGGCTGAGCTAATCTCACTGGGATCACAGGACAGAGCAAAGGAACCTCAGACCAGCGATTACAGGACGGAGCTAGAGGCACAGCCAGTCATACAGGGATTATAGGAAAAAGCGCAGGAGCTGCAGATCTACACTTAGGGATCTAAGGAGGGAGCATAGAGGGCACACCCAACCACACGCGGTCACAGGAGCGAGCAGAGGAGGCATCCACTAAGGGGTCAAAGGAGAGAACTGGGAAATCACCATCAGTCACACATGGATCACATGACAGAGCGGAGGACGCGCAGACATCCAAGCAGGGATCATGAGAGGGCGAAAGAGTCGCTGACGTCCTCACATGAATCACAGGAGGGGCAGAGGAGGCAAAACCAATCACACATGGATCACAGGAGACAGAGTAGGGGAAGTACAGGCACACAAAGATCACACGTGGGTGTACAGGAAAGTACAGTCAGTCGCACAGGGATGACAGGAAAGTGCACAAGGCCGCCGGCAACCACACATGTATCCTAGGAGAGAATGTAGGAACCACAGCCGCCCACCCAGGGGTCACAGAGGAGGGCAGTGGGGGCGACGCACCCACACAGGGGTCACAGGAGAGAGGGGGGAGCGTGTCCACCAGCACAGGAGAAGTGCAGGCATTCACAAGTGGATCATAGGAGAGAACGGAGGGGTCACCGTCGCCCAGACAGGGGTCTCAGGGGGAGCAGTGGGGGCGCAGGCACCCACACAGGGCTCACAGGAGAGAACATAGGAGGGATGGGGGTTGCACAGGTATCACGGGACTGAGCATATGAGGCACATGGGCTGCACAGAGATTACGGGATGGAGCACATGAATCGTATGCCCCAAACGGAAATTACAGGACCAGGACAGAATATAGGAGGCACAGGCCCCGCAGGGGGGTTACAGGACAGAGCACAGGAGGCGCCTATACACACATAATCATCTGAGGGGATAGGAAATGTGGCGCACACATCCCTATCCAAGTGAGAGGTCAGACGACGACCACAGGCACCCACAGAAGGATCTTCTCAAAGAAAGGAGGCGGCATGTAAACGAGAGAGAAAACGCACGGACCTCCACACGGAGCCCTCAGTACAGTAAATGGTAAAAAGCAGATGTAGCGCTTAGACTCGAACATACGGATCATAAAAGATTACTAAAAAGACAAGACAGACACTCTCACCAATCATGCCGCAACCGCGCCGAATAGAGACGCGTACACACATGGGTGACTTCCGCTGATCCTCCCTGAGCACCAATGGACACGTGGGGAGAAGAAAAGTACTGAATGACGCACTTCTTGTAGAAACAAAAATGGATTTCCAGTCCACAAACATTTGAGCGGAGCAAATTGGTTGGCGATATTCTACTTGTTCAATGCCACTCAGTCTTTTAAGTAAGGGCCTTCATTTTCTTAGAGACCAAGGTTACCACGACATGAAGAGATGTGTCTAGAATCACACAGTCTGGGTCAATTGAGAATGCAGGACTAGGAGCCAGAATTTCTCGTTTTAGCTCCAGCAGTTTCACCATTAAACCATCTATCGTTCAGAAAAATGCCCAAAGCATAAAGGGGTAGGGCAGCAGCCATATTTAAAAAGTAACTAGCCCTTTTTGTAATAAACATATAATGTTTTGAGTCAACAGTTCTGAACTATTGCAGTCTCTGTAATGGTTATTCTTGTTAGAGCCAACCGGAAGCTGTCGATCGGAGGTGACTGCAAGTCCGCTTTGTAGTTCTTCTGTACTATGTATGTGTGTGTGTGTGCGTGCGTGCGTTAAGGAAGGAAGGGGAGCGGCGAAGGTATGTCGAGGGTAGCGAAGGAAAGGTACACGTGTTCTCCATGCTACGGCTAGTTCTGAAAAGTCAGATTTACCTTCTTTGTCGTGGTATTGCACAAACCATGTACTAGTTTTCAATTCAACTGATCGGGATATCTATCGGATGTATGTGGAATTGCTTCGCATCTGACTGTGTTCTGTACTGCTGAGATGCCTTTTAGATTTTGGTTACAGAGCACTTTGGTTTCTAGCTGCCGTTCTGAGAGAAGCTTAACCGAAATGTATTGCTGAGAGCCCAACATCGAGTTACCTGACGCAGCACTACCGCGCGCAAGACGTCTAACGCGGATAATGCCGCGTTGGAAAAATTCACCCGCGCATTTTATTCAAGGCTAAAAATAAAGCTGTCCTAGCGGAATAAATGATTCAGGGCACGGTTCAGGCCACATGACCTCCTAACGAGGGGCGGAGCTTCGCATCCGCGTCATCCTTTTATTTGTGCGCAGTTCTGAAGGCGCATCTATGCTTTATGCACATTCTCAGAAAGTTTTGTCTTCAAGATGTTTTAATTGAATTTCTCAACAGCTGGCCCTTGCGTGTTTGACGTCGCACGGGTTGGTGAGGGCGCTCTGACACAAACATTCGCTGTGCCCCCTTCTAGGACCGTCGCTGTAAGGCTGAAGTGACACACTGGGCGGAGTGACACGCAGCGGGGAGGCCTCGGCCCTCTCACGCCCCAGCACCTAGCTGCAAGAGGTGACAGTGTTTCTGTTCCACCTTTCTCTCAGATTCTCAGCAGCACAATAGGGATTTTTTAATTGGTATTGGATCAAATATATTATTTACACCGCTGTTAATCACACAATTTAATGAGGAAATATTTCAAACATTTGGGCGCATAATATCAGTGAAAAGAATACAGCAAAATCTCAGTCATTTTGAGGTTGTGCACACCTCAATGAGGCCAACGTCCATGTCATTAATGTCCCCCCAAACTTTGGGTCTCCCGTAAAATTAGTGTGCCCAATTGCCACCTTCCAATTGCATAGACCTGGCAAAAAATGCTAGTATACGAAAACTGCTCTGCTTCTCGCTCTTGCAGTTCCGCATTTATTCATCGGCGCTTTTTCGTAATGTTTCAATTAACATTCATACTTTCCGGATCACAAGAATTTTATAACTAGGTTTTTGAAAAGCACTTTTTAACTTTTGAAAGTTTATTAAATGTTCTATTATTAACTACCTAGACTTTTTGAATTCATAAATGTCCTATCATCTGCAGTTCTTAATGTGTAGCGTAACAATAAAACAGTTTTGTATCGAAAGCCTGTGCCCTGTACGCACAGTCAATTGGGTACACAGAGGATCTTGCTCCGTGAGCTCGCTGCCAAATACAATGTCAGCAGCCAATCAGAAGCGTCTGTCCGCACAGCTTCTCACAGCAACAAGAAGGCGCGAAACGTCTGAAAGGAACCAGAAAAGAGCCGCGGTGGCATCAGAATGTGGCTCCGGGGACCGTGCCAGTGCGGCCGCTGACATTCGGCTCTACCGGAGCGGACAGGGTGTCAGTGGCGGGAGGGGACGCCTCATCCACACACACGGCCCCGACATGGCAGGTCGGCCCCTCAGACACAGTGTCAGCCGGCGCGGCAGGACTGCTCTCTTGGTGAGAAGTGTCACATGCACTCGTTTGCAGCCTGTGTGGCAGCAGCCCCCGTTGTCAGGTCTGCGGTGCCACGTTGCATTAGAGGAACGAGGCTATTATCTTACTTACTGAGGGGGTCGAGGAGCTGTCCTTTTTATAGCCGGTGCCACAGGTGGAATGTTAAACCGCAGACATTTTATAGGAGCGGGGCAGATTTCTCTTTGTACGCAGCTGGTATCATTTGCCCTCGACAGCAGAGGTCCTTTCCCATTTCCCTTCTCTGAAGCCAACGTCCCCATAGAAGAAAATCGCGGTTTCCTTTATTGCATGACATTGCTTGTTTCAGCTGCTCGTTTGGTTTAGGAAAGGAAACTCCTGTGATGTTGCGGCAGCTTTTTCCTTGAGAAGAAGTAAAGAGAATTAGAGCAAGGGTTTTTGAAAAATACAAATCTTTCAACAAAAAGTCACGCTCCTCCATATTTCTTGTTCTTGATAGGGATGGCCAAGGGCACCCGTGTGAATTACTAATTTGCTTGGTGCGGGCTTCCCACACTTTGAGGCCCATTGATGCACACCTGCAAATGGCCCCCTTTACCCGTGAGATAACGTTTCAGCACCACGGACAAGGCCCATGCAAGACCCGCCTGCACATCCCCGATGTTTACTTTTAATTTGAAAGTGCAAGGATAGAAAAATCACACCGAACACTATTTGTTTACATACACGCTGTTTATGAAAACATTCTTTTGGAAGATGCAAGTAGGGTTGGATTAGTGAACTTCAATTGCGTGTGAGAAGCTGCTTTAGTTTGACAGCCTGGAAGGAAGCCTCTGCACTTTGGGGATTTTTTTTTTTTTATTGCAACTGTTTCTGTCCCTCACAAACATTTCAGACGCTGCTAGACAAGACTAAGGCTGCACACCGAGGCCGAGCAAGGACCGCGTTTTACTGGTGGGCGCTTAGCTCGCAAAGC
This sequence comes from Pleurodeles waltl, assembly GCF_031143425.1. NCBI lineage: Eukaryota > Metazoa > Chordata > Amphibia > Caudata > Salamandridae > Pleurodeles > Pleurodeles waltl. The sequence goes on along the minus strand of NC_090444.1, from coordinate 184,939,039 downwards.
CGTATTATTTCCCATTAGCTTTTGCTAGAAGTTAGAGGGGGTGACAGCTGCCATGGCTGCTCATACATGCCTCAGAAGGATTACACACGAGGGTCTGGTGCAGGTAATCTTGCCAACACTACCACGACTGTGACTCCTCTGTTCCTTCTTTGTCAAGCTGTGTGCGCTGGCCACTGTGAGTCACACCGTAGTGACGACAATACCAGCAGTTAAGACATTTTACTGGTGGCAGAATGTATTCGGAGAAATGAACACAAGTCAGGGACATGGACTTTGTGCTAGTGTATCACAAGGAGGCACTCCCAGACTGCCTTACAAGTGAGGAGAAGGAGTTTTTACAAGATGAGTTTGTATTTGCAGAACGTGAGCTGGGTGCTTCACGTGATGGCAGGAATGGGCTTCATAAAGGGCGAGAGGAGGGCACAGCTAAGAAGAAGATATTTTTATGATACCGGAGCATTCACACTCCTTAGATTTATCCCGATAAGGTAATATTGACTTTATGTTAGAAACTAATGAAGTCCCCGGCATCATGTGTAATAACAGCATTCGGTTCCCATATATTTTAGTTTTTGGCAACATTGTGTGGGCCTCTCATTGCGAGTGACCCCTCAAACAGCAAATGTTGTCCTCTTTAGGGACGCCCTCAATTTCTTCAGCCACCCTGTGGTCTCAAGAGGTTATCTCCCTTGTCTCACTTAGCACATACCCTGGCTGGTGATAGAATTTTACAGTATTTTGGTGTACAGTAGCTTCACCCAATGTAGATGCACCCCAATAAAGTGACAGAAGTGTTGGCTTCTATTAGATACAGTGAGACACATCTTATGCCTGAACTTCTTTACCGCTGAAACGCTAGCATCAAAAATATATTACACACAGCTTGCCTAAATAAAAAATGACAAAAAGGCATAAAAACTTAGGGCAGCAATCCAATGTGCAGATGACCTCACATCCAGTCCACCAACCAGTAGGCATTGTACATTAATATGACCTCTGCAAAGCAGCAAACCTCCTATTTTTCTTAATAGAAGAACAAAGTGCAGTAACTTGCTAGAAATACCAACAAACATAAGAGTCTTTTAAGAATTCGATGAAACAAGGATGAAAAATCGACCTATGAATGTAGACATTAAGAGGATGGAGAAGTATAACACCTCTTTTCCAGTTGGAACATGTCCTGAAGTTAAATGAAAGAAACAACTGAGAGTGATGGTATGGAAAATCATTACCTTAGGGGGCTTTAATCGAAACCTATTGTCACTTTAGTGGGGTAAATTTCCATTCCATTCTATTAGAAGATCAGAGGCTTGACTATGACAAAATAAATGCTGTGCGATATTATAAGACAAATACTTGGCTTGTAATAAAATCCTTTAAAGGTAGTGCTGGAAAATGGCCCTCTGTGATGGGTCACCCCCAAGCCTTTAGCCTTTGTCCTCCTCTTTTTCTGACCGCCTTTTTGTTGGCTTTGGGACTCTGGGCACTCTACCACTGCTAACCAGTGCTAAATGCATGTGTTCTCTCCCTAAAACATGGTAACATTGGCTCCTACCCAACTGGAATACTTAATTTACTTGTAAGCCCCTAGTATAGTACACTAGAGGTGCTCAGGGCCTGTAATTTAAATGCTACTAGTGGGCTTGCAGCACTGATTGTGCCACCCACATAAGTAGCCCATTAACCATCTCTCAGGCCTGCCATTGCAAGGCCTGTGTGTGCAGTTTCACTGCCACGTCAACTTGGTATTTACTACTTGTCAAGTCTTAAAAGACCCATTTTTCTACATATAAGTCACCCCTAGAGTAGAACAGAGGTACCCCATAGGGCAGGGTGCTATGTAAGTAAAAAGCAGGACACATACTTATGTGTTTTACATGTCCCGACAGTGAAATTCTCACAAATTCATTTTTCACTCCTGTGAGGCCTGCTCCTCTTATAGGTCAGCTTTAGAACTTCCCTTATATACTTTTAAGTGGTAGATTCTGATCTGAAAGGAGTAGCCCTGTCATGTTGGCCAAAAAGGTTACCGAAAATCCTGCTTACTGGTGAAGGTGGATTTAATATTACTATTTTAGAAATCCCACTTTTAGAAAGTGGGCATTTTTGTTTTGCACTTACTGCCTTCTGTGCCTTACAGCCTGTCTCCGACCAGGCTGTGCTGGTTGACAGCTCCCCTTGTGCATTTCACCCGAACAGCCATAAACACAGGGCACTCAGCCACATCTGCATTCATCTGCATACTAAATGGGTATCCCGGGGCAGGAAGGGTGGAGGGGCTCTCACTTACACTTCAAAGACCAGTGGCCTGACTCCACACAAAGGACTGATACCCCCCCCCCCACAGGGATCCTGGCAGACAGGGCTGGGTTGAAAGGGGACTTTGTGCACTTCATAATGACTCTTTGAACTTTCCCCCACTTCAAATGTATTTTTTAGGTATATATACTGGGTCTGTGACCCTCCAAAATCAGACACTTCTGGATCTACAACCGGACTCTGTCAGAGGGACTGCCTGGCTGCCCAAAGGACTCATCTAGACTGCTTTGCCAGAAGGACTGCTGCCCTGCTTGTTGCCCTGCTGTTGTCTGCCTGCTGGCCCCTGACTGCTAGAAGGACTCTGCCTTCCCTACAAGTGCTCTCCAAGGGCTTGTATTGGGCTTGCTTCCTGTTCTGAAGCCCCAGGGCCACAAAGACTTCACCAATGGGAAGAACATCCCAGTGCATCGGATAAGCGATGCAACACCTTCAGAAATCGCCGCAGCGCCTGCCTCATGGCTGCAAAATCACCAAATTGCCTACCAGATGAGGCAGCACCTGCTTCTTCTCACCAGTGCCTCCAGAATTTTCAATTCATCATGCTTGGGCATTAAAAAATCCCTGCATCGCAGTGAGGAACTATGGCTTCACTCCTGGAAATCGATGCATCACCTTGCATCAAGGAAAGAAATGACGCATCGTCCATGCCATGGTGGAAAATACAACGCAGCGTCTTAATTGTTAACACATTTCCTCTTCTGTGGCTCCTGTGAGTCATTATTTTTGACGCATCCCAGGTAGTGTGTGTTACAAGGATACAACCACTGATTCTTAAGGATTAAGACATTTAAACCTTTAAAAAAGTGATATCTTGACTTGATCATATCAGATATTTGTAATTTCTGTCTTATTTTATTCAGATAAATACTATTGATGTTCCTAAACTGCTGTGGAGTACTTTTTGTGGTGTTTTCACTGTGTTACTGTATGAGTTATTGCACAAATACCTTACACATTGCTTTCAAAGTTAAGACTGCCTGCTCTGTGCCAAGCTACCAGAGGGTGAGCACAGGATACTTGTGGGTGTGTAGTGGCTTACCCTGACTAGGTTTGTGGTCCCTACTTGGACAAAGGTGTATACTTCTGCCAACTAGAGGCCCAATTTCTACCATGTTCTGGTGAGATCTGACATCCTTGGTATGGTCTCCCCTAGCTTTTTTCCTCTACTTCCCAGGTTGTTTCTGTGTGCTGGACTCTGTTTTTGCTGTTTTTGTTATTCTGGGCACTTTACCACTGCTGACCAGTGCTAAAATGCAATTGCTCCCTATGTGAAAGTGTATGTGTAATTGGCTTTTCCGTGATTGGTGTATTTGATTTACTAGTAAGTTCCTACTAAAGTGCACTAGAGGTGCTCAGGGCCTGTAAATCAAATGCTACAAGTGTGTCTGCAGCACTTGTTGTGCTACCCACACTAGTAGCCCTGTAAAGATGGCTCAGACCTGCCACTGCAGTGTCTGTGTGTGCATTTTTATGCTGTCAGTTCGACTTGGCAAGTGTACCCACTTGCCAGGTCTAAACCTTCCCTTTTTATACTTTTAAGGCACCCCTAAGGTAGGCCCTAAGTAGCCCCACGGGCAAGGTGTAGTGTATGTTAAAGGTGGGACATGTACTGATGTGTTTTAAATGTCCTAACAGTGAAATACTGCCAAATTCATTTTTCACAGTGCAAGGCCTATCTCTCTCATAGGTTAACATGGGGGCTGCCCTTAAATATTGTTGATGTGCAGATTCCCTTTGAGAGCAGATGGGAATATGGAGTTTGGGGTCTCTGAACTCACAATTTAAAAATACGTCTTTGAATGAAGTATTTTTTTTAGATTGTTAGTTTGAAAATTCCACTTTTAGAAAGTACGCATTTTCTTGCTTAAACCATTCTGTGACTCTGCCTGTTTGTGGATTCCCAGTCTGGGCCAGTTTGACAGTTGGGCTGTTGGCACCTCTCCTTTAGACAGTGACACAAAGCGAGCTGGTGTGTAGACTGCATATCCTGATGAGCCATCTGCGTTAGAGTGGAGGGAGGAGTGGTCACTTACACCTGAATGGGCCATGCCTGCCCTCACACAATGCAGTCTCCAACACCATGGTGTGTGTCTAGGGCCTGACCTGGGCAACACAGGATCTTGTGAACAACGGAGACTTACCTTTCAAGTTTGCCTAGTTCGAAGGGAGAATGGGGTATAAGTAGTGGACCCAAAACCCCAGACTTTATATTTCTTGAAGATATGTTTCTGGAACCAAGAGGAACCTCTGCAAGGAGAAGAGCTGAAGAGCTGAGGAGAAGTGCTGACGCTGGTTCTGACTGTGCTTTGTTAGTGTTAGAAATGGGGTTTTTGGTTGGCAGTCAGGTTACCCTCTGTCCAAGCAAGAACACTCACTCTAGTCAGGGTAAGTCACACACAATCCAAAATTAGCCTTTGCCCACCCTCTGGTAGCTTGGCACGAGCAGTCAGGCTTGACTTAGAAGGCAATGTGTAAAGTATTTGTGCAATAAATCATACAATACCACCATATAGCACCACAAAAATACACCACACAGTGTTTAGAAAAATATATATTATTTATCAGGATAATTGTATGTCAAAACGAATAAAGTTGCAATGTGAATTTGTAGAGATATCACTGAAAAGTGATATAAAGTGTCTTAAGTCTTTAAAAAGCAAACAAAGTCTCTTTCAAGCACAAAGTACCTGGTTTGGAGTGGAAAATCTCCTCAGAGGGCCGCAGAAGAAGAGATACGTGGAAAAATGGTGTGTACGTCGATTTCTCCCCAGCACACACGGACTTGCGTTGTTATTTTTCACGCAGGGAAGTCGTGTGTCGTTTTCTGGCGCGCGGACAGTCTCGTTCTGTGGATCGCGGGGATTACCAGATGTCCGGGTCTGTGCGTGGATTCTCCTGCTTGTTTTCCGGCTGCGCGTCGTTTTGCGGGGCTGCGCGTCGAAGTTTCGCTCTCACGGCTGGCGTCACGTCGATTTCTCCTCTGGAGGTCGGTCGGCGTTTTCCTTGCGAGGCCGTGCGTCAAAGTTCTGGTCGTCCCGAAGGCGTCACGTCGACCAGCGTTGGTGTGCGGCATTTTTCTCGCCGCGGAACAAGCTGTTCGTCAAAAATTTCGGCGCACAGAGCGTCCATGTGAAAAAGAGAAGTCTTTTTGGTCCTGATACTTCAGGGAACAGGAGGCAAGCTCTATCCAAGCCCTTGGAGAGCACTTTCACAGCCAGACAAGAGTTCAGCAAGGCAGCAGGCCAACAGCAAGGCAGCAGTCCTTTGTAGAAAGCAGACAGGTGAGTCCTTTGAGCAGCCAGGCAGTTCTTCTTGGCAGGATGTAGTTTCTGGTTCAGATTTCTTCTCCAGCAAGTGTCTCTTGAGGTAGGACAGAGGCCCTGTTTTATACCCAAATGTGCCTTTGAAGTGGGGGAGACCTCAAAGAGTGGCTAAGAAGTGCATCAGGTCCCCTTTCAGTTCAATCCTGTCTGCCAGGGTCCCAGTAGGGTGTGTGGCAGTCCTTTGTGTGAGAGCGGGCCCTCCACCCTCCCAGCCCAGGAAGACCCATTCAAAATGCGGATGTATGCAAGTGAGGCCGAGTACCCTGTGTTTCGGGTGTGTCTGAGTGAATGCACAAGGAGCTGTCAACCAAGCCCAGCCAGACGTGGATTGTAAGGCACAGAAAGATTTAAGTGCAAAGAAATGCTCACTTTCTAAAAGTGGCATTTCTAGAATAGTAATATTAAATCCGACTTCACCAGTCAGCAGGATTTTGTATTACCATTCTGGCCATACAAAATATGACCTTCCTGCTCCTTTCAGATCAGCAGCTGCCACTTCAACAATGTATGAGGGCAGCCCCAATGTTAGCCTATGAAGGGAGCAGGCCTCCCAGTAGTGTAAAAACAAATTTAGGACTTTTACACTACCAGGACATATAACTACACAGGTACATGTCCTGCCTTTTACCCACACAGCACCCTGCTCTAGGGGTTACCTAGGGCACACATTAGGGGTGACTTATATGTAGAACAAGGGGAGTTCTAGGCTTGTCAAGTACTTTCAAATGCCAAGTCGAAGTGGCAGTGAAACTGCACACACAGGCCTTGCAATGGCAAGCCTGAGACAAGGTTAAGGGGGCTACTTAAGTGGGTGGCAGAACCAGTGCTGCAGGCCCACTAGTAGCATTTAATCTACAGGCCGTAGGCACATATAGTGCACATTACTAGGGACTTATAAGTAAATTAAATAGTCCAATCAGGTATGATCCAAAGTTACCATGTTTGAAAAGGGAGAGAGCATATACACTTTAGCACTGGTTAGCAGTGGTAAAGTGTGCAGAGTCTAAAAAGCCAGCAAAACAGGGTCCAAAAAGTGGAGGGAGGCAGGCAAAAAGTTAGGGGTGATCACCCTAAGGCATGTCAGGTCTAACAGTTAGGCTATCCTGCAGTTGCTGCTTCTGCCTGTGAAAGGGGACAAAGACTGGACTTTGTGGTATATTCCTGCTGGAGAAGAATCTCCAAGGGCTTGAACTGAGCTTGCCCGCTGTTCCGAAGTTTCAGTGCCATCAACAACTTCCTCTGCCAGCACCTGCATTCTCTGCTGAGACTCCTGCCTTGCCAAGTGGTTCCTAATCCAGTTCCTAGACCCTTGAAAGGAGAAGCTGGTGGAAAAACCAAGTGAACTGACTCCGGACAATTCCGGACAGACGCCGCTGCTGAATCCTGTGACGCCGCCTGCAACAAAGCCGTGGTCCTCACTAGAGTGTGATGACCCCGCAGGCGCAAAGCCGCTGCAACCTAGCTGAAGTTCACGACTCCGTGGAAGTCGCCGCACCACATTGTGACCACCGGATATCGACCCCCACTTAAAGTGTGCGGATTCAACGCTTCACACGGACCTCACCTCACCTCCACTGCTCTGCAGCAAGGATCCGATGCCTCTTTGCGACACCTCTGCTCCATTGCTCCGCAGCACCAGAAGTGACACCACCTCAGATCCAGCGACGCTGCGACCCCCGACTCTGTGCCCTGGCTGTTTTCACATTTTGCTAAGGTACTGTACCACGGGGGTCCGTGTGATTCCATAAACGACGCCAGTGGTGTCACAGTGTTGGAACGACTTCAGCACGATGCCGCAATATCACCTAATCGGAGAATTTGTGTTTCTAAGAGCTATTTTTGTGTTTTATCTTCAAAAATTCATATATTGATTTGTGCATGTTGGAATTTTGTCCTTTTGGTCTTGTTTTGTTTAGATACATATTGGCTATTTCTTAAACCTGTGTTGTGTCATTTTGTAGTGGTTCACTGTTTTAGTGTGTGTGTTGGTACAAATACTTAACAAATTGATGGTCATTATGACATCAGCAGTAAAAAACGCCTACTGTCGCGGTGACGGCCGCCAAAATACCGCCACTGTGGCTACCATCCGTCCGCCACATTATGAGCACTGTGGGACTTCCGCCACAAGAAGGGCAGAAATACGGCAGTGTTCATACCAGCCGCACCGCCACACCAGTAGAACACCGCCAGTCATATTATGACAATTCATATGGCTTGGCGGTGTTCTGCTGGTGGGGCACTGCTGGCCATAGCAGTGCTCCTTCCCTGCCAGAAGACCTCCTCACTCAAGGTAAGTCGGGCTTCCGACAGTGGAGGGGGGTAGGAGGGTGGGGGGTGTTGTGTGTGTGTGTGTCCGAGTGTGTGCATGAATGTGGAAATGAGTGTATGAATGCGTATGTGTGTGTTGTGTTGTTTGGGTGGTTGTATGCGTGTGAGTGAATGCGTGTAAGAATGGTGAAGTGATTGCTTGGCTGCATGTCAGTGTGATCATTGTAAGAATGTGTGCGAGCATGTCTGGATGTATACATGAATAAATGCTTGTATGCCAGTGTGTATGAGTGCTTTTATGCCAATGTGAGTGATTGGGTGTATGCATGGTGCATGTCTGTGGGTGTGTGCATGTATGGGGGCGGGGGTGTGGCTGAGGATCGGAGGGTTGGGGGATGTGTCTGTAAGGATTGGAGGGGGTGGTGTATGTGAGGATTGGAGGGGGTGGGAAGTGTGTCTGTGAGGAAAGGAGGGGGTGGGTGTGTGTGTGTGAGGATCGGAGGGGGTGTGGGGTTGTTTGGATGGAGAGGATGGGGGTGTCAAGTAAGTGTTAGGGGGGGTGGGGGAGCTGCCTACCGGTGACAGGAAAGGAACTCCCTGTCACCAGTAGGGCCTACCGATATGGTTTTCGTGGCATTTCTAATGCTGCAAAAACCATGGTGATAGGCAGGCTCATAATGCTGCCGGCGATACTATGCCGGCCACCGGGCTGGAGATACACATCTCCGGACCGGCGGCTCATACCGCCATGGCGGAATGAGTGGAGAAGTGGTGGTTTGGCTGCAGCCAACTCGCCAATCTCATAATGTGGGGGTATGTACCACCAGCTTGTTGGCAGTCATACCGCCACATTAACACTCACCGCAGGGTCATAATGACCCCCATTGTCTCTGAGTTAAGCCTGCCTGCTTGTGCCAAGCTACCAAGGGGGTCATCGGCGGTTAACTGAGTGTGATTCTCCTTTACCCTGACTAGAGTGAGGGTCCTTGATTGGACGGGGGTAACCTGACTGCCAACCAAGACCCCATTTCTAATAATTCTCATTACCAATTTGCTTTTTTGAGAATGTCTTTCATATGCCCAGCTGAAACATAAGCTTTAGATGCCACACACCCTCACTTGAATGATCAGCAACCATATCAAACATAGAAACCTCTATTCCAGCTTCTACCCTGATCCATCTGACTCATGCAGCAAGAGCAGATGGTGAAAATGGTTTGAATGGCTTTTTGTGTGAATTCAATAACTGGGAAGCCCGAGGAGGATAAATAGCAGCAGCTTGGACTTCATAACAACAAAGACATACACACATTCTTACAGTCCTGAAAAGAAGTATACAATATGGAGGAGAAATTTGTTTTACTACGTCTTGTGATATAGAATGTTACACCTTGTAGAGCACAAGATCTGTTATCAACATCTAAATCTCTTACATTCAAAACTCTTCTAAATGACAATGGACACAAAGAAATGGCTAATTTGGCTGACAATAGTTTTAATATAAGTTACTCATTGCTTATCCAGGATATAATTTAATGTACTATCACCTTTACACCCTATAAAACTGAACATTTTGGCTTTGGTAGAATTTTATGTCAGACTGATTTTAAGGCTTTTCAAACTAGGAAATGTTTGTTTACCAGTTCTCATTTACCTGCAAATATGGCTCATCTATAATAGTTGACTGTTCTTTATTTGTTACCTGAAACAAAAAGGGACACTAGAAAACTTACCACTTCTACTGGACTGCAGATATGGCATTAATATCCTTTTCCACACATAGGCTAGCCCAATTTGTCTAGGCATATTTATAACTGGATTGAGTGGAAGAAGCCAAATAATTATTGATAACTGGCAATGCCTCCTTGGACATGCCAGGGTGGATTGAAATCTTTCCTCTCATGAGATAAAGATGGCCCCGGAGAACCAAGGGGTGGGATTGATCCAGAGGGTTTGTGAGTAAGAGATTAAAGAGGGAGGATATTTGGAAAGTCTGCATAGTTCTAGAGGTTGTGGGAACCACACCAAATGGCCAAAGCGACATATTAAGAATAATAACTCTAAATCCCTTCTGATATGTCTTAGGGTTCTGAGAATCATTGCAAAAAAGGGAAAGACATAAGCTAGAACTGAGTGCCATTGCTGCAGAAATGCACCCACTGCTTCCTTTTCCAGATCCAGTCTCCAGATGAAGACGTGCAGAAGTTTGTGATTTAGATGTGTAACGAATAGATGCTTTTGAAGAGGACCCCATAGGTGGAGAATTTTGTTGAAAAATTTAGGAAGAATTGACCAAATGCTTTTGTTGTGGAGCGATCTAGAGCCCTAGTCTGCAACTGAGTTGGAGAGGCCTGGAAGATACTCTGTATGAAATAGGATTCCTCTCTCTAGGCAATGATGCCAGAGCCTTTAGCTAAGTCTACTAGACCTTGAAATCTGACTCTACCTAGGAGCGTGGCCAAGGGCGTCAAGATGGCGGTCGCACTCTGAGAGTGCTCTGGACCCCTCCGTCATCCGCCCTAACCCACTGCCACACCGATCCTGTTTTCCGTCCCACTCGGGACCTAAATGGTGCTGCGGTGCTCCCCGATCTCGGAGGTCCGAAGTCCGGAGTTCCGAGGAGCCTGAATGCCGTAGGGAGGTAGCACCGCCCCAAAGGCCTAGCCGCGCCAGAAATAAAGACGCCTCGCGCCTGAGGTCCCGACACAAAGCAAGTCTGAAAAGGGGCGGCAGATTGGGACCCACCGAAGCCACCAAAGACGCACACCCGAGGATGCGCGGTGAGTGGCCGCCCGGGGCCGTCGAAGCCCGAAACGAGCGGCCCGAGGTTGACACACTCCTGCAGCAACCGCGACCCCACAACCCCGAGAGCTGTCTGCTGGTGCGCGGCACCGGCCGCGGAGAGAAAGGCCAGGAGGGCCTTGAAGACCCACGGCCCCAAGACACTTAAGATAACACGCCGCTGCGCAGTGAGAGAGGGGACGCGGTCCTAGGACCCTGCGGTACGCCGACTTGAGTGCCAGTGGCGGACTGGGGGCGCTCCCCCGTCAGCGACCAGCCAGCCGCATCGCGGGCGCTCTGCGGGGCGCCTGGGCAGCGCCGGCCCCGACACCGCAAGCAGAAACAAAAAGAAGACCAGAAACCGGGAGGTGAGGAGGGGCGGCAGGGTCCACGACTGCAAATGGATCTTCGCCCTGGGGCACTGGGCCTAGCAGCTGGATGAGACCGTGAGCGACCGGCAGACACTGCCCAGATCGCAGACCTGAGACTTGAGGTGCACAGAGTGGGCTCCCCTACCAGGGACAACGGCGGCGGGATATCGAACTTCTGGGAGAGGTGGGGCCCGGTGCTACCAGAGGCCCCCTGGAATCACATCCGGAAGGAGAACAGGGGCCTAGAGTTACCCCAAGACGATGCCCCGTGGTGGTTTGAGGAAGGCATCAAACTTACCCCGCGAGGGACAATCGCCCCGGAGGAACGCACCTTGGCCCTACAAAACTAATCCTGGGACTCTTCGAGACTAAGAGGGACCGTCTCCAGACCATCCTTTTTACTGATCCCCTCTTCCGGGGGCGAACAATGAACGGTCTGATCTAAGGCCACCCCGGGAATAAGAGGACAAGAGAACAAGAGACACAAGACCCTCAACAGCAGCTGGACCTTGCCCCCGAGGAGACGTGGGTCCACCTGCTCAACCCCTTAGGCAACATGGGCAAAGACAGAGCCTCTAGACAGACGCAGCCGTCCCAGCAGAGGATTGATCAATTTACCACACCTACGGTCCCCCAGACCAGCGGAAACCCTCCTCCTAACGACTAGACCACAGACGGGGTCAATGCGATCCTTCTCGCAATCCAAACCTCACAACGGGCAGTGGAAACCAAGATCAGAGAGGTGAGAGAAGAGATGGGTCTGGTGAGACAGGACCTTCGAAATGCCGTGGGCCGAATTACAGAGGTCGAGAACCACGTTTCGAAGACAGAGGAGGACTTGATTGACCTTAGAACCAAAGTGTCCCAGCTGCAGACTCGAGCTGGCGAGCTCCATCGTAGAGCAGAAGGTGCCGAGAACCGCTCCAGACGCAACAACCTGCGCTTCGTAGGTATCCCGGAAGACGCTGAAGAAGGTAAAGCTGCCGAATTTCTAGAGAAGTGGATTAAGTCATGGATGCCAGAGAACTCTCTCTCACCGTGGTTTGCGATAGAACGAGCGCATAGGGCGTTGGCCCCGCGCCCCCCACCGGGCGGCCCTCGGAGACCCATGATAGCACGCTTCTTTAACTTCAAGGACCGTGATGCCATCCTAAGAGAAGCCAGGCGCTCCCCTGACCTCCTTAGGGACAATCAGAAAATTCTGGTCTTCCCAGACTATACTCGGGAGGTCCAAACTAAGCGCCGATCGTATGAACATGTGAAACAGAAGCTAAGAGCGATGCAACTTTCTTACTTGCTCCTCTTCCCAGCACGCCTGAAAGTAATCCTTGCCGGCAAGGCGCACTTCTTCGAGACACCTGAAGAGGCGTGGGACTGGCTGACAGAAGAAGGTGTCGGCAACCGGAAAGGTCCACCTAGTACATCTGAGGGATTCTGAGAGTTGCATGAGAACACACGGGCAGACACATGGAGTGGTCAGAAACGCACCAGATCCAGACTGGGAGGACGAAAGAACTCCAGGGCCCGAACAGGCGAAGACACCCATCCTGTCCTGGACCCACCGCCCGGAAAGAGTCTGGTGGACCACCCGGGGATCAAGCCTCAGGAGACCACCAAGGGGACGATCGCCTGAGCCAGTCCCCCGAACTTGGCTGACACTAGCCCGGCACGTTCTGAGCTCCGGACCGCTGGGTCACATCGACCAAACCGGGTGCCATCCCACATAAACGGAGCAGGACTACACCCACGATAACACCGCATGATACACAACAACGACTTTATTATGGGTAGAGGGTTTTATTCTAGTTCATTGCAATTGATCTGACATGCAGGAGGGGTCCACCACTTCACTCGATGGCAGTCTACGCGGCTGTCTTGCCCCTGTTGGGCATCAGGGCGACAGATGCTTCAAGGGAAGAAGTATGGGGTAGGGGGAGGTTGGGGAGTTTAAAGCTCACGTTAGGGCTTAGTGAAGTGGTTACGTTAAGTTATCATCGCAATACCTACACCTGTCATATAGATCCTTCTCAGTCCATATACCCATCTCTGGGTCCCTACCTAGATCCCCGACCACCCGCCGCACAATCATGGCACAAACAGTTCACTCACTGACACAGGTCCTTTCTTGGAATGTCAACGGCCTCCTAGATAAAATTAAAAGATCCGCAGTATTTGGCACCCTGCGCAGGTATGCCCCCTCAATGGTTCTCTTGCAAGAGACACACCTACTCGAAACCAAATGCCCTATCCTAGCGCGAGGGGGATTTGACAAAGTTTTCCACGCGGGCTTCTCGAGGGGCTCCAGGGGAGTAGCTATCCTGCTCCATCGTTCGTTACCCATGGTGGTCACCTCCACACACTCAGACCCACAAGGTAGATTCGTAACGGTGACCGGCACCTTGCACGGATTACCGACGAATTTCGTATGTGCATACGCCCCCCCGGCCGGCTTCGATACATTCCTACTAACCCTCCGCAGGACACTCATAAGTCTCCCACAGGGACTCACGCTTATCGGTGGGGATTTTAACGCTGTCCTAGATCCTAAACTAGACGTATCCGGACCTATTTCCTCCACCCGAGCCGGGAGAGCAACCAATCTAAACGAATGGACAATGGGAGGTATGGAGGACATGGCACCCCAGGGCCCAACAGTACACACATACCTCAGCAGCCCACCACTCTCAGGCAAGAATTGACCTCGTGTTTATGCCTGCTCTAGACATCTCCAGAGTTACTGGTGCAGAGATACTACCTCGAGGAGTCTCAGACCACTCCCCAGTGCGAATACGTCTAGGGGACGCAGCCCCGAACCAACGCCCGATATGGCGCCTAAACGCGTGGTACCTGCAAAATAAGGAGTATACCCTTGAAATTAGGGATCACCTTACTCAGTACTTCGATCAAAATCTGGGGTCTGTCCGCTCCCCGGGCACAGTTTGGGCAGCATGTAAAGCCACACTTAGAGGTTATGCCAAGCACCGCATACGCGCCCGCGAGCGAGCGCGAGACCTACAGGTGACAGCTCTCGAATCCAAAGCCTTGGCCCTGGAGCGGTCTGAGACAACGGCCGCATCATCATCCACCTTAAGGCGCCTAACAATGATTAGAGAGGAGATAAATCAGTTGGTGCTCGAGGCTGCAAAACACACCTGGAGGGCATCGGCGGCCCGCGTGTACGGATGGGGCGATAAAAACGGCAAGCTCCTGCACTGGCTTGCCTCACGCCCACTAGCCGACAGAATTATCCCTGAGGTCACAGATGAGGCGGGCTCAATTGCAAAGACTCCCAGTGAAATCGCTGCGAGCTTCGCCTCGTATTACACTCGCCTATATGCGGCGCGCCCCCGCCCTCTGGATGAAAGGGAGTCTCCCCTTCTAGATGACATGACCCTCCCTACAATCCCACATGCGACGAGGGAGATCCTAGACGAAGTTATTACCCTGGCCGAAATCACAACAGCCATATCCGGTCTCGCAACGGGTAAAACACCCGGTCCAGACGGCTTTCCGTCCGAGCTTTATAGCAGATGCGGAGACATTTTAGGCCCCCATCTGCTCAACATGTTGGACGAAGCGGAGAAGATCGGCCGGTTCCCCACCGGAATAGATCAAGCCACGATAGTGGTGATCCCAAAGACCCAGCCGCCATCACAGGACCGCTCAGCTTATAGACCTATCTCCCTACTGAACGCCAAAATTAAGGTACTCTCAACACTACTTGCCGCCAGGCTGAAGGTAGTGCTTCCCTCACTGATACACCCAGACCAGTGTGGCTTCATGCCTTCTCGCAGCACCAGGCACTGCATTAGGAGACTACATGTCGCCCTGGCCCAACGCAGCACCTTGACCGGGTCCCCCCTCACCCTTCTTCTGATAGACTTTGAAAAAGCCTTTGACACGGTGGATTGGTCATATCTAGAAAACGTTCTAATAAAGAATGGATTTGGACCCAAGTTTCGGGGTCTTGTAAAACTACTTTACTCTAATCCAACCGCTCGTGTCCAGGTAAACGGAGTGACCTCTGACCCGTTCCCCATCCGTTGTGGGACCCGTCAGGGATGCCCGCTATCACCGTTACTCTTTGCGTTTGTGATCGAACCACTGGCCAAGCTGCTGAGAGAAGACCCACTAGTAACAGGTTGGGCATGGCCCACGAGCCCAGAAGACCGAGTGGCACTATACGCGGACTATGTCCTCCTTTATCTTTCCAACCCAGCAAAGAGTGGCCCACGTGTCTTAGAACTCATGGACCTCTTCTCACAGGCCTCTGGACTAACACTTAATCCCAGGAAATCCTTGCTGATTCCTCTACACCCCTCTAGAGACTGTATAAGCTGGCAAAAAAGCATCCCAATCCGCTGCAACAGTTTCAAATACCTAGGGGTTTACATAACTCTGCTCCCTGAACTAACTTGGGAACTAAACATCACACCACTCCTTAAGAAGTCCAAAAAAGACCTCCAGCGCTGGCAGAACCTTCCGCTTAACACACTGGGGAGAATAGCGTTATATAAAATGATGATACTCCCCAGATTCTTATACCTGCTGCAGAACTTCCCATACCCAATCCCGCGGAAATGGTTCAACAAACTCGAGACAACGACGCAGCAATTCCTATGGCACGGCTCCCGCCCCAAACTCTCCCTTGTTACATGTCAG
This sequence comes from Pleurodeles waltl, assembly GCF_031143425.1. Taxonomy (NCBI): domain Eukaryota; kingdom Metazoa; phylum Chordata; class Amphibia; order Caudata; family Salamandridae; genus Pleurodeles; species Pleurodeles waltl. The sequence goes on along the minus strand of NC_090444.1, from coordinate 184,923,312 downwards.
AGGGACATTTACGAAGGGGGACTGGGAATGTCCAAAATATGCCTTTACTATTTGGCTATGCACCTACTAGTGATTAAGGACTGGCTATCAGGAGGCTGGACCAACCCTGCATACAGACTAGAACTTCTGACACTGGGCTACACCGGGGTTTTTAATGCCCTATACGGGGGTGCGATCCCGCAAACCATCCCGAAGTGATCAGACTGGTCCTCACAGGTTGGCGAGCGGCACAAAAGGCCACAGGGTGGTGGTCTCGTCTGACTCTACAGACGCCTCTTTGGCAGGGGAAGTGGTTGGGGGAAGTCTCCGCATTGGAGGGATTTCGGAAATGGGACGTTATTGGGATATCTACACTTGGCGACATCTGGGGTGACTCGCAAATTCGATCATTTGAAGAGCTTCAGAAAACGCACTCCCTAAACAACACCCAATTTCACAAATACCTACAGCTCAGACACGCCCTATTAGTGCACGTACGGCCAGGGGACGATATCCTAGAGTATAGTCCGCTAGAAGCAAGGGTCATGATGGGATACCTAAACAAAAAGGGAATCTCCCAAATCTACCACTCTATCCTCACTAACACATCCCCCCCACTTGATGAGCTTCGCCAGAAATGGGAAAGCTGGGTGGGTCCTGTCGGGGATTTGGAGTGGAGAGAAGCTTTGATGGCCCCTCGAACACTAGCCATATCCACACGATTCCAGCTATTGCAAACCCTTTACCTTCACGCAGCCTACCTCACCCCTAAGAGACTCCATCGGGCCAAACTCCGACCCACAGACGAGTGCCCCCGCTGTTCCCTACCGGGAGCTGACTTTTTCCACATGGTCTGGGCCTGCCCGCTTATAGAATCGTACTGGAGGTCAATTATAAAGGAGGTCTCCGAGGTACTGCAATCAACAGTAGAGATCTCCCCGAAATCACTCTTGCTGGGAGCCATGAGCGAGATGGGACTAAATAGGGCAAATCGAACATTTCTGGGAGTGGCCTGCCTAGTGGCAAAAAGAGATATTATGTCAGAATGGAAGGCTGTAAAAGCGCCATCCCTCACCAAATGGAGACAAGGTGTAGACTGGTGCGCAGGGTGCGAAAAACTAGTATACGAGGCGAGAGGGTGCCCTGACAAATACACTAGAGTGTGGGAACCCTGGGAAAGTCTACTGCACACTTGACCAATCTAGAGCAACATATCTCTTCAAACAACTCCCCTAAGCCAAAACCACCCGGGGGGCGAGGGACCCTACTACCTGCAATCCCACCTCTGCTACGGTTGAGAGACACACCCATACCACATGAGACAACAAATGGGCCGGCCCCCCTCCAAGACCGTGAACACAGGGGTTACCTTCCCAGGCTGTAGAAGTGGGATCAAACTCAAACTCTAACTGCTAAACCAGATTTCATAGAGCATACTGGGACCAGAGAGGGGGACGAGCAAGAAGGAAGCTACAGAATACTTATCTCAGAAGGTGTTAGGGTATTGGTATATGTATCTGTGTTTGTATCTATTGTTACAATGCATCTGCATTGAGTTTCTGTGATTTATTGTTTGTTTCTAAAATAAACAAAAGCTCTTTATAAAAAAAAAAAATATCTGACTCTACCTATCTTTTTTTTTATACTTTGCAACTGAAATGTTGGCCATTTAGAATAGAACACAGCAATTCTTTATGGATGAAGCCTCACATTTTACAAAAGAGAAATTGCAAGCAGTTCTAAGCAATTTATATGATACTGAGGCCCGTATTTATACTTTTTTTAGCGCCGCTTTTGCGCCGCATTTTGACGCAAAACGGCGCAAACCTACAAAATACAATGGCATTTTGCAAGTTTGCGCCGTTTTTGCGTCAAAAAACGACGCAAATGCAGCGCAAAAAAAGTATAAATACGGGCCTGAGTTTCTTCTAGAGGCCATTTTCCTCCTATCACAACATGTTTACATCTTGCCCCTCAACCTTCTCTGCTGGCTTTGAACTCTAATGTGATATCTTGGGCCCAATCAAACGTGATCCTATTCCAGGCTTCCATCTGGGAGAGCCAGCACTCCAGCTTCTCCTTTGCCTCGAGGGGAAGTGGCATTTACACTGAGAATGGGAGGCATCCGTGAAGATGAAAGGCTTTTACTCAATTTAATGCTCAATGGTGAAAAGGAACAGGGAAAATTACTTATATGGATGCAGATAACATGCTTACTATCCTTGCTGATCTTCAAAGGGAGAAGATGTTTAGTTGAAGAATCAATAATATCAGGTTTTTAATCAATTTTCTTTTCTTTTGTGGGAGAAAAAGTGCTGGGGTCTTGTTATTTATGATGACTCCTAGGAACTGAATCATCTGGGATGAAAACAGGATTGATTTATTTAGGCTTATTACAAAACCCAACGTCTTAGAGAGAGGAAAGCACCCATTGCATTTGAGTGTGTAACAAACCCCTGGCCCTGGCGGTCACTAATATATCATCTAAATAAATCACCAGTCTTATCCCTAACCTTAGTATTGTGATCACAAGTTTTAAGATCTTGGTAAAACACCAGAAGCAAAGGAGAGATTGAAAAGTAATGACTTGAATTGGACTTTGTTACTTCACCAAAGAAACTTTAGATAATGTATGTGGGAAGGATGGATTGGAACTGGCAGATAAGCATCTTTGCAATCTATCTTTACTAACTACTTCCTGGTTCAGAGGGACTCTCTTCAACAATGTATCCCTTCCATCCGGAAGTGCCCATATGGAACAAAACTGTTTAACTGTTTCAGGTTTATTACAGAATGATAATCTTCGACCGCTTTTCACCCTAGGAAAAGTTGCTGAGGAAGCCTTGAGCATGAAGAGGTTCTTTTTTAATTCTATCCCTGTGAAGTATGCCATGAAGCTGTTGTGAAATCAATTAATTTTCCAGAATAGTTAGCATCATTGGCCAAAAATGAATTAATTGTACTAGGCGGGAATAAACTAATATCTTGTACCTTGTATTTTTTGTAAAGCTCATTGATTCAATGTAATTAGTCCCCAATTGTAGAGCAAGAGGATGAATCTGCCACCCAACTTTCTTGGGGAAGAAAGATTTAAACTGATATGACCTACCTGAAATTAGGCTTGGGGTATTCATGAACTCTACGAAGTGCAGAAAAAACTGCTGCACTACACTGAGTTCTGCAAGTGGCGGAGTTTGGGTAAGTCGGGCTGTTCGTGCTGATTTTCAGCGTCAGGGGTTTCTCCTGTGCTGTAAAATCAGCTCGAAAGGCATCCCGAATACAGAATGTAATTGCTAATGCCATGTCAAAGCCGAAAGGCATCCCGTGGAGCGGCGGAGGGCACTCACTTCTTTTTGCCACTCGAGTAGATTTTCTATTTGAGCTGTAGCTTCCTCAACACGAGCGGCAGCTTTCTCATTGCGAGCAGTCGAGGCCTCCTGCGACTGCTCGCGTTCAGAAATCTCGCTCACGCTTGCCTGCTCAACAATTACTTTCTCCCATTCTTGCCAACTTAATGTTGCCGAGTTCGAGAAAAAACTCCTCTCTGTGTCACTTTGTGGAGTTCTGCAAGTGGCAGGGTTTGGGTAAGTCATGCTCTTCGCCCTGATTTTCAGGACCAGGGGTTTCTCCTACTCTGTAAAATCAGCTCAAACAGCATTACGTTGAGTACCAGAGGGCACTGACTTCTTTTTGTCTCTCAAGTAGATTTTCTATTCGAGTGGCAGCTTCCTCAACACGAGTGGCAGCTTTCTCATTGTGAGCAGTCAAGGCCTACTGCGACTGCTAGTTTTCAGAAATCTCACTCGCCAACTTAGCGATTTCTCTCTCTTGTGCTTGCCTGCTTAATGCTGCGGCCATGAGCTAGAGCAAAAACTGCTCTCCACGTGAATTCCTGGAGTGTAATTTTTCACACACCTCTACCGGAAATGGCACATGCTCGTTATATGCCTCCCTGAAATCTTCCTCAATACTGGTTTCCTCATTGCAGGATGAAAGTCGTATATCCTGGTCTCTCACTGAGACCAGAGGCTTGACTGCTTTGGGGAGCATACAATGATCATCAAAATTAGCTCTGTTGAGGTTGGCCAGAGGAGCGAACTCTCCCTTGACCAGCTAATTGGAAAAACAAAAGGCAAGAATTTTTTTTTTGGTTTTGCTGTGTCTTGTCATATGGCATACATCTTTGTACATATGAGGAAATCTCTTTTGCAAAATGATCCCCAAAAGTTATCCATTTGTTTCTGACTCAACTCCTTCGCTGCTATTAGTAACTGTTAAGATGACGGAATCCAGGTAAGTTCAAAGGCAATTTTATTTGATGCAGAAATGACCCCGACACAGTGAAGCCGTCCGTACAGCACTCCTCGCACAACCGTCTCTCTTGATCCTCGAATTCTTCTCGCCCCAGTTGCTATGCTCGAACGCAGTGATACAACAAAAGGCTAAGTGCGAGTGTCACTAAGCACGAGCATCGCAACACATCTTTCCCTTAACAAAACAAAACAATTCAAACAAGTGCATATATGCATTTCACCCAACCCAAAAAATATAACCAAAAAAAACAATAAGTCAACAAAATAAACTCATAGTATATTACAAACATAATTTTGAAATCTGCTTGGTTTCCTGACCAAACGTCCACATCTGCTAGTTTCCTTAGCATAGTTCTCCATTGACTATTCATGACTGACTGTTCATTAGCCAAATGGCCAGAATCCAAATGATTTGTCTTCTTCCAGTCCATCAGCCAGTCGAACTTGCATTCCTTGTGTACGGGACCGACTTCCTCCTTTTTCTTCTCAGCTGGAACAGAATCCACATTACTGCAAACAGACAAAGACAACAAATGCCAAACCTTCCCATCGCTCAACAAGACTGAATTACAGTAAATCTTTTCAACCCGAAGAGGCTCTGAAAATCGATTACAACCTTTCCTAATGAAACCAGGTTTTTTAACTTTCACCAAATCACCAATTTTGATGATCTGTTCTATACACTTTGTTTTGCATCAAAATAATGTTTACCCCATTCTTGAGAACACTTAATATTCTGTGCAACTTGTTTAATAGTCCAGTCCACTTTTTTACCTCCAATCAACCAACCCACGTTATCTTTCCCCACTGGAATCCTACCTCTCATCAATACAAAAGGGGAAAATCCAGTGGAATCACAAGGCATTGTTCTGTAGGACCACAAATTCCTCATTAATTCACTTTTCCAATCTCCATTACTGTTGTTGGCCAACTGAATGACACCCTTAATCACTTGATTAAACCTCTCAACTGCACCATTACCCACCGGGTGATAAAAAGAAGTGGTATTATGCAAAACACCTTTTCTTTCCAAAAACTCCTTAAAAATATGTGAAACAAATGTGGACCATTATCACTGACGATGCATTTAGGTAAACCCTCTCTCAAAAATGCTTTGTCCAAAAACAAATTATAGATTCCACATCTGCCTTGTTAACAATCTCCACTTCAGGCTGTTTGGTAAAATGGTCAATTAACACCAGTAAAAACTTTTGTTTGTCTTCATACATTTTCGGTCCAGCAATATCAATAACAATCTGTTCCCAAGGTCGATCCGGACGCATCAAGGGATGCATAGGTGGTTTTAATGTTACCTGGGATTTATCAGAACTAACACAAGCTGTTCTGCTTTCCCACTTATCTCCTATCGGAGCTTACAGAACCTCTCTGGAATGCACTTCTGAGTTCAAAGAAGACATTTATTGTTATGAATTCCCCACCCACAAGTTCCTGAGAGACGAAATTAGTAGATTGGAAGCACACATTCAAAAGTAGTTGCAGCAATGAAAGCAAAATATGTCACAGTACCTTTCAGTTGCAATGTACACAGCAAATATATATAACATAACTGCAAAGCAAAGCATAAAAGTCAAAATTCATCACAGTAGGGCCTATAGCTCAGCTTCATCTTTCTAGGGTCTGCAAGTTGATGACTCCGGTCAACTGCGAGAAAGAGATTTTCTACCCAAAAGGGAGACTAGCAACTGACGTCTAGCTCCAGCCTGAAGTCAAGCAGATTCAAATCTAACTCTCTGTAGCCCAGAGTAATCCTTAAAAGCAAACTCAGTGTGAGAGCCAAACAACCTTGGAGAGTGGCCAGTTCTCCTGAGCAAATCCGCTATCAGACTGGATTGCGAGGTAAACACAAAATCTACGTGCTCTTATCAGCTAAGGTCTGGTGTGAAGAAAACAGCTTGGTCCATCTTGTGGAAAAACACAGCTTGGAAAAACACAGACATCTGTAATGTCTCAACTGCAATGTCAAACCCCACGTTAAAGCCAATAGGCAGCTAACCTAAATATCAAATGTAATGTCTAATGTCATGTCAAAGCCAATAGGCAGCTAACCTAAATATCAAATGTAATGTCTAATGTCATGTCAAAGCCAATAGGCAGCTAAACTGAATATCAAATGTAATGTCTAATATCATGTCAAAGACAATAGGCAGCTAAACTGAATACAGAATGTAATTGCTAATGCCATGTCAAAGCCAATAGGCATCTAAACTAAATACAGAATATAATATCTAATGCCATGTCAAAGCCAATAGGCAGCTGAACTGAATACAAAATGTAATGGCTAACTCCATGTTAAAGCCAATAGGCAGCTAAACTGAACAAAACATATAGGGGGTGATTCTAACCCTGGCGGTCGGTGTTAAAGCGGCGGCCAACCCGCCAACAGGCTGGCGGTCCAAAAAATGGAATTCTGACCCTGGCGGGAACCGCCAACACAGCCCGCGAACTTAACACTCCGACCGCCGCGGCGGTACAGACAAACAGCGCGGCGGTCACCGCCAACAGGCAGGCGGCAGACAATGTACCGCCCACACTATCATAACTCACCAATCCGCCATCTTTTCCGGGGCGGGAGCACCGCCGATAAAAACACGGCGGAAACAGACTACGAACGGGAAAACGCTCACCAAAACACACTCCACGAGTACGGAGGACAGCATGGAACCCGAATTAAACATCCTACCTGCTCTCGTCTACCTTCTCATCTACCACGAGTACGAAGTCCGGCGCAGACGACAAAGGTGAGTACTGCACCTACGACACACGGGAGGGGGAGGACGAAAGGTTACGGGCACACACATATGCGACCCCCCCCCCCCAATCATGTACTCACCAATGCAGAGCACCAAGTCACAGTGACACCACCCAAACACCCCTGAAAAATGCTAGGACATAATCATATTTGGAATAAATATTTATGTACCAAAAAGCTCCAGAAAATTAGCGTACAACCATGAAAGATATCCACAACAAAACAAATGACATACACATCAGTGTATAACTGAAGTACCAAGTCCTGCACATCCTACGAATTCAGCATGTCCGTGGGCCAAAGTCTTGAGAAACAAGGGCAAAGCCCACACAGGAGACCTGAGTCCTTTGGAGAGAACACTGCAGGGGCATCAGATGTAAAAACTACAGGCACCTCAGGGGGAAGGGAAGGGGGGGGCACCACAGCCACATGAGTCCATGACGCCAGATCCACGAGGAGCCACCATGCCCAAGGGACCATCCTGGGGAGTGCTATGCCACAGTCTCTCAATGTCTCTACAGTGGGTGGGCTGCCCACTGGACCATCCTGGGGAGTGCAAAGCCACAGTCTCTCAATGTCTCTACAGTGGGTGGGCTGCCCACTGGGCCATCCTGGGGAGTGCAAAGCCACAGTCTCTCAAGTCTCTGGAGTGGGTGGATTGCCCACTGGACCATCCTGGGGAGTGGAAAGCCACAGTCTCTCAATGTCTCTACAGTGGGTGGGCTGCCCACTGGGCCATCCTGGGGAGTGCAAAGCCACAGTCTCTCAAGTCTCTGCAGTGGGTGGATTGCCCACTGGACCATCCTGGGGAGTGCAAAGCCACAGTCCATCAGGTGGATGACAGTCTCCACTGGTCAAGGAGGAGGCATGGTGGGCACAATGAACCATCAACGGTGCTTGAGACGGCGGTGCCCTGTTCAGCGGTGCTTGAGACGGCGGGGCCCAGCGGAGCGGTGCGTGAGAGGAAGGGCCCAGCGGAGCGGTGCTTGAGACGGCAGGGCCCAGCGGAGCGGTGCTTGACAGGAAGGGCCCAGCGGAGCGGTGCTTGAGAGGAAGGGCCCAGCGGAGCGGTGCTTGAGAGGAAGGGCCCAGCGGAGCGGTGCTTGAGACGGCGGGGCCCAGCGGAGCGGTGCTTGACAGGAAGGGCCCAGCGGAGCGGTGCTTGAGACGGCGGGGCCCAGCGGAGCGGTGCTTGACAGGAAGGGCCCAGCGGAGCGGTGCTTGAGAGGAAGGGCCCAGCGGAGCGGTGCTTGAGAGGAAGGGCCCAGCGGAGCGGTGCTTGAGACGGCGGGGCCCAGCGGAGCGGTGCTTGACAGGAAGGGCCCAGCGGAGCGGTGCTTGAGAGTAAGGGCCCAGCGGAGCGGTGCTTGAGAGGAAGGGCCCAGCGGAGCGGTGCTTGAGACGGCGGGGCCCAGCGGAGCGGTGCTTGACAGGAAGGGCCCAGCGGAGCGGTGCTTGAGACGGCGGGGCCCAGCGGAGCGGTGCTTGACAGGAAGGGCCCAGCGGAGCGGTGCTTGACAGGAAGGGCCCAGCGGAGCGGTGCTTGAGACGGCGGGCCCAGCGGAGCGGTGCTTGACAGGAAGGGCCCAGCGGAGCGGTGCTTGAGACGGCGGGGCCCAGCGGAGCGGTGCTTGACAGGAAGGGCCCAGCGGAGCGGTGCTTGAGACGGCGGGGCCCAGCGGAGCGGTGCTTGACAGGAAGGGCCCAGCGGAGCGGTGCTTGAGACGGCGGGGCCCAGCGGAGCGGTGCTTGACAGGAAGGGCCCAGCGGAGCGGTGCTTGAGAGGAAGGGTCCAGCGGAGCGGTGCTTGAGATGGCGGGGCCCTGTTCAGCGGTACTCTTCTGCACCGCGGGCCCTGTTCAGCGGTGCCTATCTCCACGGCGGGGCCCTGTTCAGCAGTACTCTTCTGCACCGGGGGCCCTGTTCAGCGGTACTCTTCTGCACCGCGGGCCCTGTTCAGCGGTGCCTATCTCCACGGCGGGGCCCTGTTCAGCGGTACTCTTCTGCACCGCGGGCCCTGTTCAGCGGTGCCTATCTCCACGGCGGGGCCCTGTTCAGCGGTACTCTTCTGCACCGCGGGCCCTGTTCAGCGGTGCCTATCTCCACGGCGGGGCCCTGTTCAGCGGTGCTCTTCTGCACCGCGGGCCCTGTTCAGCGGTGCCTATCTCCACGGCGGGGCCCTGTTCAGCGGTGCTCTTCTGCACCGCGGGCCCTGTTCAACGGTGCTCATCCAGCAGGTCAAGGGAGCCAGACCTGGCCTGGACTCCCTGTTCAGTCGCCCTCGGACCGTGACGTTTCTGGACCCTTCGGGGACGGACTCCTGGCCTCCTTAGTGTCCTCCTTCCCAGCTGGGATGTGGCATGTGGGGTCCACCTTCTCCGCGCTCCTGCTGCCCTTCCGCTCCTTTGATGGGGCTCTCGGGCCCTTGCCTCCCCCAGATGGTGTGGGTGGTGAAGTGGCCGCACATTGCTCCTTGGGGGCAGCCCTGTCGGTCCTCGCACGGCGGTCCTTGGTTTTGCGGGTCCTCTTGCCGGGGGGGGGGGCTGGACGTGTCCTTGCTGCTGATCGATGTGTCACTGCTGGCAAAGGGTGGGCTCCAGAACCCAGGCACAACAGTGACACCCGAAGCTGGGCTGGTGGTGGCTGCGGTGCTCTTGGGACTCTTTGAAGATGGATGGGGGAGGTCATCGGGGGGAAAGAGGTTAAGGTTAGCCAGGAAAAGTTTTTTAGGGCCAAGGTAAAGGGTAGGAGAAGTGGAGATGGAAGTGGAGGTAGAGGAGGTGGTTGTAGGAGAGTCAGGTGTGCTGTCATTGGGTGAAGGTGCTGGTGCTGTAGGCTGTCGTGAGGTGGATGGCTGTTGGGTGGGTGGCTGCCTGCGTTTGTGTGTCTTGGAAGAGGGGGTGACAGACACAGTGGGAGAGGACACAGGGGACGTGTACATGGCAGTGGGGTGGTGACTGCACGAGTGTGGACTGTACTGGAGGGTGAGGTGGTGATGGAAGCACTGGCTGATGTTGGGGTGCATGCAGGTGTGAGTGTAGACGTCACAGGGAGGGAGGAGGGAGACGAGGAGGAGGGGGACACAGGGGTGGCAGTGGCTGTTGGCATGTCTGCATCTGGGTGTTGCTCGGGTGAGTGTTTGCGGGATCTGTGGTGCTTGTGTTTGGATGAGCTGCTCTTGGGTGTTGAGGTGTGTGCAGGCTGGTCTGATGGTGTGGATGGGATAGGCTGAGGAACAGGAGACAGAGCCAGGCTGGAGGCAGTCAGAAGAGGGAGGCTGGAAACAGGGACAATGGCTGCCGTCAGTGCTGAGGCCAGAGCAGTGAACGCTCGTTGATGGGCAGCCTGACCCGAATGAATGCCCTCCAGGTACGCATTGCTCTGTTGCACCTCCCTTTGCACACCCTGGATGGCATTCAGAAGGGTCGTCTGCCCAACAATGAGCGTCCTTACCAGGGCAATGAGCTCCGCACTGAGGGCAGCAGGGGCAACAGGGGCAGGGGCTGAGGTGCCTGGGGCGAAGGAGACGCGCGCCTTCCTGGGCGAACCGGCACAGAGCGAAGACTGAGGGGCTGCTGGGAGGGCGGGGCTGGTGCGCTGGGTGGCGGCTGTACCTGTAGAGGCGGGGGGCACGGATGTTGCCGCCACCCCTAGGGAGCTCCCATCCGAGGACGTGTCGCTTTCGCTGCTCTCACCAGCGGTCCCCGTCGTGGTGCTCCCCTCGCCCTCCGGATCACTGGTGCCCTCGGTGTCTGTTCCTGGGCCCACCGGGGCCTTGTGTCCTGCAGCTCCCTCGTGCTCCGATGCCATATCTCCTCCGCCTGATGATGCTAATGCACACATGCACAAGAAGATGAAGAGAAAGGGTGGGGGGAGAAAAAAGAAGACCAGGTTGAGTGCATGCAATGTCAACACCGTTGGCGGAGAGGACAGACACAGGTGCCTAATGCACTAAGCCGCGCATTCGGGGTACACTACTCAGTACTACTGACTAAGACAACAGGCCAAGAGACGTCAAACGCGCACATGGGAGATGCTGGACCTTCAATGGCTGTACTTGTCACCCTACAGAGGTGGGGGCCGGGGGCACAGGGCCATGCCTAAGGGAGAGGACTACACTACAGAAAGCGCCCTGGCCTAATGTCACCCACAGCCCTCCTCCCCCACCCAGACGCCTCCACTGCGCAGAAAGATAGGAGAATGTGCTGATACTCACCCCCTTGTGTCTGCTGTGATGTCTTAAAGCGCCCATCCAATTCAGGGTAGGCCACCGCCAGGATCCGGGACATCAGGGGGGTCATGGTGCGACTGGCACCCCTCCTAGGTTGGGAGGCCATCCCCAGCAGTGTTTCTGCGGTCTTCCTTGTTCCGCGGCGGATGTCCTCCCACCTCTTGCGGCAGTGGGTGCCCCGTCTGTTGTGGACCACCAAGGTCCGGACTTCCTTGGCGATGGCACGCCAAATCTCGATCTTCTGATGGGCGCTGACCTATTAGACATGTACAGGGTGGAAAGGAGGAAATCATCAATGGCCTGCATGTTAGATGTAATTGCCCCCCCCCACCCACTTTGCCATATGGCACATGCTCTCATCTGTCGGGCGTTGCACTCCTCATTCGCCCCCCACCCCACCAACTTACATCCACCCCAATCCACACAGGCATAGCCCATTCCATTAGCACCCGGGGTACTCACTTGTTGGTCTGGAGGACCGTAGAGTAGCGCATACTGGGGGAGGACCCCATCCACGAGCTTGTCCAATTCTTCAGACGTGAAGGCAGGGGCCCTTTCCCCAGTCACAGCAGCCATTGTATCTTCCAGACCGAGGTCACAGCAGCACTTGCAGTATAGGTCCTCTCCTGTGGATGATCAGGTCTCAAGTGATTAAGCAGATAGAAAATGGCGGTCACGTCCGCGGCGGTGCGTACCGCGGCGGTGCGTACCGCGACCGCCGGCGCACTTCGTTATTGGCTCCTGAAACCCATAGGCTTCAATGTTAACCAATGCGGCTTTGTGCCGCGGTCTTCGACCGCCTACCGCCACGGTGTGCCCCGCCAGCGCAGTGACCTCACATCCCATTGTCCCACTTCACAGGTCAGGCAGCCGCCATTTCAAGGGCCCACATGGCTTAATTTTGACTGCGACACACAGGCCTAGGCCTTGCATTGCCACACATACACGCCTTTCAACCCATTGCCATTCTTTAACTGTGCAAGCTGTCTGTACGTACCTGTGGTTTGGCTGACTCTGTGCTCCATGTTGTCCTTCCTAGGCACCGTCCGCTGGGACTTGGGATGAGAAGGAGGAATCCTCGCGTGTACCGACCGCTGGTGGACCTGTCGACAATGGAAGAACCCCATATAATCCTTCGATACCGACTTGACCGTGCCACTATCCATGAACTGTGTGCCCAGCTGGAGCCAGCCCTGATGTCCCCCATCCGCCAACCCACAGGGATTCCCCCTCTGGTGCAGGTTTTGTCAGTCCTCCATTTTTTGGCCAGTGGGTCATTCCAGACCACAGTGGCCATGTCATCTGGAATGTCTCAGCCTATGTTTTCAAAGATTTTGAGCAGAGTGTTGTCTGCCCTGATGAAACTCATGCGGAGCTACATCATTTTCCCCGAGGAGGGTGACTTGCCCACAGTGAAGGGTGATTTCTATGCCCTTGGACATATCCCCAACATCATTGGTGCCATTGATGGGACCCATGTGGCTTTGGTACCCCCAAAAGACGATGAGCAGGTGTACCGAAACAGAAAGAATTATCATTCGATGAATGTCCAGGTGGTCTGTTTGGCTGACCAGTACATCTCCCATGTAAATGCCAAGTTCCCAGGGTCAGTGCATGACGCGTATGTGATGCGAAATAGCAGCATCCCCTATGTGATGGAGCAGCTACAGAGACAACGTGTGTGGCTAATAGGTGACTCTGGTTACCCCAACCTGCTGTGGCTACTGACCCCAGTAAGGAATCCCCGGACAAGGGCAGAGGAACGCTACAATGAGGCCCATGGGCGTACAAGGAGGGTGATTGAGCGAACCTTTGGCCTCCTGAAGGCCAGGTTTAGGTGCCTGCATATGACTGGTGGATCCCTAATGTACTCACCAAAGAAGGTGTGCCATATCATCGTGGCGTGCTGTATGCTTCACAACCTGGCTTTGCGACGCCAGGTGCCTTTCCTGCAGGAGGATGGTCCAGATGGTGGTGTTGTAGAAGCCGTGGAGCCTGTGGAGAGTGAAGAGGAGGAAGACTCTGAGGACGACACAGACAATAGGGACAGAGTGATACAACAGTATTTCCAGTAACACCCAGGTAAGAATCACCCACGCCATTTCACAATTGCTTCTAGCCTCCTGCATCTATACTTTCTGTAGTTCCCCACAGATGTTTTTTATTAATTTATGCCTTTCCCTTCCCTTCTCAGTGCTGTCTGACTCAGTACCTGACTTCTGCTTGGTTCGCCCATGAAATACAGCGTATTGACATTGGTATGTTGTCATGACTAATTGACAGAACAGAAATTGAACAGTAATATGTTATCCCTTTGTTAATAATACAGCATGACTCAAAACAGGTTTGTGTACAAAATGTGATTTATTTACAGTGCTAGATACCGGTACATGTGATTCTAAGGGTGATGGGTGGGGGTGGAGGAATATCCATGGCAGAGTCCAGTTCTCAGTCTCACAGGTGCATAGTTCTTTTGCCTGTGGAAGGATGGAGCATTGGCAGTTCATGGTTGGACAGGGTGGCAATGTGGGACAGTGGGAAGACTTGAGGGGGTATGTCCTGCTGGCGGGGGTCTTGACATCCTACTCTGTCTTTTTCTTTGGTCTCAGGCTCCTGCTGGCGGGGGTCTTGACATCCTACTCTGTCTTTTTCTTTGGTCTCAGGCTCCTCTTACGGGGTGGTTGTTCTTCAGCAGGAGGTGGGGTTCTGGGGGGCTGTCGAGGTGTTGGGACCTCCTGTCCACTAGCGCCGGCGGAGGTGGTAGGCTGTTCCTGGTCCGGCCTAGTGACAGGGGCCCTGTGTGGTGCACCATGGTCCCGCAACGCGTCCTCTATCCTGTGGAGGGCCAGGACGATGGTCCCCATTGCGGTCCCGATGATTCTCAGCTCCTCCCTGAACCCCATGTAGCGTTCCTCCTGCTGTGCCTGGATCTCAGTGAACCTGGCCAGTACCGTCGCCATCGTTTCTTGGGAGTGGTGGTAGGCCCCCATGAGGGTGGTGAGGGCCTCTTGGAGAGTGGGTTCCCTGGGCCTCTCCTCCCCCCCCTGTCGCACAGCAGCCCTCCGAGCTGCCCGGTTTCCCCCGGCCTCTGTCCCCTGGCCGGTGTGCCCGCTCCCACTGCCCCCAGGTCCCTGTTGTTGTTGGGGTGTCGGGTTAGCCTGGGTGCCCTGTAGTGGCTGATTGAGCTGTCCTAGAGACAGAGGCATGGGCCCGCTGGGTGGGAGCTGTGCTGGTGTCGGCAGAGGGGGTCGGGTCTGGTGTGGCCTGTGTCTGGGTGAGGGGAACCGACTGCCCAGAGGTCCCCGATGGTCCGGGCTGGTCATCAGGTTCACTGTCGACAGAGCTGCTATCCTCAGTGTGGGCCTGTTCCGGTGGTGGGATGGACACTTCTGGACCCTCCTGGCTGGTGTGTTGTCGTTCGGGTCCTGCATGGGGTAAGAGAGTTTGGTTATTGTTTCTGTGTGTGCAATAGCATGCGTGTTGTGGGTGCCCTTGTCCCCCAGTGCAGCCATTCCCTGGAGGGAGGTGTTGTGAGGGTATTTAGTGGGGGGGAGGGGTTAGTGCAGTGGTCATGCTTAGGTGATGGGTGCCCATGGTTTGTGTTGGCATGCAGGAGTTGGTGTTGGGGTGGGTGGGTTGTGCTGGTGAGACATTGTCAGGGAGGATGTGTGCTGGGGGGTTGGGGGTGAGGGTGGGGGTGTGGGTTGGCATGCTGGTGGGGTGTGGGGGATATAGTAGTTGAGATGGGACTTACCAGAGTCCATTCCTCCGGCTACTCCTGCGAGGCCCTGAGGATGCAGGATGGTCAAGACCTCTTGCTCCCACGATGTAAATTCGGGAGGGGTGGGTGGGGGTCCGCCGCCAGTCTTCTGGACCGCGATGTTGTGCCTGGAGACCATCGACCGGACCTTCCCCCGTAGGTCGTTCCATCTTTTGCGGATGTCCTCCCTATTCCTGGGATGCTGTCCCACCGCGTTGACCCTGTCCACGATCCGCTGCCATAGCTCCGCCTTCCTGGCTATACTGGTGTGCTGCACCTGCGAGCCGAAGAGCTGGGGTTCCACTCTTAGGATTTCCTCCACCATGACCCGGACTTCTTGGTCCGAAAATCGTGGATGCCTTTGGGGTGCCATGGGGTGGTGTGGGTGAGGTGTGGGGTGGTGTATGTGATGAGGAGTGTGTTGGTGAGTGGTGCTTTGTGCTACTATGTGGTGTGTGTGATGGTGTAGTGTGCCTCAGTGTGTCTTGCTTTGGATTGTCTGCTGTGTCTCTCTCTCCTTCTCTCAGTAATTGGGGTCGCAGGGGTTTGTGGGTGATGTGGGTGTGTGTTTTATAGTTGGTTGATTGTGTGGGAGTGGTGTGTGTATGTGTATCAGGTGTGTGTTTTTCAAATTGTCCAATGTGGCTGTGTTTTGGTGATGTGTGTGTATTCTGACCGCGGCGGTGTGTAGCGCCAATGGAATACCGCGTTTGAATGACCGCCATGTGGATTCGTGGGTCGTAATGGCATGGGCGTATTTCTGTTGGCGTGACGGTGGAGGTTTGGTCATCTCCAGTTTATCGCTGCCCGCCGATGTGGCGGGCTGCAGTGGATGACGGATTTTTGGAGGTTTGGCCGTTGTGGGTCAGAATGACCGTGGCGGTTGACCGCGGCCGCGGCGGTGTTATGGCGGTCTTCTGACCGGCGGTAAGGGCATTTTACCGCCGAGGTCAGAATCACCCCCATAATGTGCTACTGGTGAACATTGAGCAACCAATATGCGCAGTGGTGAAACACAAAGTCATTGGTCAAACACAATTAATAGCATCACATTCCACCCTATGAACAATGAATTTTTGTTTCACATACCTCTTATTTCAAACAAAAACAAAAACATCAGCACAAAAAAATTATAAGCAAATCAGATTTGAATGATAAAAGCAATCACTGTAAAGCAATGGAAGTGGATTAACATATTGATCTCATAACCTTTCACATCAGATACATCTACATAGAAAAGTGTCTCTAAAATAGCAATTTGATGTAGCATGAGTTCTACTCATGTAAAGGTGCACGGTCCACCTGAAAGGTTTGCTGGAAGGTAAGTGAAAGTCAGAGTTCCACACGAAAAAACACAGTTAACTGTTAAGGTTGCTTAGTTCCAGTGGAAGAATGTAATCAAACAAGTTGAACTTGAACTGAAGGCGCCAGTTGCGCAAAATGGATCCATGGTGCTTGCCCTTTACTCAATCAGGTTCAGGTTGGGGGTTTGGTCCCTTCCCCGACCCCACATGCACACACCTGAAGGGAGACCACAAAGCACACTCAGGTTCAGTGGCGAAACGTGGTAGGATCTGCAAAAGAAAAAAGTATGACTTTTCTTGCAAATAATATTTGTCATCTGAAATGTACCCTTCCTCTTCCTTTCCCTGTTTTATAATCAGCAGGACGTTTTTGGGGCCCTTTGTTATAATTTCTGCAGGTTCTGGAGGGTCATTTGGGGATTCAACCCACACCTCAGCACTGAGGTTTTTATCTGCTGCACCACAGCTTCCCTTTTCTTGCACTGTCAGAAGGGCTGGGGCAGACTTATTCTTTACCAAACCTCCATTCACTGCACTTTTGACAAGTTGGGCCATTCTGTCTCCAATTTGTATGAATGAATCAGATTATTTTCTAGTTATCAGCATAATTTTGATTTCTCCTAGGTAATCTGCAGCAATCATTCCCCATAAAACCTGATCAATTTGCCATATCTGTCCTGGTAACTTTCCTCTCTCCAATTGATCTTTGACTGTTTGTGGGACAGATTGCTCTTGTGCGTGCTGCACAGTTTTGATCAAATCTAGGGGAATGTGCATCCCTCTCATCTCTGCCCACCTGTAAGTGGCTTTTTCTCCCAGCTGTCCACATTTCTGGTGCACCCACTTAGCCATCCCCACTAAGTCAGAATCCTGGGTGGACACTTCAGACTCTGAATTTTTCTCTTTAACATCTGCAAGGGAATTGAACCAGTTATGTACAAGCAATGTGGAAAACCAAACGGCTAAACCATTGGCAGTGAACCAAGAATCAGTGTAAAAATGACACATCTCAAGCAGCTCTTGCTTTAAAGTCTGACACACATTGTACAACACTGTTCCTTCTCCTGTGCTAGAAAACAACATTTCAGTCAACAAATTATTAGTCAAACAAACATGGTTTTTATCCTCAGGGGTCACGAATTCAAATGGTGCACTCAATTTCACTGGAGACTCTTTTACCTCTGGTACTCCCTGCACCCTCTCCACATCCTGAAAAGGGGCCTGTGACACCTGTTCATGTAGGGCTGCAGTGACTCTAGCCCTGTCTTGCAGGGACACTCTTTTCTTCCCCTGTTCCTGATTTACATGTAAATCAGTGTTTCCCTCTTGCACTGCGTAGAAACCTAAAGTCTGCATTATTTCATTTGCCAAATCACAAGCTCGCAGCTGCTTATATTTTTTCCTGGTGACTTTATACCAAAGTGTTAGGATTTCACTCAGATGAGGGCTATACTGTTTCCAAAAATCAAACAAGCAAATGAAACTTGGTGTCTCTTGCTTAGTGCAAACAGTAAGAAACTCTAAAATATTTCGTTTTACTTGTGCATCTGCCATGTAATTAATTTTCTTTGCAGAAGCGGTCCGTCAATGTTCTCCGTGTTATCAGTTAAGGAATGAGCTTCAACTGCCAAAAACTGAGGGGTATCTTTTTCCATGCCAGGCTCAAACGGAGGCTCAGACTGGCTCACAGCTGTCTTAAACCCCTCATTACTGGAATGGGAAAAGCCAGATTCTTCTAAAACAGCAGTTTTATAGATTTCAGCATTATCTTGCATTAATGTGTTCTGACTAATTTGCTCACGTAAATTATTATTTTCATGTTCTAACTGCCTACATCTCTCCTGCATTTTTCTGTAAGCAGATAAAAGTATCCAAACCCTTCTGTCCAGAACAAAAGGAACATCATTGCTTTCAAAAGGCACATTTTCTAAATATGCTTTATCACAGCAAGAAAACATGTTTCTCACAGCACCATCAGACAGTTTAACTTCACATGCATTTTCAAACATGGTCTGCCGTGCTTCTGTAATTCACTAAACAACAAAAAACAATTACACTTTTAAATTTTGCACGTAGAAATCAATAATTTGACTCCCAAAACTGTCGACTAAGCCATAATGTAATGCTTTCCCACTTATCTCCTATCGGAGCTTACAGAACCTCTCTGGAATGCACTTCTGAGTTCAAAGAAGACATTTATTGTTATTAATTCCCCACCCACAAGTTCCTGAGAGATGAAATTAGTAGATTGGAAGCACACATTCAAAAGTAGTCGCAGCAATGAAAGCAAAATATATCACAGTACTTCTCAGTTGCAATGTACACAGCAAATATATATAACATATCTGCAAAGCAAAGCATAAAAGTCAAAATTCATCACCATAGGGCCTATAGCTCAGCTTCATCTTTCTGGGGTCTGCAAGTTGATGACTCCGGTCAGCTGCGAGAAAGAGATTTTCTACCCAAACGGGAGACTGGCAACTGACGTGTAGCTCCAGCCTGAAGTCAAGCAGATTCAAATCTAACTCTCTGAAGCCCAGAGTCATCCTTAAAAGCAAACACAGTGTGAGAGCCGAACAACCTTGGAGAGTGGCCAGTTCTCCTGAGCAAATCCACTCTCAGACTGGATTGCGAGGTAAACACAAAATCTACGTGCTCTTATCAGCTAAGGTCTGGTGTGAAGAAAACAGCTTGGTCCATCTTGTGGAAAAACACAGCTTGGAAAAACACAGACATCTGTAATGTCTCAACTGCAATGTCTAACCCCACGTTAAAGCCAATAGGCAGCTAACCTAAATATCAAATGTAATGTCTAATGTCATGTCAAGGCCAATAGGCAGCTAACCTAAATATCAAATGTAATGTCTAATGTCATGTCAAAGCCAATAGGCAGCTAAACTGAATATCAAATGTAATGTCTAATATCATGTCAAAGCCAATAGGCAGCTAAACTGAATACGGAATGTAATTGCTAATGCCATGTCAAAGCCAATAGGCGGCTAAACTGAATACAGAATGTAATGGCTAATGCCATATCAAAGCCAATAGGGATCTAAACTAAATACAGAATATAATATCTAATGCCATGTCAAAGCCAATAGGCAGCTGAACTGAATACAAAATGTAATGGCTAACTCCATGTTAAAGCCAATAGGCAGCTAAACTGAACAAAACATATAGGGCCTCATTCTGACCTTGGCGGGCGGCGGAGGCCGCCCGCCAAAGTATCGCCGACAGAATACTGCTGCGCGGTCAAAAGACCGCTGCGGTAATTCTGAGTTTCCCGCTGGGCTGACGGGCGACCGCCAGAAGGCCGCCCGCCAGCCCAGCGGGAAACCCCCTTCCACGAGGATGCCGGCTCCGAATGGAGCCGGCGGAGTGGAAAGGGTGCGACGGGTGCAGTTGCACCCGTCGCGATTTTCAGTGTCTGCATAGCAGACACTGAAAATCTTGGTGGGGCCCTGTTAGGGGGCCCCTGCAGTGCCCATGCCATTGGCATGGGCATTGCAGGGGCCCCCAGGGGCCCCACGACACCCGTTACCGCCAACCAGGTTCTGGCGGTCAAAACCGCCAGAACCAGGCTGGCGGTAAGGGGGTCGGAATCCCCATGTCGGCGCTGCCTGCAGCGGCGCCATGGAGGATTCCTCAGGCCAGGGGAAAACCGGCGGGAAACCGCCGGTTTCCCTTTTCTGACCGCGGCTTTACCGCCGTGGTCAGAATAGGCCTGGATGCACCGCCAGCCTGTTGGCGGTGCATCCGCGGTCCCCGGCCCGCCAGGGTCGTAATGACCCCCATAATGTGCTACTGGTGAACATTGAGCAACTAATATGTGCAGTTGTGAAACACAAAGTCATTGGTCAAACACAATTAATAGCATCACATTCCACCCTATGACCAATGAATTTTTGTTTCACATACCTCTTATTTCAAACAAAAAGAAAAACATCAACACAAAAAAATTATAAGCAAATCAGATTTGAATGATAAAAGCAATCACTGTAAAGCAATGGAAGTGGATTAACATATTGATTTCATAACCTTTCACATCAGATACATCTACACAGAAAAGTGTCTCTAAAATAGCAATTTGATGTAGCATGAGTTCTACTCATGTAAAGGTGCACGGTCCACCTGAAAGGTTTGCTGGAAGGTAAGTGAAAGTCAGAGTTCCACACGAAAAAACACAGACAGTTAACTGTTAAGGTTGCTTAGTTCCAGTGGAAGAATGTAATCAAACAAGTTGAACTTGAACTGAAGGCGCCAGTTGCGCAAAATGGATCCATGGTGCTTGCACTTTACTCAATCAGGTTCAGGTTGGGGGTTCGGTCCCTTCCCCGACCCCACATGCACACACCCGAAGGGAGACCACACAGCACACTCAGGGACAGTGGCGAAACGTGGTAGGATCTGCAAAAGAAAAAAGTATGACTTTTCTTGCAAATAACATTTGTCATTTGAAATGTCCCTTCCTCTTCCTTTCCCTGTTTTATAATCAGCAGGACGTTTTTGGGGCCCTTTGTTATAATTTCTGCGGGTTCTGGAGGGTCATTTGGGGATTCAACCCACACCTCAGCACAGCAAATATATATAACATATCTGCAAAGCAAAGCATAAAAGTCAAAATTCATCACCATAGGGCTTATAGTTCAGCTTCATCTTTCTGGGGTCTGCAAGTTGATGACTCCGGTCAACTGCGAGAAAGAGATTTTCTACCCAAACGGGAGACTGGCAACTGACGTCTAGCTCCAGCCTGAAGTCAAGCAGATTCAAATCTAACTCTCTGTAGCCCAGAGTCATCCTTAAAAGCAAACTCAGTGTGAGAGCCGAACAACCTTGGAGAGTGGCCAGTTCTCCTGAGCAAATCCGCTCTCAGACTGGATTGCGAGGTAAACACAAAATCTACGTGCTCTTATCAGCTAAGGTCTGGTGTGAAGGAAACAGCTTGGTCCATCTTGTGGAAAAACACAGCTTGAAAAAACACAGACATCTGTAATGTCTCAACTGCAATGTCTAACCCCACGTTGAAGCCAATAGGCAGCTAACCTAAATATTAAATGTAATGTCTAATGTCATGTCAAGGCCAATAGGCAGCTAACCTAAATATCAAATGTAATGTCTAATGTCATGTCAAAGTCAATAGACAGCTAAACTGAATATCAAATGTAATGTCTAATATCATGTCAAAGCCAATAGGCAGCTAAACTGAATACAGAATGTAATTGCTAGTGCCATATCAAAGCCAATAGGCATGTAAACTAAATACAGAATATAATATCTAATGCCATGTCAAAGCCAATAGGCAGCTGAACTGAATACAAAATGTAATGGCTAACTCCATGTTAAAGCCAATAGGCAGCTAAACTGAACAAAACATATAGGGGGTCATTCCGACCCTGGCGGTCATAGACCGCCAGGGCCGGGGACCGCGGATGCACCGCCAACAGGCTGGCGGTGCATCCAGGCCAATTCTGACCGCGGCGGTAAAGCCACGGTCAGAAAAGGGAAAACGGCGGTTTCCCGCCGGTTTTCCCCTGGCCTGAAGAATCCTGCAGCGCCGCCATGGGGATTCCGACCCCCTTCCCGCCAGCCTAGTTCTGGCGGTTTTGACCGCCAGAACCTGGCTGGCAGGAACGGGTGTCGTGGGGCCCCTGGGGGCCCCTGCAGTGCCCATGCCAATGGCATGGGTACTGCAGGGGCCCCCTAACAGGGCCCCACAAAGATTTTCAGTGTCTGCATAGCAGACACTGAAAATCGCGACGGGTGCAACTGCACCCGTCGCACCCTTTCCACTCCGCCGGCTCCATTCGGAGCCGGCATCCTCGTGGAAGGGGGTTTCCCGCTGGGCGGGCGGGCGGCCTTCAGGCGGTCGCCCGCCAGCCCAGCGGGAAACTCAGAATGACTGCCGTGGTCTTTTGACCGCGGTACGGTCTTCTGGCGGTTCCCGCTTGGCGGGCGGCGGGATTAGAATGACCCCCATAATGTGCTACTGGTGAACATTGAGCAACTAATATGCGCAGTGGTGAAACACAAAGTCATTGTGTAATGTCTCAACTGCAATGTCTAACCCCACGTTAAAGCCAATAGGCAGCTAACCTAAATATCAAATGTAATGTCTAATGTCATGTCAAGGCCAATAGGCAGATAACCTAAATATAAAATGTAATGTCTAATGTCATGTCAAAGCCAATAGGCAGCGAAACTGAATATCAAATGTAATGTCTAATATCATGTCAAAGCCAATAGGCAGCTAAACTGAATACAGAATGTAATTGCTAATGCCATGTCAAAGCCAATAGGCAGCTAAACTGAATACAGAATGTAATTGCTAGTGCCATATCAAAGCCAATAGGCATCTAAACTAAATACAGAATATAATATCTAATGCCATGTCAAAGCCAATAGGCAGCTGAACTGAATACAAAATGTAATGGCTAACTCCATGTTAAAGCCAATAGGCAGCTAAACTGAACAAAACATATAATGTGCTACTGGTGAACATTGAGCAACTAATATGCGCAGTGGTGAAACACAAAGTCATTGGTCAAACACAATTAATAGCATCACACAAGCCTGACAGTCCCTAACTTTCTTTTTAAAATCTGAATCCAATCCAGGCCACCAATAAGCACATTTTACCTTGTTTTTGGTCTTCCCAATGCCTAAATGTCCCTCATGAAATAAATCAACAATTCTTTGTCTTAAACAAATCGGGGGAATAACTCTGCCATTCCTCAATACTAAATTATCCTCTAACGAAAGTCCATGTCTCAACTCCCAAAAAACACGAATCCCCTGATCTAACATGTGCTTTTTAGGCCATCCCTTCCTAATATACTCACTAACAACAATAAGCAAATCATCCTGAATTAGTGCTTGTTCCCACTTCTCCTTAGAAATGCATGGTAATTCAGCCACAATATTAGCGACTGTAAATGATTCAAGATCAACATCCACACAACCCTGCGCAGGTAATGGCATTCTGCTTAAAAAATCTGCAACCACATTTTTAACACCAGGAACATATTGTATGCTGTAATTAAAATCGAAAAGTCTAACAGACATGCGAGCTATGCGAGGTGAAGCTGTAACTAAACCCTTCGTCATCAACACTTTTGTGAGGGGCTTATGATCACACCTCAACAGTACATGGTAACCCCAAATGTAGTGTCTACTGTATAGTGCTCCAATCCCCATTCACAAGCTAATGTTTCACGTTCAATCACAGAATATCTTTCTTCTGTGGGAGTAATTGAACGTGAGGCAAAAGCTATTATTCTCTCAACACCCATCTGTCAATTTGAGATAGAGTCGCACCAATACCCTTGGAACTGGCATCTGTGGTAACAATACTTTGCAACATGGGATCAAAACCATGCAATGGTGGAGCGCTAGCAATCTAATTTTTGATCACTTCAAAAGCATTATCACACTGTTCATCCCACACAAATGTGCTGCTAGTTTCAAGAAGTTGTCGCAAAGCAAACTTTTTTAGAAAAATTGTGTACAAATTTGGCATAAAATTCGCAAAGACCTGAGAAGGCTCGCACATCATCCTTAGACTGAGATCTCGGTGCTTTCCTCACTGCTTACTACGTTCAGCTGTTAAACCATGCAAGCTTAGTCTTTGCAAAACTTCATCAAGAACCTGGTTATGTTCCTCCATATGTTTTCCCATTATCAAAATATCGTCCTGAAAAATCAGCACCTTTCTCATGCCTGAATCGCTGAAACATGGCAGCGCAGAGGCCAACCCAAAAGGTACTCTCTTGAACCTCAAACAACCAAAAGGTGTGATGAAAGTTGTCAAACTCCTACTTTCTGCATTTAATGGCATTTGGTGATAAGCAGCTTTAAGATCTATGCTAGAGAACCACTTAATACCTTTGGTTCTAGTTAGCATTTCATTAATCCTGGGTAAAGGAAACTGATCCACTACAATACTCTTGTTGAGCTCCCTAAGGTCAACATATAATCTCAGTTTTCCATTCTTTTCTTAACAACCACCAAAGGTGAAACCCACTCTGAAGACTCCACAGGCTCGATAATACCATCCTTCTGTAACTTGTGTAACTCCTCATCTACCTGTTTCCTTACAGAGACTGGACTACATCTGACCTTATATATACATGGAGTGGCATTTGCTTTCGATTGTATCTTATGTTGGAAACCATTAAGTTTCCCAATGTTACCCGAAATAACATTAGGGAACTTTTCTGCAACTCTTCCTAAAAATTCTGCATCTTACTGGACAACAGATACAGGGGTTGCACTACTGGGATCCAAAACTATACCAAGTTCTCCTTGATCCCTCCATCCAAGCAGAGATGGCCCTGTGTCAGCAACATACACCTTGCACATAGCCTGCTTGAATTTAACTGGTAGTTTTTTATAACCCACTATATTAATGGATTCACCAGTGAAGGTTTTTGGAGCAATGTCGACAACTTCAAAACAGTTTCCTAAAACTGGTTCAAAATATTGCCACCAAACTTCTCTGTTGACAATAGTGTAAGGAGAACCTGAGTCAGCAACCACAGAAATGTCAAAGCCTTCAATTGAAATTTGACATAAAGGTCTACTGCCACTACTTTTTACATTTTGCCCAATATCAATCACATTCAAAATGCATAAGTTAGAATCAGAATCTTCAGAAGAACTATTTTCATTCAAAACACACTCATTCACGCACTTAACATATGTGTCACAAACACCCAATTTCTTTTTACCACGCACTCTAGCAAAATGTCCCAAAACTCCGCAAGTTGAACATTTCTGATTGCGAGCAGGACGTTTCTTGTCATTAGCCAAATGAAACTTGCTGCCACATCTAAAATAAGCTCTCTTGTCCTTCAAGAACACATCTTCCCTATCTCTGCGTAAGGATCCACTAAATTTATTATGAACTTTGTTGCCTTTCTTCACCAAATTAATGGAAGCGTTATCATCCAGATTTGACACAGGCTTATCCTCATTGTGCAACACAGCTTTGGCACATCTTCCTGTTAATTCAGCAGTCTTAACCATTCCAATGACCTCCTGTAGCAATGCTTCTCCTCTTGCCCACAATTTCTCTTGTATATGAGGGTTCACTGTGTGCATTATCACTTGGTCTCTGATCAAATCATTATGTAAATTCTCAAATTTGCAAGAAACTGCCAAACTTGTAAGTGCTGCCACAAAATCTTCCACAGATCTTACTGTTTGTTGCTTCCTATGGAAACATTTGTACCGATCCACAGCTACACACACCGTAGGTTTAAAATACTAAGTAAGACCCTCAAGAGCGTGACTATAAACATCACCTTGATCTGGTGGTCTAGTTTTTTTATGTATACTGTTATAAGTTTTTAAACCTTTTGCGCCCAAGCAATGCAACAACATTTTCTTTTTCTTCTCCGGTGTGAGATCTTCTTCATCCTCAAATGTAGAAATATAATTCTCAAAATATTCTCTCCACTCTTCCCATTTCAGAGTAGGTTCTCCATTCTTAGGCATAAAATGTTCAGGTGCAGAAATATTCCAAATGTTTCCAGAAGCCATAGTTTATTATTTAAATTTTAAAAATGAATAAACGTTAAGAGGTATGAAATAATTCAGATCTGATAGTTTTTCAAAATTACACACAAAAAAATGAGTATTTTTCAGGTCACAAACAGCGTTGTAATGTATATTAATTAATTTATTTATTTTTGTTGCCCGTATTCCACACGTTCAAGACACTGAAAATGGAGCTTAATGGTTATTCCTCTAATAATGAAATACGTTCAGATCAACGTGTGTATGACAGGAATAGAGGCGCATTTAAGCGTCAGCTCGTGAATGGTCCTGCGCGCTCACCTCAGCGCGCGCATAGCAGGGCGCTAGACGCTCTTCCATGGCAACAGAACGGAGCGCATGTACAGAAATGCACGTGTCACACTGCAGTGATTTGAAAACTCCACAGTGACAAGAGCAGAAAGTAGCGCGAGCACCAACGTATGTGTTGGCCGACGGTGAAAAAAATTGCTAATATCAATCAATCAAAAAATTTATAGAGCGCCCTACTCACCCGTAAGGGTCTCAAGGCGCTAGGGGGGGAGAGATTGGGGAGGGGTGGGCTGTCGTTTTATTGTTAGAAAAGCCATGTCTTGAGGTGTTTTCTGAATGACAGGCGGTCCAGGGTCTTGCAGAGGTTGGGCGGAGGGAGTTCCAGGTTTTGGGGGCAAGGTAGGAGAAGGATCTGCCTCCGGAGGTGGTGCGTTGGAAGCGGGGAACCGTGGCAAGGGCGAGGGCGAGGTCGGCGGAGCGGAGGTGGCCAGTGGGAATGTGGAAGTTCACTTTTTCATTGAGGTAGGCTGTTCCAGTGTTGTGGAGGGATTTGTGTGCGAGGATGAGGACCTTGAAGATGACCCTTCTGTTGATAGGAAGCCAATGAAGGGATAGGGGGTTGGCGGAGATGTGTTCATGGCGTGGGAGGTTCAAGATGAGGCGTGCGGCTGCGTTTTGGATCCTCTGGAGTTTCTGCTGAAGCTTGACTGTGGTGCCAGCGTAGAGGACGTTTCCGTAGTCTAGCCTGCTGCTGATGAGTGCATGGGTGACGGTCTTTCTGATTTCTATGGGTATCCATTTGAAGATTTTTCGCAGCATTCGGAGGGTGTTGAAGCAGAAGGAGGTGATCAAGTTGATTTGCTGGGTCACGGAGAGAGAACAATCTAAGATGACGCCAAGGTTGCATGCGTGGGTGGCGGCTGTTGGCGGTGATCCTAGGGTGGTTGGCCACCAGGAGTCATCCCATATTGTTTTGTTGGGGACGAAGATGATGATTTTGGTTTTGTTGGAGTTTAGTTTGAGGTGGCTTGCTGTCATCCATTTGGCGGTGTCTAGTAGTCTGGTGTGGAGGTTGGTCTTGCCGGTGGTGGGGTTCCTGGTGAGGGAGATGACGAGCTGGGTGTTGTCTGCGGCGTAGGATATGATGGTGATTCCATGTGGGCGGAGGATGTTGGCGAGCGGGCCATGTAAATGTTGAAAAGGGTGGGGCTGAAGGAGGACCATTGGGGAACTCCGCAGATGATCTTGGTTGCTGGGTATTGGAAGGGAGGGAGGTGGACTTTCTGGGTCCTTTCGGCGATGAAGGAGGTGAGCCGGTCCAGGGCCTTGTGTCGGATTCCTGCGTTGTAGAGGCGTGTACAGAGTATTTGGTGGCAGACAGTGTTGAAGGCTGGGGAGAGGTCCAGGAGGATCAGTGCGACGGTTTCGCCCTTGTCGACTCTGGGTCTGATGTTATTAGTACAGGCGATGAGGGCGGTCTCAGTGCTGTGGTTCTTGTGGAATCCAGACTGGGAGGCATCAAGTGCGTTGTTTTCCTCTAGGAAGTGAGACAGGCGGGCGTTCACTAACTTCTCAGTGACCTTGGCGGGGATGGGGAGAAGAGAAATTGGGCGGTAGTTTGTGAGGTCATCAGGGTCTGCTTTGGGTTTTTTCAGGAGTGCAGTTACTTCTGCGTGCTTCCAGGAGTCTTGGAAGGTGGCGGTGTCAAAGGAGCTGTTGATTACGGTGCGAAGCTTGGGAGCGATGGTTGGGCTGGCCTTGTTGAAGATGCAGTGGGGGCAGTGGTCTGAGGGGGAGCCTGAGTGGATGGAATTAATGGTTTCTTCGGTTTCTTCATCGTTGGTAGGGGCGCAGGTGTGTAGTAGGTTGGGGAGGGGGGTGTTGTTGTTGGTCGTGTCGGTGGTGGAGGTGGTGGGTGCTGGTGGTGTGAAGCTGTTGTGTATGTCTAAAAGTTTGAGGTGGAAGTGGTTGGAGAGGGAGTTGCAGAGGTTCTGTGTGTGAGTGGGGTCGATGTTGCAGGATTTGGGTATTGTGAGCTCTTTGATGATGGTAAAGAGTTCCTTACTGTTATGTGAGTTACTGTCTATGCGTTCCCTGTAGTAAGCCCTTTTGGTGCTCCGTATGAGTTGGTGATGTTTGCGTATGTTGGTTTTGAGGGTGGAGAAGTTGGTCATTGAGGGTTCCTGGCGCCAAGCTTTTTCTGTTTTATGGCATTCACGCTTGGAGGCTTGGAGTTCAGTGGTGAACCAGGGGCATTCTTGATGTTGCGGGTGGTGATGTTTCTTCTAAGAGGGGCGAGTGAGTCGGCGCAGGTTGTAATCCATTGTGTGAGGTTATGGGCAGCAATGTTGGGGTAGTTGGTGTTGGGGGTGTTTCTGTGCGAGCTGGGCGTTCCGGTGTTCTGTGGGGATCTTGTCCCACATGCGGTAGGGTGTGGTGTGTTGGTGGTGGTGTGTGGAGGGATTTCGAGAAGGAAAAATTGACGCAATGGTGGTCGGTCCAGTGGAGTTCGATGGTGTGTGTGAAGGTTATGTGGTTGATGGAGGTGAAAATCGAATCTAGCATGTGTCCTGCTGAGTGGGTGGGTGATGTGACTAGCTGTTTGAGTCCTAGGTTCGTGAGGTTGTCTAGTAGGAATGTGGAGTTGTGGTCGTGGTGGTTCTCCAGGTAAAAGTTAATGTCGCCAAGGGGGATGTAGTCTGTGGAAGTAAGGGTGTGGGGTCTGATGGTGTCAGCTATGGCGTCACAGAAGGGGGGGCGAGGTCCTGGTGGTCTGTAAATGAGGGTTCCTCTAAGGGTGGTGTTGGCGTTTATGTGAATTAGGAAGTGCAGGTGTTCTGCGCTGTCTAGGGTGTTGTGTGTGTTGGTGGTGATCTTTATGGTGTTTTTATGTACAATGGCGATGCCACCTACTGGTTTGTTTAGACGATCTCTACGATAGATTTTGTAGCCTTCTGGGATGGCTATGGCTATGTCGGGCTCAGATGAGGGATTAATTCAAATTTCCGTGAGGAAGGCAATGGCCGGAGAGTGTAACGTGATCAGGTCCCAGAGTTCGATGGCATGCTTGTGTATGGAGCGGGTGTTCAGGAGTATGCAGTTAACCCCTTCAATGCAGGCGACGGCCACTGGCCGACACCCGCACTACCTCCCTGGTGCGGGTCACGACCAGTGGCCGACACCAGGGAGGGTATTAATAAATCCTCGGGTGCGTCGCACCCGAGGATTTAATTTTCTTTTTTTCCCGGGAGACACGGAAGCTTCCGTGTCTCCCCCCCACCCGCCCCTTTGTGACGTCAGCGCGTTGCAAAGTTGTTTTCCCCATCGAAGCAGGAAGCAGCCTTGCGGCCGCTTCCTGCTTCGATGGGGAAACGGCCTTCCCCACGTTCGGGAAGGCCTCGTAAGAAAGAGGAGCGTCTCCCCTTTCTTACGAGGCCTTCCTGAAAGTGTTTCCTGGCCCCCGGTCGCAGCTGTGCTGCGATCGGGGGCCAGGAAACACCACTAGACGCCAGGGATTTCACTTGGGGGGGGGTCGGCCCCCTTGGAAAACGGCCGCCCCCCCGGGGCATATTTAAAAAAAAACAAAAAAAAAAAAACAGGGGGTCGCCCGTGGGCAGGGCGACCCCCTGTGGGGGCAATATTTTTTTTAGATGTTGTAGGGTTTCCCTGGGGGCCATTTTGGCCCCCAAGGAAACCATACAACAACTAAAAAAAATAGATCTATATATAGATCTATATATATAGATATATCTATGTAGATATATCTATGTACATGGATATATCTATAGATATATCTATGTAGATAGATATATATATATAGATAGATCTATATATATCAATCAATCAAAGAGATTTATAAAGCGCGCTACTCACCCGTGAGGGTCTCAAGGCGCTGGGGGTGGGACGGGGGGAGGGAAAAGGGCTGGGAGGTTCACTGTTCGAAAAGCCAGGTTTTGAGGCCCTTCCTGAAAAGAAGTAGGTTTTGGGTCTTGCGAAGGTGGGTTGGGAGGGCGTTCCAGGTTTTGGGTGCAAGGTAGGAGAAGGATCTGCCCCCGTGGTGGTGTGTTTGATGCGGAGGACAGAGGCAAGAGAGAGGTGAGCTGAGCGGAGGTTTCGTGTGGGGGTGTGGAAGGTGACTCTCGTTGAGGTAGGCAGGGCCTGTGTTGTGGAGTGATTTGTGTGCGAGGATGAGGATCTTGAAGGTGATCCTTTTGTCAATGGGGAGCCAGTGGAGGGATTTGAGGTGTGGAGAGATGTGTTTGTGTCCGGGGAGGTCGAGGATGAGTCGTGCTGCTGAGTTCTGGATGCGTGTAGTTTGCGCTTGAGTTTTAGAGTGGTGCCGGCGTAGAGGGCGTTTCCGTAATCAAGTCTGCTGCTGATGAGTGTGTGAGTGACAGTTTTTCTGGTCTCTGTGGGGATCCATTTGAATGTTTTTTTTAGTATACGGAGTGTGTTGAAGCATGAGGAGGTGAGAGCGTTGGTTTGTTGGGTCATCGAGAGGGAGGAGTCTAGGATGATGCCGAGGTTGCGTGCGTGGTTGTCGGGGGTGGGTGCAGGGCCTAGCATGGTGGGCCACCATACGGGGTCCCAGGTGTTTTTGTGTGGGCCAAAGAGGATTATTTCGGTTTTGCTTGAGTTGAGTTTCAGGTGGTTGGCTGTCATATATATATCACTTTTGTCAATATGAGTGTGGTTTCCCTGGGGGGAAAAGGGTCAGACTTGTCTAGTGGCAGTTTTAGTGCCATAAAGAAGTGCAGAAGGTTTATATGCCTACTGCAAAGAGCAAATCTGTATTTTATGTAAATAGCTGAGTACATTAGTAAAGTCAGCCATTACCTGCGCTATAATACCAATGAAATGTATGTGTGGGTGGAGGGCGGCTATGGAGAGATGAAGGGCACTTTTGCTGGGTGGTAATGAGGGAATCCGAGGAGGAGGGAGTGGGAGCACCAATAATGATTGTTGGACTGGGCGCAGGAGGTGCTAAAGACTGTGACAAATGGAATGTGACAAGGTGTTTTTTGAGTGTCTTGAAAGAACGTGCTGATTGAGGGAAGAAGCGCAGGTAAGGTGGCCTCTACTGTTGCACGTATCTCACACACACCATCGATTTTGTGACTGTCTACGTAGGCTAGTGTTTTAGAGCAACAGTTTAGCCAATAGCAGAGATGGCATCTTGATGGATGACTGCTGCCTGCACTCGGGTTATAGAGGACCGCTCTGACATAGGATCAGAGATTGAGACATCAGATACTGAGACAGCATCTGAGGGATAGGACAATGGCGCAGACTCTGGGAGTGATTTTTCAGTCGGAGGAGTCCCATTCGATAACTCCTCTTCCAGTACATTATGAGGGAGGTGATGAGGACAGTCCTGCTGTCCCTTCGCAAGCTGTTTGTGCAACTGGGTAATAGTGGGTTAGCCCAACCCAGAGAGCAGGTGAATGTGGCGGCAAGCAGAGAGAGAGAGAGTGCTCTCTTGGGAGCTCCCCAATTTAGTTCAGCCCCAAATTCTACCACCCAAATCGTATTGTGGAGACATCAAAATTATCTATGGCAAAACAAACTGGTTTTGTAAGGCAGGCACCTGTGTTTTTGGTCCTGGATTCGGTGGCCATATAGAGAAACACACTAAACCCAAACATTTCTGTAAACTAGACATTCGGGGGAGTCCACAGAGGTGTGACTTGTGTGGATTCCCCAAAGTTTTCTTACCCAGAATACCCTGGAAAGCTGAAATGTTGAATAAAAACTCTATTTTTCTCGCATTTCTGTCACACAAACTACAGGAATATGCTGGGATCCACAAAATTCCTACCACCCAGTGACTCCTCACCTGTCCTGATAAAAACACTACCCCACTTGAGTGCCTACACCTGGGGCCATATTTATACTCTGGTTGCGCCGAATTTGCGTCGTTTTTTTCTACGCAAATTCGACGCAGAACTAACGCCAACTAACGCCATATTTATACTCTGGCGTTAGACGCTTCGGGCGCCAAAGTGCCCGGAGTGTGCGTCATTTTTTAGCGTGAACCCCTTCCTTGCGTTAATGATATGCAAGGGAGGCGTTCCCGTCTTAAAAAATGACTCCCAGGCCTTTACGTGGTATTTATACTCCCGGGCAAAAGAGACGCCCGGGAGTGGGCGTGGCCAAAAACGCCACATTTGCGCCGCTTTTTAACGCCTGGGTCAGGGATGGCGTTAAGGGACAAGTGGGCTCAAAATGAGCCCAGAGTGCCCTCCCCTGCCCCCAGGGACCCCCCCTGCCACCCTTGCCCACCCCAGGAGGACACCCAAGGACGGAGGGACCCATCCCATGGACATTAAGGTAAGTTCAGGTAAGTATTTTATTTTTTATTTTTTGTGGCATAGGGGGGCCTGATTTGTGCCCCCCTACATGCCACTATGCCCAATGACCATGCCCAGGGGACAGAAGTCCCCTGGGCATGGCCATTGGGCAAGGGGGCATGACTCCTATCTTTACAATGATAGGAGTCATGTTGATGGGGGATGGGCGTCGAAAAAAAATGGCGCAAGTCGGGTTACGACGATTTTTTCGACGCAACCTGACTTGCCCCATTTTAAGACGCCCATACGCCATTTTCCCCCTACGCCGGCGCTGTCTGGTGTACGTGGTTTTTTTCCACGCACACCAGGCAGCGCCGGTCTGCTAGCGCCGGCTAACGCCATTCAATAAATACGGCGCCCGCATGGCGCTTCAGAATGGCGTTAGCCGGCGCTAATTTTTTTGACGCAAAACTGCGTTAGCGCAGTTTTGCGTCAAAAAGTATAAATACGGCCCCTAGTGCCTGCGTCAGGAATGGATCACCCCAGGGTCAACAGCTGCCTCACGTAAGGACCAACATTGACCGTTGTGTGATCTATTCCTGTCGTGGGCACTAAGCCTACCCACACAAGTGAGGTATCATATTTATTGGGAGACTTGGGGGAACGCTGGGTGGAAGGAAATTTGTGGCTCCTCTCAGATTCCAGAACTTTCTGTCACCGAAATGTGAGGAAAACGTGTTATTTTAGCCACATTTTGAGGTTTGCAAAGGATTCTGGGTAACAGAACCTGGTCAGAGCCCCACAAGTCACCTCATCTTGGATTCCCCTGGGTTTCTAGTTTTCAAAAATGCGCTGGTTTGCTAGGTTTCCCCAGATGCCGACTGAGCTAGAGGCCCAAATCCACAGGTAGGCACTGTTTTCTATGAAACAATGTGATGTGTCCACGTTGTGTTTTGGGGCATTTCCTGTCGCGGGCGCTATGCCTACCCACACAAGTGAGGTATCATTTTTATCGGGAGACTTGGGGGAACTCTGGGTGGAAGGAAATTTGTGGCTCCTCTCAGATTCCAGAACTTTCTGTCACCATAATGTGAGGAAAACGTGTTTCTTTAGCCAAATCTTGAGGTTTGCAAAGGATTCTGGGTAACAGAACCTGGTCAGAGCCCCACAAGTCACCCCATCTTGGATTCCCCTAGGTCTCTAGTTTTAAAAAATGCACAGGTTTGGTAGGTTTCCCTGGGTGCCGGCTGAGCTAGAGGCCAAAATGTACAGGCAGGCACTTTGGAAAAAATAGCTGTATTTTCTGTCAAAAAATGGGATGTGTCCACGTTGTGTTTTGGGGCATTTCCTGTCGCGGGCACTAGGCCTACCCACACAAGTGAGGTATCATTTTTATCGGGAGACTTAGGGGAACGCTGGGTGGAAGGAAATTTGTGGCTCCTCTCAGATTCCAGAACTTTCTGTCACCGAAATGTGAGGAAAACGTGTTTTTTTAGCCACTTTTTGAGGTTTGCAAAGGATTCTGGGTAACAGAACCTGGTCAGAGCCCCACAAGTCACCCCATCTTGGATTCCCCTAGGTCTCTAGTTTTCAAAAATGCACAGGTTTGGTAGGTTTCCCTATGTGCCGGCTGAGCTAGAGGCCAAAAGCTACAGGTAGGCACTTTGGAAAAAACAGCTGTGTTTTCTGTCAAAAAATGGGATGTGTCCACGTTGTGTTTTGGGGCATTTCCTGTCGCGGGCACTAGGCCTACCCACACAAGTGAGGTATCATTTTTATCGGGAGACTTGGGGGAACATAGAATAGCAAAACAAGTGTTATTGCCCCTTATCTTTCTCTACATTTTTTCCTTCCAAATATAAGAGAGGGTGTAAAAAAGACGTCTATTTGAGAAATGCCCTGCAATTCACATGCTAGTATGGGCACCCCGGAATTCAGAGATGTGCAAATAACCACTGCTCCTCAAAACCTTATCTTGAGCCCATTTTGGAAATGCAAAGGTTTTCTTGATACCTATTTTTCACTCTTCATATTTCAGCAAATGAATTGCTGTATACCCAGTATAGAATGAAAACCAACTGCAGGGTGCAGCTCATTTATTGGCTCTGGGTACCTAGGGTTCTTTATGAACCTACAAGCTCGTTATATCCCCGCAACCAGAAGAGTCCAGCAGACAAAACGGTATATTGCTTTCAGAAATCTGACATCGCAGGAAAAAGTTACAGAGTAAAACATAAAGAAAAATGGCTGTTGTTTTCAGCTCAATTTCAATATTTTTTTATTTCAGCTGTTATTTTCTGTAGAAAAACCTTGTAGGATCTACACAAATGACCCCTTGCTGAATTCAGAATTTTGTCTAGTTTTCAGAAATGTTTAGCTTTCCGGGATCCAGCATTGGTTTCACACCCATTCCTGTCACTAACTGGAAGGAGGCTGAAAGCACCAAAAATAGTAAAAATGGGGTATGTCCCAGTAAAATGCCAAATTTTTGTGTTGAAAAATGTGGTTTTCTGATTCAAGTCTGTCCGTTCCTGAAAGGTGGGAAGATAGTAATTTCAGCACTAGAAACCCTTTGTTGATGGCATTTTCAGGGAAAAAAACACAAGCCTTCTTCGGCAGCCCTTTTTTCCCATTTTGTTTGAAAAAAAGAAATTTTCACTGTATTTTGGCTATTTTCTTGGTCTCCTCCAGGGGAAACCACAAACTCTGGGTACCACTGGAATCCCTAGAATGTTGGAAAAAAAGGACGCAAATTTGGCGTGGATAGCTTATGTGGACAAAAAGTTAAAAAGGGCTCAGCACTGGGGGGGGGGGAAAGGCCCAGCAGCTAAGAGGTTAAGGTGATTGCGGGGGCTGTTGTGGTGTGTGATGGTGTTGGGGGGTGTTAGTGTCATTGTGGGGGGTGTTAGTGTTGTTGTAGAGCGTGCTAGCGTTGTTGTGGGGCGTGTTGGTGTTGGAGTAGGACATGTTGGGGTTGGCGTGGGTCGTGTGGGTGTTTTTGGTGTTGTTGTTGTGGTGCGTGATGGTGTTGTTGTGGGGGGTTTTGGTGTTGTTGTAGAGCGTGCTAGCGTTGTTGTGGGGTGTGTTGGCATGGGGCGTGTGGGTGTTTTTGGGGGTGCTGGAGAACCGGCATGCATAGCAAGTAAAGGGTCCATGTGTGTGCTTGGGGTTGGCTTGGGCGCAGGCGGGGTGATGACCTGGGTTGAGGGCATGTAGCGTGCTGGTGGAGTAGTGTTGTTTGGGGGGGTCAGGGTTGAGAGGACCAGGGGGACCGGCGCTGGGCATGGTCCAGGTGCAGACGGGTGCAGACGGGCTTGCCACTGGCGCACCAGCGGTGCGCCCGCTGCACGTGGCAGTTATTAGGAGGGGTAGGTGGGAGGGAGGAGCATCTGGGAGGCGAGGGACCAATGGGTACACGAGGGGGGCGGGGCCGCAGGGGACGCAGCAGCAGGGGCTGGGAGAGTGGAGAGAGCCGGCTGAGCTGGGTGGGCTCGAAAACAGGCACAATAAAAACAAAACGGGCAAAAACAAAGGCACAAAGGTAATTCCAAGCAGTACAGTGAACGAAATAACAGTTTTAAACAACAAAAAAAGCTAAATGCAATGATACAGTAAGCCTACCACTAGGCACCAGGGATGAGGCGCAGGCGGGTGCTTGCGGGTGGTGGAGGACCTCAATCTCGATTCCAGGCGGCAGACGGGGATCAGGGGCACGGAGGCGGCTGGTGGAGCCAAGTGGACTCCTGGCCAGAAACAGGTCAGGGGGTCACACGGGGATCCGCAGCGGCCGCCATTAAGAGGGGGAGGTGGGAGGGAGGAGCAGCTGGGAGGCGAGGGACCAATGGGTGCGCGAGGGAGACGGGGCCACAGGGGACGCAGCGGAAGGGTCTGGGAGAGCGGAGAGAGCCGGCTGAGCTGGGCAGGCTCAAAAACAGGCACAGTAAAAATGAAACGGGCAAAAACAAAGGCACAAAGGTAATCCCAAGCAGTACGGTAAACGAAATAACAGTTTTAAACAACGAAAAAAACTGAATGCAATGATACGTAAGCCTACCACTATGCACCAGGGATGAGGCGCAGGCGGAAGCCTGCGGGTGGTGGAGGGCCTCAATCTCGATTCCAGGTGGAAGACGGGGATCAGGGGCACGGAGGCGGCTGGTGGAGCCAAGTGGACTCCTGGCCAGAAACAGGTTACTTTGAATAAATTCAAAGTATCCGATAGCGAATACTTTGCTCACCATTGTCAAAAGCAGCTGTCAGTTAGCAGAAACGAAGAATGTCCTCTCTCTGAACCCGGAAGACACATAGAAACTCATAACTGAAGGCTCGTAGGTCCGTTGTGCGGGGTTGCTCGTTGCCAAAATTGTTAAGATGACAGAATCCAGGTAAGTTAAAAGGCAATTTTATTTGATACAGAAATGACCCCGACACAGTGAAGCTGTCCGTACAGCACTCCTCGCACAACTGTCTCTCTGGATCCTCGAATCCTTCTCGCCCCAGTTGCTATGCTCGAACGCAGTGACACAACAAAAGGCTGGGTGCCAGTGTCGCAATAGTAACAAGTTGGGGTCAAGCTGCATAGTGTGGGTTTTTCTACCTGGCTATCCTATTCTGAAGAGGAATCAGAATCGATGAAGCTCGTAACTCAGAAATGGTTTAAAATAGGAAGCCTTTGTAGGTCTCTTCTGTCTTTACCCTCCATAACACACCTGGTTAGAGTAACATCTGAAAAACAAGCAGTTTTAAAGGATTGTAGGAAACTGGCTCTGTATACACTATATCAAAATGAGATATATTGTGCACAGAGTCCCGGGGTTCCCCAGGGGCTTTACAGAGGCTAAAGTAGATAATATTAATGCTCTCTTTTGTGGTAGTGTGGTCGAGCAGTTAGGCTTATCAGAGGGTAGTGTAGCACATTTGTTGTACGCACACAGACAATAGAAGAAGCACACACTCAACGACTTAACTCCAGACCAATTGTTTTTATACAGAAAAAATATGTTTGGTTAATTTATTTCTAGAACCACAAGATTCAAGTTGCAGGTAAGTACATCAATAAATAGGTATTTCAAATATGTATCAATATTACTTTGATTGGCATCGGTAAGTGTGAGAAAGTAGCCTCTTTCTAGCATAGTTACCACCCTGCTAACCAGGACCCCAGTGCTTATGCTCGCTCCCCTTTAAATTTGGTTGTTGGATACTGTTAACACAGTATTCTACTCATAATGGGCACACTGGCGCCCCCTATAAGTCCCTAGTATATGGTACTTAGGTACACAGGGCATTGGGGTTTCAAGAGATCCCTCTGGGCTACAGCATTACTTTTGCCACCCATAGAGAGCATATGCAAAGACTTCTACAGGACTGCCATTGCAGCCAGTGTGAAATGGTGCATGCACCATTTCACAGACATTTACACTGCACCAGACCACTTATAAGTCACCCATATATCATGCCTTCCTACCCTGAAGGCTGGGGGCAAGTACCTGTGTGTGAGGGCACCCCTGCACTAGCAGAGGTGCCCCCACATCATCCAGGATAATTTTCCTGGACTTCATGAGTGCAGGAATGGAGGAACGCCATTTTATGCGTGCACTAGACATAGGTCAAAACCTATGTCCAGCTCCACAATGCTAACCCCAAATATGGCCATGTAAGGTGTCTAACATCTTAGAATTATACCCCAATGCTGATTCTAGCATTGGTTGTATAAATCCATGCACTTTGGAGGCTCCACAGTGGACCCCCAGTACTGCCATACCAGCCTTCTGAGGTTTTTCAGGCAGCCCCAGCTGCTGCCACCTCACAGATAGATTTCTGCCCTTCTGTTGAACCCAGCAAAGCAGAACAAAGCATTTCCTTTGGGAGAGTGGTGTTACACCCTCTTCATTTGGAAATCGGTGTTACAGGCATGGGATGGGTAGCCTCCCAGAGCCTCTGGAGATGCTTTGAAGGGTACAGATGGTGCCCTCCTTGCATAATCCAGTCTATGCCCATTCAGGGACCCCAGTCCCTGCTCTGGTGCAAAACTGGACAAAGGAAAGGGGAGTGACCACTCCCCTGTCCATCACCACCCCAGGGGTGGTGCCCAGAGCTCCTCCAGAGTGTCCCTGGGTTTTGCCATCCTGGATTCCAAGGTGGTGGGGAAATCTGGGAGCATCTGAGTGGCCAGTGCCAGGAAGTGCATCAGAGCTCTCCCCTGATAGGTGCTTATCTGTATAGCTGACCAATCTCCCTTTCAGGCCTATTTAGGGTCTCTCCTCTGGGTGTTTCCTCAGATTCGGATTGCAAGACTCCAGTAGGAATCATCTGCATCCTTTACTTCACCTTCTACCGATGAAATTGCATCTGGATCCTCCAGGAACTCGACAAACTTCAACAAAGAAGCAAAGAGGACTTCTACAACATTGTATCTTCAGCTCCTGCCAGCAACTGCAACTGTGGTGGTGTGGGTCTCCTCTCCTGAAGAAGTGTGTGGATCCAACAACATGGGTGGTAGACTGAAGTGGTCCCGATGGTCCTAAGGTCCAGCTGTCCAACTTTGGTGGAGGTAAGAGCTTGCCTCCCCACGCAAGACAGTACCCCCATGCACCGTGTGTTTTGCAGTTGCCAAGGCTTGTCTGCAACCTTCCACAAAGTTCTTTGTGCACAGCACAGCTCCGGTCCCCAGCACCCCCGTGACACACAGCTTCCTGAGTGGTTCTCCAGCGGCATGGGATCCCTTTGTGTAGCGCTGCATGGGCATCCATTTGCACCTTCTTTGTCCCCGTGCTGTGGGACTCCTGTGCGCACTGCATGGTCTGCTGAGGGCTCCCTCTCCTGGGTAGAGGCCACCAGGTCCCTGCTGGTCCCAGGCAGAGCCATTTTCTACTAACTCTGAGCTTTGCATGTGCCAAGGCTTGTTAGTCCAGCGGCGCAAACCAGACTGCAGTCATCCATCCAGCATGGGGCATCATCTACAGGAACCCTCATCCGTCTTCTTGGGTGCAGTACTGATGGTACTTCTTCATCAGTGGTTCTTCTTTTGCAACTTCATCCGGGTTAGCAGGGACTCCTGTTCTTCCTGTACTCTTCAGTGCTTCTTGGACTTGGTCTTCTTCTTCCACAGCTCTTCAGGTCCAGGGAGCCATCATTGGTGTCTTGCAGTCTCTCCTGGTTCTTGCAAAATCTGCACACTACACTTGCCTAGGTGGGAAACCGACTTTCAGATTCCATTATTTCAGTATATGGTTTGTGTTCTCCCTAGGCCCATTTCTAACTATTGTGATTTTCACTATTTGCACTGTTTTCTAACTGTTTTTACAGATATTTCGGCATTCTAGTGTATATACTCTGTATATTATTTACCCCCTAAGGGAGTATAGTCTCTAAGGTATTTTTGGCATTTGTGTCACCAAAATAAAGTACCCTTGTTTTTGTAACACTGAGTATTTTCTTTCATGTGTGTAAGTACTGTGTGATTACAGTGGTATGGCAGGAGCTTTGCATGTCTCCTAGATAAGCCTTTGCTGCTCAGCTACAGCTACAGCTACCCCTAGACAGCCTGGCTTCTAGACACTGACTACATTTCACTAATAAGAGATAACTGGACCTGATATAAGGTGTGAGTACCTTTGGTACCCATGACAAACCAGGCCGTCCTCCTACAATGAGTTATACAGTTTTCAAATGAATGGCAATAATCTGTTTTACAAGTTGGCACACTGCAATTTTCAGAAACAGCTCCTGGGGGAAGAAAAGTTAATATGTTTTACAAGTAAGTACATGACTTACAGTTACAGTCTCTGGGGGTTAGGAAGTCCACAGGTTGGGGTCCAAGTTAATCCCAAACACCCACCACCATCAACTAAGGGCCAGCCGGGTGCAGAGGTCAAAGTTGAGTCAAAGTTGAGGCAAATTTAACATTGGCTCCTATGGAGATTGGGGGCACTCAGCTTCAGATCTGCTAGTAGGTAAGTACCCACGTCTTCCGAGGGCAGACCTGGGGGGTTTCGAGGAGCACAGGTAGGGGGTCACAAGTAGGCACCAATCATGAACCCTCTGCGACAGAGGGGCGGTTGGGTGCAGGGTGCAAACAGAGCGTCGGGCTTCCACTACATTCCTATGAGGGAAACCCGGGGGTCACTTACATGCTATAGGTTGGGTCCAGGGGATTGGTTCCGGAAAACCACAGGCTGGACAAGTAGAAGGGCCTCTGTGAAGCAGGCTGTCCTCTGGAAGCTTGGCAGAGGTCCCTGGACCTGCAGGATGCGTCGTCTTCTTTTGCAGGTTCTCTGAAGCAGAAGACATGCCGGTAGGGCTGGGGCCAAGTCAGTTTTCGTCTTCCTTCTTCTCTGCTGGGGTTTCAGCTAGCAGTCCTTCTTCTTTCTTCTTGTGAGGTTGCCAGGAATCTGACGAACTGGGTTCAGAGGAGCCCTTAAATTCTGGATTTAGGGGTGTTACAGTGGCCAGAGGGCAGTAGACAATGGCTACTGTCCCTGAGGGTGGCTACACCCTTCTTGTGTCCACTCCCTTTGGGGAGGGGGCACAAACCTAACCCTATTGGTCCTTACTCTCCACACTAAGTTGGGGGGTTCTGCAGTGAGGGGGTCACTTCAGCATTGGACACCTTAAGGGTGGTCCCAGCTGAAGTGGTCTCTCCTCCTTGTTTTTTCTAAGTTTCCCACCAGACTTGCCACCAAAAGTGGTGCTTTATCCAGGTGATGGGCATCTCCACTAGCTGGAGAGCACTGGGGCAGTGTAACAGGAGGCCAGATCCTTTGAGGCTCACCATCAGGTGTTACAGTTTCTGCAGGGAGGAGGTGTGAAGCACCTCCACCCAATGCAGGCTTTGTTTCTGGCCTCAGAGAGCGCAAAAGCCCTCACCCCTTGGGGTCAGAAACCTGTCTGCTAGTGGCAGGCTGGCACAGACCAGTAACCCTTATACTAACGGTTTAGGAAAAATACAGGGGGCATCTCTATGATGCCCTCTGTGTGCTTTTTAGAATAAATCCAACACTGGCATCAGTGTGGGTTTATTGTGCTGAGAAGTTTGATACCAAGCTTCCCAGTATTCAGTGAAGCCATTATGGAGTTGTGGAGTTCCTAATGACAAACTCTCAGATCATATACTTTATATGGCCACACTGCACTTAAAGTGTCTAAGAATGGACTTAGACACTGTAGAGGCATATTGCTTATGCAGCTATGCCCTTACCTGTGGTATAGTGTACCCTGCCTCAGGGCTGTAGTGCCTGCTAGAGGGGTGACCTACCTATGCCACAGGGAGTGTTTTTTGGGCATGGCACCCTGAGAGGAATGCCATGTCAGCTTTGCCTTTTTTCTCCCCACCAACACACACAATCTGCAAAGTTTGTGCATGTTTTTGGTGAGGGGTTCCTTAGGGTGGCACAACACATGCTGCAGCCCTCATGGACCCTCCCTGGCCACACGTCCCTTGGTACCACCGGTACCCTTTACAAGGCACTTATCTGTGTGCCAGTGGTGTGACAATTGTGGTACAGTTTTAGGGAAAGAAGACTGGTGCTGGGGCCTTGTTAGCAGGATCCCAGCACACTCGCAGCCAAGTCACCATCAATAGCAGGCAAAACGTGGGGGGTACCTGCAAAAAGGGCCAGTTTCCTACAGGGATCAAATAAATATATAATAAATATTATATCCTTTTTATATTTAAATTATTGAGGAAAATGTATTATTAATTTGGCCCCTTAAAATAATATGCACAGTAATCTTAGACCCTGGAAACCATTACTAGCCTGGCTCACTGAAAGGAAGACTATTAATTGTGAGTGCCCATGTGTTGAATTTGAGGGTCATAGGAACAATGTTTCTAGGAGAAGTGCTCTTAAGTAAACAGAAGCAAAGGAGAGGAAAAACCCAGTACAGTCTCTCTGCAGAATGCACATTACCGATTAATGTTTCATGCCTGACAGGGATAAGCTGAAGAGAGCACAGTGAAATGTGTATGCACAGTAAACACTACACAGCCCCTAGTCATGAGCCTGTTGTTTTGGGCACCCGCAGCCAATCACAAACATCCATTTGTTTATAGGAACGTCAGATGGAGAATAGTTGCTGATTACAACTGAAAAAAGGGCAGCCCATCTCTATGTCTTCCTCCTTTCTGAGTCTTTGTGTTCCAGGATCATTTTGAGGGTCTTATCAAGGTTCACCACCACATCCTTTCCAGAAGCCTCTCTGAGGACCTCAACTATGCCACATATTATGGTTGAACCTAGGCTATTCACCAATGCCCAGGACTTGAAAAAGTAAGTTGGGGCATCCTCCAGTTTCCTGAAAATCATTATGGAGTTTGTTATTGTTGGAGCTTCCATAATGTGGTGCTGAGAGGATCCTGTTTTCTCTTAGTCTGAAGGAGTCACAGAAGCTCTATTGGCCTGCTATGTTGCTACTGTTGTTGCTTGTTCCAGCTGCTAAACTTTCTAGTGTTGAAGTCCTCAGCCAGCCTAATGAGCCCAGAGACACAACACTGTATTTTGAGCTCTCTGTGTCTCTCACCAGAGACCAGGGAAGAATGACGTCTGCATGTGCAGGTTAGCTGAGTACCTATTCTGAACTTAACATGGTTAGCTCATACAGCAATAGAGCGAGCAAGATTTGTTTGCTATTGAGGAAGCTCTGTGTGTCTTTGGGATTGCACCTATTACCAGGGGCATAACTTTGGTGGGCGGAGCGAGGAGGGTGTTACACCCCCCTCCCTAATAGATGTATTTTCTGATAACTAATTAGGTACATGTGCTTTCAGTTGGGTATGGTGAGGTGTCTGTCAGATTTCAGCAGGAATTTTTGCATACAGACCGACAAAAGCACACAGAAGCACTCTCTGTCTCTGGTTTTAAAGTCTTACAAATGTTGGTGATTTTACAAAGTATTGTGTTTTTTTCACTTAGTACCCCTACCAGTCTGCATTCGTCTCCCTTTCCACTGCCTCTTAAGCCCCTCTCATGTGCCCTACTTGTCGTATAATGCATTTCAACCTTATGAGCCAACATGATTGTTGGGAAATCTGAAGCTCATTCCCCTCCCCAACCTTACTAACCAAGTTACGCCTGCGAACCAGACCAGGTTCTGCTCTCCCCTTTCATCACTGAAGTTACTTACACCTAATTGAGGAACCTATAACCCGGAGCCTTTTCAGTCACTGGGTTTTGAGATATTTAAGGGACATTTAGTACCTAACTGTTAAAAAGCACATAGCCCTATCATCAAAACTACAATAATTCCCCTTCCCAAACTCCAATACACCATCCCTTTGATTTATAGGTTATTGATACAATGTGTATCTGAGTGAAATTTGGATTTCTGTGTTTGAGCTTGTTTTCAGTGTTTGCGATCATTACCTTTGCCAACCCAAAGGCACCCAACATTCGGGAGGATGATTGTGTTCCTCAGCTTTATAGTGTTGGGAACATGATCAGCGAGCAAGCCTGAAAAGTATGTTTATGAATACTTCTTAAACTATTTTCAGTTTTTAATAATTGTACTGATATTGTCTTGTCATGACACTTTTTTTATGTTCCAGTTTTCATGATCAACTAATAATGACTAACAATGTATAATGTCTATAGAGAGCTACACAACAACATTTTACTACTGTATTATGTTGCATTAACATTGTATTGTGCCATCTATGTATGTGTACTTTACCATC
The DNA here is from genome assembly GCF_031143425.1 of Pleurodeles waltl. Classification (NCBI taxonomy): domain Eukaryota; kingdom Metazoa; phylum Chordata; class Amphibia; order Caudata; family Salamandridae; genus Pleurodeles; species Pleurodeles waltl. The sequence goes on along the minus strand of NC_090444.1, from coordinate 184,879,184 downwards.
AGCAGACAGTTTGCCATTAGTATTGTACTGTTCCAACTTGGCCAATGACCATTTTAGATAGTAAATTAAAAATATGTATGCATGGGTTATAGGAGCAATAATGCAAAATTCGTTTTTCAAAGCCAATAGGTCTGCACTCACGGTGAGTTGAGTTTACTTTGCCTCTGCTTGTTTTGGGTGCTGATCGAACATGGACCACTCCAACTGACCAGCTCCTTTCCTCCTAAGTCTACTGACAATCCCCTAGTGTGTTTCTCCACTTCTCTCTATGAGAAAGTCTCTTTTGACATGGTTAGGCCCCCACTTTTTGCTTGGTATGTAATGTGGTTTCAAAGTTGTGAGTGCTCTGGACCCCTGTTAACCCCTTCGCTGCCAGGCCTTTTCCCCCACCTGTGCCGAGCCTTTTTTTGGCTATTTGGAGCAGTTCGCGCTTAGGCCCTCATAACTTTTTGTTCACATAAGCTACCCACGCCAAATTTGCGTCCTTTTTTTCCAACATCCTAGGGATTCTAGAGGTACCCAGACTTTGTGGGTTCCCCAGAAGGAGGCCAAGAAATTAGCCAAAAAACAGTGAAAATTTCGTTTTTTTCAAAAAAATTGGAAAAATGGGCTGCAGAAGAAGGCTTGTGGTTTTTCCCCTGAAAAGGGCATCAACAAAGGGTTTGCGGTGATAAAATCACCAGCTTCCCAGCTTTCAGGAACAGGCAGACTTGAATCAGAAAACCCAATTTTTCAACACAATTGTGGCATTTTACGGGGACATACCAGATTTTTATGATTTTTTGTGATTTCAGCCTCCTTCCAGTCAGTGACAGAAATGGGCATGAAACCAACGCTGGATCCCAGAAACCACAACATTTTTGAAAAGTAGACAAAAATCTGAATTCAGTAAGGGGTAATTTGTGTAGATCCTACAAGGGTTTCCTACAGAAAATAACAACTGAAAAAGAAAAATATTGAAATTGAGGTGAAAAAAACATCAATTTTTCTCTACGTTTTACTCTGTAACTTTTTCCAGCAATGTCAGATTTTCGAAAGCAATATACCGTTATGTCTGCTGGACTCTTCTGGTTGCGGGGATATATAGGGCTTATAGGTTCATCAAGAACTCTAGGTACCCAGAGCCAATAAATGACCTGCACCCTGCAGTGGGTTTTCAATCTATGCCGGGTATACAGCAATTCATTAGCTGAAATATAAAGAGTAAAAAATAGCTATCAAGAAAACCTTTGTATTTCCAAAATGGGCACAAGATAGGGTGTTGAGAAGCAGTGGTTATTTGCACATCTCTGAATTCCGGGGTGCCCATACTAGCATGTGAATTACAGGGCATTTCTCAAATAGACGTCTTTTTTACACACTGTCTTACATTTGGAAGGAAAAAATGTAGAGAAAGACAAGGGGCAATAACACTTGTTTTGCTATTCTATGTTCCCCTAAGTCTCCCGATAAAAATGATACCTCACTTGTGTGGGTAGGCCTAGCGCCCGCGACAGGATATGCCCCAAAACACAACGTGGACACATCACAGAAAACAGAGGTGTTTTTAGCAAAGTGACTACCTGTAGATTTTGGCCTGTAGCTCAGCCGCCACCTAGGGAAACCTACAAAACCTGTGCATTTCTGAAAACTAGAGACCTAGGGGAATCCAAGATGGGGTGGCTTGTGTGGCTCGGACCAGGTTCTGTTACCCAGAATCCTTTGCAAACCTCAAAATTTGGCTAAAAAAACACATGTTCCTCATATTTCTGTGGCAGAAAGTTCTGGAATCTGAGAGGAGCCACGAATTTCCTTCCACCCAGCGTTCCCCCACGTCTCCTGATAAAAATGATACCTCACTTGTGTGGGTAGGCCTAGCGCCCGTGACAGGAAACGCCGAAAAGCGCAACGTGGACACAGCCAAATTGGTGAAGGAAAACAGAGGTGTTTTTTGCAAAGTGCCTACCTGTAGATTTTGGCCTGTAGCTCAGCCGCCACATAGGGAAACCTACCAAACCTGTGCATTTCTGAAAACTAGAGACCTAGGGGAATCCAAGATGGGGTGACTTGTGTGGCTCGGACCAGGTTCTGTTACCCAGAATCCTTTGCAAACCTCATAATTTGGCTAAAAAAACACATGTTCCTCACATTTCTGTGGCAGAAAGTTCTGGAATCTGAGAGGAGCCACAAATTTCCTTCCACCCAGCGTTCCCCCACGTCTCCCGATAAAAATGATACCTCACTTGTGTGGGTAGGCCTAGCGCCCGTGACAGGAAATGCCCCAAAGCGCAACGTGGACACAGCCAAATTGGTGAAGGAAAACAGAGGTGTTTTTTGCAAAGTGCCTACCTGTAGATTTTGGCGTGTAGCTCAGCCGCCACATAGGGAAACCTACCAAACCTGTGCATTTATGAAAACTAGAGACCTAGGGGAATCCAAGATGGGGTGACTTGTGTGGCTCGGACCAGGTTCTGTTACCCAGAATCCTTTGCAAACCTCAAAATGTGGCTAAAAAAACACATGTTCCTCACATTTCTGTGGCAGAAAGTTCTGGAATCTGAGAGGAGCCACGAATTTCCTTCCACCCAGCGTTCCCCCACGTCTCCCGATAAAAATGATACCTCACTTGTGTGGGTAGGCCTAGCGCCCGTGACAGGAAACGCCCCAAAGCGCAACGTGGACACAGCCAAATTGGTGGAGGAAAACATAGGTGTTTTTTGCAAAGTGCCTACCTGTAGATTTTGGCCTGTAGATCAGCCGCCACATAGGGAAACCTACCAAACCTGTGCATTTCTGAAAACTAGAGACCTAGGGAAATCCAAGATGGGGTGACTTGTGTGGCTCGGACCAGGTTCTGTTACCCAGAATCCTTTGCAAACCTCAAAATGTGGCTAAAAAAACACATGTTCCTCACATTTCTGTGGCAGAAAGTTCTGGAATCTGAGAGGAGCCACGAATTTCCTTCCACCCAGCGTTCCCCCACGTCTCCCGATAAAAATGATACCTAACTTGTGTGGGTAGGCCTAGCGCCCGTGACAGGAAATGCCCCAAAGCGCAACGTGGACACATCACAGAAAACAGACCTGTTTTTAGCAAAGTGCCTACCTGCAGATTTTGGCCTGTAGCTCAGCCGCCACCTAGGGAAACCTACCAAACCTGTGCATTTCTGAAAACTAGAGACCTAGGGGAATCCAAGATGGGGTGACTTGTGTGGCTCGGACCAGGTTCTGTTACCCAGAATCCTTTGCAAACCTCAAAATTTGGCTAAAAAAACACATGTTCCTCACATTTCTGTGGCAGAAAGTTCTGGAATCTGAGAGGAGCCACAAATTTCCTTCCACCCAGCGTTCCCCCACGTCTCCCGATAAAAATGATACCTCACTTGTGTGGGTAGGCCTAGCGCCCGTGACAGGAAATGCCCCAAAGCGCAACGTGGACACATCACAGAAAACAGACCTGTTTTTAGCAAAGTGCTTACCTGCAGATTTTGGCCTGTAGCTCAGCCGCCACCTAGGGAAACCTACCAAACCTGTGCATTTCTGAAAACTAGAGACCTAGGGGAATCCAAGATGGGGTGACTTGTGTGGCTCGGACCAGGTTCTGTTACCCAGAATCCTTTGCAAACCTCAAAATTTGGCTAAAAAAACACATGTTCCTCACATTTCTGTGGCAGAAAGTTCTGGAATCTGAGAGGAGCCACAAATTTCCTTCCACCCAGCGTTCCCCCACGTCTCCCGATAAAAATGATACCTCACTTGTGTGGGTAGGCCTAGCGCCCGTGACAGGAAATGCCCCAAAGCGCAACGTGGACACATCACAGAAAACAGACCTGTTTTTAGCAAAGTGCCTACCTGCAGATTTTGGCCTGTAGCTCAGCCGCCACCTATGGAAACCTACCAAACCTGTGCATTTCTGAAAACTAGAGAACTAGGGGAATCCAAGATGGGGTGACTTGTGTGGCTTGGACCAGGTTCTGTTACCCAGAATCCTTTGCAAACCTCAAAATTTGGCTAAAAAAACACATGTTCCTAACATTTCTGTGGCAGAAAGTTCTGGAATCTGAGAGGAGCCACGAATTTCCTTCCACCCAGCGTTCCACCACGTCTCCCGATAAAAATGATACCTCACTTGTGTGGGTAGGCCTAGCGCCCGCGACAGGAAACGCCCCAAAGCGCAACGTGGACACAGCCAAATTGGTGAAGGAAAACAGAGGTGTTTTTTGCAAAGTGCCTACCTGTAGATTTTGGCCTGTAGCTCAGACGCCACCTAGGGAAACCTACCAAACCTGTGCATTTCTGAAAACTAGAGACCTAGGGCAATCCAAGATGGGGTGACTTGTGTGGCTCGGACCAGGTTCTGTTACCCAGAATCCTTTGCAAACCTCAAAATTTGGCTAAAAAAACACATGTTCCTCACATTTCTGTGGCAGAAAGTTCTGGAATCTGAGAGGAGCCACGAATTTCCTTCCACCCAGCGTTCCCCCACGTCTCCCGATAAAAATGATACCTCACTTGTGTGGGTAGGCCTAGCGCCCGCGACAGGAAACGCCCCAAACCGCAACGTGGACACATCCAAATTTGTGAAGGAAAACAGAGGTGTTTTTTGCAAAGTGCCTACCTGTAGATTTTGGCTTGTAGCTCAGCTGCCACCTAGGGAAACCTACCAAACCTGTGGATTTCTGAAAACTAGAGACCTAGGGGAATCCAAGATGGGGTGACTTGTGTGGCTCGGACCAGGTTCTGTTACCCAGAATCCTTTGCAAACCTCAAAATTTGGCTAAAAAAACACATGTTCCTCACATTTCTGTGGCAGAAAGTTCTGGAATCTGAGAGGAGCCACGAATTTCCTTCCACCCAGCGTTCCCCCATGTCTCCCGATAAAAATGATACCTCACTTGTGTGGGTAGGCCTAGCGCCCGTGACAGGAAACGCCCCAAAGCGCAACGTGGACACAGCCAAATTGGTGAAGGAAAACAGAGGTGTTTTTTGCAAAGTGCCTACCTGTAGATTTTGGCCTGTAGCTCAGCCGCCACCTAGGGAAACCTACCAAACCTGTGCATTTCTGAAAACTAGAGACCTAGGGGAATCCAAGATGGGGTGACTTGTGTGGCTCGGACCAGGTTCTGTTACCCAGAATCCTTTGCAAATCTCAAAATTTGGCTAAAAAAACACATGTTCCTCACATTTCTGTGGCAGAAAGTTCTGGAATCTGAGAGGAGCCACGAATTTCCTTCCACCCAGCGTTCCCCCATGTCTCCCGATAAAAATGATACCTCACTTGTGTGGGTAGGCCTAGCGCCCGTGACAGGAAATGCCCCAAAGCGCAACGTGGACACATCACAGAAAACAGACCTGTTTTTAGCAAAGTGCCTACCTGCAGATTTTGGCCTGTAGCTCAGCCGCCACCTAGGGAAACCTACCAAACCTGTGCATTTCTGAAAACTAGAGACCTAGGGGAATCCAAGATGGGGTGACTTGTGTGGCTCGGACCAGGTTCTGTTACCCAGAATCCTTTGCAAACCTCAAAATTTGGCTAAAAAAACACATGTTCCTCACATTTCTGTGGCAGAAAGTTCTGGAATCTGAGAGGAGCCACGAATTTCCTTCCACCCAGCGTTCCCCCACGTCTCCCGATAAAAATGATACCTCACTTGTGTGGGTAGGCCTAGCGCCCGTGACAGGAAATGCCCCAAAGCGCAACGTGGACACATCACAGAAAACAGACCTGTTTTTAGCAAAGTGCCTACCTGCAGATTTTGGCCTGTAGCTCAGCCGCCACCTAGGGAAACCTACCAAACCTGTGCATTTCTGAAAACTAGAGACCTAGGGCAATCCAAGATGGGGTGACTTGTGTGGCTCGGACCAGGTTCTGTTACCCAGAATCCTTTGCAAACCTCAAAATTTGGCTAAAAAAACACATGTTCCTCACATTTCTGTGGCAGAAAGTTCTGGAATCTGAGAGGAGCCACGAATTTCCTTCCACCCAGCGTTCCCCCACGTCTCCCGATAAAAATGATACCTCACTTGTGTGGGTAGGCCTAGCGCCCGCGACAGGAAACGCCCCAAACCGCAACGTGGACACATCCAAATTTGTGAAGGAAAACAGAGGTGTTTTTTGCAAAGTGCCTACCTGTAGATTTTGGCTTGTAGCTCAGCTGCCACCTAGGGAAACCTACCAAACCTGTGCATTTCTGAAAACTAGAGACCTAGGGGAATCCAAGATGGGGTGACTTGTGTGGCTCGGACCAGGTTCTGTTACCCAGAATCCTTTGCAAACCTCAAAATTTGGCTAAAAAAACACATGTTCCTCACATTTCTGTGGCAGAAAGTTCTGGAATCTGAGAGGAGCCACGAATTTCCTTCCACCCAGCGTTCCCCCATGTCTCCCGATAAAAATGATACCTCACTTGTGTGGGTAGGCCTAGCGCCCGTGACAGGAAACGCCCCAAAGCGCAACGTGGACACAGCCAAATTGGTGAAGGAAAACAGAGGTGTTTTTTGCAAAGTGCCTACCTGTAGATTTTGGCCTGTAGCTCAGCCGCCACCTAGGGAAACCTACCAAACCTGTGCATTTCTGAAAACTAGAGACCTAGGGGAATCCAAGATGGGGTGACTTGTGTGGCTCGGACCAGGTTCTGTTACCCAGAATCCTTTGCAAACCTCAAAATTTGGCTAAAAAAACACATGTTCCTCACATTTCTGTGGCAGAAAGTTCTGGAATCTGAGAGGAGCCACGAATTTCCTTCCACCCAGCGTTCCCCCATGTCTCCCGATAAAAATGATACCTCACTTGTGTGGGTAGGCCTAGCGCCCGTGACAGGAAATGCCCCAAAGCGCAACGTGGACACATCACAGAAAACAGACCTGTTTTTAGCAAAGTGCCTACCTGCAGATTTTGGCCTGTAGCTCAGCCGCCACCTAGGGAAACCTACCAAACCTGTGCATTTCTGAAAACTAGAGACCTAGGGGAATCCAAGATGGGGTGACTTGTGTGGCTCGGACCAGGTTCTGTTACCCAGAATCCTTTGCAAACCTCAAAATTTGGCTAAAAAAACACATGTTCCTCACATTTCTGTGGCAGAAAGTTCTGGAATCTGAGAGGAGCCACGAATTTCCTTCCACCCAGCGTTCCCCCACGTCTCCCGATAAAAATGATACCTCACTTGTGTGGGTAGGCCTAGCGCCCGTGACAGGAAATGCCCCAAAGCGCAACGTGGACACATCACAGAAAACAGACCTGTTTTTAGCAAAGTGCCTACCTGCAGATTTTGGCCTGTAGCTCAGCCGCCACCTAGGGAAACCTACCAAACCTGTGCATTTCTGAAAACTAGAGACCTAGGGGAATCCAAGATGGGGTGACTTGTGTGGCTCGGACCAGGTTCTGTTACCCAGAATCCTTTGCAAACCTCAAAATTTGGCTAAAAAAACACATGTTCCTCACATTTCTGTGGCAGAAAGTTCTGGAATCTGAGAGGAGCCACAAATTTCCTTCCACCCAGCGTTCCCCCACGTCTCCCGATAAAAATGATACCTCACTTGTGTGGGTAGGCCTAGCGCCCGTGACAGGATATGCCCCAAAACGCAACGTGGACACATCACATTTTTACATTGAAAACAGTGCCTACCTGTAGATTTTGGCCTCTAGCTCAGCCGGCACCTAGGGAAACCTACCAAACCTGTGCATTTCTGAAAACTAGAGACCTAGGGGAATCCAAGATGGGGTGACTTGTGTGGCTCGAACCAGGTTCTGTTACCCAGAATCCTTTGCAAACCTCAAAATTTGGCTAAAAAAACACATGTTCCTCACATTTCTGTGGCAGAAAGTTCTGGAATCTGAGAGGAGCCACGAATTTCCTTCCACCCAGCGTTCCCCCACGTCTCCCGATAAAAACGATACCTCACTTGTGTGGGTAGGCCTAGCGCCCGCGACAGGAAACGCCCCAAACCGCAACGTGGACTCATCCAAATTTGTGAAGGAAAACAGACCTGTTTTTAGCAAAGTGCCTACCTGCAGATTTTGGCCTGTAGCTCAGCCGCCACCTAGGGAAACCTACCAAACCTGTGCATTTCTGAAAACTAGAGACCTAGGGGAATCCAAGATGGGGTGACTTGTGTGGCTCGGACCAGGTTCTGTTACCCAGAATCCTTTGCAAACCTCAAAATTTGGCTAAAAAAACACATGTTCCTCACATTTCTGTGGCAGAAAGTTCTGGAATCTGAGAGGAGCCACGAATTTCCTTCCACCCAGCGTTCCCCCACGTCTCCCGATAAAAATGATACCTCACTTGTGTGGGTAGGCCTAGCGCCCGTGACAGGAAATGCCCCAAAGCGCAACGTGGACACATCACAGAAAACAGACCTGTTTTTAGCAAAGTGCCTACCTGCAGATTTTGGCCTGTAGCTCAGCCGCCACCTAGGGAAACCTACCAAACCTGTGCATTTCTGAAAACTAGAGACCTAGGGGAATCCAAGATGGGGTGACTTGTGTGGCTCGGACCAGGTTCTGTTACCCAGAATCCTTTGCAAACCTCAAAATTTGGCTAAAAAAACACATGTTCCTCACATTTCTGTGGCAGAAAGTTCTGGAATCTGAGAGGAGCCACAAATTTCCTTCCACCCAGCGTTCCCCCACGTCTCCCGATAAAAATGATACCTCACTTGTGTGGGTAGGCCTAGCGCCCGTGACAGGATATGCCCCAAAACGCAACGTGGACACATCACATTTTTACATTGAAAACAGTGCCTACCTGTAGATTTTGGCCTCTAGCTCAGCCGGCACCTAGGGAAACCTACCAAACCTGTGCATTTCTGAAAACTAGAGACCTAGGGGAATCCAAGATGGGGTGACTTGTGTGGCTCGGACCAGGTTCTGTTACCCAGAATCCTTTGCAAACCTCAAAATTTGGCTAAAAAAACACATGTTCCTAACATTTCTGTGGCAGAAAGTTCTGGAATCTGAGAGGAGCCACGAATTTCCTTCCACCCAGCGTTCCCCCACGTCTCCCGATAAAAACGATACCTCACTTGTGTGGGTAGGCCTAGCGCCCGCGACAGGAAACGCCCCAAACCGCAACGTGGACACATCCAAATTTGTGAAGGAAAACAGAGGTGTTTTTTGCAAAGTGCCTACCTGTAGATTTTGGCCTGTAGCTCAGCCGCCACCTAGGGAAACCTACCAAACCTGTGCATTTCTGAAAACTAGAGACCTAGGGGAATCCAAGATGGGGTGACTTGTGTGGCTCGGACCAGGTTCTGTTACCCAGAATCCTTTGCAAACCTCAAAATTTGGCTAAAAAAACACATGTTCCTCACATTTCTGTGGCAGAAAGTTCTGGAATCTGAGAGGAGCCACAAATTTCCTTCCACCCAGCGTTCCCCCACGTCTCCCGATAAAAATGATACCTCACTTGTGTGGGTAGGCCTAGCGCCCGTGACAGGAAATGCCCCAAAGCGCAACGTGGACACATCACAGAAAACAGACCTGTTTTTAGCAAAGTGCCTACCTGCAGATTTTGGCCTGTAGCTCAGCCGCCACCTATGGAAACCTACCAAACCTGTGCATTTCTGAAAACTAGAGAACTAGGGGAATCCAAGATGGGGTGACTTGTGTGGCTTGGACCAGGTTCTGTTACCCAGAATCCTTTGCAAACCTCAAAATTTGGCTAAAAAAACACATGTTCCTAACATTTCTGTGGCAGAAAGTTCTGGAATCTGAGAGGAGCCACGAATTTCCTTCCACCCAGCGTTCCACCACGTCTCCCGATAAAAATGATACCTCACTTGTGTGGGTAGGCCTAGCGCCCGCGACAGGAAACGCCCCAAAGCGCAACGTGGACACAGCCAAATTGGTGAAGGAAAACAGAGGTGTTTTTTGCAAAGTGCCTACCTGTAGATTTTGGCCTGTAGCTCAGACGCCACCTAGGGAAACCTACCAAACCTGTGCATTTCTGAAAACTAGAGACCTAGGGCAATCCAAGATGGGGTGACTTGTGTGGCTCGGACCAGGTTCTGTTACCCAGAATCCTTTGCAAACCTCAAAATTTGGCTAAAAAAACACATGTTCCTCACATTTCTGTGGCAGAAAGTTCTGGAATCTGAGAGGAGCCACGAATTTCCTTCCACCCAGCGTTCCCCCACGTCTCCCGATAAAAATGATACCTCACTTGTGTGGGTAGGCCTAGCGCCCGCGACAGGAAACGCCCCAAACCGCAACGTGGACACATCCAAATTTGTGAAGGAAAACAGAGGTGTTTTTTGCAAAGTGCCTACCTGTAGATTTTGGCTTGTAGCTCAGCTGCCACCTAGGGAAACCTACCAAACCTGTGCATTTCTGAAAACTAGAGACCTAGGGGAATACAAGATGGGGTGACTTGTGTGGCTCGGACCAGGTTCTGTTACCCAGAATCCTTTGCAAACCTCAAAATTTGGCTAAAAAAACACATGTTCCTCACATTTCTGTGGCAGAAAGTTCTGGAATCTGAGAGGAGCCACGAATTTCCTTCCACCCAGCGTTCCCCCATGTCTCCCGATAAAAATGATACCTCACTTGTGTGGGTAGGCCTAGCGCCCGTGACAGGAAACGCCCCAAAGCGCAACGTGGACACAGCCAAATTGGTGAAGGAAAACAGAGGTGTTTTTTGCAAAGTGCCTACCTGTAGATTTTGGCCTGTAGCTCAGCCGCCACCTAGGGAAACCTACCAAACCTGTGCATTTCTGAAAACTAGAGACCTAGGGGAATCCAAGATGGGGTGACTTGTGTGGCTCGGACCAGGTTCTGTTACCCAGAATCCTTTGCAAATCTCAAAATTTGGCTAAAAAAACACATGTTCCTCACATTTCTGTGGCAGAAAGTTCTGGAATCTGAGAGGAGCCACGAATTTCCTTCCACCCAGCGTTCCCCCATGTCTCCCGATAAAAATGATACCTCACTTGTGTGGGTAGGCCTAGCGCCCGTGACAGGAAATGCCCCAAAGCGCAACGTGGACACATCACAGAAAACAGACCTGTTTTTAGCAAAGTGCCTACCTGCAGATTTTGGCCTGTAGCTCAGCCGCCACCTAGGGAAACCTACCAAACCTGTGCATTTCTGAAAACTAGAGACCTAGGGGAATCCAAGATGGGGTGACTTGTGTGGCTCGGACCAGGTTCTGTTACCCAGAATCCTTTGCAAACCTCAAAATTTGGCTAAAAAAACACATGTTCCTCACATTTCTGTGGCAGAAAGTTCTGGAATCTGAGAGGAGCCACGAATTTCCTTCCACCCAGCGTTCCCCCATGTCTCCCGATAAAAATGATACCTCACTTGTGTGGGTAGGCCTAGCGCCCGTGACAGGAAATGCCCCAAAGCGCAACGTGGACACATCACAGAAAACAGACCTGTTTTTAGCAAAGTGCCTACCTGCAGATTTTGGCCTGTAGCTCAGCCGCCACCTAGGGAAACCTACCAAACCTGTGCATTTCTGAAAACTAGAGACCTAGGGGAATCCAAGATGGGGTGACTTGTGTGGCTCGGACCAGGTTCTGTTACCCAGAATCCTTTGCAAACCTCAAAATTTGGCTAAAAAAACACATGTTCCTAACATTTCTGTGGCAGAAAGTTCTGGAATCTGAGAGGAGCCACGAATTTCCTTCCACCCAGCGTTCCACCATGTCTCCCGATAAAAATGATACCTCACTTGTGTGGGTAGGCCTAGCGCCCGCGACAGGAAACGCCCCAAAGCGCAACGTGGACACAGCCAAATTGGTGAAGGAAAACAGAGGTGTTTTTTGCAAAGTGCCTACCTGTAGATTTTGGCCTGTAGCTCAGACGCCACCTAGGGAAACCTACCAAACCTGTGCATTTCTGAAAACTAGAGACCTAGGGCAATCCAAGATGGGGTGACTTGTGTGGCTCGGACCAGGTTCTGTTACCCAGAATCCTTTGCAAACCTCAAAATTTGGCTAAAAAAACACATGTTCCTCACATTTCTGTGGCAGAAAGTTCTGGAATCTGAGAGGAGCCACGAATTTCCTTCCACCCAGCGTTCCCCCATGTCTCCCGATAAAAATGATACCTCACTTGTGTGGGTAGGCCTAGCCCCCGCGACAGGAAACGCCCCAAACCGCAACGTGGACACATCCAAATTTGTGAAGGAAAACAGAGGTGTTTTTTGCAAAGTGCCTACCTGTAGATTTTGGCTTGTAGCTCAGCTGCCACCTAGGGAAACCTACCAAACCTGTGGATTTCTGAAAACTAGAGACCTAGGGGAATCCAAGATGGGGTGACTTGTGTGGCTCGGACCAGGTTCTGTTACCCAGAATCCTTTGCAAACCTCAAAATTTGGCTAAAAAAACACATGTTCCTCACATTTCTGTGGCAGAAAGTTCTGGAATCTGAGAGGAGCCACGAATTTCCTTCCACCCAGCGTTCCCCCATGTCTCCCGATAAAAATGATACCTCACTTGTGTGGGTAGGCCTAGCGCCCGTGACAGGAAACGCCCCAAAGCGCAACGTGGACACAGCCAAATTGGTGAAGGAAAACAGAGGTGTTTTTTGCAAAGTGCCTACCTGTAGATTTTGGCCTGTAGCTCAGCCGCCACCTAGGGAAACCTACCAAACCTGTGCATTTCTGAAAACTAGAGACCTAGGGGAATCCAAGATGGGGTGACTTGTGTGGCTCGGACCAGGTTCTGTTACCCAGAATCCTTTGCAAACCTCAAAATTTGGCTAAAAAAACACATGTTCCTCACATTTCTGTGGCAGAAAGTTCTGGAATCTGAGAGGAGCCACGAATTTCCTTCCACCCAGCGTTCCCCCATGTCTCCCGATAAAAATGATACCTCACTTGTGTGGGTAGGCCTAGCGCCCGTGACAGGAAATGCCCCAAAGCGCAACGTGGACACATCACAGAAAACAGACCTGTTTTTAGCAAAGTGCCTACCTGCAGATTTTGGCCTGTAGCTCAGCCGCCACCTAGGGAAACCTACCAAACCTGTGCATTTCTGAAAACTAGAGACCTAGGGGAATCCAAGATGGGGTGACTTGTGTGGCTCGGACCAGGTTCTGTTACCCAGAATCCTTTGCAAACCTCAAAATTTGGCTAAAAAAACACATGTTCCTCACATTTCTGTGGCAGAAAGTTCTGGAATCTGAGAGGAGCCACGAATTTCCTTCCACCCAGCGTTCCCCCACGTCTCCCGATAAAAATGATACCTCACTTGTGTGGGTAGGCCTAGCGCCCGTGACAGGAAATGCCCCAAAGCGCAACGTGGACACATCACAGAAAACAGACCTGTTTTTAGCAAAGTGCCTACCTGCAGATTTTGGCCTGTAGCTCAGCCGCCACCTAGGGAAACCTACCAAACCTGTGCATTTCTGAAAACTAGAGACCTAGGGGAATCCAAGATGGGGTGACTTGTGTGGCTCGGACCAGGTTCTGTTACCCAGAATCCTTTGCAAACCTCAAAATTTGGCTAAAAAAACACATGTTCCTCACATTTCTGTGGCAGAAAGTTCTGGAATCTGAGAGGAGCCACAAATTTCCTTCCACCCAGCGTTCCCCCACGTCTCCCGATAAAAATGATACCTCACTTGTGTGGGTAGGCCTAGCGCCCGTGACAGGATATGCCCCAAAACGCAACGTGGACACATCACATTTTTACATTGAAAACAGTGCCTACCTGTAGATTTTGGCCTCTAGCTCAGCCGGCACCTAGGGAAACCTACCAAACCTGTGCATTTCTGAAAACTAGAGACCTAGGGGAATCCAAGATGGGGTGACTTGTGTGGCTCGGCCCAGGTTCTGTTACCCAGAATCCTTTGCAAACCTCAAAATTTGGCTAAAAAAACACATGTTCCTAACATTTCTGTGGCAGAAAGTTCTGGAATCTGAGAGGAGCCACGAATTTCCTTCCACCCAGCGTTCCCCCACGTCTCCCGATAAAAACGATACCTCACTTGTGTGGGTAGGCCTAGCGCCCGCGACAGGAAACGCCCCAAACCGCAACGTGGACACATCCAAATTTGTGAAGGAAAACAGAGGTGTTTTTTGCAAAGTGCCTACCTGTAGATTTTGGCCTGTAGCTCAGCCGCCACCTAGGGAAACCTACCAAACCTGTGCATTTCTGAAAACTAGAGACCTAGGGGAATCCAAGATGGGGTGACTTGTGTGGCTCGGACCAGGTTCTGTTACCCAGAATCCTTTGCAAACCTCAAATTCTGTCTAAAAAAACACATTTTCCACACATTTCGGTGACACAAAGTTCTGGAATCTGAGTGGAGCCACAAATTTCCTTCCACCCAGCGTTCCCCCAAGTCTCCCGATAAAAATGATACCTCACTTGTGTGGGTAGGCCTAGCGCCCGTGACAGGAAATGCCCCAAAGCGCAACGTGGACACATCACAGAAAACAGACCTGTTTTTAGCAAAGTGCCTACCTGCAGATTTTGGCCTGTAGCTCAGCCGCCACCTAGGGAAACCTACCAAACCTGTGCATTTCTGAAAACTAGAGACCTAGGGGAATCCAAGATGGGGTGACTTGTGTGGCTCGGACCAGGTTCTGTTACCCAGAATCCTTTGCAAACCTCAAATTCTGTCTAAAAAAACACATTTTCCACACATTTCGGTGACACAAAGTTCTGGAATCTGAGTGGAGCCACAAATTTCCTTCCACCCAGCGTTCCCCCAAGTCTCCCGATAAAAATGATACCTCACTTGTGTGGGTGGGCCAGGTGCCTGCAACAGAATAAGGCCCAAAACTTGTAGAGATAGAGAGGATAGCACAGCAAGTTTATAAGGACATATTCTTTTATACATCTTTAGACTGACTCTGCTTTGGGGACCCACATAAGTGAGGTGTCATTTTACTTGGGAGGCTGAGGGGAACACTGGGGAGTAGGAATTTTGTGCTGGAGTGGTGATCCTACGAAGAAAAGTAAGGAAAATATGCTTTTTTAAGCACATTTTGAGGTTTACAGAGGAGTCTGGGTAAGAAAATGTTGGGGGATCCACGCAAGCCACACCTCCCTGGACTCCTTGGGGTGTCTAGTTTTATAAAATGTCTGGGTTTGGTAGGTTTCCCTAGATGAAGGCCGCACACAGAACCAAAAACATAGGTGCCCTCTCCCCCCCAAACACAGGTAGTTTTGTAATATATCGTTTTGATGTGCCCACATACGTCCGTGATGTGCCAAACACTAAAATTTTGAAAAGAAACACAGTTAGGTTATGTGAAAAAGACCCCTCACCCACCAACCAAGTTGGTGGCATGCTTCATCATTGGGGTCCCACCTGAGGCACCTAGCGTGTCACAGGTGTGCTGCGACGCCTGATTACAGCGGAGCAGGTTTTGTCATTTTTACCACACATACTGGTTGGATTTGGCACGAGGGTGAGTGATGGTTCAGTGGATCAAATTTTACTAACAAGAGCTTTCACAAAAATGAAATGCACTGTTAGTAACTGAAAGGCAAAAAACTGAACCAATGACTCACAGCTCGTGAGCTGTAAAGCCGCGACAAGGCACCATCCGCTTTACAGTCCATTCACACAACTTTCATACATGACACACACAAGGCCATTCACACCGCCAGCCACGGGCCCAGCACATTACAACACTCACATCGACAGACAGCGCCACTCAAGGGCCCATCACTTACATACGCCCACATGCCTGATACAACAATCACACCAGCTGATGGGAGTGTGTGGACTGGTGTTTGGCTGGCAGTGTGTTGCAGTAGCCAACAGCAAGTCAATATGTACACTCTCAGCCAAGCCCCACTCCACCCACAATGGCATCATTTTTTTTTTTTTTTTTAACAGAGGAACCCCTAACTAAGTAGAAAGAATTACAAAACTACAAACACAAAAGCTCTAACTAAGAACATGACAGAAATGCTAACCATGAAACTAAACACATGAAAATACAAAACAGACATGAGTTTACACTCATGGTTGTTCCCAGAAATTCTTCTGGGGTGTGGTAATTCTTAAAACAAGCACCGACACACAGCCCAGGCTTTGAAGGACAATCTGGGCAGTACATTCGAGTCTCCCTCCGGATACCTCTTCGAAAACACACTCTACATTTCATAGCTGGAAAGTCTTTTTTGGGTGTGGGAGGAATGTGCTCAGCAAAGTGGCGATCTTTCAATCTAGCCACATCCTCCACCACTGCTCCTCTAGGAACTCTGGCCTGTTCCACCACAATAAGGCTCTCTATCACTGACTCCTGAAATTTCACAAATGTCATCTTTGACTCTGGAGACCTATCCCTAAACACCATAAAAGCATTGAAGGTTGCTAAGTGGAAGAGGTGAAGTGCTAACTTCTTATACCAAACGTAAGACTTACGAATAGCAGTATAAGGTTCCAACCTCTGGTCAACTCTATCTACACCTCCCATGTGCTTATTATAATCTAAAATGCACACAGGTTTGCGCACTTCAGCAACCTGTCCCCAAACAGTCACAGGGGAAATACTCTCGTCATGGATGGTACTTAGCATGTAGACATCCCTCTTGTCTGAAAATTTCAAAGCTAGCAGCTCCTCGTTCCGCAAGGCAGAGCACTGTCCTCTCTCAAGTTTTTTACAGACAAGCTCCCTTGGATAGCCTTTCCGGTTAATTAGGATTGTGCCACAAGCAACTGTGTCCACTCTAAACAATTCCTTGAACAATTGCACACCAGTGTAGAAGTTATCTACATACAAATGGTGACCTTTGTTGAACAGTCGTCTACCAAGATCCCACACAATTTTCTCAGTAACTCCAAAAGTGGGAGGACAACCAGGGGGGTCAATATTGGAATCCCTACCAGTGTACACACGGAAACTATACACATATCCTGTCCTACTTTCAGACAGCATATACAATTTAATTCCATATCGTGCCCTTTTGCTAGGAATGTACTGCCTAAAAACCAAACGACCATTGAAGAGGACCAAAGACTCGTCCACACTTAACTCTTTGCCTGGAACATAGACCTCCGAAAACCGATCTACAAAATGATCAAGGACAGGCCTAATCTTAAAAAGACAGTCAGAATCTGGGTGATCTCGTGGCAAGGCTAAATCATTGTCAACAAAATGCAGCATCCTAAGAAGAAGCAAATACCGATTACGACTCATGGTCGCTGGAAATATAGCTGTTGCCATCAAGGGACTAGTAGACCAATAAGAAGCCAGTGACGGCTTCCTTATCAACCCCATCAAAAAAGTCAAACCCAAAAACTTTTTTAACTCCTCCAAATTTGTGGGAATCCACTGGGCAGCTCTAGAGTGTGGCCTAAGTCTAGCAGCGTTGTCCCTCCGCATACAAATTAGTCTGCTCAACAATCTCTTCCAAAAACACATCATCCATGAATAACTCAAAGAAATTGATAGGCATAAAGTTCTCTGTATTGGCGTTACACCCCGGGAGACAGGAAAAGGCAGGCAACTCTGGCTGCTCCATGTTTGGGGCAACCCAGACATCAGGTCTTATAACGGGAAACCTTTCAGCCCCAGGTTGCTGCACTATTGGCACATCAATGTCCTCCTCTAAAACAGGCCCTTCATCTGCACTGAGTGTGCCTTCATCATCAGAAGATTCCCCTCCAAGAGAAACATCACTGCCAGAATCTCTGACTTCCTCCTCTGCCTCAGATGCAGAGTCCGTCTCATAGTCATGATCAGACTGTGACTCAAAAAGCATACCAACCACCTGCTGAGCGGTCATCCTGCGGCTAGCCATGATCTCTCCTGCTAAAATTAACTGGACAAATTCACCACCAACAACCAGCACTGTGTAAGACAAGTAACAAAGTGTAGCTTTGTTAGTAAGAGTTATAAACTCAAAAACTATACCGCTCACTTGCCTGAAAAAGCTTGATTCACCAGCTACTACACAGCAATCACCAATGATATCCCACTAAAAATAAAGAAAGAAAGGCAAATTAGAAATAAGACAAAACAAATATCATTGTGCACAAACCTAAGGACAATTTCACACACAATCCTGCATTTAGTACACCCCCTACAAACATGTCATTCATGCATGGCAACAATACTCCTTTGGAGAAAATTGTTTTTACTTACCTAAAACATGCAACTGCGCAAACTGCAGGTCAACCACCGCCAAAACCGCAAGGAGCCACAGCAAATAAAGCAAAAGCTTTGAACTAGAACAAAAAGGAGGAAAACATTTTTTATCACAAATGCAAAGACTTCTTCAGTTGACAAATACCCCAACATCAAACATTTAGAAATTGGTGCCTAAGTGGATTCTGCCATAGGGGCAGATGGGCCTACTAATAAAATAGGCCTGTCTACCCCAAGGAAGCCAGAAAATACCTTTAGTAGTGAGTCCCCATGGAGAGCGACCCTTGCCAAAGGGGACAGCCCTCAAACAAAAAAAAAAAAACACACACAACACTATCCCTGGTGCCTAAGTGGCTTCTACCCGCCTTGGAGGCAGGTGGGCCTAACAAAATAGTCCCATCTGCCCCCAGGGGGTATAGAAATGGGCAACAGGTCAATGCCCCCCTTGGGGGGGGGCGCCCCGTGACCAAGGGGACGCCCCCCACAAAAATAAACAAATAAAAAAAATCCCTGGCGTTCTAGTGGTTTCTGCCCCCCTTGGGGGCAGACCAGCCTAAAAATAATAGGCTGATCTGTCTCCAAGGGGTGCAGAAATGGCCTGGGTACATGTGCCCCCAAAGTGGGGGGCGACCCTTGCCCAAGGCCCCCCCCATCCACTAACACACACACACACACACACTATCCCTGGTGTCTAAGTGGCTTCTGCCCCCCTTGGGGGCAGGTGGGCCTAACATAATAGGCCCATCTGCCCCCAGGGGGTGTAGAAATGGCCAACAGGTCAATGCCCCCCTTGGGGGGGGGCGCCCCGTGACCAAGGGGACGCCCCCCCACAAAAATAAACACATAAAAAAAAATCCCTGGTGTTCTAGTGGTTTCTGCCCCCCTTGTGGCAGATCAGCCTAAAAATAATAGGCTGATCTGCCCTCAAGGGGGGCAGAAATGGCCCTAACAGACATGCCCCCCAAAGGGGAGCGACCCTTGCCCAAGGGGGCGCCCCCCCATCCACTACACACACAATCCCTGGTGCCAAAGTGGCTTCTGCCCCCCTTGGGGGCAGATGGACCTAAAATAAATAGGCCGATCTGCCCCCAAGGGGTGCAGAAAAGGCCAACAGTTCTCTGCCCCCTTGGGGGGGGCGCCCCTTGCCCAAGGGGGCACCCCCTCACACATAAATGCACATACCAATATAAATCCCTGGTGATCTAGTGTTTTCTGCCCCCCTTGGGGGCAGACCAGCCTAAAAATAATAGGCTGATCTGTCTCCAGGGGGTGCAGAAATGGCCTGGGTACATGTGCCCCCAAAGTGGGGGGTGACCCTTGCCCAAGGCCCCCCCCCATCCACTAACACACACACACACACACTATCCCTGGTGTCTAAGTGGCTTCTGCCCCCCTTGGGGGCAGGTGGGCCTAACAAAATAGGCCCATCTGCCCCCAAGGGGTGTAGAAATGGCCAACAGCTCAATGCCCCCCTTGAGGGGGGGCGCCCTGTGACCAAGGGGACGCCCCCCCACAAAAATAAACAAATGTAAAAAAAACCCTGGCGTTCTAGTGGTTTCTGCCCCCCTTGGGGGCAGACCAGCCTAAAAATAATAGGCTGATCTGTCTCCAAGGGGTGCAGAAATGGCCTGGGTACATGTGCCCCCAAAGTGGGGGGCGACCCTTGCCCAAGGCCCCCCCCATCCACTAACACACACACACACACTATCCTTGGTGTCTACATGGCTTCTGCCCCCCTTGGGGGCAGGTGGGTCTAAAAAAATAGGCCCATCTGCCCCCAGGGGGTGTAGAAATGGCCAACAGGTCAATGCCCCCCTTGGGGGGGCGCCCCGTGACCAAGGGGACGCCCCCCCCACAAAAATAAACAAATAAAAAAAAATCCCTGGCGTTCTAGTGGTTTCTGCCTCCCTTGGGCGCAGACCAGCCTAAAAATAATAGGCTGATCTGTCTCCAAGGGGTGTAGAAATGGCCTGGGTACATGTGCCCCCAAAGTGGGGGGGCGACCCTTGCCCAAGGCCCCCCCCCCCATCCACTAACACACACACACACACACACACTATCCCTGGTGTCTACATGGCTTCTGCCCCCCTTGGGGGCAGGTGGGTCTAAAAAAATAGGCCCATCTGCCCCCAGGGGGTGTAGAAATGGCCAACAGGTCAATGGCCCCCTTGGGGGGGCGCCCCGTGACCAAGGGGACGCCCCCCCACAAAAATAAACAAATAAAAAAAAATCCCTGGCGTTCTAGTGGTTTCTGCCCCCCTTGGGGGCAGACCAGCCTAAAAATAATAGGCTGATCTGTCTCCAAGGGGTGCAGAAATGGCCTGGGTACATGTGCCCCCAAAGTGGGGGGGCGGCCCTTGCCCAAGGCCCCCCCCATCCACTAACACACACACACACACACACTATCCCTGGTGTCTACATGGCTTCTTCCCCCCTTGGGGGCAGGTGGGTCTAAAAAAATAGGCCCATCTGCCCCCAGGGGGTGTAGAAATGGCCAACAGGTCAATGGCCCCCTTGGGGGGGGTGCCCCGTGACCAAGGGGACGCCCCCCCCACAAAAATAAACAAATAAAAAAAAATCCCTGGCGTTCTAGTGGTTTCTGCCCCCTTGGGGCAGATCAGCCTAAAAATAATAGGCTGATCTGCCCTCAAGGGGGGCAGAAATGGCCCTAAAAGAAATGCCCCCCAAAGGGGAGTGACCCTTGCCCAAGGGGGCACCCCCCCCCATCCACTACACACACAATCCCTGGTGCCTAAGTGGCTTCTGCCCCCCTCGGGGGCAGATGGACCTAAAAAAAATAGGCCGATTTGCAGGAAAGGCCAACAGTTCTCTGCCCCCTTGGAGGGGGCGCCCCTTGCCCAAGGGGGCACCCCCCCCCACATAAATACACATAAAAATAAAAAACCTGGTGATCTAGTGTTTTCTGCCCCCCTTGGGGGCAGATCTGGCTAAAAAGTAGCCAATCTGCCCTCAAGGGGGGCAGAAATGGCCCTAAAATACATGCCCCCCAAAGGGGAGCGACCCTTGCCCAAGGGGGCGCCCCCCCATCCACTACACACACAATCCCTGGTGCCTAAGTGGCTTCTGCCCCCCTTGGGGGCAGATGGACCTAAAAAAAATAGGCCGATCTGCCCCCAAGGGGGGCAGAAAAGGCCAACAGTTCTCTGCCCCCTTGGGGGGGGCGCCCCTTGCCCAAGGGGGCACCCCCCAACACATAAATGCAAAAAAATTTATAAATCCCTGGTGATCTAGTGTTTTCTGCCCCCCTTGGGGGCAGATCTGGCTAAAAAGTAGCCAGTCTGCCCTCAAGGGGGGCAGAAATGGCCCTAAAATACATGCCCCCCAAAGGGGAGTGACCCTTGCCCAAGGGGGCGCCCCCCCCATCCATACACACACAATCCCTGGTGCCTAAGTGGCTTCTGCCCCCCTTGGGGGCAGATGGACCTAAAAAAAATAGGCCAATCTGCCCCCAAAGGGGGCAGAAAAGGCCAACAGTTCTCTGCCCCCTTGGGGGGGGCGCCCCTTGCCCAAGGGGGCACCCCCCAACACATAAATGCAAAAAAAAAAAAATCCCTGGTGATCTAGTGTTTTCTGCCCCCCTTGGGGGCAGATCTGGCTGAAAAGTAGCCAATCTGCCCCCAAGCGGGGAAGAAATGGCCGTAGTAATTGCCCCCTAAAGGGGGGCGACCCTTGCCCAAAGGGCCGCTCCCCGCGTGCCAAAAACAGGTAACAACAATAAAAAAATACAAATCCCTGGTGTCTAGTGGGCAATGCGATCGGGCAGCAGGAATGCTCAAAGAGACACCGGGGAAAAGGAAAAGCCTTTCCTTTTCCCCGGTGCCTCTTTAGCCCCAACCCCCCACCCACCGGGAAGAGGAACTCACCTCTTCTATCGTCGCCGCACAGGAAGCAAATGGCTTCCTGTGCGGCGAGGATCCCATAATGAAGTCAGCGCGCGATCGCGCGCTGACGTCATTATGGGGGGGTGGGGGGGTCGGGGTGGAAGGGGAAGGGCTTCCATTTCCATCCCTGACTTTGGGGGGTGGGGGGGAAGCACACAGAGGGAGCGAGAGCGCTCCCTCTGGGCTGTGTGCCGAGGACGTAGTGGTTATGTCCTCGGCACAGCAGCACTGTGCCGCGGGACGTAACCACTACGTCCGCGGCACAGAAGGGGTTAAACAGGTTCCCAGGGATAAATCACTTTCCCAAAAAACTGTTATCATGTATCAGCACAGTCTCTAATAAATGGTACTTAGGTACCCATGGCAAGGGGTAGTACGGATGGGCCACTGAGGACAGCAGCACAGATGTGCCACCCTCAGGTACCCTGCATCCAAGTGCACTCAGCCCGCCATTGCTGAGTGGAGTATCCTGATGCAGACCTAAAATGCAAACATGACATAGCACACAACCTGTGTGACCTGTCCACTACACACTGCATGCACACTGCAGCCACCCATCTGCCAGGCTTTACAGTCCTAAGGCATGGTGCACTATAATGCATGTGTGGGCATAGGCGCATGAGCAATATGCCCCTACTCTCTCCTTGACAAACCTATGACATAGTAAGTGTACAGAGCAGATATTTTAAATGCATGTGCTGGACACTGGTCAGTACGATTTCAAGGCTACATGATAACCACTCTGAACCCTGGGTTGTTTGGTATCAAACAACTCAGAGGAACAAATCCAAACTGGTACCCATATTGGATTTATTGTAAAATGTACCCAGGGGCCACATTAGAGGTGCCATTACAAAAACTAACTAACCCTGGATTGGTTGCTGGCCAGTCCCAACCAGTCTGCCATCACCAGACAGGAGTCTGGATCCCTTGGGTGAGGGCCTTTGCTCTCTAGGACCTGAAAACAAAGCCCTTCCTGGGCAGAGGTGTTACACCTCCTCCCACAGGAACGTACACTGCGCTGCCTACATGTTTCAAAGGGCTTACCACACTTGAAACTTGACCTACAGCCATGCTGCTAGCAGCAGATGGCTGCCTCCATTGCAAACCCCACTTTTGGTAAGAGCAATGGCGGGAAAATGCACAAAGACTAGGAGAAGTGGCCACCTCTACCTGCACCCCCCCCCAAGTGTAGCAGGCAAGGTAACCTCTCCATTTCATTTTCTTCCATCTTGCATGGTGGGAAAATAGCCAATCAGGGTTAGGGATGTGACCTCTCCCCTCAGCAAATGGTCACATAGTAGGTGTAGGCACCCTAAAGTAGATGGTCCATTGGCCACTGCCAGGTACTTCCCTAAACGCCCCCTAAATGCAGTATTTAGTGGCCAGCCCTAGACCTACAGATCAGATTCAACAAACACAAGAAGGCCAGTGACAAAAAAAGATCAAAGGCTTGCGTCCTGCTGCAAGAATAAAAGGGGGCCCAACCCTGCCTGCTGCATCCAGGACTTGACAATCACCATTGAGGGGTCAATTTGACATCTGACCGACTCTAAGAAACCTCAGAGGATCTCCAACCTTCTAACAATTGTGAAGTACCTCCATCCAGAAGGAAGGAATCACTCCCTGCAACCAGCAAGCGAGATCTAGTGAAGCCCAGTTCACTGACCAAGAGCTGACCAAGGAACGAGACATAGCAGCCAGACCAGAATTCTCCGAAAAGACCCGGAGGACAAATGCTGGAAGTGTGCCAAGTTTGGTTGCACTGCAACCTCTAGTGGCTGAACTATGCAATAGCCAGTGGTACTGGATTCCCAAAGTCAGACACCCAGAAGAAAAGTCCATTCCAGACTTTCCGAGAACCAGAAGCAAGCACCAGTTGAGGAACTTCAGGGCACCCAAGATCCACCCCCAAAGTGGCCCTGCTGACCTGCAATCCACCATCCAAGTGACACACCCCCTGGTTCCAAAGGCTCCTTTGTGCCCAACTCTTGGCTGACCTAACTGCTCTGCACCTGGCCTCCCTGGCTCTTGCAACGGAGAATCAGCCATTCCCTTGCAACCTCCACACTCCAAGGGGACTCACCAGACTCACCTTTAAGCCCACCTATGCAGTGCATTTCCAGGTGGTCCCCCTTGCCTGCACTGCATCAGCGTCAAGACTTTCAGACGCTACTCCCGCTCCAATCGGAACCGCCCAAACTTCTCCAGGACATCTCGATGACCTCGACCTAAAACCAGACGGTGACATTTGTTAAAGCATTACCTGATTTTATATGCATTTTTAAAGTTTTCTACCATTGACTCCTAGGATGAGTAATTATGAACAAAAATACTATTTTTTCTAAAACTTTGAAAAATCGTAACTTAAGAGGCACTTACCCGATTTTGATGATCTTGGTTTTAAAAGTTTTGTAAAAATCTGAGGTATTTTTGTAAATTAGTCTCAAGTTATTCTTTTGAGTGTGTAGCCGCATTTATTAAAACTGTGAGTACAACAAATTCTTAGCACTTCTAAAGATTGGTCTACCTGCGCATCCAAGCTACTACAAAAATTAGAGCATTAGGTGGTCTAGTTTTTACCTCTGTAAACCAATGTGGGATTGCTCGGACTCTCTGCACATTGTTTTTGTACACTATATATAGAGAGCCAGCCTCCTACACTCTCTTCATAGTTATAATGCCTCTGTCCCCTTTAATTGGGGTTATCTTTTGCTACCCTTCCTATTATTGTCTGTGACCCCTGTTCCTACTCCCTCAAAGCTAACACGTGTCTCAGTCTCGGGTACAATATTTTCTTGCTTTCTTGAACAGCCCTTAGCTTTCAAGCACTTGCAGGCCTAACAGTTAAGAAAAAAATACAACCACAGGTCCGGTCCCTGAATAAAAATTAGCCGTTAGCGGTCTTAAGGTCTGGGCTCTGTATTTCCAAACGTCTCCTTTTCCTCCTGGTTGCAATGGTACAGAATTGCAGATCCACCTGGAACTTTCCATCAAAATGTATTGGGCTGGAAGAATATTTGGGAATGTGCCAATGAAACATGGCTTAATTAAAAGCGGCAAATCATTTCAAACTTTCCACAAGAGAGCCCCTTTGCAAGCTATAGCCACTTGCAAGCACCCGTCAGTGGCTGAAGGCTGCTGTCTGCCACGCAAGCGGTCTCATTTTCCCTTCAGCACAGTTGCGTGGCTTTGATTTGTTTGTAGGTCATTCGGTTGTACATATTTGCAAACATTTTTTTTTGTTTTTTAACTTTTTGGATAGGTTAGACTGGGGTTTGGGCCTCCTCCTCAGGCTCTATGTCAATGGCTGCATCATATCTCATATGTTGTTGTCAAGTAAATCTCCAGAATATATTTTCTTTTTGTGATCTGTTCCATGGCTGTCATTGCTATATACTGCTTGTGCCGTTTGAACCGAGAAAGCTCTATATGGAGTGAAGTTCGTTTTTTAAATTTTGGCCTCACTTTTGTTTACGAATATTGGCAACTTTTTATGTAGCACCATCAATGCAATGTATGTAAAAGTGCTATACATAGTGTTATATACAGCACAATTGATGAAACAGAAGGATACTCACAACATGCCATGATAAATCAAACCACAGGTCTGAAACTATTTTAAGTGACTCTGTCGTAGTGAGAAGACGGCACGAATATGCAATGGGGTATTTGAAGATAGGGTTGGTGAAGTCTTGGTGGATAGAAAGCTTGAGTGAAATGTGAGCAAGGGATTATATACTGTACATTTCCAATATTTGAACAGGTTATAGATTACCTTAGTGAAAAACCTTTCAAGACATTGTGAATCTGTAGGAAATATTGTTGCAAATTGGGGAGGGATATGAGCCCCACCACAGGTAAGGTGGTAGCCTTGATGAGTACTGGGCTTGTGCTTCTACATAACCCAAACAGAATAATTCTCCAAGACATACATACTTGAATGATTTCCGCATTAACAGTTTTGATGGCTTGGCAGCAGCGCCGGTACTATTCCCAAAGACAGTGTTTTAAGGTGTTGTATGTTACCAGCAACACATGGCAACATGGTTAAGAAATAAAAAACTTTCACATCTGCAATTAGCTTAAATACAAATACAAGAATGCAAAAAGGAAAATGCCACAGAATTGAAAAGTACAACATAAAGTTTATGGTAAAAGAAAAATGTAACTGTTGAATGCTAGTGGAGTAAACTGTCATATCAGAAAATATTCCAGTGCTTGATTTAAGCCAGTGGTTTCGGGCGTTTGGCACGGGCACTTAATAGTGAACACTGGCAATTATGATAGCTGCCACATAGTGGCACTGTTTGTCTAATTTAAAGATGTGCACAAGAACAGCTGTTTGTTAATTTAATACACATTAAAAATGACTAATACTTGTCTCCCGAGCTATTATCGCTTTGGAGTCCTGGAATAGTCTGAATTGTCACACTTGTGGGAGTGTGGGGCTCAGTAAATGTGTTGCTATTGTCATTGGCAGTGCTGGCAGGGGTAATGGGTGGTGCAAGTTGCTGTGGCCTCCAACAAGGGCCCAACCCCTGGCGCTTTCTTTTTTTTTTTTGTGCAAATTAAGCACTGCATCATTCCAAGCAAAAAAATTGAAATTGGGAAAAAGCTTCTAAATGTCCATCAGAGAGCTGACTAGGGTATGTGAACTGACTTTGGTTGTCCCATGAGTGAATGAAGTAGGGTGTTTCATCTGGTGACAGATTCTACATTCACAAGAAATGGTCAGCTTGTCAAACAGGGAAGTATTGCCAAAGCAGAACTTCAGTAGATCGGGCATATTGCTACAATCATCAGTTTGGGAAACAATCCAGCTAAAGAAGTAAAAGTAGACAAAGCAAGGCAAATCATATTTGCATTCCCACCTTTTCCTCACCATAAAAAGTGTAACACAGAGTAGAAAATTAGAATGCTGGGAGTTCTACTATAAGCAATAAAGTTGTTCATGGTGAATACTGTTTTGTATAAGACGTTTGCTCCAACATTCCAATGTTTGTCTTTCTGTCTCTCTATTTTGAATTTAGACCACTCTGCCTTCATTGGGCAAAATGTCCTGTATGGGAGGCTGTACAGTGTAATGATTTTTAATGTTTGTCTAGGTAGTATTTAAGTGTCTCTCATTCTGTTGGTCCAAATTAAGAAGCAAAATAGAGACCCAACACTTCCTATACCCATGAGATTTTATGTCCCCTTTAAAGAGACCCTAGTCTCTTAGAGTATCAAGCCCTCTCTGCCACATAAAGTGAACCTTCTTTAAAATTGCTAGAGACTATCCTTTATCTGATCCCATTCTGCCAAAAAATGTAGATTACATTGCACATTACTCTTCAGCTGTTTTCACATGATGTTACACCGTTTCCCATCTTTCCTTCTTCATGAAAAGCATAACATATATTAGAACATTGGAATGTAGGGAGCTCCATGAAGACAATGGAGTGGCTTACGAGGCTACACCCCAACCCGGCATCTCCACTCCACCAACCTCGCCCTCGCAACCGTCCCACACGTTTGCACAACTACAACCGGCGGCAGATAATTCTCGCACCTCGCCGCCAAGACGTGGAACACTCTTCCCACCCACCTGCACCAGACCAAAGACCTCCTTACCTTCAGGAGACTTCTCAAGACCCGGCTGTTTGAGCAGTAACAGCACCTCCCCCCCACCTCAGCGCCTTGAGACCCTCACAGGTGAGTAGTGCATTTTACAAATTCCTGATTGATTGATTGATTGATTAATAATGACTGGTAAAGATCTTTCCCACCAATATTTCAATATTTGTCTTTCTGTTTCTCCCTCTTTAATTTAGAACATTTTATCTTCAGTCTGTGAAAAGTTCTTATAGTTCTACAGCCCTTCTGCCTCAGGCTATGCCAGGGCTAAAGACCCTCTCCCTCACTACAGGCCCAAACCTTCAGCTCGGGCCTATAACTGAGGTTCAGGGCTTTCAGCCGGTATAGCCCTTGGCAGTGGGCTATAAGGGAATATTAGAACATTGAAATGGTGGGAGCTCCATTGAAGACAAAGAAACTGCTTAGGGATAGAAACGGCTGGTATAAGCCTTCTTCTTCTCAACATCCCAATGTTTGTCTTTCTGTTTCTTCCTTTGTAATTTAGAACATTCTACCATCAGTGGATGGGATATCCTATGAGTCTCATAGCCCTTCTGTCTCAGACTATACCAGTTGTAAAATGCCCTCTCCCTCGTTCTAGACCCTCACATGCAGCTCAGGCCTATAATTTGCTTCAGTGCATTTAACAACTGAATAACCCTCAGCATCTGGCAAGAAGGTTATATTATTACTACATTTTAATCCACCAGGATGATGCAGGTCATCCAATTTCTGAGTGTCAAATTGATGTGTAAATCAGCAAGAAGAAAGTACTCAAAATAAACGTATGTTGAGAACATATTTCTTTAAACTTTCTTTAATATTTCTTTAAATAATATATGTATTCCAACACACAATCGTTTCTACTACATAAGTTGTTAAATGTTAAATGCAAACATTGTTTTCAACAAAGACAATGTGCGTAGACTTCTACTACAAACATCTTAAGCAGACGCAGGATTTCAGTAAAAGTAATTGTGCCTGTATCATCTGTTATCATGTCTCCATTTAACAAAGTTCAAATACAATAAGCATTCACAGAGAGATTATAGGAATCCCTGAATCTTGTACTTCCATAAAAAATTGGAATGAAAAGGGTCGGCTGAAAAAAACTTTGCACAAATGGGACACACAAAAATTACCGCCTTTGATTACTGTGTCCAACATAAAATAAATCAAGGTATACATTAGAATAGCTATTGAGTTTTACAGTGTTGGCTATATGTTAATTAATTATTAGGGGAATTATGTCATATTGCAGCCAAAACACAAATGATAAATATGGGTGTGGACATTTGCTGCTCAGTACGTCAACTGTACATTTGCATTATAAATAAGTATGCAAATTTGCAAATTTTCACAAAAAGTTTCTAGCAAATAATGGAAAAAGTGCACGAATGGGATGCAATGTCATGTAATCATTTTGCAGAAGTGCACTGGTCACGTGTCAGTTGTTGGTTGCAGTATTCAGATAGGTATTGCCATGCATTAAAAGGAGGCTTCCATTGGTTACAATGGGCCTCTGGGTGCTTTGCATGATTAGCGTCAACATTTTTTACATTAATCTTGCAAAGCGCCGAACTAGCGTACAAATATTATGACACTAGCTCCCTAACTACTGCCATGGTGTGGCATATATTAAATACAGCATACACGTGGTGGCATTAGGGGGGTAATAATGGGTGCAAGAAAAGTGGCACTGCACTTGGTGCAGCTCCACTTTTCATAAATATGCCCCTAAATATTTAAATGTAAAACAAACAGCGAGGAATGAAAGATCTTTTGCTTCTTAAGAAAAAAAAAATTCAAGTCATTCATATTTGTTTTTTGACATTGCAAACGCTGTTTTCAAAGCAGCAATTATTTCAAGTAAATCTTCTCTGAGAATTGACTATTTCCAAATGGCACTCAAGCCTAATAAAATCTGAAAAATCTTGCATCTCTTTTTGAACTCTGATGTCGCCAGTCCTGAAGTGCATCCAATTTAGTCAGTCATAATGTATATGGAATGTGTAATACTTTTCTGCAGGACTGTTTCTTAAGAAAAAGGGGTGACTTAAGTTGCTATATGTAAAGCCAGGTTTATAAAATAAATCTGACATTGAGAAAAATGTTTAAAACATTACCACACTATAGTGCACACTCAGAAAAATGTATTGTGTGAAGTATGCATAAATTAGGTCAGTCCAAAATAGGGTGACCAGATTTTGAAAAGCAAAAATCAGGACAGGCCAGACTTCCCTCTCCCAATTTATGCATAGCCTTGTACATGTGTGCCTACATACACACATTATCTATCTATCTATCTATCTATCTATCTATCTATCTATCTATCTATCTATCTATCTATCTATCTATCTATCTATCTATCTATCTATCTTTCTATCTATCATTAAGACCTAGTTTCCATACTAAAAGCATTTTTTGACTTGGCTATATACTTGGCACCGTTTGACAAATCGTCATGAAATGTTTTTGAAAAGTGCCTTGTAGGGGCTAGTTGCACATGGAAAGTTTTGGGGTGACCCATCAAACAGGGGCTGAGAAAAAGGGGGGATAAAAAAAACTGTGTTTCCCATTTTAATTTCCATAGGGTCTTTAGACACCTACAGCCTGAACCGCTGAATGGAATTTGGCAGGAAGCTAGAGCTTTGTGTGCAGATCGTACTTTGTGTGATTTCGTGTAAATCTGTTCAGTAGTTTTAGAGGTATTAAAGGAAAAATAAATACAGAACTAGGGATGCGGAGGATCCGCATATCCTCCGAATCCATGCAACAAAGAAAGGCCCTGTTTGGCCACAATCTAAGAGAAAGGTTGTGGCCACTATTTTGTTTATCCACTCTGTGCATTGGGGGAAAAATAACAATGAAATGTGAGATAAGAGGTTAGGATACAGGTATCCTGACCCAAAAGAACAGTTGGAGGGGTCCCTGAAGTACCCCACAGGGGCAAAACAAAATCACCCAATTTGTTTTTCAGCTGATTCGTGGATCCCTCATGTAAATCTGTGAAAGAACTGCGCATCCAGCAGATCTGCCAATCCAGAATGGATACGCAAATCTGGAGTGGATCCATGAATCCAGAGCACGATGAAAGAAAAAAATTACACACATTCACTCAACCAACCCTGCGTGGGGTTGGCAGAATGTTGGAGGTTGGGTGTAGGGCCCTGCACTCAACCCTCCCACCACGCACAGTGAAAGACTTTGCACGGCTTGGGGTTGGCAGTACATAGGGAGCTGTACACAGGCCCTGCAGCCAACACCTACCACACACTGCCAAAGGCCATACACAGGGTGGGCTTGGCAGGACGTGCTGGGTTTGGCGCAGGGCCTAGATGGAGGCCAGGCCCTGTGGCCAACCCCCTATCCAATAGGAATTCACAGATAAGTTAAAGGTTAAAGGGACGTTATAGTTAGGAATTAGCATTTTTTTTAAAAACATGAAAATTCACTGAAAAAAACAAAGGTTACAGGGACGTTATAGTTAGGTTCTGAATTTACTCGCACAAAAACATAGAAATTCAGCTGTTATAGTTAGATGTATGTCAGGTAACTATAACTCAGGACATAAGGTAAGTATAACTCTCGCCTCCACCATGCACATTTTTCTCATTAGTAATTTTGCTGCAAATATTGCAGTGATATTATCAATGATGTCACTGAAGATGTTAAGAGTGATGCAATATATGGGGTAGTTAGCAGTGCATATATATAGTCACTAAAAAAAAAAAACAAAGGTTACAGGGATTTATAGTTATGCTCACATTTTAAACATCCGAAACCATAAAAATTCACCAGTTATAGTTAGAGTTACCTCAAGTAACTACAGGTTTTGCCCTAAGGTAACTATAACTTGCGCCCCCGTCATGTAAAGTTTTTTCATCAAAAAGGGTACTGTAAATATTACATTGATGTTAGCAATGATAATATTAATGATGCCATGAGTGCTGTCATTTGTGGGGTAATTAGCAGTGCATGGTGAGAGCATACTTGAGGTAACTCTAGCTATAGCTGGTGAATTTCTATAGTTTTATACATTCAAAATGTAAGCCTAACTATAAAGTCCCTGTAACCCTTGTTTTTTTAAGAGAATTTCTATGTTTTTTTTTTAATTCTATTTCCTAACTATAACGTCCCTGTAACTTTTGATTTGATTAGGTAGAGTTTTTTAGGCTTTGATGTCTGGTATACTTGTAATGACATACTTGGGTACAAAAAAAAAAGTATTTGTTATTTTAAAAATATATAATATATGTATATATATTTTGTTTTTTAAATAGAGGGAAATGAGTCTAGCTGGACTTGAACCCCCAACCCCCAATGATCAGTTTGAAGGTCTTCAACCTTGACACTGAGCTATGGGCTCCCTCGGTCCCCACTGATTTCTTTATTTTTTTAAATATATATTTTTTTAATCAAAAGCTCACGGTGCCATTGCTTCAGCAAGCAAGGAGCTGCTTTAACAGCAGCTCCCTGCTTACTGAAGTATTTCATCTCTGTTCCCTGCATGCATGCCTGCGTGCAGGGGAAAGAGATGAAAGCTTCGGATTTTGACATGGGAACCTGCTTTACAGGTCCCACTGTCAAAACCCAAAGTATTTGCTCTGGCAGCTTCAAAGCCAAGCCACAGCAAACAGCTATGTCCCGGGGTGGGCTCCCAGGGACATAGCAGGAGCTGGCCCTGGGTGGTGGAGTCCCAGGGCCATCAGAGTCTCTAACATTTGCATATCCTGGGGAGGTGGTAGTCCTTGGGGCTAATAGGGGTCCCAAATGGACACCCTTTCCATTATTAAGTATGTGCCCCAGGGAGGTGGTAATCCCCCAGGCAGGAGGGATGTGCATCCCACCCGCTTCTAATTCTTTATAGCACCAGTGAGATGGTGGTCCATGGGGCTGTGGGGGAGACCATTGGGCCTCCCCCACATATAAAAAACATGTTTACCCTGGGGTCGTGGTCCCCTGGGTGCAGGGGGAGCCATGCGCCCCTCCACTCATAATTCAGTGCAGCCTCAGGGAGGTGGTACTCCGTGGGGCAGCTGGAGGGGGCCAGGTGGTCCTCAATATATTGAATTACAGTGCCGTGGAGGTGGTGGTCCCCAGGGCTGTGGGGAGGCCATCAGGCCTTCCTCAAACATAAAAATAATTTTTGCCCCATGGGCGGCGATCCCTCGGGCAGCGAGAGGGGGCCAGGAGCTCCTCTTGAATTATTAACCAAATGCCCCCGGGACTTGGCCCACTTGGGGGCTTTATAATAACAAAGTGCAGGAGCCCACACTTTTTTTCTTCTTTATTTTACAGCAGATCCATGGATCCAACGTGACTCCATCCGTAAAATATTTTTAAAATGCTTTTTAGGCCTGGGGAGGGTCCCTTGGTCCAGAATGTGGAGGTCTAGGGATACAGAGGTTCTGCAAATCCGAAAGATCTCATGCAGAGATCCGACTGGCTGTCACCACTGTCAAACATAAGGGGGGCAGGTTAGAAATACCCAGACCCCCTAGGACTGGTTGTGGGAGTACCACAGGTATCACACCTGGGGCCAAAAAGGAGGATACGCAGCATTTTTTTTTAAAGCGCAGTCTCCTGAACATGTTTTTTTTGTATGTCACGGGTGTACCAGGTCTGGGGGGGGGTGTAAATATATTTAGGGGGAGGGAAGTGTGTGTGACCCCCTCCTCAGGTTGATTTTGGCCCCATGAACCCCATCCCCCTGAGCCAGGCCGATATTAAAAAGGAGGAAGAGGTAAGAAACTATAGTTCGTGCCCTGGCCATGCACTGCTAATTTCTCCACATATTACATCACTCATAACATCTTCTATGACATCATTGATAATATCACTGCAACATTTACTGTAAATTTATTGTTGATAAACTGTGCAAGGCAGGGGTGAGAATTTCTATGGTTTTGTGTGTGTAAAATCTGAACATAAGTATAATGTCCCTGTAAACTCTGGTTATTTATTTTCTGTGAACATATATGTATATATGTATATAGTTTTTTTTCTCACTAAAATAAACAAAGCTTACAGGGATGTTTTATATAAATATATTTATATATATTTATCTATATATATCTTTGGTGGTGTTGGATGAATCTTCTTGAAACTTTCTAAAAAAATGACAAATTAACTTCAGCTCCTTCCTGGAATGTGTCAGTGTGATCTGTCAAGTGGAGACCAAGAAAAAAGGGGTCCCAAAAGCAAATTTCCCCATGCATTTCCCTTGGAATCTTTCAAGAAGCACTACTGCAAAAAAAGGCTGAACAGAATTCACCCAAATTTGACAGGAAGCTAGAGCATGGACCACAGATTGTAGTTTTTGTGATTTGGTGTAATTCCTTTTAATTGATTTTGTGAAATTAAGTTCTTCAAATATTTGTAAATCTGGACATGTTGGGTCAGCAAGAGTCTTGTGAGAGGTCTGTGAGAGCAGAAAATCAAAATCAGAGTCCTGTGATTGGGCGAGAGGCCCATTTTCCCATCAGCTTTCTTGCTTCCGCAGGAGCGAGAGACTCCCATAAGTACCGCAAGAAAGAGTACTCTGATTCACTGGCTGTTGGAGGTTTAGAAATAAAATGGCCACCATTACTGTGTACTGAGAATGAACTAAAAAAGCTATTTAAGGGGGCAGGCGAAAGACGTCCTGTCACCCTAGTAACTCAGAGGAGGTCTGTAAGGCATAAATACTGTGATGAAAAAAAGTGTAGATTTTTTTATTTTTTATTTTGTGATCTTGTGGGACTCTCGTGGGATCATGAGAAAGTAGAAAGGGGTAGCCACCCTGTCAATACAGTCTACTAGGGACAAAGGCAACGTGGCCCCTTGTTTTGAGAGTAGGTTTATAAGGCATAAGTGCTGTTGTGAAAAAATATATAAATTATTTTTTTAAATGTGGGGCAACCTTGCCAGGCACTCACCTGATTGTGAAAAATAGAAAGGAGTAGGTGATCTCTGAATACACTCTACTATGCACACCTGATGACACTATAGGGAGCAGTTTTACTGGAGATGGTATTTGTTTATCAGAGTGTACTGTTCACACCCATTACTCTACTATGAACTCCATTCACCTTTTCAGGAGGTCTCAGTGGTGAGGTCAGCCCTCCCTACACCCTACTATGCATACCTGTGACACTAAGGAGAGGTCTCAGCAGAGATGGCAGTTTCTCCCTACATTTTACTATGCACACTTACCATATAGGGGAGAGGTCTCATTGGAGAGACCAGTCCCTCCCTAAAGTCTACTACACTCACCTGTCACCCAGGGAAGAGGTACAGTGTAGAGGACAGTCCCTCCCCACAACCTACTATGCACACCTGTCACCCTAGGGAGAGGTATCAGAGCAGAGGTTATTCCCTCCGTACACCCTACTACGTATGACTATCCCTATGAGGAGAGGTCTCAGTGAGAGGTCAGTCCCTCCCATCATTCAACTATGCACTCCCATCACCCAAGACAGTTATCAGCAGAGAGGCCAGTCCCTCTCCACAACCTACTATGCTCATCTGTTACCCAAAAGAGAGGTCTCAGTGGAGAGGCCAATCCCTCCCCATACCCTACTATGAGGCCAGTCTCTCCCCACACCCTACTACCCACATCCATCACCCAAGATAGAGGCCTCAACAGAGATTTCATTACCTTTTCACCCCTTACTACACACACCCATGAACCTAGGAAAAGGTCTCAGCACAGAGGCCAGTTTCTCCCCACACCCCAATAAATACCTCTCAGTCTGGGAAAATGTCTCACTGGAGAGGCAAGTCCCTTTCCACACCCTACTACATACACCCGTCATTGCAGGGAGAGGTTTCAGTACAGAGTCCAGTCCCTTTCTATATCCTACTATGCACACCCATCCCCATGGGTACAAATCTGATTAGAGAGGTCAGTCAGTCCCCACAACCTAGTATGCACTCCTGTTACCCTGAGGAGAAGTCTCACCGGATAGGCTAGTCTCTTCCCACACCTTATTACCTACATTTGTCATCCAAGAGAGAGGTCTCAGCTGAGAGGCCAGTTCCTCCCCACAATTTACTATGCACACCCGTCATCTATGAGATATAGATTAGATGTACGAGCTTGCAAGATTCTTGTGGGAGACAGACACATATATGGGTAGAAGCAACTGTTTGGGTGGTCCCGCAAGAGTCTTGTGGGTGTCAATATCCCAATGAAAAAGGAGTTATACTATGAAAGAATGTAAAAGTAGGATGGCTCTGAAAAGAGCCTTTATGTTTATAGTGTGTAATGTTCAGTTAGATGTACACTTTCATGCATTCCTTTATGTTATAAAGGAAGATTCTGTTTCCTTCTGCAGCAAAGTGCACACAATCTTTCCTGTAGATACCTGTCCTATGAAAACTGTTTTGACCATTGCCATTTTTGCCTTTGACATATATTACAATATACAAAGGCTGTGTGAGGTAAGAGAGACCCCCTTTGTGAAAAGTTCCCCTTCATTTGTGATTCAAGTACAACCCCTGTGATTGTGCCTCAGTTATTGCCACCACGGTGCACTATCATGGAGTCTGGCCGCTCACAATCAAAAATGCTCCTAACCAGTGGCAACAACTGATGCAATTTCATGCCTCTTGGTCCAATTCAAGCAATATCCAAGTTTGGAAATCCAAGATCTCTGTCAATAGCATACTCTCTAGCCCAATGAATGAAGCTGTGTCTTAAAATCCAGAGGAGAATCATGATGTAGTATGATGTAGTCAGCCCCAATAGGAGTGCTTAGTAGAATGAGTAATATTAAGGAAGAACAAGGAATTGCATGAGAGGGGCAAAGTGAGAGTTGCGGCGCACCCATAAAACAAAATTCAATTGTCCACCACTCATGATAGCCATTATTGAATGGAGTTATCACCCTTGGTTTTACTATTTAGGATTAAGTATTTTTGTGCAAACATCTATTCAGCCCAGCCAGCTTTTTTTTTTTTTAAATTAGTAAACAACTTTGACAAGAAGATAAGATGAAGATCATGAGCAGTGGGGGATTGGCTTAATGTACAGTACTAACATTTTACTTCACTTCACTGAAAAAAAAGAAAGGTTAAAGTAGCACTATAGTTAGGTGTGATGAAAAGATATATTTTTCTTTGAAAAAAAAAAAAAACCTTAGAAACTCACACCAAAAAAATCAAAGGTAAACATTACTTTGCAGTTAGGTGAATATGTCAGCACCAAATAACGTTTGGGCCGATCGCAGCCCCCAGGGAAACCACATCCACATATAAAAGTGATCTCTTGGCAATGCAAATACTCCAACCGACGCGTTTCAACTGTAGCTTTTAGGCAGCAATAAAAAAGTCAAGCTAACTCTTGTGATTATGTTTCTGCTAGAGAAGGATCAGACTTTTTTCTGGTGGCAGTTTTGATGCCATAAAGTAGTGCTGAAAGTTTATATGCCTGCTGCAAAGATCAAATCCGTATTTTATGTGAATAGCTGAGTGGATTAGTAAAGCCAGCCATTACCTGCACTATAATACAAATGAAATGTATGTGAGAGGGGGGCTATGGAGAGATGAAGGGGACTTTTGCTGGGTGGTAATGAGGGAATCAGAGGAGGGGGTCATGGGAGAAGGATCCCCGATAATGATTGTCGGACTGGGCGCCACAGGTGGTTAAAGCTGTGATGATGGGTATGTGGTAAGGTGAAGTAATAGTGTATCTTTTTTGTTTTTTTGAGTGTCTTGAGAGCACGTGCTGATTGAGGGTAGAAGTGAAGATAAGGTGACTGACATTTACTGTTGCACGCATCACACACACACAACTATCAGCAATTTTGTGACTGTCTACATAGGCTAGTGTTTGAGAGGGACAGTTTAGCCAGTAGCAGAGATGGCATCTCGTTGGATGACTGCTGCTCAAGCCATAATTTGGGTTATGTAAGACAGCTCTGATTTAGGATCAGAGACTGAGACAACAGATACTGAGACAGCATCTGAGGGATATGACAATGAAGCAGACTCTGGGAATTATTTTTCAATCAGAGAAGTCCCATCCGACAACTCCTCTTCCAGTGACTCTGGTGGAGTTTATGAGGACAGTTGTGCTGTCCCTTCACAAGCACAGTCTGTGCAGCTGGACAATAGCAGGTTAATTCAACTCAGAGAGCAGATGCATACGTCAGAAAGCACAGAGAGAGTGCTCTCTTGGGAGCTCCCCAATTTAGTTCAGCCCCAAATTCCATCGCCCAAATCATATTGTGAAGACATCATAATAATCTATCACAAAACAACCTGGTTTTGTAAGGCAGGAACCTGCGTTTTTGGTCCTGGATTTGGCAGCAATATAGGGAAACCTACCAAATCCAGACATTCCTGTAAACTAGACACCAGGGGGAGTCCACAGAGGTATGGCTTGTGTGGATTCCCCAAAGGTTCTTACCCAGAGTAGCCTGCAAATGTGAAATGTTGAATGAAAACTCTATTTTTTTATCCGTTTCTGTCACACAAACTACAGGAGTATGCTGGGATTCACAAAATTCCTACCATCCAGTGTTTCCCCACCCGTCCTGATAAAAGCACTACCCCACTTGAGTGCCTGTACCTAGTGCCTGCGTCAGGAATGGATCACCTCAGGGTCAACAGTTGCCCTTATGTAAGGACTAACATTGACCGTTGTATGATCCATTCCTGTCACTGGCACTAGGCCTGCCCACACAAGCGAGGTACCATTTTTATCAGGAGACTTGGGGGAATGCTGGGTGGAAAGAAGTTTGTGGCTTCTCTCAGATTCCAGAACTTTCCATCCCTGAAATGTGCAGTAAAAGGGTTTTTTAGCCAAATTTTGAGGTTTGCAAAGCATTCTGGGTGACAGAACCTGGTGAGAGCCACAAAAGTCACCCCATTCTCGATTCCCCTAGTGTCTACTTTCTATAATGTATAGGTTTAGTAGGTGTCCCTAGGCGCTGGCTGAGCTAGAGGCCAAAAAACACAGCTAGGCACTTTGCAAAAAATGCGTAAGTTTTTCATTAGAAAAATGTGATGTGTCCACATTGTGTTTTCCCGTTGAAGGCACGAGGCCTACTCACACAAGTGAGGTACAGTTTTTATTGGGAGACTTGGTGGAATGCGTGGTGAAAGGAAGTTTGTGGCTCCCCTCAGATTACAGAAGTTTGCAGCACCGAAATATAAGGAAGAAGTGTTTTTTTAGCTCAATTTTGAGGATTGCAAAGGATTCTGGGTAACAGAACCCAGTGAGAGCCCAACAAGTCACCCCATACTGGATCCCCCTAGGTGTCCACTTTCCATAAATGTATAGGTTTGCTAGGTTTCCCTAGGCGGTGGTTGAGCTACAGCCCAAAATCCACAGCTTGGCACTTAGCAAAAAACACATAATTTTTCAATGGAAAAATGTGATGTGTCCATATTGCGTTTTGGGACGTTTCCTGTCACGGGCACTAAGCCTATCCACACACGTGAGGTACCATATTTATAGGGAGACTTGGGGGAACACAGAATTGAAGAACAAGTGTTCTTGCCAATTGTCTTTCTCTACATTTTGAATTCCAAATGTAATACTGTGTGTAAGAAAGAAGTCATTTTGAGAAATGCCCTTAAGTCACATGCTAATATGGGGACCCCTTCAGAGATAAGAAAATAACCACTGTTTCTAAACTCCTCATCTTGTGCACATTTTGGAAATTCATAGTTTTCCCTCATACCTTTTTTTAGCCATTATATTTTACCAAATGAATTGCTGTATACCCGTTATGCAATGAAAACCAATTGCAAGGTGCAGCTCATTTATTGGTTCTCAGTAGCTTGGGTTCTTGATGAAAGTAGAAGACCTATATTGATTACAAAATCTATTATAGTTGGAAAAAGTAGTGAAAAAGTAGGGAAAAAATTGTACGTAAGAAAACATAGTTGGAAAGGGATGTTTTTTCAACTCAATTTCAATATTTTTTTTATTTCAACTGTTGCTTTCTGTAGGAAAATCTTGAAGGATCTACACAAATGACCCTTTCTGAATTCAGAAATTTGTCTACTTTTCAGAAATGTTTAGCTGTCCAGGAACCACTATTGGTTTCATATCCATTTCTGTCACTAATGGGAAGGAGGATGAAAGCACAAAAAATAGTAAAAATGGGGTATGTCCCAGTAAAATGCCAAAACTATGTTGAAAAATTTGGTGTTGTGATTCAAGTCTGTCTGTTCCTAAAAAAAGCTGGGAAGATGGTGATGTTAGCACCAAAAACCCTTTGTTGATGCAATTTGTAGAAAAAAAAGATGCTGACTTCTGAAGCACTTTTCCCCATTTTTCCAACAAAACAAACACATTTTAGCTTTATTTTCGCTAATTTCTTGGTCTCTTCCATGGAAACCCACAAACTCTGGGTACCTTTACAATCCACAGAATGTTGTTAAAAAGGACACAAATTTGGTGTGGATAGCTTATCGGACAAAAAGTTATGGGGGCCTAAGGGTGAACTAACCCAAATGGCCAAAAAAAGGGATCAGCAGTGGGGGGAAAGGGGGGAGGAGGGAAGCCCAGAAGCTAATTCATTGACTGTTTGGGAGCATATGATAAATGAAATAATTTATAACTAAACCAACAAGGTTGTTTGTACAATCAGTTCATTCACTTGGACACAGCATGAGAATACTGGCAGAAATAAATACTTAGTACTGGACAAAGCAAAGAACGGAGCATTTTCAACTGCCTCAAAAGACATGGCTGATAAGTAGGTCCCTAGCACTAGTGTTAAGATAATTTTGAGGATGAATATTTTGCAAATAGGTTGGTTAGGATATAGAATCCCCTATGATACAATGAAACTATGTAATAATTTTAAACCCTACAGTTCTTTTTAAGGTACCATAGCCCAGCCAGTAATTAAAATGCATTTCCTGTGTATTGTACATGCTCAGCCTCTGTACCGGGAGACAGGAAGATAGTATGGCAGGGAAGGAAAGGCATTGTCAAGTAGAGAATTGGTCTGAAGCGGTGTTCATTCTTCACCACAAACACCAGTGGCAGGTTAGATTCAGCAGCTAGAAACCTGGCATGAAGTTGCATGTAGAGCAGGTTGTCTCTAACAAAATGTACTCTATGGTCACATCAAAATCTACTTTTGATTTACTTGGCAAACACAACAAGCTTACGCATGGAGGAAACAGATACTGAGGTAAAGCTTTGTAAAGGAACTACGCAATCTGTAACACTTTGAACAAGTTATTTAAAACATATGAAATAGGATAACACTGTATCACTATAGTCATGTGCATTTTAGTAACTTAACCTGATACATACACACAAGAAGTCACTTACTTATTTAAGTCAGAGTTTAGCCCTACATAAGATTTCTTCATGGTAAAGAAGAAAACTGCATCATTATTAATTTATATTACGTAAGACACCCCAATATGAAACAAAATCACACCAAACACTTAACCTGGTGAGGTTGATGTAATTACATCATTTTGATTCACCACAAATGCGTTTTCAGTATCTGAAGTCAAACGTTATTTCTTAAACCACCAGGGTACTGGAGCCTATGTTACTATGAAATAGTAAATATTTGCTTAGGAGCCAGCCCTTGAAAGGCCACCATGGTTCGGCTTTGGGCTGGATGTGAGATCACCATTATCAGGGTGAGGACAAAGGCAATGGCTGAACAACAGTTTGTTTGAAGTGACTGCAACATAATAAACGCCCTGTGGTCATCTGGAAAACATTAAGGCCCTCATTATGACCCTTGTGGTCTTCTGACCACCAGGGCCACAGTGGCGGTTTCACCGACAACGGGCTGGCGGTGAAGACTGCCAAATTATGAGAGTGGAGGGTTGGCCTCTGTCAACAAGCCACATCCCTGCCTGTACCGCCAGGGCAGTTGGACCCGTTGGGCTGGAGATTAGCATCTTCAATCCGGCAGTCCAATGAAGACCGCTGGCGGTACTAGGAGCAGGCTTTCTGTGGCGATAGCACCGCCACGAAAACCCTGGCGGAAAGGCTACTGGTGACAGGAAATTTTGTTTCTGTCACTGGCAAATGACTCCCCCACCCCCACTTCCGGCCCAATACCCTCATCCCCCTCCATACCAGAACCCCCACCCCCTACCAGAACAGCATCCCCACCCCATTCTAGTGCAGCACTCCAACCTCTTCACCCCTCCCCCTTCTAGTACAGTGTCCCTTCCCCCACCCCCTTCTAGTACAATGGCCCCCACATACACGCACATGCACACAGACACCCACACGTACCCGCATACACTCATTCATGCACCTCGCATACACTCATTCATGCATCTCGCATACACTCATACACCAACACTGACATATATGCATTCACTCACAAGCATCCATACACACATTCGCTCACAAGCACTCATACACGCATACACTCACAAGCATCCATACATGCATTCACTCATAAGCATCCATACACGCATACACAGATACGTTCACACACGCATACACTCACCCATACACACACCCATACACATACCCATACACACATGCATACACACACCCATACACACACGCATACACACATCCATACAAACACCCATACACACACGCAGACAACACCCACTCACACACACACACACTACACCCCCCACTCTCCCACCTCCCAACACCCCTACCCTGCTGGATGCCCGACTTACCTTGTCCGGCGAGGAAGTCGTCCGGCAGCCGGCATGACCGCCAGCACAACTACTGAAGGATTTCTGTCCAAAATGGGGCAGAAATCCTTCAGTACTCTTGAACGGGTGCCCACGGATTTGGTGGTCTTGGAAAAAGACTGCCAAAGTCACAATGAGGGCCTAAGTCGTGTTTGACAAAGTGAAGCTGGAGGACTTAGTCAAAACTGTCACTCACAAGCGCACTTTAATTGCGGTAAAGGAAGTAGGAGGAGAAATGGCAACAAAAAAGGAAAACAAGCAGGCTTGAAATACATGAAGCCACAGGGAGAGTCTGCAAAGCAAGCACTGTGCAGACAAAAGCTTAAAAAGACCCACAAACCAGAAGAAAACAGTACTTTGGCACAAAAGCTTTAAAAAGCACCACAAAGTGGATGAAAACAGTACTTTGGATTTAGGAAATGGATAAGAGCAAACACATGAGGAATGAGCATTGGTAAATGCAGGAAATATGCTACAGCCAATAGAAATGGAGGAAGAGTAAGTGGCAAGCACAGGAACCAATGAAAAGCAAGGGAGACATATAAGCCCCTTTTAAGATTTATGTTGAATACAATAGATTTCACAACCACAGCACAAGCGCTGTGCAGGTGAAGTCTAAAAAGGAAGGAGCCCCTGTGGCACCCCCTCTTATCTGCTCCGGGGACCTCATTCCCCAGGGCCACTTATTGAAACAAAAGGTAGTAGTGTGTGCAGCCCCCCTCCCTGAGCCACTTTACGCCCTGGGGACCACATCTCCGAGAGCTACACAGATATCTAAAAAAGAGAGGGGGTCTGCATGGCCCCCCCTTACCTAAGCCAATAATGGGTTTCACAGGTTTTATATATATTGTAAGGATATGCCTCCTTGGCGTAGTTGCCCCCTGACGTTTTTCCTTTGCTGATGCCAAGTTATGATTTGAAAGTGTGCTGGGACCCTGCTAACCAGGCCCCAGCACCAGTGTTCTTTCCCTAAACTGTACCTTTGTCTCCACAATTGACACAACCCTGGCACTCAGGTAAGTCCCTTGAACTGGTACCCCTGGTACCAAGGGCCCTGATGCCAGGGAAGGTCTCCAAGGGCTGCAGCATATCTTATGCCACCCTAGGGGCCCCTCACTCAGCACATACACACTGCTTGCCAGCTTGTGTGTGCTGGTGGGGAGAAAATGACTAAGTCGACATGGCACTCCCCTCAGAGTGCCATGCCAACCTCACACTGCCTGTGGCATAGGTAAGTCACCCCTCTAGCAGGCCTTACAATCCTAAAGCAGGGTGCACTATACCACAGGTGAGGGCATATGTGCATGAGCAATATGCCCTTACAGTGTCTAAGCAAAACCTTAGACATTGTAAGTGCAGGGTAGCCATAAGAGAATATGGTCTGGGAGTCTGTCAAACACGAATTCCACAGCACCATAATGGCTACACTGAAAACTGGGAAGTTTGGTATCAAACTTCTCAGCACAATAAATGCACACTGATGCCAGTGTGCACTTTATTGAAAAATACACCCAGAGGGCATCTTAGAAAACATACCCGACTTCCAGTGTGGGCTGACTAGTTTTTGCCAGCCTGCCACACACCAGACATGTTGCTGGCCACATGGGGAGAGTGCCTTTGTCACTCTGTGGCCAGGAACAAAGCCTGTACTGGGTGGAGGTGCTTCTCACCTCCCCCTGCAGG
This sequence comes from Pleurodeles waltl, assembly GCF_031143425.1. Taxonomy (NCBI): domain Eukaryota; kingdom Metazoa; phylum Chordata; class Amphibia; order Caudata; family Salamandridae; genus Pleurodeles; species Pleurodeles waltl. Next base: position 184,835,303 of record NC_090444.1, on the reverse strand, counting down.
AGCCTCAAAGGCTCACCCCCTTTGTTACAGCGCCACAGGGCATCCCAGCTAGTGGAGATGCCCGCCCCTCCGTCCACTGCCCCCACGTTTGGCGGCAAGGCTGGAGGAGATAATGAGAAAAACAAGGAAGAGTCACCCCCAGTCAGGACAGCCCCTAAGGTGTCCTGAGCTGAGGTGACTCTTACTTTTAGAAATCCTCCATCTTGTAGAAGGAGCATTCCCCCAATGGGATTAGGGATGTGCCCCCCTCCCCACAGGGAGGAGGCACAAAGAGGGTGTAGCCACCCTCCAGGACAGTAGCCATTGGCTACTGTCCTCCCAGACCTAAACACACCCCTAAATTCAGTATTTAGGGACTCCCAGAACCGAGGAAGACAGATACCTGCAACCTAAAGAAGAAGAAGGACTGCTGACCTGAAGCCCTGCAGAGAAGACGGAGAAGACAACTGATTTGTCCCCAGCCCCACTGGCCTGTCCCCCTACTTCGAACAAAACTGCAACAGCGACGCATCCAACAGGGTCCAGCGACCTCTGAAGCCTCAGAGGACTACCCTGCATCTAAAGGACCAAGAAGCTCCCGAGAACAGCGGCCCTGTTCAACAAACTGCAACTTTCTGCAACAAAGAAGCAACTTTTAAAGATCACACGTTTCCCACCGGAAGCGTGAGACTTTCTACTCTGCACCCGACGCCCCCGTCTCGTCTTGCGGAAAACTAACACTACAGGGAGGACTCCCCCGCGACTGTAGCCAGAGTTGGCCCCCCTGAGCCCCCACAGTGACACCTGCAGAGGGAATCCAGAGGCTCCCCCTGACCGCGACTGCCTGTAACAAGGAACCCGACGCCTGGAACCAGCACTGCACCCGCAGCCCCCAGGACCCGAAGGAACCAAATTCCAGTGCAGGAGCGACCCCAAGGCGACCCTCTGCCTAGCCCAGGTGGTGGCTACCCCGAGGAGCCCCCCCCCTGTGCCTGCCTGCATCGTTGAAGAGACTCCTGTGTCTCCCCATTGATTCCTATCAGAAACCCGATGCCTGTTTGCACTCTGCACCCGGCCGCCCCTGTGCCGCTGAGGGTGTACTTTCTATGCCTGCTTGTGTCCCCCCCAGTACCCTACAAAACACCCCTGGTCTGCCCTCCGAGGACGCGGGTACTTACCTGCTGGCAGACTAGAACCGGGGCACCCCTAATTCCATTGAAGCCTGTGTGTTTTGGGCACCACTGTGACCTCTGCATCCCTGAGCTGCTGGTGTGGTAACTTTGGGGTTGCCTTGAACCCCCAACGGTGGGCTACCTTGGATCCAACTTTGAACCCTGTAAGTGCTTTACTTACCTGTGAACTTAACAAATACTTACCTCCCCCAGGAACTGTTGATTTTTGCAGTGTCCACTTTTAAAATAGCTTATTGCCATTTTCTATCAAAACTGTACATGCTATTGTAATTAGTCAAGGTTCCTAGAATACCTGAGTGAAATACCTTTCATTTGAAGTATTACTTGTAAATCTTGAACCTGTGGTTCTTAAAATAAACTAAGAAAATATATTTTTCTGTATAAAAACCTATTTGCCTGGAGTAACTCTTTGAGTGTGTGTGCCTCATTTATTGCCTGTGTGTGTACAACAAATGCTTAACACTACCCTCTGATAATCCTACTGCTCAACCACACTACCACAAAATAGAGCATTAGAGTTATCTCTTTTTGCCACTATCTTACCTCTAAGGGGAACCCTTGGACTCTGTGCATACTATTTCTTACTTTGAAATAGTATATACAGAGACAACTTCCTACATATATATATATATACATATATACATATATATATATATATATATATATATATATATACAAACTTATATGTTTCTGCATCACCATGTTGCTCTCAACTGACCTGTTACCCTTGGTTCGAGGGTTTCTTCAAATATAACCTGCCGTCAGTGAAGGATTGAATATTGTGTAAAGATAGAAGAAATCGATAATATTCAGAGAGCAGCGGCACAGGCCCTATTTAATGTGAATAATCTCTGGATAGTGGGACAATCAAAATCTACCAATGACACAGGATCTTTGACAGATTCTAATAAAATTGGAAAAATCAAGTAGAGCTGAAATTTCTAAATGGTGGGAAGCCACATTACTTCAGCATTATATCGATAATGGAATGGTCCCAAGAGGCTTAAGAATACACACTATGAAACACCGAATTCAATGATGCTTGAAGAATGGGCTGAAAATGTGGCCTTAAGCTCAAAAAGAATGCTCGAGATCCTGGTAAAGTATGCCTGGTTAAAAAGAGAAAGATGTTTGCCGAAATTGAATCTATACGGAATGAATTAAAGGAGAGATCTGAACAACAGATGATTGAAACATTTCAAAGTGAGATGGCAAAGAGACTAGTTAAATATGAAGACAATATCAAAAAGAGAAAACAGTTTAAATTTCAAAGAGACTGTGATGATTATGCAAAAGGAAGAACTTTAACATTCAAGCATAAATTTAATGTAGAGTGTGGCAAATTGGCGCTGAAAAAAATGGAAAAAACTACTGAAGAAAGATCCACCGATAGAGACAGCAACACAAGTAATGAAACCAAGATTTCAGGTGCATCGGATACGACATTGGGGAGTGACAGCAGTGCAAAATCAACTACTTTTTTACACCAGTACATACTATTGAGAAGAAGTCGACAGACTTCTCTGGATTTTAAAAAAACAAGCAGGAGGGGAAGCGGATCTATCACACGAAACAGGGGAGGAGGAAGAGGACAAACAGGAGTAAACAAAGAAGACAAAGACTTTGACAAAGGAAATGTAAGCAATGGGATAAAATAATTGGGGCAAATGGGAAAGACATATGGAATCCTCATGAAGGAGAAATATTGGTGGCAAATATAGTTGACAAAACCATTGTGAATTTATCTATGAGAGCTCTGACCAACTTGGAAAAACTAGTCTTACGCTTGGGGTTATCCTTCTGTCCTCTCCGAGGATTTGACTATATGAAAACTAGGATTGATCTATCCAAGTATACAAGAAAATTAAAATTAAATAAATGGTATGCCCTGAATAATTCCCCCAAATAGAAGGAGACTCCCATTACAACTGACCACCATATCGGATACTCTGGTAATAGGTGATATTGATACACTTACTACATTATATGAAAAGGAAAAGGAAACATTGGGATTGAATTGAGCAGCAATAATTACTAATGAGATGCTCGCCTCTCTAGGTATCATACACAATGATGTCTTTCCTAATAAGTTCAAGCCATCTTGAAACATCTGTCCGAATATGCCACATGATAGCATAGATACATTTCAAGAAGTTGGGACTAAGGAATTAAAAAAACTCAGAAGAAGGAATCACAATAAATGCAAAACTATTTGACTATGGAGCAGTTAAAGGCTTTTACATTCTTTGGCTCAGGATGATGGGATTATTATTCGTCCTGCGGACAAATGGGGTAAGAGTGTGGTCCTCAAGCATTAAGACTGCTGAATGATAATACGTTTTATGAAAAGGTACATAGATCAAGATATGTTGAGAGCATTGTCTCTCTGTGGGACAAATTAACAATATGGAAAGACAAAGGTATTCTTGTTTGGGAGGAGTAATGTTTCTTAAAGAAATAATATTGTAAGATACCGTTCCTTTATTTGCTTCCCAAGAAACACAAGGACCCTGTATATGCACAGGAAAGACCTATAGTATCGTCAAGAAATAGTGCTACTGAGAATGTCTCTAAATACATTGATGATATCCTAAGGAACTATGTACAGACCTTACCCTCATATGAGGTACCAAGGACTTCTTGGACAAAATAAACGGTATCCCTTGGGAATCCAATTTTCTTCTCATGACATTAGATGTGAACTCATTATATACCTTCATTAATCACGAGCTTGGAATAACAGCCTGTTAACATTTTCTTAGAGAGAGAGACCCATTAGACTATTAGATCATACCAATATGATAACTGAAATGATTAGAGATTGTTTCAAGAATAACATCTATTTGTTCAATGGGGATCTGTATCAACAGATATGCGGGACAGCGATGGGCACCTGCTTCGCCCCCAGCTTTGCAAATCTTTTCCAGGACTGGTAGGAGGAACAGGTGTTCACCATCATAACCATGATGAAGTTTATGAAACAAGTAGTTCTGTGGCTCATGTACATCGCTCATTTATTCATCATTTGGAATGGTACATAAGAAAGTGCAAGTGAATTTGTTTGAACAACAACACTTGGATCTTAGTGTTTACACATACTTTGAGTAAAACTCAGATTGAATATCTAATTTTTCTGGTTGAGGTAAGAGCAGGTATGATACACACTTGTCTCTTCAGAAAACCCACAGCTGGTAACAGTACGTTACATGCCTGTAGTGGTCATGTAGAAACGTTGAAGTGGAGTATCCCATTTAGTGCACTCCTGAGAGCTAAAAGGAACTGCAGTACCAAGATAATCTGTAAGGAGAAACAAAAGAACATACTTTTAAGATTCAAAGAAAGAAGTTACCCTATGTAGGTCCTAAATAAGGCAGTCAAGAAGGTTTCACTGACAAATATGGAGACCATCCTCTATGAGAAGAAAACATCAGCCCCTGATACTACCAAAAGAGTAATTTTAACATTCAATGGCAATTGGAATGAGATCAGACAGACACATATTAAACATTGGGGAATCCTTATAAGAGAATCCAGTTTTGGGTGAGATGGGTGAAAGAGCTTAGATTACATACAGGAAAGCTAGAACAGTTAAAGATTCTTTGGTTCACAATGATAATACATTAACTGAAGGCATTGGAGAAAATGAATTGAAGGGTTTCTTTCCTTGTGGAAGATGCAAAGCATGTAAGAACAGTTCAAACACTAATGAGTATAGTGGGGTAGGTGACAGAAAACGGAATATCAAACAGTTTCTCACATGCAGTTCACAATATGTAATATATATTCTCATGTGTTCGTGCTCTTTGAGGTATGTGGGCAGCACTATCTGTAGAGTTGGGAAGAGAATACATGAACACTTAAGAGACATAGATCATATATATATATATGTATGCAAATTAGGATAATTTTGAGATTGTATATATCTTCCTATTTATGCAACATTATGTGTACTCCGGAAAACATTTTGTTGAAGAACATTATGAGAATAGCCTGTGATTAGTAATAACTTTTTACTCTCTTTTTTATCTTTTTCTATTTCTTGCATTTTGTTTAGGTGGTAGCGAGATGGCCCTGGGTTTCTGTGGACATTTCCCTCTTCTCTTATTTCCTGGTGTTAGAGTACAATATGTGTCTTTTTATAAAAGCAATTTAATATTTTGGTCTTGTGGTTTATGAGGGTCTTGCCAATATGAGTTTTACAGTTTAAAAGAACTCACCAAAGGTATTAGCTGCTATATCACAGGAATTTTGAGATAGACTTGAAATGTATTCATATATCTGTCCAGCATGGTATTACACTGTACAAGATTGGCCCACTTGGGATTGATTGAGAAACTTTGAGAAAAGAAAAAAACGTTTGAGAGATAATTTGGAGACAACAAAGAACTTAGATTATGTTCTAGTTAAAACATTATACAGAGTACAGGGTATAGGACCTTTCTTTAAACAACTATAATTGAATACCGTAATGTACATATGTAAATGAGAATGATGAAATATATTGGGATGAGCTTTTTTTTAAGGTTGAATTTTCCAAATAATGTTCATTGTTATTTACGTAGATAGTTACAATGAACTACACGCAGCATACTAAGGGTATGAGCCCAATTCGGTTGATAATTATTGATTTACATATGTGCAGTAACAGCTTACAAAGGTGGTCTCTAGTCTGTTAATAACATGCATTAACGAATGGAACATCATATAATATAATTATTATTCTGAGATTTTAGCCGATTATTATGATCCAACGTATGTACTGTTTACCATTCTAATATGGCTACGATTTGCACAGGGTGTTATGTTTTTTGTCCTTCTTTTATGTTTATGTTTATCACGTATATACGACACTCTGTATGAATTGGATAGGTCAGATGATCAAGGCGCGTAGTCAGCCAAAACGCATCATTTTTTGAAGTAAAATCCTTTTTCTTTCCTAACTGAGTGGGCGTTTTTTGGAATATTGTGTAAATGGGATGCATTTATATGTATAGTCACTGAGAAAATCAAAGGTTACAGAGACATTATAGTTAGGTTACACACATAAGACCATAGAGTTTCAGCAGTTATAGTTATAGTTGTCCCAAGTAACTATAACTCATGCTCTAAGGCAACTATAACTCACGCCCCCACCATGCAGAGTCTTCTCATGAATAATTTCACGACAAATGCTGCAGTGGTGTTATCAATGATGTCATAGAAGATGTCATAAGTGATGTAATATATTGGGTAATTAGCAGTGAATGGTGAGGGCTCGAGATATAGTTACCTTAGGGCACGAGTTTTAGTTACTTGAGATAGCTATAACTGCTGAATTTTTATGGCTTTGTGTGTGTAAAATCTGAACCTAACTATAACTTCTGTGTAACCTTTGGTTTTTTTCAATGAATTTCTAAGGTTTTTTAAAATTTTATTTCCTAACTAGAATGTTCCTGTAACTCCTGTAACCCTTGGTTGTTTCAGTGATGTCGTCAGTGATGTCATATGAGACATCATCAGTGATGTCATCAGTAATGTCACTGACCATGTCATGACCATGTCATGACTGATGTGATATGTGGGGTCAAAAGCAGTACATTACGTGAGCGAAAGTTATCGTTAGCTCAGGTAACTATAAGTGCTGAGTTTCTATGGTTTTGTAGGAGTAAATTCAGAACGTAACTATAATGTCCATGTAACCTTTGTTTTTTTCAGTGAGTTTCTAAGGTTTTTTAAAAATTCTAATTCCTAACTATAACGTCCCTGTAACCCTTGTTTTTTCAGTGAATTTCTAAGGTTTTTTTCAATTCTATTTCCTAACTATAACGTCCCTGTAACCTTTCTTTTTTCAGTGAATTTCTAAGGTTTTTTTAATTCTATTTCCTAACTATACCGTTACTGTAACCTGTGGTTTTTTCAGTGAATTTCTTCAGTTTTTTAAACGCAAAGTGATTTTCATTATTATACATTAATCCAACCATTGCAGTGCATGGCCTTGGGCGGTGCACAGTGGCAGTTGGCCACAGAGCCTGACCTGCAGCCGGGCACTGCATTCAATCCCTATAACAACCAAACACCTTTGGCCATGTGCAGTGAAGCTTGGCTTCAGGGCCTGGCCTGTAGCCAGACCCTGCAGCAAACCGCTATAACAACAAACCCTGCACTGTGCATGGCCCTTGGCCATGCATGGCGGTGTTTGCCGAACCCCTATAACAACCCAACCCTGTGTGTCCCCCCTCCCTACGCCAATCTCGGACCCATGACCCCATCCCTAAAGGGCTGGCCTAAATATTTCTTTTTTTAAGGGGTGGGGGCCATGCGGCCCACTTTTTCAGACCAATCACGGCCCAGGGGAGGTGGCCTAATATTTATTATTTTTTGGGGTGGAGGGCCTAAATGTTGAGGACCATGGGGGGAGCATGAAAGCCCCCATCGTAACAGTTGACCCCCACCTCCTGTAGGAGCCAGCATTGCCGTCACAGAGAGGGAGCTGCTAGTGCAGTTCCCTCTCAGTGAGAATTTTTTTTTCCTTTGTCTCCTTGCCTGCACCTTTGCAGACAGGGAGACAAAGTAAACCTCTGCCAGCAGCGAGGGAGAGCTGTTTGACAGTTCTCCCTCGCTGCAAACAGTGTGTTTGCTGTGACTTGCCAGCAGTTGTCAAAGCTGCAGCAAAGCCTCAGCAAACAGCTATGTCCTGGAGATAGGCACCCTGGGACATAGCAGGAGCTAGACCTGGGGTGGGTGGCGGTCCCCAGGGCCATCACAGTCTTCCTGAGGAAGGCCACGAGGCCCTCCTCCAACGGAAAGCCCCGGATTGGTGGTGGTCTCTAGGGCTAGGGGGGCCCTGCACTAAATTGCCAAACTGCCCCAGGGAGGTGGCAGTCCCCAGGGCTGAAGGGGGAAAGCACGGCCCCACTGCACTCAATTTTGAAAGTCCCCCAGGGAGATGGGCTATGCAGCCATCCACACTCAATACCCACACTCAATGTTAAAAGTGCTATGGGAAGGTGGCAGTCCCTGGGGCTGTGGGGGGACTGCACGGCCCCTTACACTCAGTGTTAAAAGTGCCCCAGGGAGGTGGTGGTACCTGGGGCTGCAGGGGTACCAAGCAGACCGCTGCATTATTTTATGATTAAAGTCCTGGGGAGGTGGTAGTCCCGCTGCTGCAAGGGGAGGCAGCACCCTGTGTATATAAATCAATGCCTTCACGACCTGGCCAACCTGGTGGCTGTAAATGAAAGAAGCATGGAGTTTGCCAGATCCTACACGAATCGTGGTGAAAGTTTAAACAAAAATGCTTTTTAGCTCTGGAGGAGCCCTCTGGGGCACCAGAGCTAATGGGGTCAGGGTGACTCTAACATGGCCCTTTGTTTTTGTTTTTGTTTTACTTTTTTACTTGGCTTTTTGACTTGGCTTAAGCCGAGTTCCAAGATGGCTGCCAACACTTCCTGGTTTGAAGTGCTGGCAGACAATCAGAGCTGTGCATTTCCCTGAAGTCGTTGTGGCCAGAGATATACACATTTGTTTTCCCTTAAATATCTCCGAAACTACTGATTTACACCAAATAAGCAAAAGCACAGTTTGCGTACCCAAAACTCGCTTTCTGCCAAATTTGGTGTAATTCCGCCCAGTGGTTAGGGTTGTAGTCATGCCTAAAGAGAATATCTATATACAATTAGTGCAAGTAGAAAATAATGTTCTCTCTTTGTATTTTTACTAATAGTGAGTCAAATATTTCAGGCTGATTCACAAAGGCACCTAAGAGTACATAAAAAGCATTCATATGATACTTCTTTTTGTACTTATAAACGCTTTTGTGAATGGACCCAACAAGTGAACTGCAATTGCTTCTATAAAGGAATTTACTGTACTGTATTGAGTTAAAATGCTTTTCTCCCCATCAATCGCATATTGCGGTAAACTACCTGAAGAATATTTGATGCATACAATATGTTCACTGTATTTCGTGTTTTAAAGTCCCCACCCGCTCCTAGAACCTGATTTATTTCACAAAGTGATTAGATATATTTTAGTCACAGACTTGCTTGGCTCTATAAACCTCCTGTGAAAAATGAAATCATGTTAAATGTGTGTTTGAAAAATGCTTGTAAAGCCAGTGGAAGGCCAATATTTTTGTCTCCTGTAGTTCTTCATTTAGCGGAGAAATCTATTATGGACGTCTTGATTAAACTTGGCATAGTTTCATTAATTTAATTAAAATTCATCATTGTGTAAAGTCATTTGCTCAGTACTTTTTTTAAAAGCATTGTCCCTATTTTGACAGAAGACTGATAGGTCTGAAGCACGTTGGCCGCAAATCAACATCTTGAACCCTCATATGGTCAGATTAAATCATGAGTAATAAGTCTTGTCCTTATGAGAATTAGCCTGCTGTCTGCATTTCAAGAAAGAATTTCACAAACTGTCTTATCCGAGTTTCTATGGAGCTTTTCTGAGTCTGTCAGGACATTGACTGGCTGCATTGATCCAAATAAGCATCTTCATTTTTAGACTCAACACGCAGTCAGTAGTTAATTCTGTTTATATCATAGTTTCATTGGTGATATAAAAAGAGTGACTGGTAGGTATCCCATTGTAGTCTTAGTCCTCAATCCCTGTATGCTTCGTAAAAAACCGAGGGACATATTTATTAATCTTTCATGCAACGCAGGACAGCAAACAATGTTGCTGAGCTGCATTGCATGAAAGGGAGAGAACAGACAGAAATGCTCCATATTTATAAAGATATGAAACATTTCTGCTCTCCCCTTGAGCTGACCCACTGTGTGCAACCTACAACCAACATAGACACCCTTGCACACTAGTGCAAGGGAGCCTGTGTTATGGGCAGGATTGTTTTTGTGCTTTCCTGCACAGATACAATTCATAGAGGTATTTTCCTCTTCCTGCGTGCACTGCAGAATGCAGCACAAATGGAAAGAGAAAATAATGAAGAGAAATAAAGACATTTTTATTTGTTATACTTCAGTGTGGAAGGTGTAACATTTTGATGCATTCACAGGTGTGCTACCTTTAGTAAATCAGGGAATGCACCAAAATCCATGAGCAGATGCAAGGGAAAGCCAATGCTCCCCCATAGAATGCCTCTCAAGTGGAAATGTAATGTAAAGCAGAACAAGCAGCTATTTTGTGTTTGTAAATTCCAAATAAGCCTTGTGTACAATGTAAAAACAATGACAGGCTTAGTAAATCTAGCCTTGGGTTTTTATGGGCCTACAAACAATATGTATTCATGTTTCTATTACAAAACTAAAAAATACAAAAAGTTCTGGAGATCTAGTTAAAAACCTCAAGAGGGTTAAGAGTAGGCCTGAAAGAAATTGTAATTATGCTAGTAAAACCTCTAAAAAATGTCTCATTATGCAATTTTGTGCCATTTTTGCTTTCAGGAGATTTGTTAATATAGAAGATGTATCACTGAAATTACATTGTCTGCTTGAACAACTCACCTACTGTCAGGTGGCAGGATGTGGCAAGACTTAGGGCCAGATGTAGGAAGCCGTTTGCATGGTGCAAACTGCGAAAATCGCAGTTTGCGCCATGCAAACGGCCTAACGCGATGCACATTCACAAATTGCGAGTCGGTACCGACTCGCAATTTGTGAATGTGACTCGCAAATAGGAAGGGGTGTTCCCTTCCTATTTGCGACTCGCATTGCAATTCAGAATTGCTTTGTGACCGCGAATGCGGTCGCAAAGCAACTCGCAGTTACCACCAGTGTCACACTGGTGGTAACTCATTCGCAAAAGGTAAGGGGTCCCCATGGGACCCCTTCCCCTTTGTGAATGTTGCCCAGAATGTTTTTTCAGAGCAGGCAGTGGTCTAATGGACCACTGCCTACACTGAAAAAACGAAACCAAATGGTTTCGGTATTTTTTTCATTTTGCAACTCGTTTTCCTTTAAGGAAAACGGGCTGCAAAATGAAAAAAAAAAAACAGCTTTATTTAAAAAGCAGTCACAGACATGGAGGTCTGCTGACTTCAGCAGGCTACCATCCCTGTGAGTGCAGGGACTCGCTATGGGGTCGCAAAATGCGACCCACCTCATTAATATTGATGAGGTGGGTCTTTGCGACCCCATAGCGAGTCGCAGACGGTGTCTGAGACACCGTTCTGCATCCGAGATTGCGACTCGGAAATTGCGAGTCGGACAGACTCGCAATTTCCGAGTCACAATCTCGGAGTTTGCTACATGTGGCCCTTATTTCCGTGAAGTGTGAACTTGTGTGAAGAAAAAGATACATGACATATCGGTAAGCTATGTTTGGCTCTGACAGCGTCATTTTGAGTAATTTCACAGACTAGGGCCCAGACATACAAAACCTTTACATCAGGTGTGTGTTACATTACATTTTTAAAGCAATCCTGATGCAAATAGTTCAAGTAAGATTTACAATTCAATACAATTTGTGATTTGCGTTGGATTGCAACCTGAAGTAACACAAAATGATGCAATGTGCTGCCTTGCATTACTTTGAGCAAAAGGGGAATTCCATGGGTAGTGCATAGGCAATTCTATATAACCATCCTTGAGTTATGATGCTAATTCTTGGCTGCATTAAATTGTAAACAGGAATTTGCTCTAAAATCCAGTGTCTCCTTTAGGCAGGCATAACAATGAGATATGTTTTCATATCGCCTCGTTTCTCCCACTTTGCATGTGTGCTGTATTTGGGAAAGTGAATGAGACAACTCCATGTAGTAAAACTATGCTTTGGACAATGTAGGTACTCTTGTAAAATGATGCAACAGTGTCTGCGCTGGATCAATGCTGACAAAAGTGGACTAGAGCAGAAAGAGAGCAGAAAAGCGGTACATGTTGCTGGTCTGCTCTCTCCTGTTCACTCAAAGCAGTCAGGCTACTTTAACTGTTGACTTGCGCTGCATGACTTCTATATAAATCTGGACCTTTGTATTGAAGTTTGAGAAATTTTGTGAAAAAATAGACAATTTTGCACACTCCTAGTTAACACAGACATATTTTTGTCAAAAGAACACATACGTTTCTTGCCAAAAATGACCACTAAAATTTGTTTGTCTGTCCTTTTCCATTTTCAGACCTCATTGCAGATATCATTCAAAATGATGGCCTTCGGCATCCTATTTTGATTCCAAAATGTAAAAATGTATTGGCAGTGTCTAATTTGTGAAAGAAAGAGTGCCAGTACCCAATGCTCTTCTCAGAAGCCAGCGGGCCAATGCAGTTAAACATAGGTGTGCCTAATGCCATGGCAGGAAGTTTGAAGTCCACCTCATGCCTCTTTAATCCTCTAACAGGCACTCTCGGCCCATTTATCTCACTCTTGCAGGTTCCTACGTTCTCTCTCTGTGATGACTTCTCTGTGTTTCTGTTCCTCCATCTTTTCGATTTGTGTGTTTTCCCCTCTCTTGCTTCTGGGAAATGCCTGATGCAGAAAAATAAGTGCTGGTCCCTGAAACTAAGTGCTGGTGGCCCCCATCACCACATTAAACACTGTGTATCAGTATTTATACAATGCAAACTCTGATGGGGAGAAAAGGAGTATTGTACATTATGTGGAGTTTTGTGAGATGATCCAAGATCATGTTTATCAAAATGTAGAGTTAGATCTTTGAAACACACAATTAGGTTTAAGATATTAACAATTGCATTTTGTATATTCATAGTTTGGGGGCTCCAATACGAGTTGGCTCCGAAAATTACACAAAAGAAACACAAGGGTAGTAAGGGTACAGAATGCCGCACTTAAAGGTAGTAAAGCAATTATTTTTAACAAATATCTTAAGAAGAAAGCAAAGTCTGGTGCAAACTGGCCGAGTGCCCTACTACCCAAAAGGCACCAAACGGGTAACAAAGTACCCACGGGAAAAACTGGAACGAATTGGCCAAAGCACACAGAATATAGTGTCCAATAGTGTTGCAAGGATAAGGATCCCTGATAGTGTAATGAAAATCAGAGTAAGTATGAGGTTGAAGAAAAGTCCTGGCTCTCATTGGTAGATGATGTCTTTATTCGTGAGTGTTGTAGAACATAGCAACATCATAGATAGACAGCCTTAGTAACATCATAGATAGACAGCCAACACGTGTTTCGTCACACAAGTGACTTCATCAAGGCTTGATAGTTTAGTAAATTCAAAGTAGTATGGCTGCCCGAGGAGCAGCAGGGTTAGTAGGTGTTGGGTACGTAGGTAAGTTCAGGTATAAGCAGGCCCTGATAAGCCATGAGACAAAACCTTGTAGAGGCAGGCCGGAGAGGCGCGGTAAGCAGCCAAGGAGCTAAGACGCTATCAGGGATCCTTATCCTTGCAACACTATTGGACACTATATTCTGTGTGCTTTGGCCAATCCGAAAATTACACAGTTAAGCCCATTATGGGAAATAACATGCAGGTCTCAGTATAAACAGGACTATTTAGATAATATTTTCCACAATTTTCAGGCCCTATTCTCCTCACGCTTCCAACCTGTTTGCAGCGGGTGGTAAACATGAGCACCCATTCAAGTGATTTTACACCTGCACCTGACTAGAACTGTAACCATGCACACTGTTTATTCCACTGGGAGCCTGCAGAGCTACCTCTGTGCTTCTCGCAAAATGAGGTCATAAGTATGTCTTTAATGCACAAATTGCTTTAGGGAGGAGCACAAAAATGTACACTGTAGCCACAACACATTTTCTGACTTTTCTAATCCTAGAACATTTGTTGGGCTATACTGAAACTTGCTACTCTTGCTTGGATGGCTTAAGAGATTTCACTGATTTTATGGATCCTTTGTTATTAGTGTGTGAAATATCACAAATATGATGATTCCCCCAGGCCTTCCTTACTTTGACAAATGTTAGCAGGTAGGAAGATGCATTATACATCTGCCAGGGTATACTGAATGTCGAAAAAAACGAAAACCAGACATGTTTAGGTCCATGTAGAAGTTGAATAAAGACTGTGCTGCAGATGTAGATTTCGTCCACTCGCGTTTTATTCAGCATAAAGCATTTTAGGCCCCAAGCACCCAGCTGCCAAGGACGGCTGTGCCTCAAACAGTTGCCCCGAACCAAATGTCCTTCTAACATTCCTTGTGATTATGTAATGGTTACAGAACATTGCAACATCACCTGGCTACAGAACACGTCATCATCCATCACAAGTCCAAATAACTTCAAAAATAACAAACAGAAAATGACATCACTAACGTACAACAATTTGAAACGCTTTGTTACAGGAATAACAATAGGAATAACAAGCTAGAAACATCAACAGAAAGTTACTCATCTAAATTTAGTCCTGTAGATGCATAGGCTTCTTTCTATTATGCTGTGGCCTTCCACTTTGCCTTACTGCTTGATCCTCCACCAAGGAGCTAGCATCTTCATATTCAACAGAATAGTAACTGGCTACCTAGTTGAGATTCTGGGTCCTGTGGTCACTTGTTTTTACCATGTTTTTGAACAATGGCTGACTAAATTTAGAAGCTTTATCTTCCTTTCTCAGTGCTCGATTTGTATCTTGCAAATTGCACACCCCAGGGACATAGGAAATCTCAAATTCTAATTCCTGGAGTGCCACCATCCATCTGGGAATGCGATGAGAGACCAGATCAAATCCTTTCTTTGAAAAGACTTCCCTGAGTGGCTTGTGATTAATCTTAGTCACAAACCTGCTCCCTCAAAGAAATTTCCTGAGCTTTCTCACTGCTAAATATACTCCCAAGGCCGCTTTCTCCATTACAGAGTAATTGAGCTCTGCTCCTCTCAACCCCCTCGAGATGAACAATATTGCTCTGCTCTGGTCTCCTGATCTTTGCATCAAGACTGCTGTCAAGCCTTTCGAGCTTGCATCTGTCATAATTATAGTTTCATCTCTGATGTCAAAACTACCCAAGTCTGCTGGATCCTCCAGATGTTTTTTTTTTATGTGAGTTCCTTCTCACATGACTTGTACCAGACAAAATCCCTGCCTTTCCTAAGCAACTCCCTCATACACACAGTTCTCTCCATAAAACTGGGAACAGACTTGTTGTAAAACTCTGACATTCCCAGAAATGTTATCAACTCTTCCTTGTTCTGGGGAGATGGCAGCTTTTTGATGGTATACACTAACTTACTCTTAAGGTAAATACCAGAACCTGTGATTACAAGTCCCAAATACTCAATTTCTGACACATTAAAACTGCATTTTTCTCAATTTAAGGTTAACCCAAATCTGTGTAATCTCATCAAGATTTCACACAATTTTTCATTGTGTTAACTCACACTACTCCCAAGCACCAAATACGCCGTCTTGATAAACTTTCACCCCTCTACACCTTTCACAATCTTCTTCATTGCCTCTGTAAAATAGATGCCGTGGAGATCAAACCAAATGGCATCCTGACAAAATTGAAGATGCCAAACGGTGTTGCAAAGGCAGTAGGTTCTTGAGGTAAGGGGTGCAGTTTTATTTGATGGTATGCTGACATAAATTAAATTGAGTGAGGAAAAATGCTGGGCTCCATCAAGGGAGCACAACATCTTGTTGATATTGGAAAGTGGATAATGGCCCACCACCACTGTCTTAATGAGTTCCCTCAGGTCCACACATGGTCTGGCCTCACCATTGGCTTTGTGTGGCATCACCACATGTCCAAGCCACTCTGAGTCTTCCATCTCTTGGATAATCTCCATGTCAATCAGCTTGTCTAGTTCTTTCCTCATGCTTTCTGTCACCAACAATGGTTCACCCCTCACTTTTGCAACCTTGGGTTGGGCATTATACTTGAGTTTTATCATATGCATATAGTCTCAAAAACAACACAGATTCTTGCTAAACACTTCCAGACAGCCACACACATCACATCCCCCTGAAAGTGGGAAATTCCTTCACTCTGACAGGAGGATTCTCATTTGGGTCCAGATATCTATATATATATATATATATATATATATATATATATATATATATATATATATATATATATATATATATATATACACATATATATATATATATATACATATATATATATATATATATACAAGTCACTCTGGTGAAACCAACTAATTAGGGAATCACCTTTGATTGAGACATATATTTTAACAGGTATAATTAAACTTTATGTGTGTTCTAATGTGCGACTTTAACGTGCTGAAATGTAGTACTCATGTACATTTATACTTATGTTTTCTGATTATGGTATTATGTGAAATTGCATGTAATCAAATTTCAGTTACAATTCTTGTTCCATTTATATCTGTACGATGCACTTATAATCATGTATTTCAAATGAGCATTGAATGCCTTATTAAGTTAGCATAACCAAAGGGCTGAAACATTTGATTTCTTGTGTCTAACCTTCAACGTGGAGTTTTTCTTGTGTTGCAATATTCTTTCTTTCTAGGCATGTTCATGCTAGTCTATAGTTAATGAAAAGCAAGTTGTGCATTTTGAAGATAGTGGGACATGGGAGGATACTTTGGCAAGGACAAATGAGCACTAACTAACAAGAAGAAAATACTCCTGTTGTGCACCAGACACCATGAGACTTTCAAGGCTGCCCTGATGTTCGATTTGTTAAATGAGAGACCTGAGGGAAGTTGCCAATTTCAACTGTAAACAGAAGATGGAAAACTACTGGTACTGATGACGTGGACTTCTTGAAGATTCTTTGTTTAATTGGAATTGACCTAGTTAGACAAGGGCAGATTCCTTTGAGACTTTGAAGGGTCTAGACCTCTCTACTTTTATTCACTTTTTTGTGTCTTTATGCCATTCACCATCTCTCTACCAAAACCTTTACTGAAGTTTCTGTTATGCTGACACTTTCCTATACTTCCTGAGGCCTAATTAGGATTTCCCTATAGCTTAGTTTAGGGTATTTAGATTAAATGAGTTCCTCCAATGATTAGGCAAGACGACCACAACTTATATACTGATCAAATTTGGTTCCTCATATTTTGAATTGTTTCAACTGAAATTCTCAAATGGCTTAGGCTTATATGATTTAATCTCACATGACGGTTTACTTAACATCTGATGATGTTGTACTTACATAGCATGTTCTTGAAATTCATTCCTATCAGTTTGGCTTAATTTGTAATAAACCTTTGAACTTTATTTACCACCTCCTGGATTTAATGTGTGACAAAATAGGTTACACTATTAAATGATTTGAAGGGTGAGTTTTAACTCTTATTACTCCTCAATTACCACAAAAAATTTCCATCTTAAGAAGAAAAAAAAATATGGGCCCCCAGCATCATCAGATGGTAGCTGAGTGAGGACGGTTTGGGTTTTGAAGTAGTGAGAGCTAGAAATCCCTTTTTTAGATTAGTTAGTCCATAGAGGTGTCCATGTCCAGAATTTGGAAGATCAGCAGAGTTCCGGAGATTCAGGAGAGAGTAATTTCAGAGGAAGAGTGAGTATCAATAGGGTCATGAGTTGCAGCTTAGCTTGCAGTGCTTTGTGGAGTTTGGATGGTGCGATGTGGAGATGTTTTGAAGGTTGTGTGAGTGCGCTGTTTAGTAAAAGTAGAATTTGAAGCTGTTATCAGGTCCGGCATGACCTAAGAGCTCGGGATAGTATTCATAAGTATAGAAAACACTATATTGTAATTGTCTTCTAAGTTTGGTGATATTTGTCATAAGATGTCTTCGATTGTACAATTGATGTAGGGATTTAACTTTGCATGAATGTGACGTATGGTTGGCATAGTGTATCCTAGTGCACAGGGTGAATCTGTACCAATCTGAATGATACCCCGAAGGTCGAGGTTTCATTCAAGATGCTTGATTATTTTGACGTTTGTTTGTTTGGATACTATTAATTCTTTAGTAGAGCAGACCTTTCCTTAGTCCCCTCGGTTGGGCAATCTGTCAGTACCCATATGTCAAATCAAAGGTGCTTAGGAACATCGTATCTCCCAACATGTCTATGAGCCTCATCAGCTCAAGGAATTGAGTGAGCATCAGTCTTGGTATCTGAGTTCAGCCCTGTAGGGTCTGCACAGAACAAGGGTTCTGGGGTGGCACCTTTTGAGGTGGCTTTGGGTACCACCACCTCCAGGCTGGACCAAGGACTGTTGGAGTCCTCCATCACACCTAGCTCCAGCCTATTAAACACCTCCTGCTTCAATGCTGGCTTTCCCCTTATCAGGTACCCTGTAAATTTAATTTTACCAGGTATGCTGTCCACAGCATCTATGTCATGGTTAAAAGATTAGTGAGCCTGGGGTCAGTGAGAATAGAAAGGGAAACTGTCCCCCAGCAAGTGGCAACACTGCCTATGCTGTTCTAAGATCATGGTAGGGGAGAGGGTGACACCTTCTACTGACCCATCATGCTCCTTGGAATATTGTAGGTCGTGGAGAGGTTCACCTTCCTACTCCATTGTATCATCTGCGACCAGAAGCATGGTAACCTTGGTCCACCCACGCATAGTGGGGTTGAAATGATTGACATGCAGGACCCATGGAGGGTTCCTGGGAGTCCTGAGGTCCACTAGGTAGGTGGCCTTTCCATTGCTGTCCTTCACCTCATAAGGCTCAGATCATCAGTCTTGAATGGCCCTGATCTCTACTGGCTCCATCACCCACCCATTTTGGCCAGGCTGAAACTTGAGTGACAGTCTGGTAATGTCAGAGCTTTAAAACCTCCTGGCTGGCTTGAGGTTCTCAGCAGCCTTCTTTCAGAAGTGCTTCATCTGAATCCTGAGAGCCAAAATGTAGCTTACTACATCCTGAAGCGATTTTTTCAGAGCTTGCTCCCACTCCTCTTCAGCAGCGTGAGAGGCCCACTCACAGGGTGGCCATACAGGAGCTCAAAGGAACCGGACCAAACTCCTTTCTGTAGCACCTCCCTGTATGCAAAAGGAAAGTATGTCAAGAGAATATCTCACTTCCACCTCATGAGCGCTGACAGGTCCATAGTTATGCCTTTAAGGGCCTGTTGAACCTCTCAACAAACCCATTGACGTGGGGTATTGGGGTGCCGAAAACTTACTCCACACTTTCCCAACAAATACTTCATGGAGGCTGACATAAATGTGGTGCCCCTGTTGGACACCACAAGCCTGATTCACAAAGGTAAACTTACACTTTTGTGTTTTACGTTTGTTTGAAATTCACAAAACTGCATTTTAATCCAAAGTTTATGAGTGCAGAGACTCCTAAGTTGGGACAGAGAACTCCACAAATAAAAAGATAGGCATGCTGTATCTTTTTATGTGCAGAGTTCTCTACCCGGCCACAGAGTCTCTGCACTTGTAACTTTATGATTGAAATGCAGGTTTGTGAAGTCCAAACAAACATAACCTTACACAAAAGGGCAGGTTTACCTTTGTGAATCAGGTCCTATGTCTTTGGGGAATCCCATGTGGGTAAAAACCACCATCAGGGCCCTGGCCACTGCAACTCCAGTCACACCCCTCAAAGGTATGACCTCTTGGCACCAAGTGGTAAGGTCCAACAAGATCAGGATGAAAATGTTGCCTGGGGCAGTCCTGGGAAGCAACAACCCAATACTGTCAATGCCTACCCTTTCAACACGGTTGCTGCCAATGACAGGTAGGGCAACCAGGGGAGCCATTGACTTTCCTCCTGACTTCTCACTGGCCTGTTAGGTAGAACAGGACATGCAGAATGCATCAGAGGTCACTCATCTGGGGACAGTAAAAGTAGGTGACAAGCCTAGCAAAGGTCTTGACTTGCCCCAGATGTCCAGTTAGGGGCACATGATGAGCCACACCTAGTAGAAAGGCCCTGTAGCACTGGGGGACAACCAGCACATTGGTTGCCCCAGGCTCAGGAACCTTAGGCTCACTATACATGGGGGTCATTGTTCCAACGGATTAAATGATTTCCAAAGGTGTCACCAGCTGCCTGGGCTGCCTCCTGCCACCTAAAGTCCTCAAAAGTAGAGCACTTCTTCTGAGCGTTTCAAAATTGCTCCCTGTAGGGCCCCTCCTTCAGCTTGCCAACCAACCAGCTCTGGTGAGTGCTCCAGGGCAGTAATGTCCTCCTCCGTAGGTTCTGGGGCTTTGCCCTCAGGCTCATTCTCCTCTCAGACCATGGGCTTTTCAGAGGCAGGTTTCCCATGCTCCTTGCTCTTTCTATTTTTGTCCATTCTTCATGTCTCCAGGCCCTTTGGACTACCCTCTATGGCTGCCATTAACCTTATGGTCAGGTATATCCACTCAGGCAACCCTTACATCTCCAGGTAGGACATGAGCTCCACCTCCATCCAGAGGGTGTCCTCTAAGCCATTTCCAAACAGACTATCCACAGGCTTGGCAAGGTTCACAGCTACCAAGAAGGAACCTGAGACCCTCTTCCCTCACTCAAAGTGAACCAGAGCTACAGAATAGTGGCTCTCACAGTTGTCTGCTACCATAACCTGGTGGAACATATTAGGAATTACCTACTCTGAGGACACCCCTAAAGAGAACTTATAGTAGTCATGTTGGCTCATGTGTCTCTCAGAGCCTCCACTCACTGCCCATTGATGGTGATCCAATGCCTAAACTTAGAAGTATCAGTAACTGGGACAACCTCCTCTTCAAGAGCTACTCTAGCCATCCCCCCTGGTGTTTGCCCACCAGAAGGGACCTGTACCCTCTTGGGGCATTTGGCACCTCCCTTGATGTTCCCATACATATAGCACTCATGGCAAATAAGGAAATATTTCCATGAGAACTTTTCAGGGAACCTATTTTTTACTTTTAGTAAGGTTAGGACTAGGAATCCTTTCCCAGATAACTGTTTAAGGGCCTTTATAAAACTCTCTGCTTTTATTTTTGTTTCCCCCTTCTTTCATCTGGTGAACCCTGCCCACCATTTTGGTGATCCCCCCAGATACCTTCTTATGGACCCTGGTGCTGAGCCAGTGGATCCCCTCCTTAGCAAGCTCCCTGGGGCAGTAAGTTCACCATTTAGTAGGTGTTGATGCAGCTCTGCAAAACTATTACTGCACGTGCACTGAATGGCAATCAGTTTGTAAAGCCCTTTGTAATCACTCACATCACTCCCCTTCACCCAACCATGAAGTAACTTGCAAAGGGAATCCAAAAAGTCTACCATAACTGGTGGGACAGCTTCTGCCTGTCCCTGAACTTCTGCTTAAAATTCCCAGGGTGACACCATATTTCCAGACAAGGGTGCCCCTCATCCTGTACATCATCCCGCCCCCCCTACCCTAGGGCCAGTATTGCATCCCTGCCTTCATTTGGAATGTATCTCCAGGAAGTGGCTCCTTAATCCTCCTTAGCGATCCTGTACATCTCTAAGGCAACCTCATATGTCATCCACAGCAAAGTTAGGAACCAGATTTATTTTGTATGTGGATGCTCCTGTCTCCACTGGTCACTTATGTCCCATTGCCACTATTGCTGCTGGACCCTGCACATTGCTTGCTTTGATGTGCAGTTCCTTCAGACTCACTTCATAAGCCAGTAGTAGTTGCATTTCATCTAAAGCCCTATTGATAGTACACTCCTCTGCAGGACTCTTGGTAGGAGCTTCCTCCTTTGCTGCTTCCATTTTTAGTGTGGTCAGCTACAGATGAAACTCTTTCTGAGCCTTCCTCTCTTCCAGTTCATTTGGGGATAGGTTGTGGGTTGACGCACTGTTCCCTGCCTTGTCATGGAGCCCCACACATGTGGACAAGTGGCCCTCCTCTTCCTTATGCTACCTCTCAGGGCCTGTGGCCAGTCCATTTTCCACTTACTCCTACTCTAAACCCTTCTCCCCACCCTCGAGGTCTTCTTCTTCTTGCTCCTCTGCTGTGGCTTGCATCACCCTGATCTTCTCAAAGGCGCGAGGGCTATCTGGAGATCCGCTTTGGTGGCCTTCCTCCCTAGATTCAGCCCTCTACCCTTGTGGAGCCTCTGTAGCTCCATTTTGCTGATGCTGCGAGTGTTGCTCAGGTCCAATGCCATTGTAGCTAAAAGGATGTGAGGCAAAACTTACATTGGAAAAAGAAAAGAAATAGCCAAATAAAAAACTAAGGAGGATTTAGAAAACAAATTAAATTTGATATCGGATTACTTTAGGGACAGTGTTATTCAAAGTAACTGAGTGGCACTGCATAAACAGACGTACTGAATCCCAACAATGAACACCAATGTAAGAAATTAGGTTATTGGTTGTGATGAAACATAACGGGGGTCATTACAACCCTGGCGGATGGCGATAATTTGGGGAAAGGTACTGCCAACAGGCTGGCGGTACCTTTTCCTAAATTATGACATTGGCGGTTTGGTTCAAGACAAACTGCCAATGTACCACTCTGTCCGCCAGGGTGGTAACAGCCGCTGGGCTGGAGACTTCAGTCTTCAGCCAGGCGGCTGTCACAATCCCACCCTCGGGATTATGACCCCGCCTACTGTCATGGGTTTCGTGGCAAGCTTACTGCCACGAAAACCATGGCGGTAGGCACTTTCAGTGCCAGGGAATTCCTCCCCTGGCACTGATAGGGGTCTCCCCTGGCCCCCTCCCCAGAGTACTCCCTCCTGCCCCCTTTCCAAACCCCGACATCGACACACCCACACACGCACACATACACACTCATACACAAACGCATACCCACATCCACCCACGCATGCACTTACATACCCACACACAGCAACACACACTAACATACATTGTCGCACACACGCATTCACAGCACACAACATACACGTACGCTCACATTCAGTCATTCATGCACGCATTCCACGTGACTCACACCCGAATTCACGCATACAAAAACAGACACACACACCCCCCGCCACACACACACAACACCCCCACACACGCACACAACACCCCACAACCCCATCTCCTGTCGGAGAACCCGACTTACCTGATTGCAGGGGGTCCTCTGGCAGGAGACAGGATGAGGAGCTGCTGCCAGCAGCAGCGTCCGCAAGCAAACCACTGCCAGGCAGTGGTGTCTTGTTGGCGTGGCACTGCTGGTGGCAGCAGCACCACCTTACCGCCGTCCACCACCATGATCGTTGATGGAATTCTACCATACTTTGGTGGAATTCTGTCTACGGTCATAATGCAGGTGGCGACTAGTAGCCACGGCAACGGTATGTTGGCATCCGTCGCCGTGGCAGTAGGCAGCATTTGCCGCCAATGTCATAATGAGAGCCAAAGTCATTAAATAAACCTGTGCTTAACCCACTGGTAGCTTGGCACAAAAACAGTCAGGATTAACTTAGAGGCAATGTGCAAAATAATTTTGCAGCACACAAACAGTAATAAAGTGAAAACATCCACAAGAAAAATCCCAAACAAATTTAGAAAAATTGAGTAAATTAAAAAAATGACACTGAAATGAATCAAATTCAATCAGTAGAACTGGAATTATGAATGGTTTACGTTATTAGCATAAAATAGTGCCTAAACGATTAAAGCGCCAACTGCGGTTATCTGGTTGCATGAGACTAGGGAAAAATCAAACGTTAAGGCCGACCACGATAGAACACCTGTTGGATATATAAGGTGGATTGGGCCCTGTCTCAGGTTACCTTCAGACTTAGATGAAATTTTGAAGAAACAGTCCAGAGAAGGTAAAGTTCTGCCGGGCAAGGCAGCAGTCTGTGTCTGAGGAGGAGTTGTCATCAGCAGGGAGCAGCAGGACAAGGTCTTTACAGGCCAAGAAGGTCGTCATTGTTGATGGGGAGCAGGTTGCCATCGAGCCTGGTGAAGATTTTTACCTTCTGAATTAGACAACCTTTTGGAAGTTGATAACTTCCAGCAGGACAAAGCTGAAGACAGTAGTGGAAGAGGGCTCCACAGACCAGATACCACCATCAAGAGGTCCAGCTGAATGGGATTTGCTGCTTTGGAGAAGAACAAAGCGGGAGCTGCCTCAAATTCTGGCACCTTAGGCAGATCAGCTGGCAGGTTGGTCACAGTCTTCTGTCAGTTCTCAGGCCATTTTTTGGTTAAAATTTTTCAAGTCCCAACTATTAGGGTTAGGCAGGAACAGCACTTATAATACCAGTTCCAAGGGCCTAACCAGCCATTTCTCAGATATATTAACAAGTCATGCACACAGAATGTCTCTTTTCGTTCCCTCTCATCTCATAATTTTCACAAACAGTTCCAGGACAACAGGAAAATATATAGGGGAAGGTGGGTATCCTTGCCTGGCACCTGTAAACCTATGATACAGTTTGGATGGCTGTCTTCTGTGTCTCACCCTTGCTAATGGTTCCAAGTATAGTAATGTGATCCACTTAATCCATCCTGCTCCCATTCCCATTTTAGTCAATACCGTATTAAGATAGTCCCACTGTAACAATGTGTACATCTTGGTTATTTGTGAGACAAAGTGGTTACCATAACTCGGCAAGTCATCAGTGCCAGGGTCTTACTTTTGTTTCTGAGGGTGACCCTGACTACATTCATTGTGATGGAGCTCTCCAACAATTCTCTAGTCTCACCTAATTCTTGTTTTTTCAGAGTCACTCTATCTAAATAAATTCAATCACTGCTCTGTGGACCTCTTCTTTCTTTACGTAAAAGCTACTACAGTATTCCAAAAAGGTGTTCTCTGTTTCCTGTTGTGACTGACTAGGTATCTTACTTCTGACCTGTGTGAGGAAGGCAGTAGGTCCAGATTCTGAAAGCTACGTTAATAATTTCCCAAAGGATTATCCTTCTTAATGGCTTCTCATCATGCATTCCATGTATTATGACATTACAATATTTTTATACTTGTAGTGTACCTTTCCCTGTCTTTATAAAGGAACACTTCATTGCCCAAGACAGTTCCTTTTACTAGATTATAAGGGTTTTATTCATAGTACATAATTCATGTTCTAGTGTCTTTCTTATACTTACAGTTAGACTAATGCTGCGGCCCTGACAAGGCCTGTTGTAATTTGTGTAATTTCAACAATTTCATGTTACGCTTGTCACAAGAAAGTCCAGGAAATTATGGCATTACATAAGACATATGTTAATTTATGTGAATTGTATGCTAATTTCATTAAAAAAGCATAAAGAGAAATGCAGGAAATTACATAACATTACAACAAGATTGAGAACATTTTACCTGGTCCTACTTTTGGTATGCTATGTGTGTTGAAGTCTTACTAGACTTACTGTTACTAGTTACTGATAGCTTAGGGTGTTTCAGTGTTCTCATGATAACAGTGCTAGCCTAAGTTGATACCATTAATATTAGGTTAATTACTCGTTAAGGTGTTAAATGATAAAGCTCCCAAAGTTATTGTTTAATAATACATTTATTAGCTTTAGCAGTTCTTCCTTAATTGTCTTTGAAGTTTTAATAGAGTATGATATTATTTATTGTTCTGGTGTACAAGACGGTTAGTTTCCACACATGGAATGGCATGGCTCTAAAACTTGGTTGGTGATTTTTTTATTTGTATATTTTCCTGATGTCGAAATCAAATATGAACAAAGGGCCTCATAATAACCTTGGCGGATGGGATACTCCGTCACAAACGTGAAGGAAATCCCGTCCGCTGTTTTACAAGTTCCATAGGATATAATGGAACTTGCAATACGGCGGATGGGATATCTGTCACGTTTGTGACGGAATATCCCATCCACCATGGCCGTAATCAGGCCCAAAATGTATTGGAAAGGACCATCAAAGTTTCCATTTTAGATCAAAAATATTTAGAAAATAGATAGTGACTGAAAAATATATGTGTGAATTTCACACACTATGATATTGAGATTAAAAATTGCAGACAGAGTATTGAGGTATAAATCTGTCCCAAAATCTCAATAAAGAACACATTCTAGTAAAGGCTTGCAGACGTGTTCATTATTAAGACATCTGGTTGGAAAACCCTGACCTTACCTGATAAAGTGTGGTAGATCACACTGGGCATAAGAGAACACAGGCATTTGTTTTTGTGCCGTAAATGATAGGAGTTCATGTAAAACGTATAATAAAAACTTAAGGCAGGCTTAGTTTGTAATATTTTCTGAAGCACAAGATGTTTGAAAATTCAAGTGTTTAACAGGCAAAAGATAAGAACATTGTTTCAAAAATCTTGACTTTTGTGTCAAGATTATTGTCAACACAAAAATATTGAGGAAGAAAATATAGAAGGTAATAATATTTTAAATGTATATAGTATTGTTTTAAAAATATTGCTGTGTATAATTCTGTTTACTTTAAATAAAATAGATGTATTATATATTGTTTTTAATAAATGTAATGCATATTACGTATTATATTAATTTTAGATTTTAGAATTAATGGTACTTCTTTTATTTTATTTAATATAGTTTGTGATTTTTAATGTTCAATTAGTTTTTTTTTACCTTTAATTAGCTATTTCAAATTTAGTAGATGGATAATTGCTTTGAAGGGAAATGGGGTATTTGAATCATAAATTATAATTTGTTTTTTGCTAATTACATATATATTTGATCATTTATTATGTAAATTTGTTAACTGATTAATTAATTGTAGTTTAAATTGATTATTTGTTATGTAAGTTATTTGTTGCATTTTAATTAATTTTTTATCCATTGTTAAGTGTATTTTATTTTAAACAACTTTGCAAAATGCATTTAATATATCTAATTTTGTTGAATTGCATTTGTTTCATTTAGGTGTTATTTTAATATTATTGATTTATTTATAATTTACTTTAAATAGTTTTGGGGTTAATAAATTTTTTGAAGAAGTGGCAAGACAAGTGTACATATTTTACATGTATGTTTTTTTTACAAAGATTTTTGTAGAATACATGTTTTATGTCAATTATATTTATTTTTATTTATTTATAAAGCATATGTCATTTAGCTTGAATATATCATTATAATTTATGTTAACAGTTATTTCAATATTTTTTTATGATTAGGAATCGGAATGATATATGTCCACCTTCCTGAGTGCACTACATGTCCTGCTTTTGCTTACTTTGGAGTGGGAGTTAGTAAATATAACCCCTTCAAAGTCCAACACTTTCCCTACTGTAGTTTAAATTGGAGTGGGAACAGTAAATGTAATGCCGCTATAGTCCAACACTTTGCATAATTTTGATTATGTTAGAGTGGGCATAGTGAATCTAACCCCTCTAAGGTCCAACACTTTTGCTACTGTTGCTTAGATGAAAGTGGAAATAGTAAATCTATGCTCCGCAAAGTCCAACACTTTCCCTACTATGGCTTAGAGTGGAGAACTAATAGTAAATCTAACCCCTCCAAAGCCCAGCACTTTCCCTCATGTTGCTTAACCTGCACAGGAATATCAATTCTGACCTCTCAAAAGTCCAACATTTTCCTGACTGTTGTTAGAGACTTGAATAGAAATAGTAAATATAACCCCTCCAAAGTCTATTATGTTGCCTCATATAGCTTACACTTGAGCACAAAGAGCAAATCTAACCTCTCCAAAGTCCAACACTTTCCCTACAAATAAACGTTTGTCCAGGTCTAACATAAGTCACTCCTTCATTAATCCCTTTATTGACCCCTTTGCTTTCCTTTAGTATGAATGTCAAGGGCAGTTTTTCACATATCACCAGCCCCCTTGGTAATGACCTCTAAATATCTCACCTAAAGTTTCACTACATTTCTCCACACAAAGAACTCCCTCAACATTGAGGCTAGGTCACTGACCCATCACTACATATGGGTGAGGAGGGGTCCGAGTGATGAGGCATGCTACCTAAGGATGACTAAGGGCTCATCATCCTTTAAAATAAACACCCATCTTTTTTGACACATTCTCTGCTCTCCACCCTTGACAGCTGTTATCAGTTTGAGATTCTTTTTTTGTCCTCCTACAGCAAAGTCAGTCCTTGAACGTTCATTAATAGGAAAGATTTACTCTATCAGATGACATCTCCCCATTTATATGATACATGATCTCTCAGGAACACTCTCTGAAACTCCCTTTCCCATTTATTTGTGTTCCATGAATCATTATATGCAGTTCAGAAAGGATCTGAAGACTGGGCTCTAACAAAGTTTCTTTTCCCAATGTTAGGTAGTTGATAAAGTGCCAGAATGCCATTGGCATGTTCTATAAAAATCAAAAATTGAATAAAGTATATAATCAGTAGATTTTAAATTAATTGTTATTGTCTATATTAGCTTCCATGTGATGGTGAAGAAACAACGTTGTTTATTATTAAAAATACTAAATATGTATGCCTCTTTTTCAAACCTTTGCATTAAATTATATTGGGTGGATTCACAAAAGCATCTAATAGGACATACCAGAATACTCCTGCAGAACTATTCCACGTATTCTTGCATTTCTTTGTGAACTGGCCCCAAAAAACCTACAGTGGGAAAAAATAAGAATATTCAATAACTAGTCAAATACATTTAGGGCCAGATGTACGAAAATGCAGTTTTGCATTTCTTAAATAGCGACTTCATAGAAATCGCTATTTAAGAAATGCAAAATGTTATGTACAAAGATACTGGTTTCCTAATAGTGATTCCTACTAAGTAGTTTCTTATTAAGAAATCGCTATTAAGGAAATGCAAAACCAGGTATAGCAATGTTAAAAAGGACTCCTTGATGCAGCCCAAAAATAGGGGTGCACCTGTAGAACACGCATATGTCTAAGGGGCATGCGTGTGCTCTGTTGCAATTTAAAAAAGCACCTAGATGTGCTTTTTTTAATTGCACCTAGTTACCACTGACTTCAAGTCGCTGGTAATTGCATCTGGTAATTGCATCTTCAAAATACCCAAATTGCATTTTGGAAATACATGGTAGATCAGAATAGGAAATGCAAATAGGAAATCCCTATTTACATTTACTATTCTGGGAATCACAAATTACAGGGTAGAAATCACAATTTGCGATTCCTTAAAGAGCTCTGTACATTAGAAAAGCCCAGTTTGCATTTCTTAACAGCCCAGAATACCGAATCGGACCATTAAGAAATGCAAATAGGCTTTGAACATCTGGCCCTTAGTTCATTTTTGAAAGGACTATGCCCTCCTTGTAATTTTACTATTAAGAGGTTGGACATTTTGAGGCAGGTTCATAAAGACATCTAAGAGTGCTTACGAACATGAAAATGTTTTTGTAAATTGGGTTAGTGTTTTTCTGTATTTCTCTATATATGTGTTGTTATTATTTTATGCTAATAAAATACTAAGAGGGCTATTTATAGAGGCATTTTTAAATGCCTAAACTAGTACTCATGCAGTACTCTTTTAAAAACTCTGACATGGCTTTGTGAAGATGCCCCAAAACATTTAAAATGTAGATAGAATGGAAATATTTGAGCAATATTATTATAGATATATTTCAAATAGCAAGCACTGTGTCCTGTATCCACTGTTGTGGATACGGAGTTAGATTTTTCAGGGCTGATTCCCAAAGGCATGTGAGAATAAATAATAGAGTACTCCTGTAGTAATGCTTCATTTTCTTTTATGAATTGGTCCTTCGGTGTAAATTATGTTCTTGATTTTGAGAAAGTGTTTTACCACTGATAAAATATTGGTCAGTCTAGTTTTGGTATTTGTAATAGAAAGTCACAATTTCAAATGAAATGTATTAGATCTTGAACTCTAAATGATAAATGTGATTTGGTTTTAGTTAAAGTGTTAACATTTTGGACGGCAAAAGCAGCTGCTACTCTAAGAAACTAGCTCTTGTTTCCAAAATCACTGTGCATCATCCTGGACAGAAATCAAGAGCAGCTCAGAAGTCCCTCTTTATATTTTGCAGTTGCCTATCCATTAGCCCTTAGCAACCTGACATTAGCTACTAAATGTCGGGGAGAAAGAGAGGTTAGAAATTGTATTTATTTCCCTCTGCATATCACTAGTACATGCAAAAGGAGACAAAGACTCCAAGTGGCAAGTGCCCAGACATACATCCTAGTGCCTTAGGTCTGTAACTAAACCTCACTAATGAGGATTAAATAGTTTGAAACTTGTTTGGGATTGTCTGTGTTCCATCAGGATGAGACCTTGTCTAGCAGTCTGGGCAGGTCTGCTCCTGTTGGAGCAGAACCAAAGCAGATTTGTATATGGCTGATCTCTGTCTATAGTAGCATAGAGGGCAAAAAGAAATGGACTGCAATGTGGCCCATCCTAATCATCAGTACATGGGATTAATTCAGTCATTTCACCCATCACCATTTTGTTTTCTTTAGTGTGACACCTAAAGTGTGAAGGGTATTCTCAGTTATGGGTCCTGGGCTCATAATGCTATAGGATTCAATCAATGCCCCACTGATGATGCCTAAATTGACCAAAGTCAGTCTGTGGTTGCTTGTGTCCCTATTTGAAAAAGACCTGGTTTGGCAGTTCAGGCTGGACTCTTCCTGTTGGAACAGTACCAAGGCTGGTTTGCACATGGCTTAACTCTGTCTAGAGTATCATGATGGTCTAACAAATGATGGACTGGAATGAAGGCAAGAGTAATTTTAAGTGGTTATAAATAATTAAACCCCTCAACCCATTGCCTGTTTGAATTCCTAAGTGTGATAGCTTAAGTATAACGGACATGCGTACCTGAGGATCCCATTTTCACAATGACAAAGGAATAAAGCTTTATCTCACGGATGAGGTCTAAATGGGCCAAAAAAGGTCTTCAACTTGATTTTCATCTATTGGAATGTGGTCTTCTAGTTTAGACTGAAGTGTTCATATTGGAGCATGTCAGGGATAATTTGCATATCATTGGTCTCTGTCAAGATTTCCATAGAGGACAAAAATGATGGACTAGAGTGTTGCCCAGAGTAAATACAACTGGCTGACATTAATTAATGCATTCCACACATCCTCTGTTTTTTCGGCAGTGTCACACCCATGTTTGACGTGTGTGCCTGCGATGGATTCCATGCTCTCTGAACCATAGGAATCAAGCTACACTTCACTGATGGGACCCAAATAATATAAAAACTGTCTGGGATTGCTTGTGTTCTCATCTGAAAAGGATGAGGTTTGGAAGTTTGGGCTAGACTTTTCCTTCTGGAGGAGGATCAAGGCTAAATTGCATTTGGCTGGTCTCATTCTAGAGTAGCAGAGTGTGCAAAAATAATGAGTTGGAAAGTAGTCCAGAGTAAATACCAGTTGCTGAGATTAATTCAAACATTCCATCCTTTTTTGGCTTTCCTCAGTTATGCCTTAAGAGGAATGGTTACCCCCAGAGATAGGTCTCATGCTCATTGTGCTATAGGAATCAAGCTATACCTGATTGATGATACCTAGTCTAAAACCAGTCTGAAGCTTCTTGTGTTCCCATTTGGAAGTGACATGGTCAGGCAAATTGTGCTAGGACCAAGGCTGATTTTCATAAGTCAGGTCTGGAGTGCAATAGTGAAGTGTGCAAAAAGTGATCGGAGGAATTCTTGAATAAATCTCAGTCACGGGTAATTACTTAGGACCAAATCCCATTATATTGTTATTTTGCACTCCATGCCACCTCAGTTTGGACCCAGCAATATGCAAATCAGTCTTGGCCCTGCTCCAATGGAAAGAGTTTTGCCGAACTGCCAAGCCAGGTCCTCCGTGTACCAGAACTTGAGCAACCCAGTAGTGGTTTCCACCTTTTTACGTGCTCATGAGCAGGGTATGGCTTGGTTCCAGTGACACAGTGTGAACAATACCCACCTCTGAGCATACCTGTCCTAGTCCATCATTATTTAGCAAACCATGCCACCTCAGTTTGAACCCAGCTATTTGCAAATAGATCATGGCCTTGCTCCAAGGGAACAGTCAATTCCAAACTACCACGTCAGGTACTCCCTAAACTGGAGCACATCAACCCAGGCCAGTTTTGCTCTTGTTATGGGCCCATCAGTTGGGTATAGTTTGGTTCCAGTGTATTGGGATGTGGCCTGAGTAGTTACCAGTGGCTGAGATTATTTCAAGCATTCCACCCAACACTTTTTGTATGCCTTAGTATATCACCCTAAGTGGGATGGATATGCCAAGACGTGGGTGCTGTTCCTACTGTGTCACTAGAACCAAGCTATACCCAGCTGATGAGGCCATAATAATGGCAGAACTAATCCTGGGTTGCTGTTCATACTGTGTCACTAGACCCAAGCTATACCCAGCTGATGAGGCCATATAATGGCAAAACCAGCCCTGGGTTGCTGTGTTTTGGTTCAGGTAGGACTTGGAGTAGCAGGTCAGGCTGGACTGTCTCCATTGGAGCAGGGTCAAGACTAATTTGCATATAGCTGAGCCCAAACTAAGGTGGCAACGTGTGCAAACTAACAATGGGGTGGGATGCATCCTCGAGTACTTACCACTGGCTGAGATAAATTAAAGCATTCAAACCTTCACTTTTTTGTTTGCTTCAGAGTGCAATATTGGGTAAAAAAGGATCAGCTAGAATGCCGCTGTGAATGATCAACAGCTAAGATTAAGTCAGTCATTCAGTTCATTCCTTTGTTGGTTGCTTCAGTCACTTCCTTAGAAATCTTCACAATCAAAGACTGTGTGGCATCACTTCTGTAATGCCGCCAGTGCGGAGGTTATGTGATGTAAATTCCTGTGTTGACCTGAATGGTCAAAGAATGAATAGTGTCAGTTTCTCTAATGCCTGCACTTTGGCAAATCAACATCCATGACTAGAAAGCCAGAATGGCGGTCTGTGCACTGAAACTTACAATACTGCCTAAACTATACTAATTCTGAAGACCTCTATGTGGGGCTTACCCACATTTGACAGCTCTCCTGAACAATCTAAGATCTTGATCCTAGATGGAAGAGTTCAGCATTGTGGCAGCCTGATTGAAAAACATTTTCCTTCAATGAATCAGAGCCCTGGAAACTGGAATGCATGAATGTAATTGATATAGGAGAGATGAGATTGCTTTATAGTTATTTAGAAGAGCAAGCCTACGCTAAGGTTCTCTGTGTGATACACAATGTTTTACGTGGGCCTGCTTCCTTAGCTTCACTCCATGTAATGTAATTAAGGAAGGATTGTATGGCCACTTCAATCTTCTTCAACCTTCTTCTAATAAAGCTTTGCACTTGCTCCAGTTTTATAATTTGTCTGGTCACTTTAGTTCTTAACTTGCAAAAATAATAAGTGAGTGTCAGGACCTAATGTTTTCGATTGGAGTCCACTAGCGTCCAATGCTGGTGCTGCCAAATTCTGGATTTCTGAATGCCAAGGTTGCTTAGTCTTGATTCCACGTTGTGCCTCCTTCCTCCAGCACTCTACAGTTTGTGTCTCTTTATTTTAGTTTATAATGCTCTTTTCCATCCCAATTGATCCTATTGCCACTAT
This sequence comes from Pleurodeles waltl, assembly GCF_031143425.1. Taxonomy (NCBI): domain Eukaryota; kingdom Metazoa; phylum Chordata; class Amphibia; order Caudata; family Salamandridae; genus Pleurodeles; species Pleurodeles waltl. The sequence continues at coordinate 184,801,965 of NC_090444.1, read as the reverse complement.
TTTCCTAGCTTTTCCTTTCTTCTCCATTTTCTCTTTTTTGGTCTGGGCCTAATTCCTATGTTGAAAATAAGGTCTGTTACCCAAAAATCATCACGAGGATCCATCACCAACAAGAATTGGCACAATTTAAGCAGTGGCTCAGTTGTCACAGGTGTTGCAGCTCTGAAGTGTAGACATTATGCGATTAGTGAGTTCACTGCTCTATCTATACATTAAAAAAATCCTAGAAAGGAAAAGTAATTTGCAATACCATCAGATACAAGAAATATATGCTAACCATGAAAGTGATGTTAGCTACCTTTAATTAGAAAACGTAACGAAACGTGTGGGACAAGAGCCTAGTCCCGCAGAATGAAACATTAAAGGTCAATAATTTAAATATTTTATTGTGATTTCTTTTTCTCACCTTCTATCTCTTTACAGCTTGTAGGATACCTTTGTGAAGTAAACCTTTGCCACAAAATATGCTGTGATCCGCAGGTCACAGGCTTGAATCCCAGGAAGGATGATTTGGCCTTCCATCCTTGCATGGTCAGTAAACTATTATTAAAGTGGGCCATGGCAATTCTTATTAATTAAAGTGCTTAGAAGTAGGATAAAAGACTCCTTGATCAGCAAATTAGTACTGTTGTGTCAGAAATATGTCCTACTTTGTGACACTGGTATTGAGCAGCGCAATTTTATTTTGAGAAAATGTATTCGCACAAGACAACAATTGGAAAACAAAAAATGGAACAGTATCCTGCATTAGAAAAAAAAAATGCTTAAGGTTTAGTGTCTCATGGCCCATATTTATGGAAGCTTACCATCGCCTTAGCGTCATTTATTTTGGCGCTAAAGCAGCGTTAACATTACTCCATATTTATATTTTGATGCTAGACCCGATTAGCGTCAACATTTTGGAGTTAGTGCCATTTTTAGGATGTGCGAACCCACCTTGCATTAATGAGATGGAAGGTAGGCTTACCATCTTAAAAATGACGTTAGCCACCCCAGCGCCATATTTAACTCCCAGTACAGAAATGGCGTGCGGGTGGGAGGCGGGCCTAAATAATGGCTCTTAGCCCGCTTAGTGCCATTATTTTATGCCAGATCAGACCAGGCGTTAAAGTGCAGGTAGGCCCATTTCCATGGGGAAACACCATGGAATGGGCACAAAGATTCCCACTCAAAGCCCCAGCAACACCACCACCCACACCACAGGGACACTAAAGGAGGAAGGAGCCCACCTCAGGGAAGTTGCAGGTAAGTGTTTGTGTATGTATGTGGTGTGCCATTGGGGGCCCCTTACATGTGACCCCCTGCCTGGCACTGGGTATGTAGGGCTTGCCCAGGGGCACTGGTCTCCTGAGGTTGGCATTGGGGTGGTGGTAATGACTCCTGTCCATATTTAGACAGGAGTAATTTTTTGGCTGCTTGTGCATCCAATAATGACTCTAGGCTGATTAGCGGTAGACATGTTGTTGCTAACCTGCCCAATGTAATTTCTGACCCACTAGTGCTATTTCACCTAATGCCATCCCCACCAGCTAGCGCCTTTTTTTGTGACGCTAGCCACTCCTTAGCACCATTGTGCATAATTTCATAAATAGGGCACACATATGGCTTTAAGGAATGGCGTTAGCCAGTGTTAAAAAAAATAACACACAACTTTCGTAAATATGGGCCATATGTCTTAACAGACTTCGGCAATACTCTTTTACATCAACCAGTCTTATAGTTGTTATCAAGTTCGCTATCATGAGGTAGCCCCACACGTGCAAGCTCGCCACTCTAGGGGCCAGATGTAGCAAAGGTTTTTCCCCATTCTGTGTCTATGGGAAAAAGTGTTTGTACATATGGCCCTAGGTCCCTGCGTTCAGCACTTCTCATATCCATTACCTGTTCTTTACCTTTCCCTTTTGTGTATGAAAAAAGATCTCGCATATTATATGTAAGTGCGAATTTCAGGGTAGCCTCGGAGCATCTGGGAGGCAAACTAATTTCTCATGGATTGTTGGGCCAAGAGGTGGCCACCGCTGAATGTGCTTCAGAGAATTAGCGCGCGCTGCGGCACTTTGGAAAATGCAGATTGCATTTTATGGGAAGTGATTTTTCAAACACTGCCCCTGGTTTTTGCCTTCAGTGCCAATGAGTCTGTAGCGTTTCCGCTCCGCTCTTCACCTTCAGGCTGTCCTTAATACGAGAACGTAGCTTTTAATGTAGATACATGTTTGTGTGGACCAATGTAATTTATCCTTTTTCTGCGCCTGTCTTGTTTATCTTCTGTATGACATTACTCTAGAAATAGGGTTACTTAAAATTTCTCTGGCCTAAATCTGCTTGAAGGCTGTCCCCAGGGGAATATATTTACTCTGCCTTCTCTTATTTTACAACCATAAACTGTGCTAACTTGACCTTTATTTAAACCGCGCCATAATTGCAGCTAAGGTGGTATAATTTACTGCAAAAACAAAATTTACCTTTGAGGAGACTCTACTTGCCGCCAATGTCTCCCCGCTATTAAGCGCCATATTCATCGTCTAAAGAAAATGATTCTTACGTACGTCGTCTTTTTTAACATAAATTCGCGTGATCTCAGCTGGCATTTTTTTTACGTACCTATTAATCTCAATAGTAAAGCACACGTCTCCCCCACCCAGTCTCTGAAGTGTGTATGTCACCACTGTGTACAATAAAAATTGTATATTCATGAACTCCGTTTGTTTTATGTCCTTCTCTCTGTCAGAGTCTCCCAAGCAGCATATGCTGTGCTCTGTGGAGAATAAAATCAAATTTGTCTGTCTTGTCATATTGTCATCAAAGTGATAGTGCCACAATTAGATTAACATTTTGCCAAGCAGCTGAAGGGAGCGAAATGAAATGGGAACACATTATATGGTAAAGCCCGGTTAACCCTTCTCGTGACATAAACTTCTCTGTCATACCTGCAGGCAAAGAAGGTAATCAGAATCTGAAATAAGTGACGCTGTCAAATTATAATGATCCATGCTGGAAATCAACTGGGTCACTTACCAGGTCTGCGAGATACATTTATATTTGAAGAACCCATTAAGATTAGTGACAAGCGTCCTTAGGAGTGGAACGTTCCTCTACATTTTTAAGCAAATCAGCAGGATGAAATCAATAGTGTTCCCAACCAGAAGTGGCATGTTGATAAGGTGTGTTCGGGAGGAGCGGCAAGCACATGCTGAGATGGCGTCTGTGCACGAGAGAGCCACGGACCGAGGTACAGGACAAAGGCATGCTTCTGTCAGGTCTGGTGCATCCATAAGGAGAAGTAAGACCTTATGGTGCCACCAGCAGGGGGCAACAAAGAGCGCTAATTTCCAAATGGAACAGCAAAGACGGGACTTTTTCTGGCTGGGAGGGGCGCGCCACATGCAAAAATCAATTTTTGCGTGTGCCACATAATCTTTGGTATGTTTAAGACTGTATCGGAACAGATTCAGGCATCAAAACTGTTGAAAATGAAGAGATGTGTGGTCGATCCGGGTTGTTTTAGCATGTCATCCCATTTGGCTTGAGGACAACGATCAACAAAATATAGGGTCAAGTACGCTTTTATTCTCCACGTTAGAGAACTGGAAAAAACGTTATTATGTATTTAACATTATTTGTGAAAGAGACAAAAACAACTGCAAAGGTACAGTAGGCCTTATTACACAAGAGGCAGTATGAATACTGCCTGCGAGAGTGATAAAATATTGGACCCAGTGGAAAGGATCATGCAATAAAGACTGGGTAGGGAATATGTGAGTTAAGTACCATTGCGTAAAGACAATGTAGGGGGTAACCCTTTGCAAGCATGAGACAGGGCAGTGCTGACAGTAAATGGTCATGTGCCTGCAAAATCATAGAACTATCTCTATAGAATGCTGGGTAAAGACTGCAGTGTGTTGGTTATAAAAGGAGGAAGAATCAAACCACTAGTTGGCATATTCACGGCCGTTAAAAATCAATGCCAATGTTCTAGACTATGGGGCACATAACGAGTTTGGCGGTCTAACTAACCGACCGAAAACTCACGGGGATTAGACCACTGTCAACCCGGTAGCCTCACCCCAAGTCGTATTACAATGTTCCCATCGGGTTGACCGGTGGGAACATCATATTACAACATTCCCGCCAGTTAGCCCGGCGGGAACAGTACTACTGTATTGGCCTAGGCTCCCTTAAGGGAGTTGAGGCCAATATCGTGGCACAACAGCACCCTTTGCAGAAAGTGCGCATTCTGAGGGTGCTGGGCAGGGGAGGGCCCCTGCACTGCCTACAACATGGTCAATGGCAGTGCAGGGGCCCTAATGTGGCCCCTAGCACTTCCTTTCCACCAGCCTTTTCATGGTGGTTAAACTGCCATGGAAAGGCTTGCAGAAAAGGGAATTGTGATCAGCATGGCAGTGCTGCACTCAGCGCTGTCATTTCTGACCACGAGTCCGACCGCCATCTCCTATCAGGAACCATGTTCCTGGCGGGGACGGCTGTCTGACCGCCAGGGCCATAATGTGGTGGTTGGACTGCCTGGACTACAACAGTCTGACAGCCACTATGAGACTGGTGGTCTCACGACCAGGAGCCTCGTAATGAGGCCCTATGTCCATGGAGGTGCCTTGAGGCTAGGGCAGAAGTTAGTAACTAGAGAGGCTGCAGATCCCACATTCCAATGTTGAGGATGAATTTGCTTGGCCTATCAAGATCACCATGTACCCAATCTAAATATTACTCCAGGAACTCCAGGTTATGAAGGATCTCAGTCTGCCATAACAGAGTGGTGAGACCATTACTTCCTTGGAGAAACACACAAAAGCACGCACATTTTTGCTGTGAGCAGTTTGGTATGCTCACAATGAGGGCATAGATGCCACTTACTTCACCCTTTGTGCGCCAGAGATATATCCCCCACTGCTGTATACATTGTACGAATAGATGAAGCATTAATGTATAGCTCATCTATTAGTCTCACTGACAAATCATCTTTAATTCAGCTGTGTGCAAATCAGGCTCTGCCGACATGCACTATTGTCCAAAACACCTGGGTGCACACATAGCTGCAAGATGGAGATAGAAGAACTACTGTTGCATGATGAATACACAATCAGAAGCAGGCGAACATTACAATACATTTAACAGATGCTGAAAGTGGGGTCCAATACAAAAACAACAAGGTAATGGACGGAATGCTTGAATTTATCTCAGTCACTGGCAATCGCTCAGGGTTGCAACCAATCCTTTGTTTTCCACCCACCATGCCACCTCAGTTTGGACTCAGCCATATGCAAATCAGTCTTGACCCTGCTGCCTTTGGAATCAATCCAGCCCTAATTTCCAGGCCAGGTCCTCCCTGAGCCAGAACACAAGAAACACAGGGCCCATTTTGCCCTTGTTATGGGCTCTTCATCTGGGAATAGCTTGGTTCCAGTGGCACAGTGAGCCTGGGACCCATGTCTGAGCATACCCAATGCACTTAGGGCATCATAATGAAAAACAACAGGGTGATTGATGGAATGCTTGAACTAATCCCAGCCCCTGGCAATCAATCGGGCCGCATCCCAATCCATTGTTTTTAGCTCAACATGCCACTTCAGTATGGACCCAGACATATGCAAATCAGTCTTGACCCTGCTCCTCATGGGGACAGTGCAGCTCAAACTGCCAGGCCAGATCCTCCCTGAACATGAACACAAGCAACCCAGGATGGGTTATGGGCTCTTCAGCCTGGTATAGCTAGGTTCCAGTGGGACTGTGAGCCTGGGATCCAAGTGTGGGCATACCTGGTAAACTTGGGGCGTCACATGCAAAAACAAGAAGGTGATGGGTGGAATGCTTGAATTAATTTCAGCCACTGGCAATCACTTAGGTCACTACCCAATCCATGATTATCCCATAACTAGGGCAAAACCAGTCCTGGGTTACTTGTGTTCTGGTTTAGTTAGGACCTGGTTTGGCAGTCCAGGCTGGAGAAGCAGGGGCAAGACTGATTTGCATATAGCTGGGTCCAAACTGAGGTGGCATGGTGTGCAAAATAATGGATTGGGATGCAGCCCCAAGTGATTACATGTGGCTAGCAATAATTCAAGCATTCCATTCATTTCTGTTTTGTATACTGAAAGTAGAGTCCAAGCAAAAGAAGGATTTTGGGTCCAGATGTATCATACAACCGATTAGCGATTCTCAAATAGCGATTTTTAAGAAATCGCTATTTCAGAAATGCAAAAAGGTATGTATGATTTTTACGATTCGGTAATAGCGATTTCTTAAAAATCGCAAATGCTATTACCGAATCGCAAATAGAGAATCTGTCCCCATTCGCACCTATGGGCCTGTTGACCCATATCTGCGAATTTTTTGCATTTCCAAAATTGTGATTTCTTAACCAGAAATTTCAATTTTGGAAATGCAAAACCCCAGGGTGCTGGGGGCCTAAGGCCCCCTCTGCTGCACCCCAAAATATTTTTTGGGGACATGTAAGGTGCACACATGCCAAAAGGGCATGTGTGCTTTACATGTACATTTAAAAAATGCATTTTAAATGCATTTTTAAATTTTGCACATGGTTACCACCAGGTTCAACCTGGTGGTAAATAGCGATTCCTAAATGTCCAAATCGCATTTAGGAATGGCTTCATACATATGCTAAGAAATCGCAAATAAGGAATCCTTATTTGCGATTTCTTATTTAGAGAGTCGCAATTTGCGACTCTATAAACAGGGTCGCAATTTTAAGGAATCGCTATTTTAGCGATTCCTTAAAATTGCGTTCAGAATGTCTTTCATACATTCTGAACTGGCTTTTTGCATTCGCAAACAGGCATTCGCACCGTTTGCAAATGCAAAAAACCTTGATACATCTGGCCCTTGGTCCCTTAGGACCCACTTTTACACTCCAGCTTTACCTTTGGCTTATATCCATGATATAGAACAGTGTTAAGGTGCTATCCCAATATCCAGTCATATTAATGCATCTGAAATATATTTCAAGAATTATTTAAATATTAGTCCCAGTGAAAGCATCTGAGGAATTTCATGATCACACTGAAATGTGTTGACCCAATCTAATAAACTGCAAGTTAAAATTAACTTGTGTTTAATCTTGCAGGATTACCTAATTACATGAACAGAAATCTTTCAGGACTTCACATGTGTTCAATTTTATCTCTAACGATATTTGACTTACCACAGTGTAAGAATAATAAAGCAGTATTGTATGAGTGTGATGTGGCAATGCTTAGGAAAAACTGGGCTAGTTTAGCAACATGAAACTGGTCTCTGGATTATCTCCAATCTTATAAATTTCTAAGGAATTTCTGACAGCATATTTGGATATCCGTCACAAAATCTATAACCACAGCACCATTGGAATTTAAATTGTCACACACATATTGTGATACCATCACAGTACTATAAAATATATCTAACATATATATTACCCTCACCTTAACACAATTACATTGTCAATGCATTTAACCAATCTGTTCCTCTTTTCGTAGTTTGACTCTTGCTATAAGCAAGACTGCTGGTTTAAGGATCACAGTACTTATGTTTGTAGGTGACTATGCTTGTCCTACAACAAGTCGCAACTGTTATCCCAATCCTCCCAGCTCACAAGCAGCACCTCACTAAAACCCAAATAGTAAAAGGTGATTTGTGGTAGCCTTTAGGCATGGACTCAAGAGTGTGACATCTCAGGGAGTGTTGTGGTTAAACATAGAGTACCTCTTTCTCACATCAACGACATATCTCAATCAAACACAGGCAACAAAGAAGATGCAGTAAGGTTTCAATAGGTTTTATTTAACAAAACTGCAATCTGCAATACGTTGCATGGGCTGCAATGATTAGGATGATGAATAGTGCAAGAAACAGAATGGTAAAGACAAGAGTCATTAATACAAAGACCCCCACTATCTTACAATGACATGAAATGACATGAGAGATTAAATATGTCCTAATACCCTAATAATGTAAACCTAGTCTCTAACCTAAAAGAGAGTTAAACTTAATCTGCCAATTCCATGTCCATGAGAAGAGCCCGGTAACCCCCATTACCCTGGAATGAGGTCTCTAGCTCAGACTTCGTAGGGACACGAAGACTTGGTAAGCGTCAAGGTGACATGCAACATCGATAGCAGCGATGCCATCTGTTCAGAATCCCTCCGACTGTCTGTCTAAGTGAGGTGCATTTATACAGATCTGCTCGGACCCCTGACGTAGGTCTGTTCATCAACAATAGATAACAAGACATGCTTTGGACAGCAATTTATGTAAACAATTCCCTCGAAGGCCTGAAGAGGGAAAGTACCTTATGTGAACACCAACAGTTTGTTTCTCTTTGTCACCTGATATTGACGCCTTAGGGCAGTGGCACTGACAACGTGAAACTAAAACGTTGGCCTAACTAGAAACAAGGCAGCCATTTTAAAGGATATAATTAAATAAATGTGCTAAAACAGAGCAAACTAAGTAGGCTAAAAGTCACTAGGTGACGGGGCACGAGTCTGCAAGCCAAAGGCTAAGCTAACTCCTGTTTCCTATTAAAACAAACTAGGATACACTACACTCTGGCCCCAATCCTAAACCCAGTGCTGACAAACAATAATTATAAACTTAGCTCCTAACACCTACACCAACTTTTGGCCTAACTCCAATCCACACCTTTAATTCTAATACTATGACTAACCACAAAACCTACTGCAACCCCTACCGTTAATCCCAACCTGAACTTCAATTTCTAACCCTAAGGCTAAATGATGATAACGGATAAAGTGGATTATATAAACCTAGGTAACAAAGTAAATATTAGTAGTATAAGTATTCAAATGTAATTGCGAGTAAGTAATGTGGGAGGAGGGTGTTGAATAAACCTTACCTAGCCTTGGTTGCTATCCAAATCTATGAGTTATGCTTAGCATCGATTTACAAAAATATATATGGGAAAAACACACCAGAAAATGGCACAGAACCGCAAAGATTGATAGTTACTTGTGTTTGTATCGTAATGGCCTTGTTTATTTTAGAAATAAGAAGGCTTTTGAAATTTTCTCCAAAACTTGTAAAATTTGGTAAGGCAATTAAATTTGTGAAATGTGTAAGTAGTAGTAGTAAAATTGAAATGAAATAAATGCTATCATATGCATGATCAACCTATCGATATAAGAAAGAAAAAAGTGCAACTCCTCAGTCACCATGGAACCATCGAACATAGGAGTAAATGTATAAAGTAGGTTTAAATGCAGCACAGTGGGAAGTCTATGCATACAACATTCGCAGGTTAGGTCTACACAGTTGTAATTGGTGATTCAGGTATAAAATGTAAATTGTACTTAAAAAGAGTTAATTGTACATTTAAACCATTAGACTGAATTCCAAGATTTAAATTCTTTTGTACTAATTATGCATCTGACAGTGCATGGAAAATGCAGTTTTATGAGGTGCATCAATGATTATTTTTAAGTTTACAGTATCACATATTGCCTATAAAAATGAAATCACCCATAGCTACCAGGACTAATTGCAATTAATGTTTTCGGTACAACTAGTAGATCAAGGGCCTGTTGTATTCTATGTATTATGTTCCTGGTCCAGTGGTGTGTTGCTAGGCAACAGTGATGCTTGATTCCAATCGAGAATCTTTTATGATGCTCCTGGAGCTGGCATACAGTTGCTGAGGACAACAGACTGACCAGGGGTCATTCCATGTATCTTAATAAACCCTACAATTAATCAAAGGTATCCAGTGTCTTCACTTCCTAAATGGGCCCAGATTCAGGAACAAGTTGGGGTGCCATTTTTTAAAGTTATTTGAATTTAAAATAGATTCAATTGTGCAGATAAATGACCCTTAAACAACATTCCATGAGGTCTACATATAGGATATAGGATACTGATGAAGCTGAATATATCTGAAACTCCTGATTCCAAATTTAGGGCAAAATTCTGTCAATGTACATGGAGGAGTTTGCTCAGGGACTGGGATTATGAGTTGTGTGAAAATTATCACACCTTCACTGTTCTAACCAGAGATTCTGTCAGGCTACATCTGCTGACATTTATCAGAAGAGGGAGGAGATGAAAGGCCTGTAAAGAAGGCAAAACATGCAGATTTCAATGTGTTACTCTATTTAGTCATACAGGTCCATACAAACATCATGTGATCTATAAAAAAGTAATAAAGTACAATGCATACTTTTAAAAGCTCTAAAGCACACAATTTTCATGGAGGAATCATTTGCATACAAATATTTCAGTAATATGAAATACTATTAATGTTGTAATTAACCATAGATCAAATTCTATAAATGAATAAATCTTCAAACAGCGTGTAATTTGTTTCTGGAAAAATGAAGAATCTTTATATATTCACTGATAATACATTCATAAATATAGCAAAGCAACAAAGATACTTTTTAGTGTTTTTTTATACAATGCACTGGTGACCCCTTTAGTCCACGATCCCTTTACATCCAAGGGACAGAAGGAGAGCACCAACCCTCCTGACTCTCCAACCACAAAAGGTGTGAGTTCTATACGCAGTCTTTCAAACAATCAGAAATCACTTCTAATGGACTCCAGCAGCTCATGCAAAGACGTACATCATGGAGAGTATAAGGTCGATGTTTCGGTCTCCCAAGACTCAAACGATCCATGAGGCCATCCTCAGGACAATGTATCAACGTGGATTAAACCACAATAATTGTTGCATTCAAAATCAACTTCCTAGAACAGCACTGCTTAATCCTTTTTGTCCAGCACATCCAATGCTAGTCATTTACTCCAGTATAAAGAAAGGGCAATGTAATTTCACCACAGATACGTAGACTCAAGAATGCTCCATGGTTCACCCCCGAACTCCAAGACTCCAAGCGCAAATACCGACAAGCAGAGAAAATATTGCAAAAAAATTGCAAGAACCCTCTACAACCAACTTCTCCACCTTCAAAGCCACCATTCGCACCCATCACCAACTCATACGCACTGCCAAAAGAGATTACTACAAGACACACCTTGACAACAACTCTCAAAACAGCAAAGAACTCTTCACCATCATTAATGAACTAGCCAAACCCAAAGCCATCAGCATAGACCCCTCACACACACAGCCCCTATGTGACGCCCTCTCCAACCACTTCCACCACAAAATCCTGGACAACCACAACAGCTTGATACCACACACACCCACCACACACACCCCTCACTCACCCAACTCAACCCCCACTCATGACCCCCCACCACACTCACCACCTGGGCCCGCACCACACACGAAGAAACCGAAAAAAACATGAACTCCATCCACTCTGGATCCCCCTCTGACCCCTGTCCACATCGCATCTACAACAAAGCCAGCCCAACCATCGCCCCTATACTCCGTGACATAATCAACTCTTCTTTCGACTCCGCCACCTACCCAGACCCCTGGAAGCACGCAGAAATCACTGCTCTCCTAAAAAAAAACAAAGCTGACCCTGAGACCCTCTCCAACTATCGCCCTATCTCCCTCCTCCCGTTCCCCGCCAAGGTTGCAGAGAAACTAGTCAATGCCCGCCTATCCCACTTCCTCGAAAAAAAACACACTCTTGACCCCTCACAATCCGGGTTCCGCAAGAACCACAGCATGGAAACCGCCCTCATCGCATGCACTGACGACATCAGGACCAAAGTCGACAAAGGCGAGACCGTCGCACTCATCCTCCTAGACCTCTCCGCAGCCTTTGACACTGTCTGCCACCACACACTCCGCACACGCCTCCACAACATAGGAATTTGCCACAAAGCCTTAGACTGGCTAACCTCCTTCCTCACCGACCGGACCCAGAGAGTCTGCCTTCCACCTTTCCACTCCACTGCTACCAAGATCATCTGCGGAGCCCCCCATTGTCCTCCCTCAGCCCCACACTCTTCAACATTGACATGATCCCCCTAGCCAACATCCTCCGATAACACGGAATCACTATCCTCTCCTACGCAGATGACACCCAACTCATCCTCTTCCTGACCCGCAACCCCACCACCGCCAAAACCAACCTACACGCTGTTCTCCTCGACACTGCCAACTGGATGACAACTAACCACCTCAAGCTTAACTTCAACAAAAATGAGATCATCATCTTCGGCCCCAACAAAACCATATGGGATGACTCCTGGTGGCTCACCGCCCTAGGCCCCGCACCCACCCCCGCAAACCACGCACGCAACCTTGGCATCATCCTGGACCCCTCCCTCTCCATGACACAGCAAATCAATGCTCTAACCTCCTCCTGCTTCCACACACTCCGCACTCTAAAAAAATCACTCAAATGGATTCCCCCAGAGACCAGGAAGACAGTCACCCATGCACTCATCAGCAGCAGAATAGACTACGGTAACGCCCTCTACGCTGGCACCACACTCAAACTCAAACGCCTACTCCAGAGAACCCAGAACACAGCCGCACGCCTCATCCTTGGCCTCCCCCGCCACGAACAAATCTCACCACACCTCAAATCCCTTCACTGGCTCCCCATATACAAGAGAATTACATTCAAGATCCTCATCCACACACACAAATCCCTCCACAACACCGGCCCAACCTACCTCAACGACAGAGTGAACTTCCACACTCCCACCCGCAAACTCCGATCAGCCAACCTCGCCCTAACCACAGTCACTCGCATCCAACGCACCACCACAGGAGGCAGGTCCTTCTCCTACCTCGCCCCCACAACCTGGAACTCCCTCCCCACCAACCTCTGCAAAACCAAAGACCTCCTGCTCTTCAGAAAGAACCTCAAGACATGGTTGTTCGAACAGTGACCCTCCCTGCCCCCCCTGACCCCTCCCAAGCGCCTTGAGACCCTCATGGGTGATTAGCGCACTCTATAAATGTTTTTGATTGATTGATTGATTGACTCCCACCGGGCTCGAATCAATCATAAAGCTCTACCTACTTTTAAAAGAGTCATCTCTTACATTGATTATAAACTTCCTTTTTTAAACTAACTCCATAAAAATAAAGTGTGAGAAAGTGGGTGGATGCTTGTCCATCACAAATAACAATGTCACTATTCTTGTTAGGTCCAATAAAGGTTTCAATAACTTAAACCTGAACTAAATCCCTGGGACTGTATTATGATAAGGGTGCACCTTCCCTCTTTGCGCCACAGTGCATCTTAAAATAGGTTGCCTGATGCACCCTGTTATGGTGGATTCACTGCCCTCAGGGCCCCCACAAACTCATGCTTCCCTGGGACAGTGCATTCAAGTGGACTACAGAGTGGCTGCTTCAAAGTTGCTCCATTTTTTGCAGTGAAAGTGGCACCTGCTTGCACTTTCGAGAAGGATTAGAGATCCCCTTGCAGGCGGGTGCAGTGAGTGATTGCACCCATCTGCAAGGGGGACACCCGGGGGTCCATGGGACCCACTTTCTCCCCTCCAGAGGGCTGCCTTTAGGAGGTGCACTGATAGTTCACCAACTTTTGTGACACATTTTCAGTGGGCCTCCTAAAGGTATGTTTGCATCTGAGCCTGCGTCCATAATACGGTGCAGGCACAGAGGCAAAGTGATTGTCTCATTTGCATTGTGTTGGGCCCCATGTAAACAACGGAATACCCTCTTGACATAGTGCTGGCACTACATATGCACCAGCGCTATCAGTATTACAGAGGGGGCTGCACAAGCGTATACAGCCCTTTCTGTAATACCAAAGTACCCTGGGGGCGCACAAAGTAGGCATATATTTCTCTTGCCACCCTGGGTCACTTTCTGTAATAAGGCCCTGGTAATTATGGCACAGTGTAAATAGGCTCAACTTAAGAAAATGTGTAAATCATTTAGACGTATTCATTCTAACTAAATAAAATAATGAGTAATTTAATGAACAAAATGAAATCAACCTGACAAAAATTCAGTAAAGAGACCGAAGCTATGAATTTTTACAATTTTTAAATTACATTTTGCCAAAAAGCATTAACCACTAATGTTGGACATCTGGTTGCCTTTCTTAGCTATCTAGGTGTGATTCAAGGCAGACAGCAATGAAGCGTTAGTGTTATACAGAAATGAGGTACCACCCAATTGGTAATTTTATCTTCTGACTCAGTCTTCAAAATGGAAGTCAAAAATCCCTGGTGGGACAAAGCATGAAAAGGAAAAGTTCTACAAGGCCGGATAGTCATTGATGGGAAAACTCAGAGAGTGAGATATTTAAAATTCACATCCAAGGAAGGTCCCTCTCTAGCCAGATACTTTCTGTGCCTTCACCCAGTGAAGGTTCCTACATTCTGACTTAGGGCCTCATCACGAGTCGGGTGGTAGACAAGTCGACCGCCAGACCCGTGGTGAGGAGACTGCCACGGAGCTTGTGGTCTCCCCACCAACCCCATTACAAGGTTTCCACTGGGTTGACCGGTGGAAACCAAGGTTTACACTGGTCAGCCCAGTGGAAACTGTGCAGCAGCATTGATCTCTGCCCCACATGGAGCCATGGCCAATGCCGTTGCACAGGGCGGCCCCCAGCACCATCGGAATGTGCATTCTGAGGGTGCTGGGCAAGGGGCCCCTGCAGTGCCCTTGAAATGTGCATGGGCATTGCAGGGGCCACCCTGTGCTCACCCCCCAGCACTCGCTTATGGCCACCTTTTCATGGCGGTCATACCGGTGGTGTTGAACTCAACGTCACCCTGGCTCAGTACAACTCAGATCACCATCGGACCATCGGAAACCATGTTCCCGGTGGGGACAGAGGTCCCCTGGCAGTCCTGCCAGGGTCGTAATGTGGCGGTCAGACAGCCAGCCTCGTAATGAGGACCTGAGGCCCATAGTTATACTTTTTTAGTGACGCACTTGCATCATTTTTTTGACACACAAGCAATGCAAACTTTCAAAATACCATTGAATTTTGTAAGTTAGCGCTGATTTTGCATAAAAAAACTACGCAAATGCGGCGCTAAAAAAGTATAAATATGGGCCTTATATCTCCTCTTTGGAGCATGGATTCCTCCAGTGGGGCAAGACTGCAAGCTGTAGGTTCCACAAGGCTCTTCACCACATATTGCTGAAACAAAATAACAGCTTCAGAAAAGCTCTGACTCAGAGCAGCCTGAATTTATGGCCCAGTGGCAACGCACCTACATGAGATTTACTTGGTAGGGTTGCTCCAGTCCTCTAGAGGTCAGGTCTTTAGAGTCAAAATGTTTGCAGCCGCCACATATACAAAGTGGTGTTGTGGTCACAAATGGGCCAATTCACAGAATCTGCCCATTTGAGAATGCAAAAAGGTGCTTCACAAATGAAATGTTCAAAGCCTTATTTGAGATTCGGTAACCTATTATCGAATCACAATTTGGGTTTGCGATTCGGTATTGGGAAGGGGCACATTTAGGATGTCTCTTCCTAATAATAATTCACAGTGGTATGTATGAATGTTTTGCAACCGAAATGTGGGTGCAAAATATTTGCAATTTACCACAAATTTCAAGTTGGTAGCAACCCATTCGCAAACGGGAAGGAGTACCCAAGGGACCCTTTCCCCTTTGTAAATGTTTGTAAAAACATTTTTAGGAGCAGGCAGTTGTCCTACAGACGACTGCCTACTCTTAAAAAATGAAAAGAATACTTTGCATTTTTTAAAAATGCATCCTGTTTTCTTTTAAGGAAAATGGGCTGCATTGAAAAAAATGCTTTATTTAAAAGCAACCACAGACATGGTGATATGCTGACCCTAGCAATCCACCATCCCTGTGATTTTTGAGATACCAAATGAGTCGTAAACCAAGACCTACCTCATTTATATTCATAAGGTAGGTCTATTTTTGACCCTTTGGGAATCGCAAAATGTATCAGAGACAGATTTGTACATTTGTGTTTGAAATTACCAAATAGCAAATCACAAAATTTCACTATTTCGTAATCACAAACAATTTCATATGTACATCTGGCCCCATGTCCCAGGTTTTTCAGAATGTTAAGAGGAGTACACTTTGCCACAGCCAAGGGTCCCACAACATCAACAACAGCAGCTGAGGACCAAGACTCACTGTTGTAGAAGCCACCAGCAGGACTAGGGCAAGTCCAGTTGGAACGGGTTAGCTGGGCTCCTCAGGAAACAGGATTTTCTTGAAGTTTGTTGTGTCCCTGTAGCTTAACAAGTGGTCAGTCACCTGACCACTAGAGTCCACTTCTTTGTTCTAGGGACAAGTAGGAGCAGATATGACCTTCAAGGTCTACCCACAGGTCTCAATAGCAGCTGCAGTCCTTCTTCTGTCTTCCACTAGTGTTCTAAATAGATTATCCAAGGTTACCACATTTATACCTGGCACTAGTCTGTTACAGGGGGTGATTCCTGGCTCCTTCTTAATCAACAGGGGAACGTTTCCAGAGGTAATACTATCCACTTCTGAAGTAGTTCCTGTGTGCCCTACTGCAAACACTCCCACAGTGCCCCTCTCTGCCCAAGTCCAAGCTACTGAAACTCTTATCTTCTTGAGCAGAGCCTGTGTGCCCATCCCAGAGGTATAAGCATGGAACTGAGCAACCCCTCCTCTGTGGTCACTTGAAACTAGTACTGCAGGCAGACCCAGTCCTACTAGGATTGCTGCCTGCCTGATTGGAGTAGTAAAGAAGGGTAATACCCAGGTGTCAACAAACATTTGCCTATGACAGAGTAGGCTTCTTTAAAGATAATCAAGCTTCTGGGCACAAACCACATGGTCTTTCTGCCAGAGGAACAGAAATACATCTCCACACCAAAGCCTTCATCCTACTCTGAAAGCAGTTTTTCCACACTTGAGCAAGGGAGCTATTCAGCTGCTAGGTGACAGCTGGAGCTCATGTAAATGTTCCCCCAGAGGTTTCAGGAAGGGAAAAGGTAGTTTTCTTAAAATACGTTTTCTAAAATAAATATTACAAATATGACTCACCAGTGATTTTGGCTTGTGATAAACATTTCAAATAGCCCAAGAATGGAATTTGTAGGTGCTTCTAGCCGAAGATAACATTGTGAAATGTAATATTGTATCCCAATTCTTTCCTATTGATCAGCCAGTCCATTCCTATGGAGCCAACCCTGCCACAGTGAAAATAGCCCTTTTGCACCTTTTCACTGTAAGGGCATGTTTGGCATTAATCTTTTGCATGTCCTACTTCTAAATACCTTGTCGTATGGGCAGAAAGGCCTATTTAGGGGTGACATTAATATTTAAAAGGAACATTTAGGCCTGTCAAAAGGGGTTATTTTGACAAGTCAAATTTGTAATTTTAAAAGTGCACAGCCAGGTTACAGTGGTAGGTCTGCAGTAATCTTTGCACTGGTACTGTTGTGGGAGCTGCAGAACATAAGTGACATTTAATGTTCAGGCTTTGGGTACACTTTCTACCATACTAGAGACTTATGGGTAAGTTAAATATGCCGTTTAGCAAATTTTTACATGTTTTAGGGGTAATAGCACATGCACTGGGCCCTGATTAGTGGAGTTTATGTGCACAGAGTTAAAAAAAAACAATGAGCACCAATCCCAAAAATGGGGCTGATCATGCAAAAAGGTTTATATTCATAGATAAAAGGACTCTATTGCTGCAATGTGTGAGGCAAAAGCGAATAAATAATGACATGGCAGAAGCACACAGCTAATGCCCACTAGGATTAGCAAAATTTTCAATGATTTCTTTGTTGCAGCTAGAGTAATTGCACAAAATAATACAATCTGGGACATCATATCAGGGTTTCTACATGTACCATTACATTTATATGAATGCTCGGTTATAAGGTCGCAATATTTTACTAACAATCCAGTCCAAAATAGTACAAGAAACCCAAACTACCCACGCACTGGGTGGGTTGAGATATTAAAGAGAGTCAAACCAGGGATTTTATTCTCTTTATGATGCCAAACTATAGACCTGTTGCTCTGAATAAAGGCTCTATCTGCAGTAAAAGAAATGTTCATTCATTTGTAGCATAAATATTTTTATCAGCAATTATACCATTCATTCTTTTTATCGTTGTGGTGGTTGAAATTCAGATCATATTTAGACAATAGATTATTTTCTGCATCCCTTATACTTGAGTTGTTGGTTAACTTGAACAAAGGTCTCTCAGGCATTCAGAAGCAATAGACAACGTCTCCTGTCTTGCCCGCAAGGGTAAAAACTTAGTAAAAAACACTTCCTACTCTATTTACAAAGAACATAAAATAAACATAAGGCACAGTTCTTCAAAACCTGTGGCCTGAGGCAAACAACAAACAATTTTTATTTACCTTTCATTCAAAAGTCTTAAAATTCTGAAACTCCTGTAAGATTAGTGATGCAATTCCACATGAAACAATTGGCACAGTTCTATATATTAAGACAAGATATTTTATAAAAGGGAACTGATTGTGCTTGCTTTCCAAGTTGAAAACTCCAAGGGTAATAATATTTACCAGATGTGGTAAATACCTTATTCTAGTCTATGCGACTCAAATTCAGAGCCAAAGGTTTTAGCAGTTGTCTAAAGAAATATGTATAGGATGGGGAAGCCTTTTATCGCCCACTAAGTCAACAACTAAGTGAAAAGATAGTTGCCTATATGGTCTTGAATGAACCTTCAACATATTGCTTTCTATGCACCTCTTTTTTATCTCTACCAACAATTCAAGCCTGGATTTCTACCTATAAACAGTCTAAAACACTATAAAATAATATTTTTAGTGGTGGGAATTTAGGGCCAGATGTAGCAAAGAGTTTTACTCATTCTGTCCTTATGGGAAAATGTGTTCGTACATATGGCCCTTAAAAACGTCTCCACAAACCATGCTGCATTCCAAAAGGTGCAAATACAGGCCTTTGGGTAGGGAGAGGGTTATTCACTACAGAAATAATTGCCAGATAAAATTCTTACCTGATGTAATGCATGTGAGGGAGCCTAAGGGAAAAAAATAATATATAACTAAAAAGTGCATTATGTGCAGGGAGAAAATATTCTAACAGTAGACTCTAAGACCCTGAATTAGCGTTTGGCGCATGGGACACTCAGCCACAAATGTGATGGATATCGCATCTGCCGTACTACAAGTGCCATAGGATATCCATCACAGAGTATCCCACCCACACAATTCAAATCAAGGCCTAATTTTCAGGAGCATAATATTAATTTTAACATGAGTAAAGAAAATTAAAAAGTGGGTGGATAAAATATTCAGGGATAACGCATAGAATGCAAAACAATTCTAAAGGCCAAGAATAAAGGAATACTATTTGCAGAATATTAAATAAAGAAAGAAAAGAAGAATGAGGATAAATGTCATTCTGTGTAATGTAGTATTTCAATAAGAGTTCTGATTATAATGGAGCTAAATGGGCTTCTTTTGATTAGTTTTCCTTCATGGCTCAACTCTCATCATCCTTTTTGCACATGCGCCAATAATGCTCTAGGAACATTCTACCTAGACATGTAGTTTCACTCTGCATCAGAGAATGTGGGAGACATTCTATGCATATATCCATTTCAGTAACAATCATCTCACTTTTGGTTTATTAGCAATTGCCATCCAAGGTTGACTGTAGCTTGAATTTAGAATTTTTACAAAATGACTAATTTCGAAAGTACCTTCATAAGATATGAAAAGGTCACAATGTCAGCATGTATTGGAAAATAAGAACTGATTAGAGAAAAATGACCACAGCCACAAGACAAATACAGATCTACACTATTAAGTAGAAAAACACCTCCTGTGCAACAGACACTGAACATAATAACTCAAAAGGTAAAATGAATAACCAGTTTTATGCTAAAATAATCTTCTCTCCTAATAAAAGAAAAACACCATCATTCAACCATCCAGGGTTGAGTATACCTAATTTATAAATCCAATTTGCCTTTCTTTTCCGTAGCTAGTCTTCCTGGTTAACATAATGAGAGATCCTGAAGACCAGTTCATTAACTTTAAAATTAAACTGAGAATCAACCAGTGCTGTATCAAGGGCATTCTACCTCTGGGATTTTAGTATATGTCTGTTTTCCTAAATTCCAGTTGTAATCCTTCTGAATGTGTACCTAATGTAGAGCTAACAAAAATCAAAAGATACCCAACATCTACACTATACATGTAATGTATTTAACTTGTTTGAATATTGATGTTTAACAGAGACTTCAAAGGAGTCCACAATCTGTGTATTATTGCAGATGGATCAACTATGACAATACAAACTATCTTCCATCTTTGTACTTAGAAAGGTAAATAGCTGGGGTCCTATGTGTAAACAAATAGTACATCTGGAACCACAGATTTACTTCTGCATGCGGGTGCGAAGTTACTATTTACTGGAATTCACTAAGTCCTCATAGAATCCACTGGAAGCAGCACTTTAGTGCATGCTTCCATGCAGATTGCCTGAGAAATCACTTCAGAAATGATATAATTTCCAATCTGGGAATTTGTTCCTTCTTACAGAATACTCCATGGTGGAGAATCGATTGCTCTGTGCAACTGCACATTTTTCCTTTTTTTTTCTTTCACTGGATAAGGTTTTTCCTTACAGAGTAACCCCTTCCTCTACATGCCTACCAAGTTTGAAGTTTATCCATTCTCTTTCTCATGCTGAAAGGAGAATTATGCCAGCTGGGGTAAATTTCTAACCTTTCCTTGCTATTCAGAGGTGGGATCATAGTTTGGGATTACTTTTTTTCATATATTTTTTATTGGAAGAGTTCATACATCATACAGAAAGCTAGCACCATCATGACATTAAACGATGAACAATCAACATTAAACAATATTGCACATAGTCCACAATCTCCAATCACACTACTTTAATATTATACAATTCTGCCACCTCAAGTCATTACTAATCTACCATTAAATACCCTGACTCGGAGTTTCCCAGAAGCTGCAAAATGTCTTAAGGGATCCTGATCTAAGCGCATAGCTATACTCTAATTCTTCAATTTTTAGCATTTTAGACCACCATTGTAAGTATGTTGGAACCAGCACAGATCGCCAATTTTGGAGAATTATCGATCTGATTACAAGTGCAGATATAAACAGCCTTTTTTGTAGCAAAGGAGTAATATTAATATCAGGAGAATACCCCAAAGCTGCTATGTAAATGTATATAAGGTGACCTAGCCATCAAGGGCGTGAACAGTGCATTTGAATCTCTGCCCAGAAGGCGGTTATTTGAGGGCATCCCCAGATAATATGACTCCAATTGGCTCCTTCCTCAGCTGATCACCTAAAATACCTATCAGGAACCTGGCGATAAATTCTGAGCAAAAAGGCTGGGGTTCTGTAAAGTAGCCACTTTGCAGAAGACTGTATTCCATGAAAATTTGACACTTTTAAAAAATGGAAATTGAGTGTATTTACCCTGTATCAAACATCTACCATAATTAGAAGGCCTTCTTTAGACTGCCACTTATCTCGAGCCTTTAGATATCTTGTGTTGGCCTTCTGCTGTCTAAGGATACCGACCCGGCAGCTAATAGATCTTCGAGTAGTGGATTCTATCCAATCTTCGATCAAATCTAGGCTGACTCAAATTCTAATGACATCTAAAGTACCTAAAACTGTCATTTAAAGAAAGGATCCTTAAAATGCCTAATAGAGTGATCTATTTTTGGCCAGTGTGAGAAACTGGGGCTGATTGCAGAGGCCCCATAACTTTTTGCCCCCATTTTCCACTTTATGCTGGTGTTTTCCTGACTCTGATGGTGCCCTGGGTACTGCTAACCAGTCCCAGGGCCTGTGCTCTGTGTAAAATGGATATGCAAATTAGGCTAATTATAATTGGCTAAGTTAACCTACATATAAGTCCCTAGTATATGGTAGGGCATGTAGGTTTAGGGACCACAGCATAGGTGGTGCACACCTAGGTGCATTGCTGAGGTGCCCAGTGTCATTTTAAAAGCAAGCCTGCCTTGCTGGCTGCTTTTAAATTAAAGTTATATGCAAATTCGACTTTGGAATTAAAGGTACTTCCAAAGTCTTAAACTACCTTATTTTTACATATAAGTCACCCCTAAGGTGTGCCCTATGTGCCCCTAGGGCTGGGTGCCATGTAACTATAAGCAGGGACTTTATAAAAATAGATTTATAAGCCCTGGTGAGGTAAAAACAGCCAAATTCGTTTTTCCCTCATTGAAGTAAATGGCCTTCATAGGCTAGAATGGGCAGACTTCATTTTAAATTTTAAAGTCTCCTTAAATGTTACATACCAAGAATTTGGTATCAAATTGATTGTTATAATAAATCCCACAACTTCCAGTTGTGGGATTTAATATAACTAGTGCAGGTAAACAGTTTAGACTTTACCTAAAAAGTTGCCAATTTCAGCTCTGCATTGTTTTTGCTGCTGTGCTCTGATTGGCCAGCCTGCAGCAGCTTCTGCCAGGCCACTTTAATGAGGTGTGAAGTGGCCTGGCTTCACACAAAGGAATGTGCTTGGGGGAGAGAATCTCCCCTCAGCAGATGGTGAGGCAGGAAGGGGGAGGGCTGCCAAACTGGTCTTCAAAGGCAGAGAAGGACATCTGGAGCACCCAGCAACACCCCCACATCCTGCAACCCCAGACAGCTAGGTGCCCCCTTGATTAGATTAGGAGAGGGCAGGAGAGGGGTGTGTTTATGATTTTTAGCCACACCAGTGGGTGGGCTCAGCCAGATCTCTCCTCCAAAAATCAGATTCATCCATTTTGGATTTTTAGAGACTGTTGCCTTCTGGGATGGATTTTTGCCACACTTCCCAGGAAGTGGTCATCACAGGGGGACGACCCTGTCCCTGATTGGAGAACCAGGGCCCCCCTGCTTTTCACCCAGGAGCAAGGATAAAACTGGCAGACCTGCACCCACGCCTCAGATCCCCACCAAATTTCAAGAAGAAAGAACTACAAGGAGAAGAAGGACTGCCCTGCTGGACCCCTGGCCTGCACCTGGACCCTGCACTCAGAAAGACTGCACCAGCTGCACACTTGGGCTTCACCACAAGAAGAACTTTGCCTGGCTTCCACTGGTTCAAGGAGGGACTCCCTGTTTGCTACAGGTGAAAAATTGCTATCCAGAGTCCCCTGCACCAACTCCTGAAAAAGTGACCAGCTGACCACTGTCCAGTGGCCAAAAAGGAGTTTGCGCCAGGTGTATTCTGGGAGTTGAAGTCCGCACTTCCCAAGGACCATCACAGAACTTCTGGACCCTTGGGGTGAGCTGTGGACCCCAAAAGAACCCTAAAAGAACATCTGGGTGAAGCCCCAGAAGTTTGGAAAAGATTGGAGAATTTTTGAAAAAAAGCTCCATAAAGTGACCGACCCGATGCGGAAATTCTAGCCGGCTTGCCTCAACCGCGACCCGGCCTCACTTCGTGGTTCGTCCCGGTAAAGAAAAACATCCAAAAAAGAGACTAAGGTCCTCATTCTGACCCTGGCGGTCGGTGATAAAGCGGCGGCCAAGCCGCCAACAGGCTGGCGGTCTAAAATATGCAAATCTGACCCTGGCGGGAACCGCCAACACAGCCTGCCAACTTAACACTCCGACCGCCACAGCGGTACAAACAAACAGCGCGGCGGTTCCCGCCAACAGCCCGGCGGCAGACAAAGTACCGCCCACCCTATTACGACCCACCAATCTGCCACCTTTTCCGGGGCGGGAGCACCGCCGATAAGAACACGGCGGAAACAGACTACGAACGGGAAAACGCTCACCTCTACGCACTCCACGCGAGATTCCGGCAGTATGGAGCCAGAGTTGCAGGTCATCCCCGCACTCCTATTCCTGCTCATATACCAGGAGCACGCCCGGCGGCGCGGAAGACATCGGTGAGTACGGCCCCTACGACACAGGGGAGGGAAAAGATTACCGGCACACACCCACCCACCCACACCCACTACAACACACACATCAATGCATTCCCACAGATCACTGTCACAACCCACAAACCACCCCCCTCCGAAATAATGCAAAGACCAAAAGAAGAGATCATAAACGGGCAGATATATTGAAATATGTACACCATTAATCCCAATAAATAAATAAACTATGTACAAAATATATACAGCTACTAAATGTAGTCCAACCACTGTCCGTGGATCACAGGGGTCCTGTGCAAAGGGGCAAGGCCCAGTCCCACGACAAGAACTCCACGGAGAGAACACTGCAGGGGCATCAGAAAGAAAATAGGACAGGCACCTCAGGGGGAAGGGAAGGGGGGGCACCTCAGCCACTTGAGTACACGACGCCAGATCCACGAGGGGACTCCATGACCACTGGCCCATCCTGGGGAGAGCAAAGCCACAGTCCAAACAGTCCATACAGTGGGTGGCCTGCCCACTGGGCCATCCTGGGGAGAGCAAAGCCACAGTCCATACAGTCCATACAGTGGGTGGCCTGCCCACTGGGCCATCCTGGGGAGAGCAAAGCCACAGTCCATACAGTCCATACAGTGGGTGGCCTGCCCACTGGGCCATCCTGGGGAGAGCAAAGCCACAGTCCATACAGTCCATACAGTGGGTGGCCTGCCCACTGGGCCATCCTGGGGAGAGCAAAGCCACAGTCCATACAGTCCATACAGTGGGTGGCCTGCCCACTGGGCCATCCTGGGGAGAGCAAAGCCACAGTCCATACAGTCCATACAGTGGGTGGCCTGCCCACTGGGCCATCCTGGGGAGAGCAAAGCCACAGTCCATACAGTCCATAACAGACCCCACTGCCACTGGAGGAGGCAAGTTGGCCAGAGGACATCCTGCAGCCCTGCCCGAGATAGATCCTGCCCTGCCACGTCTGCCAAAGGGCCAGCGGTTCTTGCCCTGAAGGGCCCAGTTCAGCGGTTCTTGAGACGGCGGGGCCCAGTTCAGCGGTTCTTGAGACGGCGGGGCCCAGTTCAGCGGTTCTTGAGACGGCGGGGCCCAGTTCAGCGGTTCTTGCCCTGAAGGGCCCAGTTCAGCGGTTCTTGCCCTGAAGGGCCCAGTTCAGCGGTTCTTGAGACGGCGGGGCCCAGTTCAGCGGTTCTGGAGACGGCGGGGCCCAGTTCAGCGCTCCTTGCCCTGAAGGGCCCAGTTCAGCGGTTCTTGAGACGGCGGGGCCCAGTTCAGCGGTTCTTGAGACGGCGGGCCCAGTTCAGCGGTTCTTGAGACGGCGGGCCCAGTTCAGCGGTTCTTGAGACGGCGGGGCCCAGTTCAGCGCTCCTTGCCTTGAAGGGCCCAGTTCAGCGGTTCTTGAGACGGCGGGGCCCAGTTCAGCGGTTCTTGAGACGGCGGGGCCCAGTTCAGCGCTCCTTGCCCTGAAGGGCCCAGTTCAGCGGTTCTTGAGACGGCGGGGCCCAGTTCAGCGCTCCTTGCCCTGAAGGGCCCAGTTCAGCGGTTCTTGAGACGGCGGGGCCCAGTTCAGCGGTTCTTGAGACGGCGGGGCCCAGTTCAGCGGTTCTTGAGACGGCGGGGCCCAGTTCAGCGGTTCTTGAGACGGCGGGGCCCAGTTCAGCGCTCCTTGCCCTGAAGGGCCCAGTTCAGCGGTTCTTGAGACGGCGGGGCCCAGTTCAGCGGTTCTTGAGACGGCGGGGCCCAGTTCAGCGGTTCTGGAGACGGCGGGGCCCAGTTCAGCGGTTCTTGAGACGGCGGGGCCCAGTTCAGCGGTGCGTGAGACGGCGGGGCCCAGTTCAGCGGTTCTTGAGACGGCGGGGCCCAGTTCAGCGGTCCTTGCCCTGAAGGGCCCAGTTCAGCGGTTCTTGAGACGGCGGACGGTCTATGGCCAACTGCTAATTGCCTGGTGGTGCCCTCCTGGGCAGCGGGGATGGTGCTCCTTCACTGCCCACCTGGGCTGTGGGTGGTGGGGCCCTCCTGGCCAGCTGGGCTGGGTCCTCCCTGGGCAGCGGCTATGGGGGTGGTGGGCTCTCCCGGGGCAGCTGTGCCGGTTCCTCCCGGGGCAGCGGCTATGGGGGTTGTGGGCTCCTCCTGGGCAGCAGGCCTGCTGCCTGACCTCTCCGACTTGCTGCCCTTGCCCTCCTTAGTCGTGGGCCTGTGGCCCTTTCCTCCCTTTGGAGCTGTGGCTGGTGACTGTCTCTGGGTGGTGTCCGGGGGGGATGTAGAAGGCGGGCTCCTGCGGCGACCCTTCCGCCTTCTGCTCCTCTTCCCAGGGGGTGGGCTGGCTGTCCCCTTGCTGCTGGGCGAAGATCCAGACATGCGGGCTGGCGGGCTCCAATACCCCTGCACCCTTGTCAAGGGGGCTGCAGGGCTGGTGGTGGCTGAGGTGCTCTTCTTACCCCGACGAGAAGGAGGGGGGGGCTCAGGGTCAGGAAAGAAGTTAGTAGTGGCGAGGAAGAGCTTCTTGGGACAATGGAGAGTGGTAGGTACAGTGGGAATGGGAGTGGAGGGAGAGGATGTGGTTGTAGGTGAGTCACGTTTGCTGTCTTTGGGTGCAGGTGCAGGAGGGATAGGCTGTCGTGAGGTGGATGGCTGTTGGGTGGGTGGGTGGCTGCGTTTGTGTGGTGTGGAAGAGGGGGTGACAGACACAGTGGGAGAGGACACAGGGGACGTGTAAATGGCAGTGGGGGTGGTGACTGCACGTGTGCGGACTGGAGTGGAGGGTGTGCTGGTGATGGAAACATTGGCTGATGGTGAGGTGAATGGAGGTGTGAGTGTAGACGTCACAGGGAGGGAGGAGGGAGACGAGGAGGTGGGGGTCACAGAGGTGGTAGTGACTGTTGGCATGTCTGCATCGGAATGTTGCGTGTGTGAATGTCTGCGTGATCTGTGGTGCTTATGTTTGGATGAGCTTCTCTTGGGTGTTGAGGTGTGTGCAGGCTGGTCTGATGGTGTGGGTGGGACAGGCAGAGGAACAGGAGACTGGGAGGAGGGAGTTAGTAGAGGCAGGCAGGAGACAGGGACAATGGCTGCCGTCAGTGCTGAGGCCAGAGCCTGGAACGATCGCTGATGGGCAGCCTGACCCGAATGAATGCCCTCCAGGTACGCATTGCTGCGATGAACCTCCCTCTCCACCCCCTGGATGGCATTCAAAAGGGTAGTCTGCCCAACAATGAGCGTTCGGAGGAGGTCAATGACCTCCTCACTGAGGGCAGCGGGGGTAACAGGGGCAGGGCCTGAGGTGCCTGGGGCGAAGGAGATGCCCGGCTTCCTGGCAGAGCGGGCACGGGGCGAACGCTGAGGGGCTGCTGGGAGGGCGGAGATGGTGTGCTGGGTGGCGGCTGTACCTGTAATGGCGGGGGGCACGGATGGTGCCACCCCCGCAAGGGAGCCCCCTTCCGAGGACGTGTCCGTGTCGCTGCAGGGTCCAGTCGTCCCCGTCGTGGAGCTCCCCTCGCCCTCCGTCTCACTGGTCCAGTCTGACTCTGTGGCATGGCCCTCCTGGGCCATGTGAGATGCAGCTCCCTCCTGCCCCGATGCCACTTCTCCTCCGCCTGATGATGCTGATGCACACAAGCACAGAAAGACAAACAAAAAGGGGGGGGAGAGAGAAATAAAGGGATATTGAGTACATGGATCTCCGGTACAGTTAGCGGACATGACAGACACAGATGCCCCCTGCACTAACTTGCGCACTTGGGGTACGCTACGCATTCCGTGGAACATGCCCTACACGCCTAGAGTTGACAACTGCACCCATGGATGACACGGCCCAGGGATGGCTGTACTGACAAACTACTGAGGGTGGTGGCTGGGGACACAGGGGCTTACGGGGGTGCCCAGCCTACAGATATCGCCCTGGCCTAGGGGGACCCCCAGCCCTCCTCCCCCACCCAGACACCTCCACTGCGCGACAACAGAGTAGATAATGCTTGTACTCACCCCCTTGTGTCTGCTGTGCTGCCCTCACGCGCCCATCCAATTCAGGGTAGGCCACCGCCAGGATCCGGAACATCAGGGGGCTCAGTTGACGGCAGGCACCCCGCCTACGTTGGGAGGCCATCCCCAGCAGAGACTCGGCGGTCTTCTTGGTCCCGCGGCGGATGTCCTCCCACCTCTTGCGGCAGTGGGTGCCCCGTCGATGGTGGACCCCCAGGGCCCGGACTTCCTTGGCGATGGCACGCCAAATCCCGATCTTCTCATGGGCGCGGACCTATGTGACACGTACAGGGAGGGAGAAATACCACGTTCAAGTTTCTCAGCATTTTCCTTTCCAGTGGCCCAACGCCCCCCATCCCCGCCAGGCCCCCCGCCATGCCCCCCGCCATGCCCAACATGCCCCCCATCCCCGCCAGGCCCCCCGCCATGCCCAACATGCCCCCCATCCCCGCCATGCCCCCCGCCATGCCCAACATGCCCCCCATCCCCGCCAGGCCCCCCGCCATGCCCCCCGCCATGCCCAACATGCCCCCCATCCCCGCCAGGCCCCCCGCCATGCCCAACATGCCCCCCATCCCCGCCAGGCCCCCCGCCAGGCCCCCCGCCAGCCCCAACATGCCCCCCATCCCCGCCAGGCCCCCCGCCATGCCCCCCCGCCATGCCCAACATGCCCCCCATCCCCGCCAGGCCCCCCGCCATGCCCCCCGCCAGCCCCAACATGCCCCTCATCCCCGCCAGGCCCCCCGCCAGGCCCCCCGCCAGCCCCAACATGCCCCCCATCCCCGCCAGGCCCCCCGCCATGCCCAACATGCCCCCCATCCCCGCCAGGCCCCCCGCCATGCCCAACATGCCCCCCATCCCCGCCATGCCCCCCGCCATGCCCAACATGCCCCCCATCCCCGCCAGGCCCCCCGCCATGCCCCCCGCCATGCCCAACATGCCCCCCATCCCCGCCAGGCCCCCCGCCATGCCCAACATGCCCCCCATCCCCGCCAGGCCCCCCGCCAGGCCCCCCGCCAGCCCCAACATGCCCCCCATCCCCGCCAGGCCCACCGCCATGCCCCCCCGCCATGCCCAACATGCCCCCCATCCCCGCCAGGACCCCCGCCAGCCCCAACATGCCCCCCATCACCGCCAGGCCCCCCGCCATGCCCCCCCGCCATGCCCAACATGCCCCCCATCCCCGCCAGGCCCCTCGCAATGCCCCCCCGCCATGCCCAACATGCCCCCCATCCCCGCCAGGCCCCCCGCCAGGCCCCCCGCCAGCCCCAACATGCCCCCCATCCCCGCCAGGCCCCCAAGCCAGCCAGTGGCCCCAAATCCATATTGAATTAAACTCACTTGTTGGTCTGGAGGACCGTAGAGTAGCGCATACTGGGGGAGGACCCCATCCACAAGTTTCTCCAACTCCTCTCCAGTGAAGGCAGAGGCCCTTTCCCCAGTCGCAGCAGCCATTGTCCCTTCCAGACCGAGGTCACAGCAACACTTGCAGTATAGGTCCTCTCCTGTGAAAGTTCAAGTCGCAAGTGGATAAGTAGATAGAAAATGGCGGTCACGTCCGCGGCGGTGCGTACCGCGGCGGTGCGTCCCGCCACCGCCGGCGCCCTTCGCCATTGGCTCCTGAAACCCATAGCCTTCAATGTTAACCAATGCGGCTTCGCGCCGCGGTCTTCGCCCGCCGCGGTGTGCCACGCCAGCGCATTGACCTCACATCCCATTGTCACACTTCACAGGTCAGGCAGCCGCCATTTCCAGGGCCCACATGGCTCAATTTCAACTGCGTCACACAGGCCTAGGCCTTGCATAGCCACTCAGACACGCCATTCACTGCATAGAGAATCGTATACTGTGCTAGCTGTGAGTACGTACCTGTGGGTTGCTTGACTGTGTGCTCCATGTTGTCCTTCCTAGGCACCGTCCGCTGGGTTGGGCGAGGAGACGGATGAATCCTCCCGTGTACCGACCGCTGGTGGACCTGTCGACAATGGAAGATCGCCACATTATCCTGACCTACCGTCTTAACCGTGCCACTATCCATGAACTGTGTGCCCAGCTGGAGCCCGACCTGATGTCCCCCATCCGCCAACCCACAGGGATTCCCCCTCTGGTGCAGGTCATGTCAGTACTACATTTCTTGGCAAGTGGGTCATTTCAGACAACCGTGGGAATTGCTTCCGGGATGTCTCAGCCCATGTTTTCGAAGGTGTTATCCAGAGTGTTGTCTGCCCTGATGAAATCCGTGAGGAACTACATCATTTTCCCTGAGGTGGGCGAATTGGCTACAGTGAAGGGTGATTTCTACGCCCTTGGACATATTCCCAACGTAATTGGTGCCATTGATGGGACCCATGTGGCTTTGGTTCCCCCAAGAGACAGGGAGCAGGTGTACAGGAACAGAAAAAATTACCATTCAATGAACATCCAGGTGGTGTGTTTGGCTGACCAGTACATCTCGCATGCAAATGCCAAATTCCCAGGGTCAGTGCATGATGCCTACATCCTCAGGAATAGCAGCATCCCTTACGTGATGGAACAGCTACAGAGACACCGTGTATGGCTAGTGGGGGACTCTGGGTACCCCAACCTGTCGTGGCTACTGACCCCAGTAAGGAATCCCCGGACCAGGGCAGAGGAACGGTACAATGAGGCCCATGGGCGTACTAGGAGGGTGATCGAACGCACCTTTGGCCTCCTAAAGGCCAGGTTTCGCTGCCTGCATATGACAGGTGGATCCCTAATGTACTCACCTAAGAAGGTGTGTCACATCATCGTGGCCTGCTGCATGCTTCACAACCTGGCTTTGCGCCGCCAGGTGCCTTTCCTGCAGGAGGATGGTCGAGACGGTGGTGTTGTGGCAGTGGTGGAACCTGAGGAGAGTGACGAGGAGGAAGACGACGGGGCTGAAACAGACAACAGGGACAGAATCATTGAACAGTACTTCCAATAGGACACAGGTAACATTTCAAAGATAATTTAGTAAATGTTAACTACTCTCCAGCATCTCTGCTGCCTGTCTATTTGCCCCAGTGTATGATGACTGAGTTTTGGCTTTTCCCTCCCTATTTCAGATCTGGGGTCCCCACTACGAGTCCTGTGCTTCGTTTCCCCATGGACTACAGCTTTGTGGCAGCTGTTTGTTGACTTCACCATGTACAAGGACATATTTGCACTGTCATGTCAATTACAATCTATTGAAATCACAGCCAGACTCCTGATATTTTGGTGCAAAATAGGTGTTTATTGAAGTGCTCAAAATGGGATGGGTGGTTTCAAGTGGGTGGGGGCTATGGTGAAGGAATGTCCATGGCAGAGTCCAGAGTAACAGTCACACAGGTGCATTGTCCAGAGGCCTGTGGAGAGATGGAGCATGGGCAGTTCAAGGATG
This sequence comes from Pleurodeles waltl, assembly GCF_031143425.1. Classification (NCBI taxonomy): domain Eukaryota; kingdom Metazoa; phylum Chordata; class Amphibia; order Caudata; family Salamandridae; genus Pleurodeles; species Pleurodeles waltl. The sequence goes on along the minus strand of NC_090444.1, from coordinate 184,770,849 downwards.
GACAGGGTGACAATGTGGGACAGTGGGATGACATCAGGTGGTATCCTTTGCTGGCGGGGGTCTTGACATCCTACTCTGTCTTCTTGCGAGATCTCAGGGCCCTCTTGCGGGGTGGTTCTTCTCCTGCAGGAGGTGGGGTTCTGGTGGGCTGCTGCTGTGCGGGGGCCTCCTGTCCACTAGCGCCGGCGGAGGTGGATGGCTGTTCTTGGTCCAGGCTAGTGGCAGGGGCCCTTGGGTGTTGTTCAGTGTCCGCCCTGCTGTTTACGAGGTCCTGCAGCAGCCCTACCATGGTAACCAGGGTGGTGTTGATGGCTCTGATGTCCTCCCTGTACCCCTGATAGTGTTCCTCCTGCAGCACCTGGATCTCCTGGAACCGGGCCAGTACCGTCGCCATCGTCTCCTGGGAGCGGTTGTATGCTCCCATGATGGTGGTGAGGACCTCGTGGAGAGTGGGTTCCCTGGGCCTCTCCTCCCCCCCCTGTCGCACAGCTGCCCGCCGAGTTGCCCTGTTTCCCTGGGCCTCTGCCCCCTGGCCGGTGTGCCCACTACCACTGCCCCCAGGTCCCTGTTGTTGTTGGGGTGGTGTGTTATCCTGGGTGCCCTGTAGTGGTAGACACACCGCAGATTGACGCGCCCTGGAGACAGAGGCATGGGCCCGCTGGGTGGGAGCTGTGCTGGTGTTCCCAGAGGGGTTTGGGTCTGTAGTGGCCTGGGCCTGTGTGAGGGGAACCGACTGTCCAGAGGTCCCCGATGGTCCGGGCTGGTCATCGGTTTCCAGGTCGACAGAGCTGCTGTCATCGCTGACGGCCTCTTGGGTGGGGGGTGTGGAGAATTCTGGCCCCTCCGCCGCGGTGTGTTGACGGTCGGGTCCTGCAGGGGTATAGAGGTATGGTTATAGTTTCAATGTGTGGCATATGGGTGTATCTGTGGGTTCTCGTGTCCCCAAGTGCTGGCATTCGTGTGTGGGGGCTTTGGTGAGGGTGGCTTGTGGGGGGGATGTGTATATGCATTGGGCATGCTTTGGTGATGGGTGTCCATGCTTAGTGGACGCATGCAGGCCTAGGTTTTGGGATGTGTGGGTTGTGATGGTGAGACATTGGCGGGGAATAGGTGTGCTGGGGGTGGGGGTGAGGATGGTGGTGGGGGTGAGGATGGTGGTGGGGGTGAGGGTGGGGGTGAGGATGGGGGTGGGGGTGAGGGTGGGGTTCGAGGATGGGGGTGAGGGTTGGGGTCTGATTTGGCATGCAGGTGGGGGGGAAGCAGTATTGAAGCTTCAACTTACCAGTATCCATTCCTCCGCCGACTCCTGCGAGGCCGTCAGGATGCAGGATGTTCAAGACTTCCTCCTCCCATGATGTGAATTGTGGGGGTTGAGGTGGGGGTCCTCCGCCAGTCTTCTGCACGGCGATGTTGTGCCTGGATACCATGGAACGCACCTTCCCCCGTAGGTCGTTCCATCGCTTCCTGATGTCTTCCCGATTTCTGGGGTGCTGTCCCACTGCGTTGACCCTGTCGACAATCCTCTGCCATAGCTCCGTCCTCCGGGCAATGCTGGTGTATTGTATCTGTGTGCCGAACAGCTGGGGCTCTACCCGAACGATTTCCTCCACCATGACCCTGAGTTCTTCGTCTGTGAAGCGGGGTTGTCTTTGGGGTGCCATGGGTGGTGTGTATGATGTGTGGGGTGGAGTATGTGTATTTAAGTGAGTTGAGTGTGGTGGTGTGTGTTGTTTTGTGTGTGGATAGTGTGTGGGTGATGGTGTTGAGTGGCTGTGGCTGTTATTTTTTGGATGCTGGTGTCTCGCTCTTGCCTTCTTTCCGAATTTTTTAGCGTAGGGGTTTGTGGGTGATGTGGGTGTGTGTTTTATATTGTATTGTGTGTGTGGGAGTGGTGTGTGTATGTGTATCAGGTGTGTGGGATTCAAATCGTCCAATGTGGCTGAGTTTTGTTCGTTTGTGTGTATTCTGACCGCGGCGGTGTGTCCCGCCAATGGAATACCGCGTTTGAATGACCGCCGCGTGGATTCGTGGGTCGTAATGGGATGGGCGTATTTCTGTTGGCGTGGCGGTGGAGGTTTGGTCACCTCCACCTTTCCGCCGACCGCTGGTCTGGCGGTCTGTTGTGGCGGTCGGATTTTCGGAGGTTTGCCTTCTGCGGGTCAGAATGACCGTGGCGGGTTTCCGTGACCGCGGCGGGATTATGGAGGATTTCTGACCGGCGGTAGGCGCCTTTTACCGCCGAGGTCAGAATGACCACCTAAGTCCGAACGTAAAAAGTTGACCGGGACCTTCCAGCCATCGTATCCGAGAAGGGCTCCACGGACGTCGGATCAAGATCCAGGTTTACCCCGGTCGAAGGATTTTCATCTTGAAAAAACGACTAAGTCCGAAGGTAAAAATCACCACCGAGGAAACCGACTTCGCGTATCCGGACAAGGGCTCCAGGAGGTCGGATCCAACTGGCAGGTTCGTCCCGGGGAAGAAAAACATCAAAAAAGAGACTAAGGGCCTGATTCTAACTTTGGAGGACGGTGTTAAACCGTCCCAAAAGTGGCGGATATACCACCTACCGTATTACGAGTCCATTATATCCTATGGAACTCGTAATACGGTAGGTGGTATATCCGCCACTTTTGGGACGGTTTAACACCGTCCTCCAAAGTTAGAATCAGGCCCTAAGTCAGAAGGTAACTTTTTAACCGAGGCCTCCCGCGACTTGTAGCCGAGCAGGGCTCCATCGCGGTCGGCCTGAAAGTTTGACTTTGCTCCGGTCCTGGTGCAACCAGATGACCCGTTTGGCGCTTTTTGTTTCTAAGCGCTAGAAAATAATAATACTTTAAAAATTCATATCTCCGGTTCCCCTGAACCGATTTTAATCGTTTTTGTGTCATTTTAAAGATAAAAATATAAGCTATTTTTATAAATTGGTTTTGGATTTTTAAACTGTTTCCTGTGTTTTATTTAATTACTGTTGTGTGATATTTGAATGCTTTACACTTTGGCCCTCATTCTGACCCTGGCGGTCGGTGATAAAGCGGCAGCCAAGCCGCCAACAGGCCGGCGGTCTAAAATATGCAATTCTGACCCTGGCGGGAACCGCCAACACAGCCCGCCAACTTAACACTCCGACCGCCACAGCGGTACAAACAAACAGCGCGGCGGTTCCCGCCAACAGCCCGGCGGCAGACAAAGTACCGCCCACCCTATTACGACCCACCAATCTGCCACCTTTTCCGGGGCGGGAGCACCGCCGATAAGAACACGGCGGAAACAGACTACGAACGGGAAAACGCTCACCTCTACGCACTCCACGCGAGATTCCGGCAGTATGGAGCCAGAGTTGCAGGTCATCCCCGCACTCCTATTCCTCCTCATATACCAGGAGCACGCCCGGCGGCGCGGAAGACATCGGTGAGTACGGCACCTACGACACAGGGGAGGGAAAAGATTACCGGCACACACCCACCCACCCACACCCACTACAACACACACATCAATGCATTCCCACAGATCACTGTCACAACCCACAAACCACCCCCCTCCGAAATAATGCAAAGACCAAAAGAAGAGATCATAAACGGGCAGATATATTGAAATATGTACACCATTAATCCCAATAAATAAATAAACTATGTACAAAATATATACAGCTACTAAATGGAGTCCAACCACTGTCCGTGGATCACAGGGGTCCTGTGCAAAGGGGCAAGGCCCAGTCCCACGACAAGAACTCCACGGAGAGAACACTGCAGGGGCATCAGAAAGAAAATAGGACAGGCACCTCAGGGGGAAGGGAAGGGGGGGCACCTCAGCCACTTGAGTACACGACGCCAGATCCACGAGGGGACTCCATGACCACTGGCCCATCCTGGGGAGAGCAAAGCCACAGTCCAAACAGTCCATACAGTGGGTGGCCTGCCCACTGGGCCATCCTGGGGAGAGCAAAGCCACAGTCCATACAGTCCATACAGTGGGTGGCCTGCCCACTGGGCCATCCTGGGGAGAGCAAAGCCACAGTCCATACAGTCCATACAGTGGGTGGCCTGCCCACTGGGCCATCCTGGGGAGAGCAAAGCCACAGTCCATACAGTGGGTGGCCTGCCCACTGGGCCATCCTGGGGAGAGCAAAGCCACAGTCCAAACAGTCCATACAGTGGGTGGCCTGCCCACTGGGCCATCCTGGGGAGAGCAAAGCCACAGTCCATACAGTCCATACAGTGGGTGGCCTGCCCACTGGGCCATCCTGGGGAGAGCAAAGCCACAGTCCATACAGTCCATACAGTGGGTGGCCTGCCCACTGGGCCATCCTGGGGAGAGCAAAGCCACAGTCCATACAGTCCATACAGTGGGTGGCCTGCCCACTGGGCCATCCTGGGGAGAGCAAAGCCACAGTCCAAACAGTCCATACAGTGGGTGGCCTGCCCACTGGGCCATCCTGGGGAGAGCAAAGCCACAGTCCATACAGTCCATACAGTGGGTGGCCTGCCCACTGGGCCATCCTGGGGAGAGCAAAGCCACAGTCCATACAGTCCATACAGTGGGTGGCCTGCCCACTGGGCCATCCTGGGGAGAGCAAAGCCACAGTCCATACAGTCCATAACAGACCCCACTGCCACTGGAGGAGGCAAGTTGGCCAGAGGACATCCTGCAGCCCTGCCCGAGATAGATCCTGCCCTGCCACGTCTGCCAAAGGGCCAGCGGTTCTTGCCCTGAAGGGCCCAGTTCAGCGGTTCTTGAGACGGCGGGGCCCAGTTCAGCGGTTCTTGAGACGGCGGGGCCCAGTTCAGCGGTTCTTGCCTTGAAGGGCCCAGTTCAGCGGTTCTTGAGACGGCGGGGCCCAGTTCAGCGCTCCTTGCCTTGAAGGGCCCAGTTCAGCGGTTCTTGAGACGGCGGGGCCCAGTTCAGCGGTTCCTGAGACGGCGGGGCCCAGTTCAGCGGTTCTTGAGACGGCGGGGCCCAGTTCAGCGCTCCTTGCCTTGAAGGGCCCAGTTCAGCGGTTCTTGAGACGGCGGGGCCCAGTTCAGCAGTTCTTGAGACGGCGGGGCCCAGTTCAGCGGTTCTTGAGACGGCGGGGCCCAGTTCAGCGGTTCTTGCCTTGAAGGGCCCAGTTCAGCGGTTCTTGAGACGGCGGGGCCCAGTTCAGCGGTTCTTGAGACGGCGGGGCCCAGTTCAGCGGTTCTTGAGACGGCGGGGCCCAGTTCAGCGGTTCTTGCCTTGAAGGGCCCAGTCCAGCGGTTCTTGAGACGGCGGGGCCCAGTTCAGCGGTTCTTGCCTTGAAGGGCCCAGTTCAGCGGCTCTTGAGACGGCGGGGCCCAGTTCAGCGGTTCTTGCCTTGAAGGGCCCAGTTCAGCGGTTCTTGAGACGGCGGGGCCCAGTTCAGCGGTTCTTGCCTTGAAGGGCCCAGTTCAGCGGTTCTTGAGACGGCGGGGCCCAGTTCAGCGGTTCTTGCCTTGAAGGGCCCAGTTCAGCGGTTCTTGAGACGGCGGGGCCCAGTCCAGCGGTTCTTGAGACGGCGGGGCCCAGTTCAGCGGTTCTTGAGACGGCGGGGCCCAGTTCAGCGGTTCTTGCCTTGAAGGGCCCAGTTCAGCGGTTCTTGAGACGGCGGGGCCCAGTTCAGCGGTTCTTGCCTTGAAGGGCCCAGTTCAGCGGTTCTTGAGACGGCGGACGGTCTATGGCCAACTGCTAATTGCCTGGTGGTGCCCTCCTGGGCAGCGGGGATGGTGCTCCTTCACTGCCCACCTGGGCTGTGGGTGGTGGGGCCCTCCTGGCCAGCTGGGCTGGGTCCTCCCTGGGCAGCGGCTATGGGGGTGGTGGGCTCTCCCATGGGCAGCTGTGCCGGTTCCTCCCGGGGCAGCGGCTATGGGGGTTGTGGGCTCCTCCTGGGCAGCAGGCCTGCTGCCTGACCTCTCCAACTTGCTGCCCTTGCCCTCCTTAGTCGTCGGCCTGTGGCCCTTTCCTCCCTTTGGAGCTGTGGCTGGTGACTGTCTCTGGGTGGTGTCCGGGGGGGATGTAGAAGGCGGGCTCCTGCGGCGCCCCTTCCGCCTTCTGCTCCTCTTCCCAGGGGGTGGGCTGGCTGTCCCCTTGCTGCTGGGCGAAGATCCAGACATGCGGGCTGGCGGGCTCCAATACCCCTGCAGCCTTGTCAAGGGGGCTGCAGGGCTGGTGGTGGCTGAGGTGCTCTTCTTACCCCGAAGAGAAGGAGGGGGGTGCTCAGGGTCAGGAAAGAAGTTAGTAGTGGCGAGGAAGAGCTTCTTGGGACAATGGAGAGTGGTAGGTACAGTGGGAATGGGAGTGGAGGGAGAGGATGTGGTTGTAGGTGAGTCACGTTTGCTGTCTTTGGGTGCAGGTGCAGGAGGGATAGGCTGTCGTGAGGTGGATGGCTGTTGGGTGGGTGGGTGGCTGCGTTTGTGTGGTGTGGAAGAGGGGGTGACAGACACAGTGGGAGAGGACACAGGGGACGTGTAAATGGCAGTGGGGGTGGTGACTGCACGTGTGCGGACTGGAGTGGAGGGTGTGCTGGTGATGGAAACATTGGCTGATGGTGAGGTGAATGGAGGTGTGAGTGTAGACGTCACAGGGAGGGAGGAGGGAGACGAGGAGGTGGGGGTCACAGAGGTGGTAGTGACTGTTGGCATGTCTGCATCGGAATGTTGCGTGTGTGAATGTCTGCGTGATCTGTGGTGCTTATGTTTGGATGAGCTTCTCTTGGGTGTTGAGGTGTGTGCAGGCTGGTCTGATGGTGTGGGTGGGACAGGCAGAGGAACAGGAGACTGGGAGGAGGGAGTTAGTAGAGGCAGGCAGGAGACAGGGACAATGGCTGCCGTCAGTGCTGAGGCCAGAGCCTGGAACGATCGCTGATGGGCAGCCTGACCCGAATGAATGCCCTCCAGGTACGCATTGCTGCGATGAACCTCCCTCTCCACCCCCTGGATGGCATTCAAAAGGGTAGTCTGCCCAACAATGAGCGTTCGGAGGAGGTCAATGACCTCCTCACTGAGGGCAGCGGGGGTAACAGGGGCAGGGCCTGAGGTGCCTGGGGCGAAGGAGATGCCCGGCTTCCTGGCAGAGCGGGCACGGGGCGAACGCTGAGGGGCTGCTGGGAGGGCGGAGATGGTGTGCTGGGTGGCGGCTGTACCTGTAATGGCGGGGGGCACGGATGGTGCCACCCCCGCAAGGGAGCCCCCTTCCGAGGACGTGTCTGTGTCGCTGCAGGGTCCAGTCGTCCCCGTCGTGGAGCTCCCCTCGCCCTCCGTCTCACTGGTCCAGTCTGACTCTGTGGCATGGCCCTCCTGGGCCATGTGAGATGCAGCTCCCTCCTGCCCCGATGCCACTTCTCCTCCGCCTGATGATGCTGATGCACACAAGCACAGAAAGACAAACAAAAAGGGGGGGGGAGAGAGAAATAAAGGGATATTGAGTACATGGATCTCCGGTACAGTTAGCGGACATGACAGACACAGATGCCCCCTGCACTAACTTGCGCACTTGGGGTACGCTACGCATTCCGTGGAACATGCCCTACACGCCTAGAGTTGACAACTGCACCCATGGATGACACGGCCCAGGGATGGCTGTACTGACAAACTACTGAGGGTGGTGGCTGGGGACACAGGGGCTTACGGGGGTGCCCAGCCTACAGATATCGCCCTGGCCTAGGGGGACCCCCAGCCCTCCTCCCCCACCCAGACACCTCCACTGCGCGACAACAGAGTAGATAATGCTTGTACTCACCCCCTTGTGTCTGCTGTGCTGCCCTCACGCGCCCATCCAATTCAGGGTAGGCCACCGCCAGGATCCGGAACATCAGGGGGCTCAGTTGACGGCAGGCACCCCGCCTACGTTGGGAGGCCATCCCCAGCAGAGACTCGGCGGTCTTCTTGGTCCCGCGGCGGATGTCCTCCCACCTCTTGCGGCAGTGGGTGCCCCGTCGATGGTGGACCCCCAGGGCCCGGACTTCCTTGGCGATGGCACGCCAAATCCCGATCTTCTCATGGGCGCGGACCTATGTGACACGTACAGGGAGGGAGAAACACCACGTTCAAGTTTCTCAGCATTTTCCTTTCCAGTGGCCCAACGCCCCCCATCCCCGCCAGGCCCCCCGCCATGCCCCCCGCCATGCCCAACATGCCCCCCATCCCCGCCAGGCCCCCCGCCATGCCCAACATGCCCCCCATCCCCGCCATGCCCCCCGCCATGCCCAACATGCCCCCCATCCCCGCCAGGCCCCCCGCCATGCCCCCCGCCATGCCCAACATGCCCCCCATCCCCGCCAGGCCCCCCGCCATGCCCAACATGCCCCCCATCCCCGCCAGGCCCCCCGCCAGGCCCCCCGCCAGCCCCAACATGCCCCCCATCCCCGCCAGGCCCCCCGCCATGCCCCCCCGCCATGCCCAACATGCCCCCCATCCCCGCCAGGCCCCCCGCCATGCCCCCCGCCAGCCCCAACATGCCCCTCATCCCCGCCAGGCCCCCCGCCAGGCCCCCCGCCAGCCCCAACATGCCCCCCATCCCCGCCAGGCCCCCCGCCATGCCCAACATGCCCCCCATCCCCGCCAGGCCCCCCGCCATGCCCAACATGCCCCCCATCCCCGCCAGGCCCCCCGCCATGCCCAACATGCCCCCCATCCCCGCCATGCCCCCCGCCATGCCCAACATGCCCCCCATCCCCGCCAGGCCCCCCGCCATGCCCAACATGCCCCCCATCCCCGCCAGGCCCCCCGCCATGCCCAACATGCCCCCCATCCCCGCCAGGCCCCCCGCCATGCCCAACATGCCCCCCATCCCCGCCAGGCCCCCCGCCATGCCCCCCGCCATGCCCAACATGCCCCCCATCCCCGCCAGGCCCCCCGCCAGGCCCCCCGCCAGCCCCAACATGCCCCCCATCCCCGCCAGGCCCCCAAGCCAGCCAGTGGCCCCAAATCCATATTGAATTAAACTCACTTGTTGGTCTGGAGGACCGTAGAGTAGCGCATACTGGGGGAGGACCCCATCCACAAGTTTCTCCAACTCCTCTCCAGTGAAGGCAGGGGCCCTTTCCCCAGTCGCAGCAGCCATTGTCCCTTCCAGACCGAGGGCACAGCAACACTTGCAGTATAGGTCCTCTCCTGTGAAAGTTCAAGTCGCAAGTGGATAAGTAGATAGAAAATGGCGGTCACGTCCGCGTCGGTGCGTACCGCGGCGGGGCGTCCCGCCACCGCCGGCGCCCTTCGCCATTGGCTCCTGAAACCCATAGCCTTCAATGTTAACCAATGCGGCTTCGCGCCGCGGTCTTCGCCCGCCGCCCGCCGCGGTGTGCCACGCCAGCGCATTGACCTCACATCCCATTGTCACACTTCACAGGTCAGGCAGCCGCCATTTCCAGGGCCCACATGGCTCAATTTCAACTGCGTCACACAGGCCTAGGCCTTGCATAGCCACTCAGACACGCCATTCACTGCATAGAGAATCGTATACTGTGCTAGCTGTGAGTACGTACCTGTGGGTTGCTTGACTGTGTGCTCCATGTTGTCCTTCCTAGGCACCGTCCGCTGGGTTGGGCGAGGAGACGGATGAATCCTCCCGTGTACCGACCGCTGGTGGACCTGTCGACAATGGAAGAACGCCACATTATCCTGACCTACCGTCTTAACCGTGCCACTATCCATGAACTGTGTGCCCGGCTGGAGCCCGACCTGATGTCCCCCATCCGCCAACCCACAGGGATTCCCCCTCTGGTGCAGGTCATGTCAGTACTACATTTCTTGGCAAGTGGGTCATTTCAGACAACCGTGGGAATTGCTTCCAGGATGTCTCAGCCCATGTTTTCGAAGGTGTTATCCAGAGTGTTGTCTGCCCTGATGAAATCCGTGAGGAACTACATCATTTTCCCTGAGGTGGGCGAATTGGCTACAGTGAAGGGTGATTTCTACGCCCTTGGACATATTCCCAACGTAATTGGTGCCATTGATGGGACCCATGTGGCTTTGGTTCCCCCAAGAGACAGGGAGCAGGTGTACAGGAACAGAAAAAATTACCATTCAATGAACATCCAGGTGGTGTGTTTGGCTGACCAGTACATCTCGCATGTAAATGCCAAATTCCCAGGGTCAGTGCATGACGCCTACATCCTCAGGAATAGCAGCATCCCTTACGTGATGGAACAGCTACAGAGACACCGTGTATGGCTAGTGGGGGACTCTGGGTACCCCAACCTGTCGTGGCTACTGACCCCGGTAAGGAATCCCCGGACCAGGGCAGAGGAACGGTACAATGAGGCCCATGGGCGTACTAGGAGGGTGATCGAACGCACCTTTGGCCTCCTAAAGGCCAGGTTTAGGTGCCTGCATATGACCGGTGGATCTCTAATGTACTCACCTAAGAAGGTGTGTCACATCATCGTGGCCTGCTGCATGCTTCACAACCTGGCTTTGCGCCGCCAGGTGCCTTTCCTGCAGGAGGATGGTCGAGACGGTGGTGTTGTGGCAGCGGTGGAACCTGAGGAGAGTGACGAGGAGGAAGACGACGGGGCTGAAACAGACAACAGGGACAGAATCATTGAACAGTACTTCCAATAGGACACAGGTAACATTTCAAAGATAATTTAGTAAATGTTAACTACTCTGCAGCATCTCTGCTGCCTGTCTATTTGCCCCAGTGTATGATGACTGAGTTTTGGCTTTTCCCTCCCTATTTCAGATCTGGGGTCCCCACTACGAGTCCTGTGCTTCGTTTCCCCATGGACTACAGCTTTGTGGCAGCTGTTTGTTGACTTCACCATGTACAAGGACATATTTGCACTGTCATGTCAATTACAATCTATTGAAATCACAGCCAGACTCCTGATATTTTGGTGCAAAATAGGTGTTTATTGAAGTGCTCAAAATGGGATGGGTGGTTTCAAGTGGGTGGGGGCTATGGTGAAGGAATGTCCATGGCAGAGTCCAGAGTAACAGTCACACAGGTGCATTGTCCAGAGGCCTGTGGAGAGATGGAGCATGGGCAGTTCAAGGATGGACAGGGTGACAATGTGGGACAGTGGGATGACATCAGGTGGTATCCATTGCTGGCGGGGGTCTTGACATCCTACTCTGTCTTCTTGCGAGATCTCAGGGCCCTCTTGCGGGGTGGTTCTTCTCCTGCAGGAGGTGGGGGTCTGGTGGGCTGCTGCTGTGCGGGGGCCTCCTGTCCACTAGCGCCGGCGGAGGTGGATGGCTGTTCTTGGTCCAGGCTAGTGGCAGGGGCCCTTGGGTGTTGTTCAGTGTCCGCCCTGCTGTTTACGAGGTCCTGCAGCAGCCCTACCATGGTAACCAGGGTGGTGTTGATGGCTCTGATGTCCTCCCTGTACCCCCGATAGTGTTCCTCCTGCAGCACCTGGATCTCCTGGAACCGGGCCAGTACCGTCGCCATCGTCTCCTGGGAGCGGTTGTATGCTCCCATGATGGTGGTGAGGACCTCGTGGAGAGTGGGTTCCCTGGGCCTCTCCTCCCCCCCCTGTCGCACAGCTGCCCGCCGAGTTGCCCTGTTTCCCTGGGCCTCTGCCCCCTGGCCGGTGTGCCCACTACCACTGCCCCCAGGTCCCTGTTGTTGTTGGGGTGGTGGGTTATCCTGGGTGCCCTGTAGTGGTAGACACACCGCAGATTGACGCGCCCTGGAGACAGAGGCATGGGCCTGCTGGGTGGGAGCTGTGCTGGTGTTCCCAGAGGGGTTAGGGTCTGTAGTGGCCTGGGCCTGTGTGAGGGGAACCGACTGTCCAGAGGTCCCCGATGGTCCGGGCTGGTCATCGGTGTCCAGGTCGACAGAGCTGCTGTCATCGCTGACGGCCTCTTGGGTGGGGGGTGTGGAGAATTCTGGCCCCTCCGCCGCGGTGTGTTGACGGTCGGGTCCTGCAGGGGTATAGAGGTATGGTTATAGTTTCAATGTGTGGCATATGGGTGTATCTGTGGGTTCTCGTGTCCCCAAGTGCTGGCATTCGTGTGTGGGGGCTTTGGTGAGGGTGGCTTGTGGGGGGGATGTGTATATGCATTGGGCATGCTTTGGTGATGGGTGTCCATGCTTAGTGGACGCATGCAGGCCTAGGTTTTGGGATGTGTGGGTTGTGATGGGGAGACATTGGCGGGGAATAGGTGTGCTGGGGGTGGGGGTGAGGATGGTGGTGGGGGTGAGGGTGGGGGTGAGGATGGGGGTGGGGGTGAGGGTGGGGTTCGAGGATGGGGGTGAGGGTTGGGGTCTGATTTGGCATGCAGGTGGGGGGGAAGCAGTATTGAAGCTTCAACTTACCAGTATCCATTCCTCCGCCGACTCCTGCGAGGCCGTCAGGATGCAGGATGTTCAAGACTTCCTCCTCCCATGATGTGAATTGTGGGGGTTGAGGTGGGGGTCCTCCGCCAGTCTTCTGCACGGCGATGTTGTGCCTGGATACCATGGAACGCACCTTCCCCCGTAGGTCGTTCCATCGCTTCCTGATGTCTTCCCGATTTCTGGGGTGCTGTCCCACTGCGTTCACCCTGTTGACAATCCTCTGCCATAGCTCCGTCCTCCGGGCAATACTGGTGTATTGTATCTGTGTGCCGAACAGCTGGGGCTCTACCCGAACGATTTCCTCCACCATGACCCTGAGTTCTTCGTCTGTGAAGCGGGGTTGTCTTTGGGGTGCCATGGGGTGGTGTGTATGATGTGTGGGGTGGAGTATGTGTATTTAAGTGAGTTGAGTGTGGTGGTGTGTGTTGTTTTGTGTGTGGATAGTGTGTGGGTGATGGTGTTGAGTGGCTGTGGCTGTTATGTTTTGGATGCTGGTGTCTCGCTCTTGTCTTCTTTACACATTTTTAAGCGTAGGGGTTTGTGGGTGATGTGGGTGGGTGTTTTATATTGTATTGTGTGTGTGGGAGTGGTGTGTGTATGTGTATCAGGTGTGTGGGATTCAAATCGTCCAATGTGGGTGAGTTTTGTTCGTTTGTGTGTATTCTGACCGCGCCGGTGTGTCCCGCCAATGGAATACCGCGTTTGAATGACCGCCGCGTGGATTCGTGGGTCGTAATGGCATGGGCGTATTTCTGTTGGCGTGGCGGTGGAGGTTTGGTCACCTCCACCTTTCCGCCGACCGCTGGTCTGGCGGTCTGTTGTGGCGGTCGGATTTTCGGAGGTTTGCCTTCTGCGGGTCAGAATGACCGTGGCGGGTTTCCGCGACCGCGGCGGGATTATGGAGGATTTCTGACCGGTGGTAGGCGCCTTTTACCGCCGAGGTCAGAATGACCCCCTTTGTCTCCTAAGTTAAGCCTTGACGCTCGATGCCAAGCTACCAAGGGTAGAGCTGGGATTAATTTACTGAGACCTAACTGTACTTATGTGGAGGTTTGTGGCTTGTTGCTAGGTGTAGGTACCTACCTGCCCTACCAATAACCCATTTTCCAACATAATTGGAAGCAGCGACGGGATCCTGTACTTGTGTTCAATATCACGTTACAGTTTTAGATAAAACAAATTAAAAATCCTTTAAATTGTCCTAGTGCAAAAATTGTTTTTAATTTTTAATTATTTTTTTTTTTTTATTAATTTGGATTAATTTCAATTATTGAATTTTTTTAATTTTTCTAAATTCTTTTTACCAATTTTTGCAAAAAGTTTTTGTTGACACAAAACTAGGGAACCATGGAGCTTGATCTGGCTAGCCTACCCACACTGACAGTAGTCCAGCTTAGGGGGTTGTGTATTGAGAGAGGGTTGCCTGCAACCCCTGATCTCAGGAAGCAAATCCTGATTAAATCCCTGACAGCATGGGCTGAGGCCCAAGAGGTAGAGACAGAGGAAGCTCCAGAGGAGGAAGAAAAAGAGGAAGATGCTAACTCTAACCACTCAGGGGAGGGAAGGCATCAGACCCCAAGTGAGGAAGAGGAGGAACGGTCCTCAATGGATACAGTCACTAGGTGCAGACCCAAAGCTAGTGGTAGGAAGAGGGTCCTTTCAGGAGGAGAGAACCCATCCATCAGGGAAAGAGAGCTGGAAGCCCAGCTAGCCTACAGAGCTTTGGAAGCAGAGAAGCTGGCCCTAGAAAAGAAAAAGTGGGCATACAAAGAAAAAAGAGATGGAAGCAGCGATAAAGAAGCTGAGGTGTCCATGGGTGGGGGAGTTTGCCCCAGATTACCCAAGGGGGTGGTCCCTGCTTATGTAGAGGGGGATGACATAGATAAGTGGCTGGAGGCCTTTGAGAGGGCACTCCAAATGAGAAGGGTTAGGCCTCAATACTGGGGTTCCCTTTTGTGGGAGTTGGTCCCCAACTCAGGGAGGGATAGGCTTCTGACCTTAAGGGGGGAGGAGGCAGATTCATACCCTAGTATGAAAAGGTGCTTAGCCAAGAAGTTTGGTCTGACCCCAGAGCAATATAGAATGAAGTTCAGGGACACCCAGAAGGTCAGTACCCAGTCTTGGGTTGACTTTGTGGACACCTCACTAAAGGCACTAGAGGGCTGGATTATTGGCAACAAAGTAAATACTTATGAGGGGTTATACAATCTGATCATGAGAGAGCACATCTTGACCAATTGTATCCAAGAAAGGTTACGCCAGCATCTAGTGGACTCTAAGCTGACCAACCCTAGAGAGCTAGGGGAGGCAGCTGATGAGTGGTTGAGAACCAGGGTGGTTGTCAAGTCCCAGGGGGGAGACTCCAAGAAGGGGGGGACAGGTCCCCAAAAACCTAAGGAGGGAGGTGGTAAGCCCACCACAGAGACTCCCTCTGTACCCCAGAACCCTAAGAAGGAGGAGAGTAAATCCCACTCCCAATCTGACATGCAGAGACAGGGAGACCCAGGGTTAAAAAAGCTCTTGGACAGTAGGGCTTGCTTTGACTGTCAGCAGACAGGTCACTTCAGAGGAGATGCAGCCTGTCCAAAGAAAGTGGTTAGCACTGGGCTGTCCAGTGTAGCCATAGAGGAGGATTCCTCAGATGATGAAGTCCTCCTAGCATTGTGCTGGGAGACAGGACCAGATGGTAAGCTGGTGATCCCTGAGGGTGGGAGTAGGCACTTCCACCACATTCAAGTGAATGGGATCCCTACCACTGGCCTGAGAGACACCGGTGCCAGTCACACTATAGTGAGTGACCGGTTAGTGACCCCAGACATGTATGTCCCAGGAAAGACAAAGAAAGTCAGGATAGCCACAGGGGAGGTCACCTCCAAACCTGTAGCCATAGTGCCCCTAGAGAGGGAGGGTATCCTTGACTGGATTAGGGTGGTAGTCAGTGCTGACCTTCCCCTAGATTGTATCCTGGGCAATGACCTCCCAGAGGTGAGTCTGGTCACAGATGGGGTGGTCGCCCCCCCAACCCAAAGTCCTGGGGAGTCAGTCCCTACAGTTAGGAGACAGGGGTCCCCAAGAAAAGGAAAGAAGAAAAGGAAGGGTAGGCCACTCTTAAAGAGAGTTCCAGGGAGCCAAAGGCCTTCTGCCCCAGTAGGGGGGGAGCCCAGAGTTGGCACTGGTGAGGCCTCACCTGACCCCAAGGAAGTCCTGAGTAGTCAGGCAGCTGTCCAGATGCAAGGTGTTGCCCCTGCACTGACAGAAGGGAGAGTGGAAGGAGGGTGTCTGCCACAGGAGGTGGTAGCCCCCCACTCTAGACAGCAAGAGGGGTGCCAGGACCCCAAAGATGTCCCTAAAGCAGCTCAGCCACCTGTCAGTGGAGAGCTTAGGGTGTGGTTCTGGGTACTGACAGCTGTCAGTAGCCTCTGCTGGGTGCTAGCCTTCCAGGCAGCACTGTACTTGGCCTGGGAGGCAGACCCCAGCGCCAATAGCAAAGTAGGCCCCCTGACCCTATTGGTCATGGTGGGGTTGCTCAAGTGTTGGGTGACCTCTTTGGGTAAGCTAGGTGTTGCCCTAGCAAAGTTTGGAGTAGGGGAGGTGGGCACCTCACTACCCAAGTTGGCAGAGAGAGAGGAGGAAGACCCCCCTAGAGGGAAGTTTCAGTTTGAATTGGGTCCTTTTACTGTTGGGATGGCTTCACTACCCAGAGGGAGTGACCCTGACAGGAGGATATAAGGCAGAGTAGGCCCTGCAAAGGGACAGCCAGTTTTCTTCACTGTCTTCCTCGCCTAACAAGCCAAGAAGACTCTCCCAGGGTTGGGCTGAGTCTCCTGGGCGTGTGGGCTGGGGGGGAGGTTGTGTGAGAAACTGGGGCTGATTGCAGAGGCCCCATAACTTTTTGCCCCCATTTTCCACTTTATGCTGGTGTTTTCCTGACTCTGATGGTGCCCTGGGTACTGCTAACCAGTCCCAGGGCCTGTGCTCTGTGTAAAATGGATATGCAAATTAGGCTAATTATAATTGGCTAAGTTAACCTACATATAAGTCCCTAGTATATGGTAGGGCATGTAGGTTTAGGGACCACAGCATAGGTGGTGCACACCTAGGTGCATTGCTGAGGTGCCCAGTGTCATTTTAAAAGCAAGCCTGCCTTGCTGGCTGCTTTTAAATTAAAGTTAGATGCAAATTCGACTTTGGAATTAAAGGTACTTCCAAAGTCTTAAACTACCTTATTTTTACATATAAGTCACCCCTAAGGTGTGCCCTATGTGCCCCTAGGGCTGGGTGCCATGTAACTATAAGCAGGGACTTTATAAAAATAGATTTATAAGCCCTGGTGATGTAAAAACAGCCAAATTCGTTTTTCCCTCATTGAAGTAAATGGCCTTCATAGGCTAGAATGGGCAGACTTTATTTTAAATTTTAAAGTCTCCTTAAATGTTACATACCAAGAATTTGGTATCAAATTGATTGTTATAATAAATCCCACAACTTCCAGTTGTTGGATTTAATATAACTAGTGCAGGTAAAAAGTTTAGACTTTACCTAAAAAGTTGCCAATTTCAGCTCTGCATTGTTTTTGCTGCTGTGCTCTGATTGGCCAGCCTGCAGCAGCTTCTGCCAGGCCACTTTAATGAGGTGTGAAGTGGCCTGGCTTCACACAAAGGAATGTGCTTGGGGGAGAGAATCTCCCCTCAGCAGATGGTGAGGCAGGAAGGGGGAGGGCTGCCAAACTGGTCTTCAAAGGCAGAGAAGGACATCTGGAGCACCCAGCAACACCCCCACATCCTGCAACCCCAGACAGCTAGGTGCCCCCTTGATTAGATTAGGAGAGGGCAGGAGAGGGGTGTGTTTATGATTTTTAGCCACACCAGTGGGTGGGCTCAGCCAGATCTCTCCTCCAAAAATCAGATTCATCCATTTTGGATTTTTAGAGACTGTTGCCTTCTGGGATGGATTTTTGCCACACTTCCCAGGAAGTGGTCATCACAGGGGGACGACCCTGTCCCTGATTGGAGAACCAGGGCCCCCCTGCTTTTCACCCAGGAGCAAGGATAAAACTGGCAGACCTGCACCCACGCCTCAGATCCCCACCAAATTTCAAGAAGAAAGAACTACAAGGAGAAGAAGGACTGCCCTGCTGGACCCCTGGCCTGCACCTGGACCCTGCACTCAGAAAGACTGCACCAGCTGCACACTTGGGCTTCACCACAAGAAGGACTTTGCCTGGCTTCCACTGGTTCAAGGAGGGACTCCCTGTTTGCTACATGTGAAAAATTGCTATCCAGAGTCCCCTGCACCAACTCCTGAAAAAGTGACCAGCTGACCACTGTCCAGTGTCCAAAAAGGAGTTTGCGCCAGGTGTATTCTGGGAGTTGAAGTCCGCACTTCCCAAGGACCATCACAGAACTTCTGGACCCTTGGGGTGAGCTGTGGACCCCAAAAGAACCCTAAAAGAACATCTGGGTGAAGCCCCAGAAGTTTGGAAAAGATTGGAGAATTTTTGAAAAAAAGCTCCATAAAGTGACCGACCCGACGCGGAAATTCTAGCCGGCTTGCCTCAACCGCGACCCGGCCTGACTTCGTGGTTCGTCCCGGTAAAGAAAAACATCCAAAAAAGAGACTAAGGGGGTCATTACGACCCTGGCGGAACAAGTCCGCCAGGGCCGTGGGACGCGGTGGCACCGCCGACAGGTCGGCGGTGCCCCGCGGGGCATTCTGACCGCGGCGGCTCAGCCGCGGTCAGAGAAGGGAAACCGGCGGTCTCCCGCCGGTTTCCCGCTGCCCCAAAGGAATCCTCCAAGCCGGCGCAGCATGCTGCGCCGGCATGGGGATTCCGACTCCCCCTCCCGCCATCCAGTTCCTGGCGGTTCTCCCGCCGGGAACCGGATGGCGGGAGGGGGAGTCGCGGGGCCCCTGGGGGCCCCTGCCGTGCCCATGGCAGGGGCCCCCGTAAGAGGGCCCCTAAAAGTATTTCAGTGTCTGCAAAGCAGACACTGAAATACGCGACGGGTGCAACTGCACCCGTCGCACCTTCCCACTCCGCCGGCTCTATTACGAGCCGGCGTCATCGTGGGAAGGGAGTTTTCCCCTGGGCTGGCGGGCGGTCTTGTGAAGACCGCCCGCCAGCCCAGGGGAAAACTCAGAATACCCTCCGCGGTCTTACGACCGCGGAGCGGTATTTCGGAGGGGGGAAGCCTGGCGGGCGGCCTCCGCCGCCCGCCAGGCTCGGAATGAGGGCCTAAGTCCGAACGTAAAAAGTTGACCGGGACCTTCCAGCCATCGTATCCGAGAAGGGCTCCACGGACGTCGGATCAAGATCCAGGTTTACCCCGGTCGAATGATTTTCATCTCGAAAAAACGACTAAGTCCGAAGGTAAAAATCACCACCGAGGAAACCGACTTCGCGTATCCGGACAAGGGCTCCAGGAGGTCGGATCCAACTGGCAGGTTCGTCCCGGGGAAGAAAAACATCAAAAAAGAGACTAAGGCCCTCATTACGACCCTGGCGGTATAGAACCGCCAGGGCCGCGGGACGCGGTGGCACCGCCGACAGGCCGGCGGTGCCCCGCGGGGCATTCTGACCGCGGCGGCTTAGCCGCGGTCAGTAAAGGGAAACCGGCGGTCTCCCACCGGTTTCCCGCTGCCCCCAGGAATCCTCCAAGCCGGCGCAGCTTGCTGCGCCGGCTTGGGGATTCCGACTCCCCCTCCCGCCATCCAGTTCCTGGCGGTTCTCCCGCCGGGAACCGGATGGCGGGAGGGGGAGTCTCGGGGCCCCTGGGGGCCCCTGCAGTGCCCATGCCAATGGCATGGGCACTGCAGGGGCCCCCGTAAGAGGGCCCCTACAAGTATTTCACTGTCTGCTTGGCAGACAGTGAAATACGCGACGGGTGCAAATGCACCCGTCGCACCTTCCCACTCCGCCGGCTCGATTACGAGCCGGCATCCTCGTGGGAAGGTCGTTTTCCCCTGGGCTGGCGGGCGGCCTTTTGGCGGCCGCCCGCCAGCCCAGGGGAAAACTTGAAATACCCGCCGCGGTCTTTTGACCGCGGCGCGGTATTTTGGATGGCGGAATTCTGGCGGGCGGCCTCCGCCGCCCGCCAGAATCAGAATGAGGGCCTAAGTCAGAAGGTAACTTTTTAACCGAGGCCTCCCGCGACTTGTAGCCGAGCAGGGCTCCATCGCGGTCGGCCTGAAAGTTTGACTTTGCTCCGGTCCTGGTGCAACCAGATGACCCGATTGGCGCTTTTTGTTTCTAAGCGCTAGAAAATAATAATACTTTAAAAATTCATATCTCCGGTTCCCCTGAACCGATTTTAATCGTTTTTGTGTCATTTTAAAGATAAAAATATAAGCTATTTTTATAAATTGGTTTTGGATTTTTAAACTGTTTCCTGTGTTTTATTTAATTACTGTTGTGTGATATTTGAATGCTTTACACTTTGTCTCCTAAGTTAAGCCTTGACGCTCGATGCCAAGCTACCAAGGGTAGAGCTGGGATTAATTTACTGAGACCTAACTGTACTTATGTGGAGGTTTGTGGCTTGTTGCTAGGTGTAGGTACCTACCTGCCCTACCAATAACCCATTTTCCAACAGCCAGGCATTCCATTTGGCTAAATAAAAAAAAAAACAGAGACTTACTAAACCCATTAGTTGCCTACCTGGCGAGGGTGCTCTTTTGTACAATAAAGGCCAATTCCAAATGTAAATATTTACCAGGCGGGTTGTGCAATTGATGACTGGAATGTTATAATGTTTGCAAAATTGTTCTTTGCATTTGACAAACCACCCTAAAACCTTATATCTAACTTTATGAGGGAATCTTGTGAGGCACAGAAAATCAACAATCCCAACTTAGAGGAAAAACAAATGAATAAAAAACAAATCTACTCTCATCTGTCCTGTAACATTTTTAGAGAACCTGTGTGAGCTGTGTGCAAAATTAGCAAAAAAGTATAGTTTTCAATCAAGCAGAATGAGACCCTCTTCTTTTCCTTGCCTATAAAGTGAATTTATAGCTATTCTAGGTGTTTTATTTGCCCTTATGAAATTAGAAAACATGTCGTCCAGTTCCTTAAAATTCTTCATCTGAGGAGCACATGGCATAGCTGAAAATAAAAAAAATACAAAGACGTAGGGCAGACATTCTAGTCAGAGCCACATGGCCCATTTTTGAAAGAGGTAAATCAGTCCAATTAGCGAAAACTGTTTAATCTTACAGACTAGAGGGTAATAATTCAGTGCCAATAGATTACCCACATTTTTTCCGTAACATATATCCCTAAATATCTTATAGGTTGTGAGTTGACTAAACAGCGGAATACTGTTGGTAAAGTTTCCAGTGCACAATCGTTTAATAAAATCTACATTTTCAACTTGTTAACCTTGTACCCGCCCAGCTCTTGAAATTCTTGAACAATTTTAAAAACCTGATTTAGGTTTCCAGGATCTGGTTTTAAAAATAGCGCTATATCATCAGCATATAATTTGATATGAGCCATGCTACTTATGGGGGACGCAATGTTCATATCCATGCATATTGCTATTGCTAAGGGCCCTATAAATAATGCAAAGAGAATAGGTGACAGGGGGCATCCTTGCCACATGTCTCTGTCAATCGGACAGGTACAATATTGTTAGAGCTAATAATTATTTGGGCTGTGGCCCCTTCATACAAATTTGATATATTCTGAATTAACCTCGCTGGGAACCCAAACTCTAGCAAAATGGCAAAAATGGCCAACCCAGGAAACAAAATCAAATGCCTTCTCCACGTCCAGTAAAAAAAAAACCTGGCCACAGATTTGGTTTTGCGAAAAATAGTCTAGTGGTTCATTTAAAAAACTTGTATTGGAAAATAATTGCCTTCTCGGAATAAAACCGCACTGGTCTGAATGAACAATGGAACCTAGCATTTTACTCATCGGGTTACCCACCACTTTAGCAATTGTTTTATAATCCACATTTAACAGAGTAATAGGCCTATACGAGTTAACATTTTCTTTACTTTCATCTTTTTTTCAGGAAACTGACCACAACCTCAGTGCAAAATTATGAAAATTTCTTGAAAAACTATGATGGCAATCCATCTTTTCCACAAGCCTTCCCATTGACCAGTGACCCCAAGACCTTCTCAATCTCCTCGAGGAAGACTGTAGTTAGCAGGGTCTGTTTGTGACTAGCACAAAGCTTGGGGAGGGGCAGCTGAAATAAAAAATATTTAAGATAAGCCATTATAACCTGTTGTTGTACACAATATAGTGCTTAATTTTTTTCATAAATCTGAGCATTCGAGTTTTAGTTTTACCATCGAAAATAGAAGTGACCATATTCTGAATTTGGCATTCTCGCTACTGCAACCCTAAAAATGTATCTGCATACTCGTTCTCCTCATAAACACTTTGAAGGTAGGCAACATTTGTGATATATCTACATGCATAGTAGTAGTCTTGAATTCTATTTCTTGCCTGATTGAGTGCCAGTTTACCGTGAGTACTCTTGTTGTGAGAATATGTCAAACTTGCTAAGCAAAGAGCATATACCAGACCTGCCCGGCAGGTGGAGAGCTCCCTTCTGTGCACAATGCTGCAAGAGGTTATTTAACCTCGAATTGTTGCTTTAAATGCATGCTAGTCTACGCCAGTCCTGTCCGCGTTCAGCTCAAAATCACTTTGTCTCGCTATTTAATGCTTTACACCATTTTTCATTTTCGAGGTTTACCTTATCAAAGCGCCACCTCACAAAGAGTCTCTCAACCATGGTCCCACCAATGTCCATCTCCACCAGGGAGTGATCTGAAAAACTACTCAGAACATGCATATGACTGGTTAATTTAATCTTACGGGAAGATAGGAAATAATCCAGTCTAGCGGCTGAGTTGTATTCACCGGAGAAGCATGAATACACCCGTTTAGTTGCATGCTCTTCTTGCCACAAATCAACTACGCCTAATGTTTTCATAGAATCAGACAAGACTTTTCCTACCCATGGTATATTTTGTTTGTGAATCTGAGAGGTAGAATCGAAAGCTGGATTTAAAAGAAAATCAAAAATACCCACCCAATGAATACTGGCCCAGGAAAGATTGACAAAGCATGTTTTAGTTCAAAGATTGGGGTAGGATCATCAGGGATGGTGTCAACATCAGGGCAGTGTGCTCTCTACGGGCGAATAGAATGCAAAAACCTAACAATTTCAAGCTAACATAATTTATGCATTGTGCTGATATGATGATGTTTAACCTTTTGCGTTGCAGAGTTTAATCCTGAAGACTTATGTTCAGCATGCATATGAATACTGTTCACATGTAATGTACTGCTGCAGGCTTTCAGACTGTGTCAGGGTGTGGTCCCCTTCCAGGGCCTTCTAGAAGCATTCCCTGCAGCATGCCTGGGTGTGGTTGGTGGGCTGGGCTAAGACTCTATAAAAGGGAGCCAGCCCAGCTCCACCTGCTCACTATTCAGAGGTCCCAGTGCAAAGCAGCAGCAACTTCCTGAGCTCCTGTTCCAGAGGCCTACTTTGATCTTCCAGGCCTCACCCTTTCACTTGGCTGGGTGATTTTTGATCAGGGCTGTAAGACGGAAGTCGGGCTGGGCCCCCGAACCCGTTCTCGAAGTATTTCGAGTTCTTGGGCCTAATTAGTATGATAAATCTATTTGTTCTTGTGCGTGTGAAAGTGCGCTTGATATTTAATGCCATTTACATGCTGACATTTGAATCAGCTAGACGCGCAATTCTTTGCTTGTGTGTAACTCTTGATATTCATTGTGTGCTACCATTTTATGGCATTTACAAGGTAGCATTCGAATCGGCAAGACGTGCGATTCATTTCTCGTGCTTAATTCATGTTATTCATTGTGCGCTACCATTCCTTGGCAGTTACATGGTGGCCTTCGAATCGGCAAGACGCGCAATTAATATCTTATGCTTTAACCCTTGATATTCATTGTGCGCTACCATTCCTTGGCAGTAATATGGTGGCATTCAAATCGGCAAGACGCGCGATTCATTTCTCATGCTTTAACCCTTGATATTCATTGTGCGCTACCATTCCTTGGCAGTTACACGGTGGCATTCGAATAGGCAAGACGCGCGATTTATTTCTCGTGCTTTAACCCTTGATATTCATTGTGCGCTACCATTCCTTGGCAGTTACATGATGGCATTCGAATCGGCAAGACGCGCAATTCATTTCTCGTGCTTTAACCCCTGATATTCATTGTGCGCTAACATTTCTTGACAGTTACATGGTGGCATTCGAATCGGAAAGACGCGCAATTCATTTCTTGTGTGTAATTCATGTTATTCATTGTACGCTAAAATTTTCTGACATTCATATGGTGACCTTCGAACCGGCAAGCCGCGCAATTCCTCTCCTGTGTTTAAAATCACGGTGTTCATTATGCGCTACCATTTTAAGGCATTTACTTGTTGGATTTCGAGTTGGCAAGACGCGCGATTTATTTCTCGAGACTAATTCATGTTATTCATGGTGCACAATCATTCTATGGTATTTACAACATTTGTACAAATCTGCAATGTGCGCAATTCATGTTCCGGCAATTTTGAGAGAACTAAAAAGCTAGAGTTCTAGATGTAATGTTGTGTGTACATAATACGTTTCTCAAACATGATTCATATGATGGTTTAGAAATCATTCAGATTATTTCCTGATTGTTGGACTTTTGCTTATGCAGGGTCATCCCCAGTCTTTTTGCCTCCTGCCTCCTATTTTTTTCTGACCTGTTGCTGTTGGCTTTTCAACTCTGAGCACTTTACCACTGCTAACCAGTGCTAAAGTGCAAATGCTCTCCGTGTAAATTGTATGTAATTGGTTTATCCATGATTGGCATATTTGATTTACTAGTAAGTCCCTAGTAAAGTGCACTAGAGGTGCCCAGCGCCTGTAAATCAAATGTTACTAGTGGGCCTGCAGCACTGGTTGTGCCACCCACACAAGTAACCCTGTAATCATGTCTCAGACCTGCCACTGCAGTGTCTGTAAGTGTATTTTTACACTGTAAATTCGACTTGGCAAGTGTACCCATTTGCCAGGCCTAAACCTTCCCTTTTCTTACATGTAAGGCACCCCTAAGGTAGGCCCTAGGTAGCCCCAAGGGCAGGGTGCAGTGTATGGATAAGGTAGGACATATAGTAATGTGGTTTATATGTCCTGACAGTGAAATACTGCCAACTTCGTTTTTCACTGTTGCAAGGCCTGTCTCTCTCATAGGATAACATGGGGGCTACCTTTAAATATGATTAAAGTGTAGATTCCCCTAGAGAGTAGATGGACATGTGGAGTTTGAACTCACAATTTAAAAATACATCTTTTAGTAAAGTTGATTTTGAGATTGTGCGTTTGAAAATGCCACTTTTAGAAAGTGAGCATTTTCTTGCTTAAGCCATTCTGTGACTCTGCCATGTTTGTGGATTCCCTGTCTGGGTCAGTTTGACAGTTGGGTTGTTTTTCACCTCACACCAGACAGCGACACAAAGGGAGCTGGGGTGTAACCTGCATTTCCTGATTAGCCATCTCTGCTAGGAGGGAGGGGTGGAGTGGTCACTCTCATCTGAAAGGACTGTGCCTGCATCTGACAATGCCAGCTCCAACCCCCTGGTGTGTGTCTGAGGCCTTGCCTGGGCAAGGCAGGATTTCACAAGTAGGTGTGAGTCCCCTTTGAAGAAAGGTGACTTCAAAGACTAAAATGGGTATAAGAAGAGCACCCACATCTACAGACTTTAGAAACACTTCTGGAACCAAGAGGAACCTTTGCCTGGAGAAGAGCTGATAGCTGAGGAAGAAGTGCTGCCCTGCCTGTGACTGTGCTTTGTGGAGCTTTCCTGCAGTGCTGCTTCTGCCAGAGTAAGAGGGCAAAGACTGGATTTTGGGTGCCTTCCATCTTGTGAAGAAATCTCAAAGGGCTTGAGTTAGAGCTTGCCTCCTGTTGTTTGAAGTCTCAGGGACAGCAAAGACTTCTCTCTGCCAGCACCTGGAGTCTCTGGAGAGACTCCTGCTCTGACAAGTGGTGCCCTATCCAGTTCCTGGGCCCTTGAAAGGAAAGCTGGTGGAATCCAAGGAAATCGACTTCGGACGACTTCGGACTGCCGCCGCTGCTGAATCCGGTAACGCCGCCTGCACCTGACGCCGTGACCTTCGCTGGAACGCGACGCTCTTCGCAGGCCCGACGCCGCAGCAGCCCCGCTGAAGTCCGCGACTCCGTGGAAGTCGCCGCACCATGTCGTGACCGACGCCGCTCGAAGTGCACGGATTCAACGTTTCGCACAGACGCCGCGATTCCCGACTTTGCGCATCGGCTTGTTTTCACTCTTCACCAAAGGTACTGTACTTGGGGATCTACACCACTCCGTGTCTGGCGCCGCTGGTGTCGGCTTGTTGGGAACGACTCCGTCACGACGCCGTGTTAACATCTCATTGAAGCATTTTTGTTTCTAAGCGCTATTTTTGAGTTTAATCTTTAAAAATTCATAACTTGACTTGTGTATGTCGGAATTTTGTCGTTTTGGTCTTGTTTTGTTTAGATAAATATTTCCTATTTTTCTAAACCGGTGTTGTGTCATTTTGTAGTGTTTTCATGAAGTTACTGTGTGTGTTGGTACAAATACATTACACCTAGCGCTCTGAAGTTAAGCCTACTGATCTGCCAAGCTACCAAGGGGGTAAGCAGGGGTTAGCTGAGGGTGATTCTCTTTTACCCTGACTAGAGTGAGGGTCCTTGCTTGAACAGGGGGTAACCTGACTGTCAACCAAAGACCCCATTTCTAACATTGGTGATCAGCGGTTGGGATTTGGACTTGTATTTGGACTTGACATACAGTGATTAAGTGTACACTACTGTTTTGAGTTCAGACCACTACGTGACCACATACTACTTGTCTTGTGATTCTTCTTTTTGTTCTCTGATGTCCTCCTAGAAGTATTGCTAATATTTTTGGACTTTGGTTTTTGGTTGTGAAGCCTTTGCAGAATGGAAGTCAATTTCTGACACCTATTTATGTATAAAAAGTGGCAGCTTAAAGCATTCTGCATGGAAAGGGGCCTGGCTGTGAACAAGAAATCCAGAAGGGAGGATCTTGAGTCAGCCCTGTTTCAGTATGAATTGAAATGTTGTCAGGCAACACCACCAAATGAGTCTGAGGAGGATAACTACTCTGAGGAGGAGGACTAATCTGAGGAGGAGGGCAGTGGCCCTGAGGAGGGAACAGAAAGAGATGATTGGCTCTTAGCTCGAATCCGGAGTCTGGAAGAGCTAGATGCAGAGCTTGAGAGGGCTGAGGAGAAGAGAGCCTTAGTCCTGGAAAAAGAAAGGATTACAGCTCAAGAGCTGAGCTGTGAAGAGCTGAAGCTGGAGGCCATGAGGGCTGAGTCCAGTTCAGATGGTGGCAGCAAACATCTTGTATCCAGTACTGCTGAAGAAGTGCACATGCCCAGAGATGTGGTGCCCTACTTGAAGGAGGGAGTTAACACACGCCAGGAGGTTCAGGGGTATGAGGAAGTTCCAATGATACACAGGGTCCTTGAGGTGGATTGGGGAACTGGCATGGGGAGTCATATTCCTACTGGTGGGAGGGACACTCTACTGACTCTAGGTGAGAGTGACAGGGAGAGGGGTTCCCCCCAGGTTGAAGTCCTGGTTATGGAGTGTGAAGACATCCCAGAAGAGTGTGGGTTGAGTATCAGGGACAGTCGGGTACTGTCTCACCAGTCTCAGGAGGGTGATGTGGGGTGCTTTTTCAAAGCAGAGTCACTGGATGGTTGGGTGAAGGGTACTTTGGTTAATTCATGTAAGGGGCTGAGTGATGTAATTGCTGGAGAGCATATGTCTAGTCCTTATTTTCCAGAGCTACGCCAACACCAGGTGGAGTGTGAGTTCTCTGACCCCAGGGAGCTTACAATGGAGGAAGATCTCTTGGTGAGTACCAGAGAGTCTGAAGAGGCATTTGGGGGGGCTCCTGAGAGGAGTGGTATAGGTATTTCCCAACCAGGTGAGGTAGGGAAGGATTGTAGTGTCCCAGGTAGGTCCCAGTGTAGTGGGATGGGTGAGGGACCCCATGTCCAGTCTCTGAGGAGAGGGAATGGGGATGGGCTGAGGTCCAAGGTGCCCGAGATCCGGTCCCAGGTCCTGGAGGGTTCCATGAGGGAACACCAGGAGGGGAGCTTAGCCTGTACCATAGGGCCATCTGTTGAGGGAGATCCCACAGTGTCAGGAGAACTTGGGGGGGCGGCTGTCGCCAGCGTCCCACCAGTTCTGATGTCTGGCAGTACCACTCCTAGTGAGGGGGTGCAGAAGTCCAGACAGAGGGTTGAGAGGGGGTTGCGGACCCCAGTGGAGAACCTGGAGGGTCAGGGGTCAGCTCTGAGAGCAGAGCCCCCCATGAATGGCCTTGGTGAGACCATTTCTGGGTTGGGGGGAATCCAGACTCTGTCAGATGGGCAGAGGTCAGGAGACCTGTGCCAGCCAGACTCTTGTGTGGCCCTTCGGGACAGTGTGTCCCTTGAGGGGGGTAAGTGTGCCCCCCTGGAAGTCCTGGTGTGCCAGGCAATGGTTCAACCGCAGGGTGGTGACTCTGGGTTGAATGATCAGGTTCAGGGGGTAAACTCTGACCTGATGGGGGTAAGTGTGCTCCCAAGGAAGTCCTGGTGCGCCAGGCAGTGGTTCAACCGCAGGGCGGTGACCCTGGGTTGGATGACCAGGTTCAGAGGGTAAACTCTGACCTGGTGGGGGGTAGGTATGCCCCCCAGGAATTCCTGGGTTGCCAGGCAGTGGTCCAGTCTGTGGGTACAGACCCTGGACTGGAGGATCAGGTGCAGGGGATAAACCCTGACCTGAAGGGGGGGGCGGTTTGCCCAATCACCCCCCCCTGGTGTGATTTCAAGGGGTACTCTCCCTGAGGGGTGGGTGCAGAACCCTGGGAGTAGGGGAAGGGGAGAGAAAGACTCACCCCTGACCCCAGAGCAATCTAAGGGTACAGACCCTGGATTGGAAGGCCAGGTTCAGGGTGTCCCCCCTGACCTGGAGGAAGGGGCTACTGCTAACAGTGCCCCTACCATGTTGTCTTCAGGTGGAGGCACTCCTAGTTGGGGGGTGCAGGACCCCAGAAGGGAGGGCAGGGAGAGTGAAGCCTCACCCCTGGCCCTGGTCCAACCTGAAGGTACAGACCCCAGGTTGGCGGTCCAGTTGCAGGTTAACAGCCCTGCACTGGTGGAAGAATTGTGCAGAACTGCTTCTACAAGCACCCTGACAGTTTTTGACTCTGGGGGTGCCGCTTCTCCAGGGAGGGTACAGAGCCCCAGAGAGGAGGACCAGGGTCAGGTTGTCATCCCTGACCTGGTGGAAGGGAGAGTGGTCAAAGGGTGCCAGGCACCTGGGGCTACCGCCCCCCACTCTCCACAGCCACAGTGGTTGGAGAGGCCTTAGGTCGGGCTCTCATCCCTGACAGTTGTCAGGGGTCACTGTGGCTTGCTGTCCTGGTAGACAGAGTTGCCCCTGGGGGTGGGACGAGAGTCACACCCTGGGGGTGGAGTGGGCAACACCACTGTGTTGGCCCTGTTGGTACTATCTGCCCATTGCAATACATCTGTGAGCAAAGTAAAGTTAGGCGCTGCACAGATGGTGTCTGCAGATGGGGAGAAGGGTTCCCCATGGGTTAGCTTAGTGGGCCCTGAGAGTATGGACAGAGGGATCCAACTGGAGTCAGGAAGGCGTAGAACTGGAACATGCCCCTGCTGTTGTGGGCCTGGGTCCTTGTTCTATCGCCCCAATCAGGGAAGTACATCAAGGTATTGATTGTTCTCCCCTGGCTTTAGGCTGGTAGGGGGTCGTGTTGGACTTTTGCTTATGCAGGGTCATCCCCAGTCTTTTTGCCTCCTGCCTCCTATTTTTTTCTGACCTGTTGCTGTTGGCTTTTCATCTCTGAGCACTTCACCACTGCTAACCAATGCTAAAGTGCATATGCTCTCCGTGTAAATTGCATGTAATTGGTTTATCCATGATTGGCATATTTGATTTACTAGTAAGTCCCTAGTAAAGTGCACTAGAGGTGCCCAGTGCCTGTAAATCAAATGTTACTAGTGGGCCTGCAGCACTGGTTGTGCCACCCACACAAGTAACCCTGTAATCATGTCTCAGACCTGCCACTGCAGTGTCTGTAAGTGTATTTTTACACTGTAAATTCGACTTGGCAAGTGTACCCACTTGCCAGGCCTAAACCTTCCCTTTTCTTACATGTAAGGCACCCCTAAGGTAGGCCCTAGGTAGCCCCAAGGGCAGGGTGCAGAGTATGGATAAGGTAGGACATATAGTAATGTGGTTTATATGTCCTGACAGTGAAATACTGCCAAGTTCGTTTTTCACTGTTGCAAGGCCTGTCCCTCTCATAGGATAACATGGGGGCTACCTTTAAATATGATTAAAGTGTAGATTCCCCTAGAGAGTAGATGGACATGTGGAGTTTGGGGTCCCTGAACTCACAATTTAAAAATACATCTTTTAGTAAAGTTGATTTTGAGATTGTGCGTTTGAAAATGCCACTTTTAGAAAGTGAGCATTTTCTTGCTTAAACCATTCTGTGACTCTGTCGTGTTTGTGGATTCCCTGTCTGGGTCAGTTTGACAGTTGGGTTGTTTTTCACCTCACACCAGACAGTGACACAAAGGGAGCTGGGGTGTAACCTGCATTTCCTGATTAGCCATCTCTGCTAGGAGGGAGGGGTGGAGTGGTCACTCTCATCTGAAAGGACTGTGCCTGCCTCTGACAATGCTGGCTCCAACCCCCTGGTGTGTGTCTGAGGCCTTGCCTGGCCAAAGCAGGATTTCACAAGTAGGTGTGAGTCCCCTTTGAAGAAAGGGGACTTCAAAGACTAAAATGGGTATAAGAAGGGCACCCACATCTACAGACTTTAGAAACACTTCTGGAACCAAGAGGAACCTCTGCCTGGAGAAGAGCTGATAGCTGAGGAAGAAGTGCTGCCCTGCCTGTGACTGTGCTTTGTGGAGCTTTCCTGCAGTGCTGCTTCTGCCAGAGTAAAAGGGCAAAGACTGGACTTTGGGTGCCTTCCATCTTGTGAAGAAATCTCAAAGGGCTTGAGTTAGAGCTTGCCTCCTGTTGTTTGAAGTCTCAGGGACAGCAAAGACTTCTCTCTGCCAGCACCTGGAGTCTCTGGAGAGACTCCTACTCTGACAAGTGGTGCCCTATCCAGTCCCTGGGCCCTTGAAAGGAAAGCTGGTGGAATCCAAGGAAATCGACTTCGAACGACTTTGGACCGACGCCGCTGCTGAATCCGGTAACGCCGCCTGCACCTGGCGCCGTGACCTTCGCTGGAACGCGACGCTCTTCGCAGGCCCGACGCCGCAGCAGCCCCGCTGAAGTCCGCGACTCCGTGGAAGTCGCCGCAGCACGTCGTGACCGACCCCGCTCGAAGTGCATGGATTCAACATTTCGCACAGACGCCGCGATTCCCGACTTTGCGCATCGGCTTGTTTTCACTCTTCACCAAAGGTACTGTACTTGGGGGTCTACACGACTCCGTGTCCGGCGCCGCTGGTGTCGGCTTGTTGGGAACGACTCCGTCACGACGCTGTGTTAACATCTCTTCAAAGCATTTTTGTTTCTAAGTGCTATCTTTGAGTTTAATCTTTAAAAATTCATAACTTGACTTGTGTATGTTGGATTTTTGTCGTTTTGGTCTTGTTTTGTTTAGATAAATATTTCCTATTTTTCTAAACCGGTGTTGTGTCATTTTATAGTGTTTTCATGAAGTTACTCTGTGTGTTGGTACAAATGCTTTACACCTGGCGCTCTGAAGTTAAGCCTACTGCTCTGCCAAGCTACCAAGGGGGTAAGCAGGGGTTAGCTGAGGGTGATTCTCTTTTACCCTGATTAGAGTGAGGGTCCTTGCTTGAACAGGGGGTAACCTGACTGTCAACCAAAGACCCCATTTCTAACACTGATCCTCATGCAAAAGATAATACCTGAATTTGAAAGTTGCATTTAACCTTTCTTGAATCCCTCACAGGTATCCAGTCATCTTGAAGCCTAGTAATTTTAAGTCTATGCTTAGGTTGTCCATGTTTTCAGAATGACAATGCTTAGAGTCATAGCCTAGTACTGATTAATATGATATAATCTTGATATTGTGTGTTTTAACCTTTTTGCTTCCTACAGGTCTCCTTCCCAGCTGTTCCCTTCCTAATCCCCTTTTCCCCAGTTGGACTCTCTTAGACTCTGTGACAATTCTAATCAGAGTATTGGAGCTGTCTTGTGGTGGAAGTGTTGGGAACGTGCACAGACCCAGAGGATCTGGTGACTCTGACAGATGGGGGTATAAAGTGTAGCTAAGGCCTGTGAGAAGGTAGCCTCTTTCTAGCCTTGTTACCCCCACTTTTGGCCTGTTTGTGAGTGTATGTCAGGGTGTTTGTCACTGTTTTCACTGTCTCACTGGGATCCTGATAGCCAGGCCTCAGTGCTCATAGTGAAAACACTATGGCCCTCATTCTGACCTTGGCGGGCGGCGGAGGCCGCCCGCCAAAGTCCCGCCGTCAGGTTACCGTTCCGCGGTCGAAAGACCGCGGCGGTAATTCTGACTTTCCCGCTGGGCTGGCGGGCGGTCTCCTTCAGACCGCCAGCCAGCCCAGCGGGAAAGAGGCTTCCACGATGAAGCCGGCTCGGAATCGAGCCGGCGGAGTGGAAGCTGTGCGACGGGTGCAGTTGCACCCGTCGCGTATTTCACTGTCTGCGCAGCAGACAGTGAAATACATTTAGGGGCCCTCTTACGGGGGCCCCTGCAATGCCCATGCCAGTGGCATGGGCACTGCAGGGGCCCCCAGGGGCCCCGCGACCCCCCCTACCGCCATCCGGATCTCGGCGGTCCGACCGCCGGGATCTGGATGGCGGTAGGGGGGGTCAGAATCCCCGCGGCGGTGCAGCAAGCTGCGCCGCCGCGGAGGATTCAATGGGGCCGCGGTACACTGGCGGGACCCCGCCAGTGGTGCCGGTCCGACCGCGGCTTTACCGCCGCGGTCGGAATCCCCATTGAAGCACCGCCGGCTTGTCGGCGGTGCTCCCGCGGTCCTCCGCCCTGGCGGTCAAAGACCGCCAGGGTCAGAATGAGGGCCTATGTTTTCAGTATGTTTGTTATGTGTCACTGGGATCCTGCTGGTCAGGACCCCAGTGCTCATAGGTTTGTGGCCTATATGTATGTGTCACTGGGACCCTGTCACACAGGGCCCCAGTGCTCATAGGTGTGCATATGTATGTTCCCTGTGTGGTGCCTAACTGTCTCACTGAGGCTCTGCTAACCAGAACCTCAGTGGTTATGCTCTCTCATTACTTTCAAATTGTCACTAACAGGCTAGTGACCAATTTTACCAATTTACATTGGCTTACTGGAACACCCTTATAATTCCCTAGTATATGGTACTGAGGTACCCAGGGTATTGGGGTTCCAGGAGATCCCTATGGGCTGCAGCATTTCTTTTGCCACCCATAGGGAGCTCTGACAATTCTTACACAGGCCTGCCACTGCAGCCTGAGTGAAATAACGTCCACGTTATTTCACAGCCATTTTACACTGCACTTAAGTAACTTATAAGTCACCTATATGTCTAACCTTTACCTGGTAAAGGTTAGGTGCAAAGTTACTTAGTGTGTGGGCACCCTGGCACTAGCCAAGGTGCCCCCACATTATTCAGAGCCAATTCACTGAACTTTGTGAGTGCGGGGACACCATTACACGCCTGCACTACATATAGGTCACTACCTATATGTAGCTTCACCATGGTAACTCCGAATATGGCCATGTAACATGTCTATGATCATGGAATTGCCCCCTCTATGCCATCCTGGCATAGTTGGCACAATCCCATGGTCCCAGGGGTCTGTAGCACAGACCTGGTACTGCCAAACTGCCCTTCCTGGGGTTTCACTGCAGCTGCTGCTGCTGCCAACCCCTCAGACAGGCAGCTGCCCTCCTGGGGTCCAGCCAGGCCTGGCCCAGGATGGCAGAACAAAGAACTTCCTCTGAGAGAGGGTGTGACACCCTCTCCCTTTGGAAAATGGTGTGAAGGCAGGGGAGGAGTAGCCTCCCCCAGCCTCTGGAAATGCTTTGTTGGGCACAGAGGTGCCCAATTCTGCATAAGCCAGTCTACACCGGTTCAGGGACCCCTTAGCCCCTGCTCTGGCGCGAAACTGGACAAAGGAAAGGGGAGTGACCACTCCCCTGACCTGCACCTCCCCTGGGAGGTGTCCAGAGCTCCTCCAGTGTGCTCCAGACCTCTGCCATCTTGGAAACAGAGGTGCTGCTGGCACACTGGACTGCTCTGAGTGGCCAGTGCCACCAGGTGACGTCAGAGACTCCTGCTGATAGGCTCCTTCAGGTGTTAGTAGCCTATCCTCTCTCCTAAGTAGCCAAACCCTCTTTTCTGGCTATTTAGGGTCTCTGTCTCTGGGGAAACTTTAGATAACGAATGCATGAGCTCAGCCGAGTTCCTCTGCATCTCTCTCTTCACCTTCTGATAAGGAATCGACTGCTGACCGCGCTGGAAGCCTGCAAACCTGCAACATAGTAGCAAAGACGACTACTGCAACTCTGTAACGCTGATCCTGCCGCCTTCTCGACTGTTTTCCTGCTTGTGCATGCTGTGGGGGTAGCCTGCCTCCTCTCTGCACCAGAAGCTCCGAAGAAATCTCCCGTGGGTCGACGGAATCTTCCCCCTGCAACCGCAGGCACCAAAAAGCTGCATTACCGGTCCCTTGGGTCTCCTCTCAGCACGACGAGCGAGGTCCCTCGAATCCAGCGACTCTGTCCAAGTGACCCCCACAGTCCAGTGACTCTTCAGCCCAAGTTTGGTGGAGGTAAGTCCTTGCCTCACCTCGCTGGGCTGCATTGCTGGGAACCGCGACTTTGCAGCTACTCCGGCCCCTGTGCACTTCCGGTGGAAATCCTTTGTGCACAGCCAAGCCTGGGTCCACGGCACTCTAACCTGCATTGCACGACTTTCTAAGTTGGTCTCCGGCGACGTGGGACTCCTTTGTGCAACTTCGGCGAGCACCGTTTCACGCATCCTTGTAGTGCCTGTTTCTGGCACTTCTCCGGGTGCTACCTGCTTCAGTGAGGGCTCTTTGTCTTGCGCGACGTCCCCTCTCTCTTCAGGTCCAATTTGCGACCTCCTGGTCCCTCCTGGGCCCCAGCAGCGTCCAAAAACGCCAAACGCACGATTTGCGCCTAGTAAGGCTTGTTGGCATTCTTTTGGCGGGAAAATACTTCTGCACGACTCTCCATAGCAAGTGGGATCCGTCCACCAAAGGGGAAGTCTCTAGCCCTTTTCGTTCCTGCAGAAACCTCAGCTTCTTCTGTCCAGTCGAAGCTTCTTTGCACCCGCAGCTGGCATTTCCTGGGCATCTGCCCATCTCCGACTTGCTTGTGACTTTTGGACTTGGTCCCCTTGTTCCACAGGTACCCTAGATTGGAAATCCACAGTTGTTGCATTGCTGGTTTGTGTCTTTCCTGCATTATTCCTCTAACACGACTACTTTGTCCTTAGGGGAACTTTAGTGCACTTTGCACTCACTTTTCAGGGTCTTGGGGAGGGTTATTTTTCTAACTCTCACTATTTTCTAATAGTCCCAGCGACCCTCTACAAGGTCACATAGGTTTGGGGTCCATTCGTGGTTCGCATTCACTTTTGGAGTATATGGTTTGTGTTGCCCCTATCCCTATGTTTCCCCATTGCATCCTATTGTAACTATACATTGTTTGCACTGTTTTCTAAGACTATACTGCATATTTTTGCTATTGTGTATATATATCTTGTGTATATTTCCTATCCTCTCACTGAGGGTACACTCTAAGATACTTTGGCATATTGTCATAAAAATAAAGTACCTTTATTTTTAGTATAACTGTGTATTGTGTTTTCTTATGATATTGTGCATATGACACTAAGGCCCTCATTCTGACCTTGGCGGGCGGCGGAGGCCGCCCGCCAAAGTCCCGCCGTCAGGTTACCGTTCCGCGGTCGAAAGACCGCGGCGGTAATTCTGACTTTCCCGCTGGGCTGGCGGGCGGTCGCCTTCATACCGCCCGCCAGCCCAGCGGGAAAGAGGCTTCCACGATGAAGCCGGCTCGGAATCGAGCCGGCGGAGTGGAAGCTGTGCGACGGGTGCAGTTGCACCCGTCGCGTATTTCACTGTCTGCGCAGCAGACAGTGAAATACATGTAGGGGCCCTCTTACGGGGGCCCCTGCAATGCCCATGCCAGTGGCATGGGCACTGCAGGGTCCCCCAGGGGCCCCGCGACCCCCCCTACCGCCATCCGGATCCCGGCGGTCGGACCGCCGGGATCTGGATGGCGGTAGGGGGGGTCGGAATCCCCGCGGCGGTGCAGCAAGCTGCGCCGCCGTGGAGGATTCAATGGGGCGGCGGTACACTGGCGGGAGCCCGCCAGTGGTGCCGGTGCGACCGCGGCTTTACCGCCGCGGTCGGAATCCCCATTGGAGCACCGCCGGCCTGTCGGCGGTGCTCCCGCGGTCCTCCGCCCTGGCGGTCTTTGACCGCCAGGGTCAGAATGAGGGCCTAAGTGGTACTGTAGTAGCTTCACACGTCTCCTAGTTCAGCCTAAGCTGCTCTGCTAAGCTACCATTATCTATCAGCCTAAGCTGCTAGACACCCTATACACTAATAAGGGATAACTGGGCCTGGTGCAAGGTGCAAGTACCCCTTGGTACTCACTACAAGCCAGTCCAGCCTCCTACAAGGCCACCCTACAATTATAAAGCAATCCATTAATAAGACCCCATCTGCCATCCTTACCTATTTGGGAAAAATTGACCTGTAGCGAAAAATGCCAGTTCACATAGATTGCCACCCACTGATGCGTGGCATATGCATTAATATCCTGCCCCAATGTTTAAACATTTTATATTTTGGCTCCTTTTTATCTCAAAAATATATCTCCTGAATAGGCCTGAGCATAGAACTCCGCTCCACCAGTGAAGTTTGCAGAATAGCATGGAGTTCCCGAATTCTGCTCTCCAGCGCAGAGTGGAGTTTGTTCACACTTGTGAGATTGGGTTTTGGCGCTCTCTCCCGAGCCCAACAATTCTCTTGGGCTGCAAGCGAGCGTATGCAAGATTTTGCATTCTCTCACATTCGTTCCAGCCGCCCTGCCAGCCAAAACGGGCCACTTGCGAGTGCACACTCACTTCTGAAGTAGATTTTCTACACCAGAGGCATTAAATCAAGTCAAAAAGAGGACCTGGCAGTTTGTTCTTTCAGATTGAGAAGCTTTTTTTAAACAGGAAGGAAGCGTGTCAGATGCTCCAACTTCCTGTTCCTGTCCAGCAGTCTCCTCCCAGTGCTTTGTCCATACCCTGGTCACTTTTCTCTTGGCTTTCGAGGTGGAAGGATTACTCTCTTTGTCTCCTGGATATACCTTTGGATTTAAGGACTTTGATTTTGTGAAATCACACAAGTAAGTTCCAAAACTATTGAATAAGAGTGTTGTTGTTTGTTTGCTTGGGCATGCAATGGTATTTCTTTGTACTTTAATTTGATTTTAATGCACTTATCAATGCACTACAGCATTCCGTTTCTTAGGTGTAATTTCATTTCCTCCATGACACCCTGGTTGTGGAATTTTTTAAGAGCCAGCATGCAACGGTAGCCATGTTCACCATGTAGAAGTCACACTCAGCTGCCAACATCTTGGAGTACTTTGAAAGCGTGACCACATACTACTTGTCTTGTGATTCTTCTTTTTGTTCTCTGATGTCCTCCTGGAAGTATTGGTTGAGACCAAGAGGTCTTCAAGTTGGATTTGTTGGCAAGGGCAATGCAGTAACATAGTGAAGGCCATGGCAGATGGAGGCTATTTTAGGGTCCTGTGTTTGGTGCACTGCATCAACCTGGTTAAGCAAGACTTTCTTAAAAAAAGAAGACGTAGTCTGAAGCATACTGAACAAATGCAGATGCATTTGCACTCATTTCAGCCATTCTTTTAAAGCCCGGAAACAGTTGCGGATTATTCAGTGTGACAACAGAGTACCAGTTAAAGCCCAGATACAGGAGGTGCCAACACATTGGAGCTCAACCTATTATATGTTGCAACGTCTGTTTGAGCAGTAAAAACAGATCAAGGACTATGTCATTCAAAGAGGAGCTGATGCAATTATGAAAGCTATGAACATGGATGCAGGCAAATGGGGCCTAATCAAATGCCTCACACAGATGCTGCTCCCTTTTGAGGTTTTCACGTGGGAAGTTAGCAAGGAGGACAGTGCAATGGGCCAAGGTATCCCATTATTGCATCTGCCACAAGAGCAGCTAAAGACGGTGTTTGAAAGGTTTGCGTTCGGGGGTACGAACGAAAACCTGTGCCTTGGTTACTAGCCTAAGCTAGCACTTGAATTGTAATGCAAGGCTGCAAAATAACATCATCTCTTCCAAAGAGTACATGACCCACGCTACAAACAAATTCTTCCTGCTATCATTTCTTTTTCTGAAGAAGATGTTTCACAATGCAAGAGGTGGAATGTTGAGCAAGCAGGAGAACTGGAAGAAGAATGACTGGAACTTAGTGTCCCCCTCTGTAGTTCTGGTGTGCCTCCTTCCACTTCCGGAGAGGGCAGTCTTGTCCCACATCCACCGACCCCACTAACAAGAAAACCAGTGACAACAGCAACAGAAAAATCAGACCCAACCTCTGCATTGTCTTGGTTTCAAGTGGCAGGTCTTGAGTCCAGTGCAGAGACTAAAGAAAAAGCAGTCGAGCAGGTGGCAGCACCTATGACCATTCCGAGTATGTTCCAGGTGTATCTGGATGACCCGAAAGAGGTGTATGTTGATCACAACCCATTAGTGTATTGGTATGGGATGATGCGCCAATGGGCAAAGCTCAGCAGGCTGGCAATAAAGTTTCTGGCTTGTCCTGTAGCCAGAGTGTCTGCTACATGTGTGCTCAGTACAGCTGGTGTAGTTGTTACAGTGAGAAGGACCAGTCTCACTCCTAAAATGTGGAGAGATTTACCATGATCAAAATGATCCAGCATTTTATGTCACCTGATTACACCATTCATGTAACACCACAGGAGGAGGAAGAGGATGATTGGTCAGAATCAAGCATGTTAGCTGACCAACGTCTGGGTGAACCACCAGAGTTTGAGGAGGAACTCTACTTCCCCGATTGAGTATGCCATTGCCACAACAGAACGTTTTCATTATTTTTTGTTCAGCTTATTTTCCTCTTTCTTTGTTTACAAAAAAATATAGATATGCTAGTGCAACATTATGTTTGTGTCAGATTTATTCTGCTCCACCATTGATTTTATAGTCACATACATACCAGGATTGGAGTTAGGCCCGTTTGCAGTGAAGAAGCCCACACATATCCTTCACGACGTTGGAGATGCTTCCTACCTCCCTCACATGCCATTGCCTATCCTATTTTTACATCACCTAGCAGGGAAGCCCTAGACGATCAATGATAAAAAAGACTTTCAGTTCCAATGTCTAACTCCAATTTGTGGACACCATCAAAAAGGAGGTATGTTGTTCAACCATCGTGCTTAGATTGGAAGAGTTAACTAAGTAGTTATTGCACCAATAAGTGGTGATATATCGTTGATTGTGAATGTGAATTTGTGAGTGATGACTGATGTATGTGGTGGCGGACAATGAGGGAGGGAGTTCAACAAAGTTGTAAACTTGTTTCCGATTCTTTGCAATGTTTGGGGGCTGATGGGTGATCATTTTTTCCTGAAAGTGAATGGCCTTTCAAAAGTAGTGAAAGTGACTTGCAGAGGCTATTCCTTTTTTCTGGTTCCTCATAACAAACCAGCCACTTTAGTTACCAAACACAAATCTACACAAAAAGTACTCCAGTTCTGTTTCTCAACAGTAGTGAACTTCACAAGTGTACCTTTCTTGGTTTGGGACTGGGACTGAGTTACTCTGAATCTGGAGGAGAAAAAAATGGAAGGACTCAGGGTGGGACTACCTCAACAGCTAGGAAGGAGAACATTTTTTACTTTAAAGAGAACCCATGATGATGGCGAAGACTCTGAGGCCTAGTGCTCACTCGGCTCTGTGAACTGGAGAGAGGTGCGTTGATTTAGAAATGCTGCTGAGTATGTGGTTGCCGCATTGCTAGCTCAAATGTGAAACAGCTCGTATGTTCTTGCTCTGCCTCTGAGTCTTCTTGGTACACTCCTGACTCCTCATGAAGCTTACTTTGTCCTTTGCTTTACTCTATAATACAACTACTGTTCTTTTCAATACACAGGTGTAGTATGTGCATCTTATCTTATATTATATGTATTACAGCACAAAAGGAACACACTGTTGCATTCGCTTCACGCATACTAAAGGATTCTGAAGTGCATTACAGCACAATTGAGGGGGAAGCCCTAGCGTGCACTTGGGCAGCACAACATTTTAAAAAATACATCTGGGGAACAGCATTTAACATATATACTGACCATAAACCTTTAATACATTTGCTAAGTGGTAATGGTTTGGGTAAGGCATCTGCACGTCTAGTAAATCTTTTATCTAAACTACAGGAGTATAATGTAACAATGAAATACATATAAGTGGGCAAGATTTTAAGAACAAATTGCCTATCACGCTTACTATTACCACTCTTAGAATCATTGGATAATGATTTTGAAACTGAGTGCA
The DNA here is from genome assembly GCF_031143425.1 of Pleurodeles waltl. Classification (NCBI taxonomy): domain Eukaryota; kingdom Metazoa; phylum Chordata; class Amphibia; order Caudata; family Salamandridae; genus Pleurodeles; species Pleurodeles waltl. The sequence continues at coordinate 184,730,882 of NC_090444.1, read as the reverse complement.
TAGTTGCTACCCTAGATGCTGTTCAGGGTTCTGTTGGTTTGATAACAGAAGATGAATGGGTAAGTGCTACAGCCAATGCTGTTACCTTGGGCAAAGTGTTTGAGTATATCTAAAAAGGGTGGCCCATTGAAAAACAACTTTCAGGGGAACTGAAGACATTTCACCAAATATCACCTGAATTAATGTGTGAGAACAAAATATGTTTGAGAAATGTTTTGTTTATTCCACCCTCATGTTTGAGAAACCATTTAATTAAAATTGCTCACCAAGGACATCTAGGAATATCTACTACTTGCCAAAAACTTTGTCAGAATTATTGGTGGCCAGGAATGGACAAACAAGTTGAAGATCATGTTAATATATGTCCTCAATGCATTGTTTCAGACAAGCATAGGAAGTCTGCAACAAAGCCACTGTCCCCAGTCCATTTGCCTTCGACTGCTTGGGATAAAGTGGCTTTAGATTTCCAAGGTCCTTTCAATTTACTATCATCAGAAATGAAGTCTCTTCTCATACTGGTGGATTATTTGTTTTTTTTAAATGGATCTATTATTCCTTTGTAGTTTTTAATAACACTAGGAATGCTATACGGTGTTTAAAAAAAATAAAAAATAGAAGGTGCATCTAAATGTATAGAAACTGATAATGTATTACAATTGTCTCAAGAGAAATTAAACAATTCGTAGAGGATTTTGATATACAACATTTACAAAAAGCTCTTTATAGCCCCTCATCAAATAGTCTTGAGAGAGCTAATCAATTTTTAAAAGAAGGTATGCAAATTGCCATCCCTTCTGGTGCGGATGTGGCACAGTTTTTAGAGGGTAAAGTTTGGGCATATTTAAAAACACCACACTGTACTACAGGAGTTGCCCCTTTTGCTCTGCTGAAAGATAGAAATGCCAAATCGGACTTGGTTCCTAACTGGTTACATAGCACAATTTCTGAAAAGAAAAACATTGTTGAAGAAAAGTGTTTAAGTTTCATGAGGAATACTGTAGAAACTAAACACAAATTACAAAAACAATATTTTGACAAGGGGAAGAATGTGAAAACAAGGGATTTTTTGAAAGGAGTTTGGGTTTTAGTTAAAAAACTTTTTAGAAGAACTATGAAAGGAGAATCCAAGTTTTCTGAACCTTTTAAACTTTTCAAAGTTAAAACTAATTCTGTTCTCAGTGTAATTCCCATTAGTGATTCTCAAGCAGAGGTTTATTTTTGTACTCATGTTGATCAGAGAAACTCTGACTGCCTGTGGGTTGATGATTCATGTAGCATGATTTAAAGGGTTAGTCTAAAGTTTCCTATGATGAACAGGATGTGAATTTAGAGATGAAGTCCAACAGTTACTCTGCATGAAAATAATGTGAGGAGTCAAATGTGATTACTAACACAGTAGTTCTTGACCAGTAAAATTGCCATTAAGATTGCATGGTTATAATTTGTTTTACTTTTCTTTGAGGGAAGGGAGGTGATGTAGTATGTGCATCTTACATCATATGTAATATGGCAATGTATTTTCTCTTCCTTCTATTTTGATGTTTAAGGTTATTAATTTCTATGTCTCTATGATGTATTCTGCCTCCTTTTAGTTGTTGGTGGGTTCTGGAACTCTGGGCAGTTTAGTTGCTTGGGGTTGTGGAGTTTGCCAGACGTCTCTTAGGTTGTGGACCTTTCACTGAAAAAAACGTAAGGAATTTCTTCATTCATTTGGAATTTGAATCTTGGATTATTTCTTTTAGCCCCGTACTACAACAGGCATTCTCCTCTCCTGCACGAACAAAACTTTGAAAACTCAAGACTCCAGCTCACTTACCGGACAGGATCAGACAGGCACCAGAGTGATGGTCATTCTGAGAAGAATGGAGCTGAATCACCCAATTGTTAATACAGTATCATTTTCCTTTTAACAATCGTAGTATTTGAACTGGGTGGGCTACGTTCAATCTTCTATATTTTAAAACTAGAAGACATAAGGGCTGTTTCTACTGAATTTACTCAACTGTGTCATATTGTCTTACTTATCCCTTTGTTTCCTTCCACAACAGATTGATTATGGTGTGCTGCTCAGCACTCCAACAAATTTTGTTGTGATTTCTTTTGTGTAGTGTTTGTCGTTGTCACACTTTTCCCCAAATCCCCTTTCCCATCCATCTATTGCGTCACTAACCTCTTACACTGGGCTGTGTAATTTATTGAGGTGTGACCTAATATTACACCATAAATGAATCACATACTTGCTGGAACAGATGTTGTGAAAACAACACCAATTCACTTCATGACCTTTTACCTTTTATTACCTGAGCAATATTCCACACCAGCCCAATCAGGTTGTATGTCGGAACGCCGCATGCCAGAACAACGAGTGCCTGAACAACGAGGTCGGAACAATGACCTCGTTGTTACCACTAATGCCTTTACCACGAATGCCTTAACAATGAAATTTCGTTGTAAAGGCATTCCTGGTAAAGGCATTAGTAATAGGCATCCATTGTTCCTGCATGCGTCACCCCGACCCCCAAACCCTGCCCCAAAACCTAAAACCCCCGACCCACCCCCCTCCCCAAAACCTAAAACCCCCCACCCCACCCCAAAACCTAAAACCCCCCGACACCCGCCACCCCCCCAAAACTTAAAAGCCCTGACCCCCCGCCCCGCCCCAAAACCTAGAACCCCCGACCCCCTGCCCCAAAACCTAAAACACCCCGACCCCCGTCCCAAAACCTAATACCCCCGACCCCCCACCCCCCCAAAACCTAAAACCCCCCGACCCCGCCCCAAAACCTAAAACCCGACCCCTGCCCCAAAACCTAAAACCCCTGACCCCCCACCCCGCCCCAAAACCTAAAACAACCCCCGACCACCACCCCCACCCCAAAAGCTAAAACCCCGCCCCAAAACCTAAAACCCCATGCCCCGTCCCAAAACCTAAAACCCCCCGCCCCCCCCACCATGCCTCAAAACCTAAAACCCCCGCCCCTGCCCCAAAACCTAGAACCCCTGACCCACCGCCCCTGCCCCCAAAATCTAAAAGCCCCCGACCCCCCACCCCGCCACAAAACCTAAAACCCCGACCCCCCACTTACCTGAGTCGTCACCTCGTCGTCCCCGTCGTCCCCGTCATCCTCCTCAGCCGACTCCCTTGTTTGTGCCTTAACCACGCATGTTTGTTGTTCAGCACATGCGTGGTTAAGGCACAAAACAACAAAGTCGTAGTTAAGGAAAGCGTTGTTCCGCTTTCGTTAACCAGGACTTCATTGTTTAGGAGTCGGCGTAGAGGGCGTTTCCCGCCCAATCAGCATCATCATTGATGCCTTGTGTGTGTGTTCTGTAAATTCTTAACCTGGTCCAAACATGCTTGTGTGTGAGCCCACTTCTGACTCCATGATTTAACTTCCTAATTTTATTTTTTTATTATAGCTCCTCACCATTGCTCATAAGAAATTGATATTGCTATATTTATTATCATGTCAAGTCTTCTTTGCTGTGTGTCAATACTGTCGTGGTAGTCTAGTCTCAGTTTTCCTCCAGTTATGGTGTATGATTATGACCCACTAACTCTCTGTTTTCTTTCAATTGAGTTGACAAGTGATGAATAACCCTTTGATTAATCCTGTAGTTGGAGTTCGCATAGGTGGGAGTGGCACCTTCTGTCAAGTTCTGTCTTTTATGTTAGCATGCTAATCTGCTACAACTATTACTTATCTACCACCCCCTTAATGCCATCTTGAGAAAACCCTGCAGTAAGAAGAAGACTCCCTTGCTTCATCTTTTCAGGAAGGAGAAGAACTATGCATTGAAGTGAACTTGTTTAGTTAGTATTTACCTCCTACTGAAGAAGATGTTGTGTGTGTGTACTGGACTTTTGTAGGCAAAATAGGCAAGGTCAATCATCCCATAGTAGTCAATAATGGTTGAAGGCGGGAATAGAGCAAGGGTCTAAGTAAATGACATACACTTTTTTAATAGATTAAAAATAACTGGCTACACTACAAGACAGCAGTGCAAACTAAAAGTCTAAAACATCAAACTAAGGATTTGAGACGCAAATGATGCAAAAGAAATCCCCCTTATTAGTTACAAATATAAAACCCTCCCTCTCCACCCACAACAGTCACGCCCCTCTCCCCGAACAAATATAACCCTGTCCCCAAAAAGACCAACAAAAAGTCTAAAGTGAAGTCCAGCCCAAATCCCCCTTTTCCTCTCCACCTGCAACAAGTCCCTCCCACCAAAACAAAAAATGTAAAAAAGGGTTTAAAAAAGGGTACTGTCTGTATGAGTCTGGAGCTAGTCGATGCTCTGCTCTATGCCAGTGAGCTGGCTCTCCATCCAGTCCAAGCTGTTCTGCCAAATTTTTGGAGGCATTCTAGCCAGCGCTTCAAGTATGTTGCTACTGTCTGCAGCTCAGGCAGCTGTAGCTGACAATTAAAATACGTATTTTATAGTTTAGATTTTCCCAAATGCATGCTCTTCCTCTGGCCTAGTATACGATCCTTGATTGGAAGAGAGAATGTTCAACATCTATGGAAGCGAATGTGTGCAAGGAGTGAAAGAAAAATAAAGAGGGATGAGGGGCGCCCCTTTGTTCCTGTCTTTTAATACCCAAGCTGGTCTCCAGACTCCTTCACAAAGATACACATTACACACAGGCCGGGCACAACAGGGATTGAGAGGGGCGGAGGTGGAAGATGTGGGCTACGCCAAGCCTTGTCAGACCAGAACGATTAATGAGCACCGGCCTGGGCTGATGCTAACCTTTGGAGAGCTAAGCAGGGCATCTGGAGGAATGTCAGAGCTCAGATCTATCTCTCATTCCAATGGCCCTGATCTTCCACATGCCTTTTCCTTAGTTTAGTTTCTACCATGACTCTGAAGAGGCAGATGAATAAATATTAGATACATCACACATGTAATATATAAAATGCGTATATATTTTATCCTGTCTGCTGTAAGTAGATGGGGAAGAAATGATGGACTGCACTACAGGGAAAGGAATGGGCTATATAGATTTTATTTGTCATGGTCCTCACAGAGTATCCCCTACGTCAAACTTGAAATCCATCTCGACACTTACTAGCCCCACTTTACTCACTGGTCTCGCCCACCATCACAAAGTCTATCTAACAAATTGATTTGCTGGGCAGTAAGGAAGGTAAAGAAAATTGACTTACTCTACTGCAGAGTAAGGCAGCTGGATTAGGCAGGTAGATAGAGCTTTTGCTATGGAAGAATAGAGGGGTTTCACAAATGTATCTACAGCAGAAGAGCTCCCTTCTTTATTCATCCAAGCAATTCTTCAATTGTCCTTTCATTTATCCCCTATGTACACCCATAGCCACCATGATTTAAGCTTTATTTCCTCTGATCCAGTCTTCCACCCAAAATCACAATTCTTTATCCATCCATTCAGTACCCACAATATCCACCCTTTCTTTCAATCAACCTTTCACCCATCCACCCATTTACCCAATACCAATACTCACCCACGCATCCTTTTTCATCCACCCACACATCCTTTCCTTTCCCTCTTTTCACCCATCCTTTCTTTTAACCTTCCATTCTTTCCCATTTCCATGAAGCCATCATTCTTAACATACATTATGTGTGTTTTTGCTGAGTTGCAGATAGAAGAGGCCATAAGTAACCCAACCACCGCTGTAGCTTAATAATGCAGGGGGTTCATGAATCCGATCATGAAAATGCCCTTGTAGCTAGTGAGTAAGAGTAATTGTAAATAAGCAAGCAATGTGACATACCAGCACTTGGCCCTGCAGCTGCATCTTCCCCTGCACCATCTGCTCCTCCAGCGGTCAAACTTGAGCAGGATCCTCCATTGCTGGTTGGTGTGGCTATGAAAAAACAGTATACAGTTTTTAGATGCCAGATCCCATTCTTAATTTAAAAAAATAATTAAATTGCAATTGTTACAGTTCGGTTAGCACTGCAGTATCTTCTGTCAAAAATATCACTCTGGTCATTTTGTTGGAATGTTAGAAAACTAAAGCCAGGTAGACAAGCCCACCAAAAGCTTTGAGTACTAGAGGGGGAGAGTTATTGCCTGTGAGTGACGATGACTCAGAAACATTGAAGAGCAACAAAGGGGTGGAATAGAAAACGGTCAATGAAAGACAGAAAAAAAGATAATGCAGGGATAACAGGAATTAAACAAAACTTGGATAAGGGAGTTGGAAAAAAAGGAGACTATAAAAAAGTAAATGAGGCAAAATTAAAAGTAGTATAAAAGTGAGGAGAGGTAAAAGTTAGGGAAATAATAATATTAAACAATAGGAAATACTGGGATGAGAAGAGCCAGCAGCATCGGCACTGGTGGTCGGCGGCTCCGCAGCTCCTGTCGGACCTGCCAGTGCAGTGACCTTCTTCTTTCCCTTGGGTGCTGATGTAAGATTAGAAAGAAGATAAATAAAATACAATTAGTGGTACCATTAATCTCCACAAAATTATTATATAACAGCCAAATGCAATAACATTGTACTTAAATCAGATCACCTATGGTACTATGCCAGTATGATTAACTATCGTTGAGTTGGTTATACTTATTCCAAATTTCCTTAAGAAAATCTACATTTAGAAATAATGCACTGCAATGAATGATCTTTCATTATATTCTCATTTCTCAAGCCCCTTGATGGACCAACTCAGTCTCCTATTTTTGCAGTGCATGCATACTCGCATCACTGTGAAATTGCTTGGGACTGTATGAGCTACATAAAGTCACAGAGAACGCCAAATCACTGATATCACTAATTCACTGTGGAGACAGGAGGACAGAGGAGTCTGTGTTGCAATGGCTTCTTAAATAATCAGCCAAAGCGAGTGCTTACCTACGAGTATAATGGTGTAGCGCCGAGCACCTGCCTAGCTCTAACTGGATCACATAATAAATAATAATCTTAATGTAAACTAAACGTAACTTACCTCTGATTGGAACCTGCATGCTATTCAGAAAAAAAGTTAGCATTGTAGAACACAATAAAAATATAATACTCACCAAGCCCCAGGATCTCCACGCTTAGCAGGTTGGGCAGGTTCTGCTTGTGGTCTAAGATATCTGCCCAGTAGAGCGTCAGCTGCTGGTTGGTGGCCCTCACCAACCGGTGCACCCTAGCTTAGCGCTGCCAATGCTTCCTCGGGGGTAACCGCTTCCAGGCCTTCTGCCAGCATGGAGGGGTGGTGGAGTTGCACATAAAAAACAAGTGCTGTCACCTCCTCCTCATTGAAGATAAGACGAGGCTGCGCCCCTTGAGGGCGGCACCACCCACAAGGCAGGCAGCTGCTGTTGCCCCACTGCTCTGCCATTGTGCTGGGTAGGTAGGGTAGAAAAGAAACAGGAGGAAAAGAAAGGAAATAAGGGAAAAAGAAACAAAAATACAAAAAGTCATAAAAACAATAAAAATGAAAACACTGTAAAAATAATGGGACACAAAAAGAAACAAATATACAATAAAAGGAAAAATAGGGCTAAATTAAGTATGCGGTGGAGGATTACAAAGATTGAGGGCAGATTGAAGTAGAAGTCCCAGCATCATCAATAGAGTAAAAAACAAGATGGCCACTCCCATGCAAACCATGTGGTGCCATTCATTTGCAATTTTTAATGCAAGTATGTACTTCGTGTTGCGTTTGACGTCAAATAGGTGCAAAAGGGAACTCTGCCCGGTAGCGGAACTCCGAGTAGCTTTTTGCTCACTTTGTGGAGTTCCTCATAGCGCGGCTCCATCCACTCTGCCCCGGCCTACTTCTGAATGAGGACTAGATCTGGCAAATGCCCTTTTAGCCAATCTTCATCTGCTCGGGCTTTACGCTTATTGTTTCAGCATTAGTATTTAACAAATAATACGAAATCCTTGTTTATACACCATTGTCACAGTGCTCTCTGTCCTGCCACGCAAGAGAGACTATATGGACAATTACTAATTGCTGGGATAGGGCAAAAAAAATGTACCGTTGCACAAATACTATACTTTGTGTAAGAAGCACCATAGACGAATGTCAGTGTTCTGCTGGACCCCATTAAAATAGTGCATAACTTGTGCGTACTGATAAAAAGCAAAAACAGTGTTCTCCAAGCATCTAAAAAGCTTCCTCATTCCCACCCCAAAATGCAGATCTAGGCGCTTCTCCGCCAATGTGCACATTTCAATCCTTTCTCCAGCTCTGCTCTCTATATCTTGCACAAATACCATTCCTGCGGTTAAAATAGAGATGACACAGATTTTGATACATAACCGCTAACCCCACAAAAGAAGCAAATTCCAATTAACTTACTAAAGGACAGCCTAACTAGATAGATTCTGTAGGAGGGTTTGGGCATCTCCAATGTCTGAGAAAAGATGGAACTGGCCCTTCACCAGGACTTTGAGCTTAGTCTGCTGGAAAATTGATGCTTGAGCGTCTTTGGCATTGAACAAGTCGATCATTTTGACAAACTCTGTCCGTCTCTGTGCTCATTTTGACAAACTCTGACCGTCTCTGTGCTGCAAGCGCTGACATGTCTGAGTAAAGTTTGAACTGGGACACCTCAGGGGTAGAGAGTGTTCTCTTTTCTATAGCACAGGACAGAGTGTGCTCTTTGACTCGAATGTTGGAAAAGTTTACCAAAATTGTCAGTGGGTACTTAGGAGCAGAATTAAGAAAAGTCGTGCTACACCTAGTGCAGCACCACTTTCCTTGCACCCCTTGGCGCCCCCTACTGCCACCATGTGTGCACTGTATTTAAAATATGGAGCACCATGGCTCAGGGTAGGGGGCAATAACATAATTTATATTTTTTACGCTATTGATGTACTCTGCAGGAGTAGCACCAAAATCTTGTTGCTACTCCTGTGGAGTACTTAGGGGCCCATTATAAATAATGGGATGCCCCATTTTAACCCCTGCTTTGATCAGGCGTTAAAAGTGCTGAAACAAATGGCGCAAGGAAATCTCTTAGATTTCCTTGTGTTGTTTTTTCAGCCCTCTGAATGGGGGAACACCCCCTTGTATACATTATGCCTAGTGCAGGCATAATGTGGTGCAAGGGTTTACAAAGTGGCGCAATGCATGCATTGCACTACTTTGTTAATATGGCACAGGAAAATGCCACTTTAGCGTCGCCTTAGTGTAAAAACAATGATGTTATGGCAGCGATAAGGTGGCACTAAGGGATCTTAAATCTGCCCCTTGATGTTTAAAAGTTGTTGAGTGGGCACCCTATGGGCCAGAGTAATTGTCAAATCGGCCACTAACTCTGGTATAGCCTTTTTCAGTTGAGTGTCCAACCTTCAACTCCTTCCGTCAGCTCTATAATTCTGAGATTTGATTGTCTATTGTAATTCTCTAAGCCCTGTAACTTGTCCTTCAAAACAAGTCTCCTCTTCCTCAGCTGGTTGACTCCTTTTTGCATAGACACCACCTTATCTTCCAGGCATGAGATTATGATTTCTTCTTCCTTCAACCTGCCTGGGACCTGCCTAGGACCTGGACCATAACTTCCTCGATCTTTGGCAAATGCTCATGGAGAGCTGCAATTTCCTGCACTTGTGTGACTTTTAGCTTTTGAATTTCTGCTAAGATAGTCTCAAACATTTTTCTTGTGTACTGTTGCACATCATCCCTGACATCCTCCAATACTTGCTGCAGATAACAATTTTTTAATGCAGTCTCCAATTCTGGTTCCAGCTGCATTCTTACAGCGTTAGAGTCTGTGCTTTGAGATGCTGTCTGAAATGTTGTTGCCAAGAGGACGCATTTTGAGGAAGAGGAGTTGGTTGACTGTTACTCTCTATGGCTAGAAGGAAGGTCAGGTCTCCCATCTGTGTAGGCCCCTTTGTTTGTTTGGAGAATAGAGGGCATTGCTTAGATTGAGCTGCTATGACTAAACCACCCCCTGCTGTGGTAGAAGTGGGCCTGTCTTCCCCAGCCTCAACATCTGTAGTGTCTAACCCTGAGAGTGAGTCTGTTAATTGGAAGTCTGAGATATCCTCCCCACATTCACTATTCAGCTCCCTCTAATCCCCCACTTTGTTGCTGATGACTTCATTCTTCTCCACTTCAAGAAGCTCTCTAACTCCAAACTCCATCCTGTGTTGCGTGTTGTGACTTGTCTGAGTGCTAGCTGTTTTTAATTGAGCATTTTGGTTTCTGGGATGGAGTGGGTTGATTCCTCACTACACCATTGGAAGTCGCCACTTTCAGCTGAAATGTTTTCATCATCAGTGAGCAGATTCACTCAGCTATGTTCAGCTAGGTCAAAGTCCAGAGTTGTTACCTCAGCTCTAACAGTCTTTTTAGGATGTAGATAGACTTTACTTAACACTGGGGTAACTTAACAGTTAATCGTAGCCTCACTGAGACACATAGGGCTACTTCTTAGCTACCCCATATGTAGGCAGCACATTAAAATGGATTTGCTGTTGTTGGAAATTGTTGCAGTGACCACAAATGGCAAAAACACTGTCTCTTACAATCTCTGCTCCTTTTTCTGAAGTTCAGGAGATAAATCCTGAGTGAGTTGTGGCCTGCTCTGGCTCCTCGCAGTGACCAGCACTTGCATGCTGCTGTCCCAGGTCTGGCGGAATTACTACCGCTGCTTACGATCCCCAAGAGAGCCATTCGCATGTGGGAGAGAGGCTACCGAGCTGCGTCACACCAAGTCTTCTTCATCTAGAGCCAGTTCCTGGCTGGGCAAAGCAGAGCTTTGTGGCATCCTCGGTGGCTTCTATCACCGTGCACAGCTACACCTCTTGTTCTTCCGGGGGACAGCTACACTGCGTGTGATGAGTGGGTTGCACCTGACGGCATCCTGGAACTCCAGTTCACAGTTTGGGATAACTGACAAACTTTCATGCCTATAGGTGTTGACACACTTTCAAGGCAGACCACGCCTTCAAACTCTCACTTCCTAGGTCTTGAGTTGGATTTATGCCTCAGAGACCACCTCACTCATGGCAGGGGTCTGGGCCTCCTCTAAAATAGATTGTGCCAGCCAAGAATACCCTTATGGATTCTTCTTATGTTTTCGTTTGTGAATATTGGCCATAGACCCCTTGGTGTTTAGCTCGAAGATTGTCTTGAATCAATTACCTTACAAGACTCCTCTTCATGGCTACCTACTGCAGGTAACCAACACCCATATTCTCTCTTCCTTTGATGCTGCTAGAATACTACCTGCATTTCACATAGACATTCACTGCTATTTCAGTTTACCTGAACTGCTTTCCTGCATTTAATTTCTACTGTTTCAAGCATGCATGGGAACTGTAAAGTTTCTGGATTCATCTCAGGTATTACCTCTGCTTTATGGTCCAAACCCCAGATTTCTGTCTTGCTTCTGGTTATGGTGGGTGCAGGACAGGTTTTCTCTCACTTTATTGGCCCCAACATCATCAGTGATGCAGATCAAGAACATACCAGTGGCATGGATCTGTTGTTGTCCACATCTGTTGTGAGTATGCGGCTCCAATATCACCACACAAGTGTTTAAATTAAAGCAAGGATCAGCTTAAAAAGAAATTAAGTGCAGTATTATAGTACGAAACAGGATTTGGATAATGAAAAATAAAAGAATGGTTAATTTAAAAAAATACGTCAACCAGACACATAGCTGAAAACTGAGTTGATGACTTCTAGATGCATTTAACTAATAAGGTCAAGTAGGACCCAGAATAAGACCACTATCTGACCCTGGCCAAATTAGCCTACCTACTGGTTCTGCAGGTTTGACCTAGTGCCTGGTCAGACTCCTTAGTGCATTTACACAGTCAGGGCCTCAGTACAAGGCTGGCGGTGGCTAGAGGTCCTCAGTGACGATTGGACCGCTGCAACTGTGGCAGTCCCACGCCACATTACAACCCTGGTGGGCAGACCCACCAGGGGACCACCGTCCCTGCCAGAAACATGGTTCCTGGTGGAGAGACAGCAGTTGGAGTTGTAAACACTCAGGGCATCGCTGAACTTTGCGCCACCTGGCTGATTACAAATCAGCTTTCAGTCAGCCTCTCCATGGCGGTGCCCCTCCTACCCCCCTGAACAGCACCATCAGAATGCGCACTTTCTGCTTTGCAGAGAGTGCGCATTCTGATGGTGCTGTAGTGCTGCAGTATTGGCTCCGTTAAAGGAACCGAGGGCAATATCATAGCACTGTGCCCGCCGTTCAGCCTGGCGAGAACATGTAATACAATGTTCCCATCAGTCATCCCGGTGGGAACATTGTAATACACTTGGGGGGAAAGAGCCACCAGTATGACGGTGGCATCCTCCCCATGGCTTTGGAGGTCGGCTTTTAGTACTGCCAAAGTCGTAATAAAGCCTTCAATATTTTTGTTACGCTTGTCTAATTCCGAGCATTTTGACAGCACTTGTGTATTTTGCCTTGCCTATTAAATACAAAATATGTTCTCATGTCCAAAACAGGCAAGGCAAAATACACAAGTGCTGTCAACAACACCTGCTTACATCCTGTTGATTTGCATTATTTGTGTGCTCACATGTTACAATTTTTACTTCAACTTACTTAAAATTGCACCATGTAGCGCAATGGCATCATTTCTGGAATTCATCATCCCTGGGGTGGCATTTGTTTTTGGCACTGCCGCAGATTTACGATTTCTTGTCAATCTGGGGCAGCATCAAAAGCAATGGGTGTTGCAATGGAACACCCAATGCAACACCCATTGCTCGCCCTTCTGACCCAGAAAACTGTATCGGAAGGGCCCATATTCATAAGGAGGCATAAAGCATAAAGCCACAAAAAGTGGCATTACACCACCTTGTAAATGTGGAGAAGTGATTAGTGCCACAGAGCATCGCAAAAGATGACACTCTGGTGGCGATAGGGCAATTTACACTATAACATAGGGTCAGATTGACAAGAAATCGTAAATCTGCGGCAGTGCCAAAAACAAATGCCACCCCAGGGATGGCTTTAGCACGGCATAACGAAGAGGAATACTTTCCTTCCTTCTCGATTTTTGCTTTTTCCGTGTGTGCTGCATTCTGCAACACACATAGAAGAAGCAAAATGTCATTGTAGATTGTTTATGTACAGCAAGGGTCGCCTTTCTGCACATAAACAATCACTCCCCTCAACACAGTCCCCTTTGCACTATGGTGCAAGGATGCCTGCGTAGGGACAGGCATCTTAATTTAGCGCCGGCGCAGGGGAAATGCAGGGCTGCCCAGTATTCTTGTCAATATGGCGCAGCCTCGTGTTTCACAACTGGCACAGCACTACTGATTTTGGCGCAGCCACATTTTTTTGTAAACCTCTCCCATAATGTTAAATGCTTTGCAATTTAAATATTTTTTTAACAGTAATTTGTCAGACTTTTTGCATAAGTAGCGGTCATACTAGATGGGTTTCCCTGTCATGTGACAAATATCCTGTTTGCCTTGTTACAAGTGTGGTAGGATATAATGTACTTGTAGTAAGGCGGAAGTGGTATCCTTCACCATCTTGATGGAGTAACATGTCTGTCAAACTGTAAATCAGGCCCTAGGTCTGTTAAAATATCAGCACCAAAAAAATCACAAAAGCAGCAGATTAGTTTAGGAGTCTTTTTGGATTATATTTTCAAGACCAGGTTTGCAAATCCATGTTATTTTAAACTTTTCTTTTAAAAGTTCTATGTTATGACCTACAATTTAGAACTTAATCGTTCATGCTTTTTATGTCTATTCACTTCCTCAAATTCCTTTTTTAAAATTCTGCTGAAAATACTACCAATTAAACTGCAATGTTTACTATTTTCAAATGGTGTAAAACTAACATGCTCTGCATCTCATCGCCCTGCAGTCTTAGCAGCTCCTCAGAAGTTTCTTGTCTATTATTGCTAACGCTAATTTCACCTCTTGCAAACTAAGCCCGCCATCCGTTTGATTTCTCCACACTTTGTAAATTACAGTACAATAACTGTTTTCATTACAATTTGCACTCTGTCTAAGTTGAGCCTGAATAGGATTGTATCTTCTGTTTACCTCTAATATGTTTTCTGGACACCAGTTCAGTCTTTAGCTTTAGCTGTCTATCCTTGTACACACAATAGATTACATGCTCCCCTCATAGTTGCGAACATATCTTAACTCACCACTAGGACGATTTTATGGTTTCTGATTGACAATAAATCCTTCCCTGCAAACTTGATCAGCCATGTGGATGATGACCATCCTTGGAGCTGGCAAATTATGTCCTGCTGCCACCATCGCTGATGTTTTGTCCTATCTGACAATCAAAATGATATTATTTATTCTTTCGACCATTTATTGTCTTGCTGCTATTTCATTTATTTCTCCTTCCTATTAAATCATAGAACCATAGATTCAATTTTTACATTCATTTTGGTCACCTCCAACTCCATGCTACCTTAATTTCCATTCTCTCGTGGTGGTCCTCAACCCCCAATTTCACCTTTCACCTTTCACTGACACAGTTGTCTCTCACTCTTCCATTCAATTGGAGGGTACTTCCAAAATCAACAAAAGTCCATTCCAATCACACTTCACTCTCATTTATCATAGCATTTGTCTGCAAAATACAAAAACCTTAATGACTTGCCCACCATATACTGTGACCAAATTCTAACTTCATATCACACCTCTATCATCATCACACTTTTTTTTAACTCTATGCTACACAACGTTTGTTATGCAAATATCCCCCACAGTGATATTTCCTACCTCATTGATGCTCACAAGCAAGATATACTGTGCATCATAGATTTGTGGCTACAAAATCACTCACAAGTGTTACTCGACTCACTATCATAGAGCTACGCTATCATTCACAAGGATAGTCATATGCAAGTTAGTCTTGACCCTACTTCAGAGGAAACAGTCCAACCAAAACAGCCAGGCCAGGTCCTCCCTGAACTGGAACACAAACAACCCAAGGCCGATTTCAACATGATTAGGGCTCACGACCCAGGCATAACTAGGTTCCAGTGACACAGTGTACATGGGACCCATGTCTGGGCATACCCCTCCCACTTAGAGCGGCACACTGAAACACACCAAAATGTGATCAATGGAATGCTTGCATTAATCTCAGCCACTGGTAATTACTTGGGGGCTGCATCTCAGTCCATCATTATCATACACACCATGCCACCTCAGTTTGGCCCCATCCGTATGCAAATCAGTCTTGAACCTGCTCCAGTGGGAACAGCCCAGCCTAAACTTCCAGGCCAGGTCCTTCCTGAACCGAAACACAACCAAGCCGGGACTGGCTTCACCCTTAGCCAGACAACTTTTCACTGTGCTATTAGGTCTCTGTTTCAAAACAATAAAGAGGCCCTATTCCATGAGTAGTAAGATATATAAGTTTTAACATTCCTACAAAGACAAACATGGTTTCATCTACAAAATTGCCAACCAGAGATATTTAATGAACGTAAAATTGCAATACTTCCATAAGAGACAGATAATAATTCAATTACATCTAAAAAGAATACATTCGCATCAGTTTGACCTTAAAGGTGAATTTTTTAGAAAAAACAATAATCCTATAGAACATAATTCCCACAGAGTTTTCTTTATATGATAAACCATTTGGGAGCAAAAACATTACCTACAGGTAGACATTCACAGAATCAGGATCATGGGACATTTCCATCCACACATCATATTTACTCCTCTGGGTGCTCTTAATGTGCCACAGTGTTATTTTCAGTTTATTTCTCATCCATATTAGTCAAAAATAAGTCTGGTGTAGGTGTATTTCATCCATGAGAGCTGCTCCTGGGAAAAGAAACAAGCCACATACCCTTTGAAAGATGAAATATCAGATAGATGCATTCCTATATTTCACAGAGGAGCAATGGAAGGTGTTTCTCTAGGAAGAAACATACTTTAGCATAGAAAAAGTAAAATAAATTTGCTCATGAGCATATTTACAATGTTGGTCAAGGTGGCAAGGTGGTTGACATTGCTATGGCAAAGACATATTGGCCTTCATTACGAGTGTGGCTGTCTTACGACTGCCACATTTGCGGTGAGAGTATGGACCACCGCCAATGTGGCGGTCTGACTGCTACATTAAAACCCTGAACCGCCAGCACCACCAGTGGCGGAGATCCTAATCTGCCAGGGCAGCGCTGCAAGCAGCACTGCCCTGGGGATTAAGACCTTGTTCTCCACTAGCCTTTTCATGGCAGTAACACTGCCATGAAAAGGCTGGCGGAGAACAGGCACAGGGGTCTGCTTTGAAGACAGTGAACATTGCGAAGGTGCTGGTGCACTCTGCTGGCTATAGCATTGTCGCAGGCTCAATTATGAGCCAGAGAGCTGTTGGGTGTTTCCCACTACGCTGGAGGGAAGAAAGCGAGGTTTCTGGCCGCCAGCCTAGCTGGAAATTCCTAATGGGTCTGACGTAGGAGGTAGCCTCCCAGTTGGAAGTTCAGAGGATGGTGAAAAGCATCCGCCGAACTCCTAATGAGGCCCATTGTCTTTGCCATTTGTTACATGAAGCAACATAGGGGAACAAATGTATACAGGGAGAATGTGAATGAAAAATGGTACCAAGGTCAGCCAGAGAACACAAGTCCAAAAAACAAAATTCACAGAATTATTGATCAGGACACTTGCTGTATTACAAAAGAAGGAAGGGCTATACAAAGGTTTATTCTACCTCATCACAAAAGACTGTACCAAGCAGACCAACTGAAGAAATATGGGTATATCATATTATGAAATGAAGAAAAGGTGTTTGTCCATGTGAGGTGGGAATGCTTATTGTCCATCCTAGAATGCATGGCACTGCCCTCCTATCTCATATTTTTAATAAAATCTCTATAGTTAAATTGTCATCTGTGACAATAGTGAATTCAGCATAGTCTGTCAAGATGGAGGTTAGGTGCAGAACCCATTAGCGCTGCCCATTTTCACCTCTCCTCTTTGCGATATTATAGTGAACCATTGGAAAAAGCAATCAAAACTGTTGAAGACATCCAACTGCTGGTGGGAATAATAGCTATGCTGCACTACTTTAATATGTAATATGAATGCCACTAGATTTCTGACAGATTAGCCACTTCACAAGCCTAGAGGTTTGTAGGGTGAATACTTGGAAAACTGAGGTCTTGCTGTTCCGTTCCAAACTCAAATGTAGTATCAAAGTTGAGGAAGAGTCCAGGTTCACGCAGGAGATGATAATAGAACCATTTATTTAGTAAAACTTCAGAAGTAAAATAACAGGAACTCCAGCCTCCAGTAAAACCTCCAGCTCCATCAACTGTCCAGCACGGAATGCTGTCCAGCTGAGGGAGATACTAAATGCTGAAGGAGGAACTGGAAGATACCAAATGAAAACTACATAATACATATAACCTTAGAACATAAAATACAAACATACATTAATATTCTACACAAACCTTACCTACAATATTGATACAGATAAAAACACAATACTACACCAACATACCCCCCCTGAAATGTAGATCGACTACACCCACACCCAAAAAAAACAGAGATCTGGGTCACTGTGGCAGGTCGAACAGTATGAATACCACTAAGGCGTTGTATCGTTAGTGATAAGTGGTTTATTTATAGTTATTATACAGGGAAATAAAGGTGCTTAAACAAAACCCAAGGGCGATTGTCTTTCTCTTTCGTTCTGTTCTTCTTTTCGTATCTTTTCCCAGATTGATGATTTTATGTTGATCTTCTTGTCTTTACAGGTGACACTTCTGCCTTGTTGGCTCGTATGTATCCAGGGAGATACCGGAAACAGAAAGGAAAACGCTAAGGTAAGTATTGGGTTTAATATTGGGGTTCTTCTCTCTCTATTATCTCTGGACTGGGGAAATGGGTAAACACACAAAGGAGGGGATTGGTGCCAGTGAGGAGTTTTAGGGAATGACGTGAACACCTCTATTTTTTTAGTGATAAAAAAAGTACGTGTCACTGATGTCTTAGGCGTAGTGCCCTTCTTTTTACCTCCATTCCCAACCCTCCTCTATAACCCCTCCCCAGTCCCCAGTCCCCTTTTCCCTTATTTCTCTTCTTTTTGTCCACAAGGACCGTACCTTGTTTAGCCACGACCCTCCAGGGTCGTGGCTGGCGTTGTAGTCGTCCTCCTGGTGGTCCCCTTTCTCCAGGCTCTGCCGCTCCTCTTTCCTCTCTCCCTCCTCCTGCTCCTCGTCTTCTTCTTTCCTCCGGACCCTCTGTTCTTCTTTGCGTTCCTCTATCCTCCCGGTCTCCGTCTCCGTGTTCGTCTCTCCTTCCTCTCCTTGCAGCGCGTCTGTCCCTTTTCTGCTCCCCGCCTGGGAAACTGACTCCGTTTCCGTGGTAACGCCGTCCTGCCTGCCTCGCTCTCGCTGCGTCTCCCCGGCAACGGGAATTCGCGGAAATGACGTATCGGCCCTGTCCGATACGTCATCCGGGTCGCTCTTCGCCAGGAGCGCCCGGCTACACACCTCTCCCCATGAACGGTCCTGCTCGAGGACCGTAGCAGAGTCTGGGAACCATGATAAATAATCAGCTGGGGCCTGTTGGGGTCCCGGTATGTGACGGACCTGAAATGAAAATGGTTGTAGTTCAAGAAACCATCTTAAAATCCGCGAATTGGTATCCTTATGAGCAGACAACCAAGTGAGGGGTGCATGATCCGTAAAAAGTATAAAAGGTCGGCCTAGAAGGTAATATTGTAATGTATCCACGGCCCATTTAATGGCCAAACATTCCCTTTCAATGGTCGGATAGTGTTTTTCCCGGGGAAACAGTTTCCTACTGACATATACTACCAGATGATCCCTACCGTCCTCGTCGGGTTGGGCCAGTACCCCCCCTAATCCCACATCCGAGGCGTCAGTGTATAGATGGAAAGGTTTCGAAAAATCCGGGCACCGTAGTATTGGGTCTTTGGTCAGGTAGGACTTCAGTTGTTCAAAGCTGTCTTTCTGTTGATCCGAGAAAGGTGCTAACCTATTAGGATGGGATTTAGACAGAAGGTCTGTGAGAGGGGCTGCCAGGGTAGAATAGTCAGGTATGAATCTTCTATAGTAGCCTACGAACCTTAGGAATGAGCGTAAATCTTTCTTTGTTGTCGGATGAGGTGCATTTAGAATGGCATCTACTTTTTTTGTTTGAGGTTTTAGGCTCCCTTGACTAATTTTGTAGCCTAAGTATGATATGTCGGGTGTCCCTATAACGCACTTCTTAGGATTGGCAGTTAATCCAGCGGAGGTGAGAGTGTGAAAAATCTGTTGTAAATGTTTTAGATGATCGTTCCAGGTTTCACTAAAAATCACTACATCATCTAGGTAGGCTGCTGCAAAAGACTGAAATGGGTTTAAGAGTTTATCCATTAATCGTTGGAATGTAGCTGGTGCTCCATGGAGACCAAATGGTAGCACAGTGAACTGATAAAGACCGGTCTGAGTGGAAAAAGCTGTTTTCTCTTTATCCTCTGGAGCTAAGGGAATCTGCCAATACCCTTTTGTCAAATCTAAGGTGGACATATATTTTGCTTTTCCTAGTTTCTCCAACACGTCATCCACTCTGGGTATGGGATACGTGTCAAACATGGAGTTTTCGTTAAGCTTCCTGAAATCAATACAAAATCTAATAGTACCATCAGGTTTTGGCACCAGAACAACCGGGGAACACCAGGGACTATTTGATGGTTCGATCACTCCTTGTTCTAACATTTTCTGTATTTCAGTCTCCATAATCTGTTTCCTCGCTTCGGGAATACGATACGGCCGTAACCTTACAATTTTCCCTGGTGTAGTTCGTATTTTGTGGGTTATCAAGGTGGTTTTGCCCGGCAATACTGAAAACAATGCCCGGAATCGTTCTAGTAAGCTGAATACCTGCTCTTTCTCTGCTCTTGTTAATGTGTCATTTACTGCGGGTAGCCCTTCCTCATTGCTGTGTTCAGTTGGACAGAACTCAATACTTAATTTGTTACTAGGATATAGGAATCCCGCCAACACTCCGGAAGTGTCCGAGTTGTCCGGTTCTTCCCATTTTTTCAGGAGATTTATATGATAAATCTGGGATTTCCGGGGAGTGTTCGATAGTTTAACCAGGTAAGTGACAGGAGAAACTGCTCTTATTATCTTATAGGGGCCCTGCCATTTGGCGATAAGTTTTTGTTCTGATGTTGGACGCATTATTAAAACCTGATCTCCTGGTTGCAAAACCCTTAACTTACTCCCTCTGTCATAATATTGTTTTTGAGTTTGTTGAGCGTGTTCCATATTTACTCTGACTGTGTCCCATAGACCTTGTAGCTGAGACCTTAAATTGTGGGCATATTCTAGAAGGGGCCTTCCTCCTTCTTCTGCCTCTTCCTCCCATGTTTCAATGGCCATATCAAGAAGAGATCTCGGCTGTCTTCCGAACACAAGCTCAAATGGGCTGTGGCCTGTAGAGGCCTGTTCGTGTGTTCGTATAGCGTACAACACTAAAGGTAACTTTTGGTCCCAGTCTCTCCCTGACTCTTCCATTAATTTTTTCAGTAAGGTTTTTATTGTTTGGTTATACCGTTCCACTAGTCCATCCGTCTGGGGATGGTATACCGATGTTCGGATTTGGGAAATACCTAATGTCTTACACACCTGCTTCATGAGAGTAGACATAAAAGGAGTCCCCTGGTCAGTGAGTATTTCATGCGGAAACCCAACTCGAGAAAAAATGTTTATCATTGCTTGGGCCACTGTTTTGGTTGTCATACTTTTTAAGGGAACGGCCTCAGGGTATCGTGTGGCATAGTCAACCATGACTAGGATATACGTGTGACCCTTCGTGGATAGTACTACAGGCCCAATCAGGTCCATTCCTATCCTACTGAATGGAATGTCTATGATGGGTAGGGGCATCAGGGGTGCTTTCCTAGGTCTACCGGGTTCGGTGAGTTGGCACCTGGGACATTGGGAACAATATTTACGTATGTGGGCGAAAACTCCCGGCCAATAGAACCGTCGAAGGAGATATTCTTCTGTTTTTTCCCTCCCATAATGACCCCCACCTGGATGACAATGAGCCATGGTTAGGACCTGATTTCGATAAAGATCGGGTACCACTAATTGTTGTTTATGTTCCCCGGTACCAGTAGTGGTTATCCTGTATAAGAGGTTTTTCTTAATGAGGAAGTAGGGACCCACCTCCCCGGTTTCTTCTTCTCTGGCCGATTTCCAGGCATGGGCGAGAGAAGGATCTTCCCTCTGTTGATGGGAAAAACTGACAGGAACTTCATGGGTTTCAGCAACAAGGATTGTGCTCTGTCCTGGTCTCTCTTTTCCCAGGTAATTCAATTTTTCTATTCGTTTCTCTCTGCGTGATAACTTCCTACGGGTGATGGGGCCTTCTATCATGCTATCCGAAAAAGGAGCTTCTTTCCACCAATCTTGTGTCAGTTTGGGTTGTCGAACATAATCCAGTATTTCTTGGAAATGTTCATAATCAGTTCCAATGATACACTCCTCAATCAGGTCTGTCATTACACCCATCGGTAGGACGTCCCGGTGGGTTCCCCATTCCACCGTTATTTCATGTAAAGGGTATTGCTCTTTATCTCCGTGAATACAACAAATTTTCTCCCATCGCTCTGTTCCTTTATCTACTATGTTTACTAAGTCTTTTCTCACCACAGACTGGCTACACCCTGAATCAATAAGGGCCCATACTGTTTTTCCATTAACTTTCAGAGTCTGTTTAAACTTCTGGTTACCTCTGCCTGTACACTGTACCCGTCGCCTAGTAACCCCGATCTCCATTGGCTCACTACCATCCTGTTTTCTTGGGCACATTCAGGCAATGTGGCCCCATTCCCCACAGTTGTAACATTGGGGTCCGGCTATCGGTGGATGGTCAATCGGTCTGTGAGGGACTAGTTCCTCGGGAAGGTTTCTTGGAGCGGGTTTAGGATTGGAAGGCCCTGGCTTTAGGCTGGGTCGGGGTGATACACTTCTTACATCGGTTGAGCGATGATAAGCACATGCTAGGTCAATCGCCATGTCAGTAGTCACCTTTGGATGTTGACGGATCCAGTGTTTGGTGGTGGTAGGTAGGGACTCTAGATATTGTTCAAGAACAATTGTTTGGATCACTTCCTCCCTACTATTTCCGGACGAACCCAACCATTTCAATGCCAAGTCCTTTACCCGATAATAAAAGGTTCGGGGATCTTCATTCGGTCCCCATTTAATTTTCCTAAATTTGACCCTATAGTATTCCGTGTTATGTCCCACACGTTCTAAGATACTAGTCTTTATCTCCTGGTATGGCGTGGTTCCACCCGGGTTTGCTGCTTGATATGCTGCTTGTAATATCCCCGTAAGTAAGGGGGCGACATACTGACCCCATCTATCCTCCGGCCATTGGGCGGATGACGCCACTCTCTCAAAATTAGTAAAAAAGGCTTCGGGGTCTTCTCCATCTTGATATTTCTGTAACACGGAACTGGGGACATTGGGGTGAACCTTACTACTAGCAATAGTCTCAGTCAATTTTTTCATGGCCGTCTCATGGACCAGTTGATTATTCGCAAGGATGGTCGCCTGACTTTTCAACGCCGACTGTAAGGCTTCCCTGTCCTCTTTAGCTTCTCGCTGGTGTGCCTCCCACACCAGCTGTAGATGGCGTTGGCCTTCGGCCAATTGCTTTATCATATCTTCCAACGAGGGTTTGTCACTCATTGTTATACTGTTCGATTACTGCGAGGAGATCTCACGGGAATAATCCCACTTCTGACACCACTGTGGCAGGTCGAACAGTATGAATACCACTAAGGCGTTGTATCGTTAGTGATAAGTGGTTTATTTATAGTTATTATACAGGGAAATAAAGGTGCTTAAACAAAACCCAAGGGCGATTGTCTTTCTCTTTCGTTCTGTTCTTCTTTTCGTATCTTTTCCCAGATTGATGATTTTATGTTGATCTTCTTGTCTTTACAGGTGACACTTCTGCCTTGTTGGCTCGTATGTATCCAGGGAGATACCGGAAACAGAAAGGAAAACGCTAAGGTAAGTATTGGGTTTAATATTGGGGTTCTTCTCTCTCTATTATCTCTGGACTGGGGAAATGGGTAAACACACAAAGGAGGGGATTGGTGCCAGTGAGGAGTTTTAGGGAATGACGTGAACACCTCTATTTTTTTAGTGATAAAAAAAGTACGTGTCACTGATGTCTTAGGCGTAGTGCCCTTCTTTTTACCTCCCTTCCCAACCCTCCTCTATAACCCCTCCCCAGTCCCCTTTTCCCTTATTTCTCTTCTTTTTGTCCACAAGGACCGTACCTTGTTTAGCCACGACCCTCCAGGGTCGTGGCTGGCGTTGTAGTGGTCCTCCTGGTGGTCCCCTTTCTCCAGGCTCTGCTGCTCCTCTTTCCTCTCTCCCTCCTCCTGCTCCTCGTCTTCTTCTTTCCTCCGGACCCTCTGTTCTTCTTTGCGTTCCTCTATCCTCCCGGTCTCCGTCTCCGTGTTCGTCTCTCCTTCCTCTCCTTACAGCGCGTCTGTCCCTTTTCTGCTCCCCGCCCAGGAAACTGACTCCGTTTCCGTGGTAACGCCGTCCTGCCTGCCTCGCTCTCGCCGCATCTCCCCGGCAACGGGAAGATGCGGAAATGACGTATCGGCCCTGTCCGATACGTCATCCGGGTCGCTCTTCGCCAGGAGCGCCCGGCTACAGTCACATAAAACACTATTTTACACTACAGTCATAACTGTTGACAACCTCATCAAAAACTGGTTTGTCTTTTTTGAAAGGATAGCCGATCCTCCAATCTCAATAAGTGGAAGAATTGCCCCAACTAAAATGTCATCTCCTCTTTTAGTTATTTTTTTCACTAATTTTCCCTGTTAGCTGCAGTCAATTTTTTTAATAAGATGGAGACCACCATTTTAAGGCTCATCTGGGCTGGAAAACAACTTTGGATTACAGTGTCTTACCTTTCTATGCCCAACGTAATTGGAGATATCTCACACCCCAGTTTAATATTATATCATGAGCGCACAAGACTCTCACTTCCCAGAGCGGATTATTTCATTAACTCTATTTTGGAGTATTTTCAAAATTATATTTCATGCTTCTTAAGAATACCAAGAAATCTAGAGCAGCTGTGGTATATCATTTGTCAGACGTAATGAAGGGAAAAATAAGATATATTGAACTTACAGAATTCTCGAAATACATTGTGAATTAACGGCAATTCACCGTGAGGAGATAATCTCCTTTGACAAATCAATAATCATTGTCTTCTGGGAAAAGTTCAATACAATATGGGGTATATCAAGAACTTCTTCTTCGAGGACAGGTTCATAAACTAGGGGCTTGCCTCTTTGGTCTTCCTGTAATAAAACGAGCAGGAATAGTATCAGAATTCTTTTCGAATAGCAGTTCAGAGGTATTGGGCAATGGAATAAATAAGGCAAAGAGAGCAAGAAGCAGCCATAAGTATTTACCCATCTCAGGAGTTAAAAATGTTCAACTTTTCAAGTATTAGAGGGGTCAACCTTAGACACATGCGATTTTCGTAACATGATTGTTGTATTAAATTGCTCTACTGCCCTCAAATCTACAAGATGTTAAAATTATATTACCAGAAATTCCTTTCAGTGGGTCTGATCATGCCCATATTTGAAGAATCATTAGCCGAGAATTCATAATTTGTTTCTGATTATGCATAAAGGTCGAGATAAACCTAGATCTTCAAATCTGCTTGATGTGCAGCGCTTCTAATATGAAAGTTGTGACTAAAGGCGGAAAGAAAATTAAAACTGATTGTAATGTAGGTTGATCACTCATTGATCACTCAGGCAAAAGAATGGCCAAGATCTGCAGCATATTCCCAATGGCTGGAAAAGATAGTAATGATAAGGAAGCGTGAATCAATCTATGTGTTGAGAAACTGCTCAGGTATAAACTTTAAAATTATTTAGAGGAAGTTTAATTAATATGTGTTTAATAAAAAATGGGATATTTAATGCAGGGTTTGGTTTGAAATCAGTGATTCAGGCATGTCAGTCATGTACTGTTTTTTACTTAACCACCAAGTATTAAAACGATTTACATCAGGTACACAAATTAGGTATTGACTATGGGTCTGGTTTTCCTCTGCAAACGGGAGCCCTACCATTCCTCTATAAACTGTTCTTTTTGGGTTGATTAGATATCTCACTTAGTTAAGGATGTCGAATCTCTGTTATCAATCAGACAAGCTGAAAATCAGAGGAAGGGAATTTGAAACAGAGAAATTTCGTTTCCCTGCAAACTCCAGACTGAAGCGTTTCTAGCCTTCGTTTTTTGTTTTAGTAGTTAGCTTATTACAGACACGTTTGAAAGGTGAAGAACTGAGGCCTTCCAGTGTTTGAATTAGTGACGTGTTCACATCGATCCCAGCACTCAGAAAGACCTTAGTTCACTCTGCTTCAAAACTGACATGTATTTGTTTAGGAATGGTGTCTTACTCCTAATTATGCCATGCCACTGTTGTTGCCTTCTTTGCTTCATTCTTATTTACATTAATCAGCTTTATAAAGGCATTTTACTTTGTTGTAAAGCTGCCTGGTACGCATAAGGGTGTCACCTTCCAAAGAAAAACGTTGCATCATTTTAAAACACATGGAGGCAAATTTATAAGCCCTTTGCGCCACGTTAGTGCTGAAATAGCACCATTTTTTTGATGCTAAGGTGGCTTTTCTGCCGCACCATATTTACAAAGTGGCACAATGCATGCATTGTGCCACTTTCTAAACCCTTGCGCCACATTATGCCTGTGTCAGACATAAGGTATGCACCATTTTTTTTGCCATTTTTATCACCTGCTCAGAGCAGGCGTTAAAATGACACACCCATTAATTTCAATGGGCCTTCCTGTGCCTTGCTGCGCGTGCGTCAACATTTTTGACGCTAGTGTACCAAAGCACCACAATAGCATTAAAACGTTGGATGCTATTGTGCTAACAACCGCCATTGTGTGCTGAATTGTAAATACAGCGCAACCATGGTGTCGTTTAGTGCCGGAAGGTGGGGTCACAAGAAAAGTTGCACATCACCTATAATGTGCCACTTTCTTGTAAATATGCCCTGTGGTCTCTTCTCAATCAGGTAACATTTTAAGAATGTGATAGACTGGTAAGAGGTGATAAACATATTTCTCCTCGTTATGGCTGTTACTGGGAGACTTGGGCCCTCATTACAACCCTGGCCGTCGGTGATAAAGTGGCAGTAATACCGCTAACAGGCCAGCGGTAAAATAAATGGAATTATGACCACGGCGGAAACTGCCAACACAGACAGACACTTTAACACACCGACCGCCACGGTGGTAGCAAAAAGCACCGCAGCGGTAACCGTCAACAGCCAGGCAGAAGACAAGGTTCCGCCCACTGTATTACGAGACACCAATCCGCCACCTTTTCCGGGGCGGTACCAACGCCATCAAAAGCACGGCGGAAATAGTACACAGAAGGGAAATGACTCACCTCTGGATACTCAGGGAACAACCACAACGCCATGGAGCCCGAACTACAGGTGTTATCCATGCTGGTCTACCTCCTCCTACACCAGGAATACCAATGCCGGTTAAGACGACCACAGTGAGTACCACCCCTAACACACAGGGGAGGGTGGAGGAAAAAGAAAGTGACACACACACGCAACACCCCCAACACCATAAACATAAACAGATACAGTAACATTACATATACACCCCATACCCCTCAGGAATAATGCAAGGACAAAAGGAAGTGATTGGAGTGATTGGAATAAGATAAAATACCAGTAATACGTCCTCAAAAATCAACACAATATATACAGAAATAGAAATGGAGGGACACTGCCCAGTCCATAATGTCCTTGGGCCACAGGGCCATATCACATAGGCCAAGGCCCCACTTGACTCCTGCCTCAATACGGAGAAAACACTGCTGGGGCATCAGCTTGTAAATACACAGGCACCTCAGGGGGAAGGGGGAGGGGTACACCCCAGGCGGAAGATGGTACTACGCCACTGCTCCTGGAGGGGGCAACATGCCCATTACTCTGTCCTGGGGAGTGCAAAGCCACAGTCTCTGAAGTGGGTGGTTTGCCTACTGCTTGGTCCTGGGGAGTGCAAAGCCACAGTCTCTCAAGTGGGTGGTTTGCCCACTGCTTGGTCCTGGGGAGTGCAAAGCCACAGTCTCTCTAGTGGGTAGTTTGTCCACTGCTTGGTCTTGGCGAGAGCAAGGCTACAGTCTCTCTAGTGGGTGGTTTGCCCACTGCTTGGTCCTGGGGAGTGCAAAGCCACAGTCTCTCTAGTGGGTGGTTTGCCCAGTGCTTGGTCCTGGGGAGTGCAAAGCCACAGTCTCCAGTGGATAGCTTCTTCCACTAGTTCTGGAGGGGGCTTTGTGCCCAGTGTGCTTCATCCTGGCAAGGAGGGGGTGAGTGGATGACTTCTTCCACTGGTTCTGGAGGGGGCTTTGTGCCTAGTGTGCTTCATCCTAGCAAGGAGGGGTTGAGTGGATGACTTCTTCCACTGGTTCTGGAGGGGGCTTTGTGCCCTGTGATGCAGCACTTGGGGAGTGCAAGGTCACAGTCACTCACCTGAGGGTCAGACCCACGAGATTAGCAGTGGGCAGGATGCATGACACTCCATGGAGGCAGGACTACAGTCCATCCTCTGGCGGCAATGGCTGCACAGTGGAGGTAGTGCCAGTGCTGGTGGTGGTGCTGCCAATGGTGGAGAAAGGCCCCAGACCTTTCCCTGCAGCCTCGGACGGCTACCCACTGGGGCTGCTGCTGCTGGCAGTGGTGCTGCCATTGGTGCAGGTGGTGGTGCTGGCGGTTGTGCTGCCAGTGGTGGGGGGAGGCTCCAGCCCTTCCCCTGCAGCCTCAGACGGCTGCCCACTGAGGCTGCTGCTGCTGGCATTGGTGCTGCCAGTGGTGCAGGTGGCGGTGCAGGTGGTGGCGCTGGGGGTGGTGCTACCAGTGGAGGGGGGAGGCTCAAGCCCTTCCCCTGCAGCCTCGGACAGCTGAAGTGCTATGGTTGGTGTTGTGTGCTCAGATTCAGCTCCAGCACCAGGCCTCCTATTCATCCTGCCTGCAGTGGCTGGCCCTTCGTCATTGCCCTTGGCAGCTCGTGGTCCCTTTTTGCCCTTGGCAGCTGGTGGTCCCTTCTTGCCCTTGGCAGCTGGTGGTGCCTCCTTGCCCTTGGTAGCTGGTGGTCCCTTCTTGCCCTTGGCAGCTGGTGGTGCCTCTTTGCCCTTGGTAGCTGGTGGTCCCTTCTTGCCTTTGCCAGCTGGTGGTGCCTCCTTGCCCTTGGTAGCTGGTGGTGCCTCCTTGCCCTTGGTAGCTGGTGGTGCCTCCTTGCCCTTGGTAGCTGGTGGTCCCTTCTTGCCCTTGGCAGCTGGCGCAGGCACACTGGCAGTGCTGACGGGTGTCTCCTTGGAGCCTCTCACACCTGCAGTAGCTGCTGAAACTACAGGGGCCGTGGACTGGGTGGCTGAGGTGCTGTTCTGGGTTCTGCCCACCCTGGCCCTAAGTGAAGGACAGGGGTGGAGGCGAGGGGCAGGGAAGAGGTCAAGGGTGGAGAGGAAAAGCTTTTTAGGGACACTGGTGCAGGAAGGTTTGAGTGGAGACGCTACTGGGAGGGAGGTGGACAAGGAGGAGGAGGGGGGACACGGTGGAGGCAGTGGATGTTGTTATGTCTGCATTTGGATGGTGTTTGTGTGAGTGCCTGTGTGATGATGTGTGGTGCTTATGTTTGCCTGAGCCACTCCTGTGTGTTGTCTTGGGTGCATGCTGGTCTGATGGTGTGCTTGGGATAGGCTGGGGTTGAGGGGAATGGGACTGGGTAGAGGAAGTTGGAGGGGGGAGGCTAGAGAGATGGACAATGGCTGCCAAAAGGGATGAGGCCAGAGCCTGGAATTATCTCCTGCTGGGTAGCCACGCCAGAGTGAATGCCCTCCAGGACTGCGTTTGTTTGTTGCAAATGTCCTGATTACCCCTGGATGGCATTCACTCTGGTTGATTGCCCAACAGAGATGGATTGATTGCAGGAGGTCAATAGCCTCCTCACTCAGGGCAGCAGGGCTCACTGGGGCAGGGCCTGAGGTGCCTGGGCCAAAGGAGATGCCCACCCTCCTGGGTGAGCGGGCAGGGGAAACATGCTGAGGGGCTGCTGGGAGGGCAGTGCTGGTACAGGGGGTGGGGGCTGTACCTGTAGTTGGGGTAGCCACAGAGGTGTCCGCCACCACCAGGGAGCTTCCATCAGAGGAGGTGTCACTGTCAGAATTGTCCCCTCCAGACTCCGCCATGGTGCTCCGCTCACCCTCCGTCCCACTGGTGCCCTTGGTGGATTTGGCTTCATGGGCCATGTGGAATGCAGCTCCCTCCGTCACCGGTGCCTCTGTTCCTCCGCCAGATTATGCTAATGCACATGAGGACAGGGTGAGAAAACAAAAAAGGGGGGAAGAGTCAGAGGCTACACTTGGTCAATACCAGCAACAACACCACTGTTGGCGTACACAACACACAGGAAACAGCCCTATGCACTAAGCAATGCACTACCAGTCACAATGCTAGGCACCAGGCCATGGAGAATAATTCTAATGCCAATAGCAGCATACCTGAGACCCACAGAACCCTGCTCAGTAGTAGATTCCAACTAGCATGTTTGGGGGTGGAGTGCATCAGACCCTGCCCAACATGGAACCTACCTTGCAATGTTCGACCTGGCCTAGGGGCACCCACAGGCCCACATCCCCCACCCAGATAATACCCCACCACACTCAATTTGCAGAATTGGAAACTGTACTCACCCTCTTGTGGCTGCTGTGATGTCTTCAAGCGCCCATCCAACTCCGGATAGGCCACCGCCAGTATGCGGAACATCAGGGGGTCAGGGCTCGATGGCACCCCTTCCTCATTGGAAGGCCATCCCCAGCTGGGCCTCCACTGTCTTCCTTGCCCAGCATCTCAGGTCCTCCCACTGTTTGCAACATTGGGTGCTCTGCCTACCGTAGACCCCCAAGGTCCACACATCCTTGGCGATGACACGCCATATACCCTTTTTCTAATGGGCGCTGACCTGCAGAGAAATGAATATATAAGAAGGGATCAGTCATACCGTCCGGCCAGTTATACCTATGGCCCACCATATCACTCCCATCCCACATACATTGACCACCATACATGCAGCACTCTTCCCCGGACCCCTCAACAACCCCACTTTACACAAGGCCTTCACACACAGCACTCCATGCATTCATGCCCCAGGCATCGTGCACACAGTATACCCACCTGTTGGTCTGGAGGCCCATAAAGCAATCAGTACTGGGGTAGGACCCCATCCAGCAGTCTCTCCAACTCCTCCGAAGTGAAGGCTGGGGCCCTTTCCCCAGAGACTCGAGCCATGGTTGCTTCCAGACACAGGTCACAGCCGCTCTTGCAGTGTAGGTCCTCTCCTGTTGAAGGTCAGGTAGCAAGTGAGTGAACAGTTAGAAAATGGCGGTCACGTCTGCGGCTGTGCGTACCGTCACCGGCGGCGTACATTACCATTGGCTACTGTACCCCATAGGGCCCAATGATAACCAATGAGGATTTGCACGGCGGTCCTCGACCGCCTCCCACAACGGCACACAACATCAGCGGAATTACCTCATTTCCACCTGTCCCTCCACACAGGACAGGCGTCTGCCATTTCAGGGGGGGGCAGGCCATGGCACATGACTGCGTCACAGCAGACATAGGCACATTTAGGGACTACACGTAAACATACTGTTTCTGTCACAACATGCAATGCATTTTACTCTGAGGATATGTTTGAAAATGACCAGCTGCTCACCGTTTTGCCCCCCAGATTACAACCGCTGAGGATGATTAGGAGGTGGAGACATCCCCCGTGTACAGGCCCATGGTGGACTTGGCAACAATGGAGGACAGGCACATTAACCTCACCTACAGACTTGATAGAGTCACAATCCAAGAGCTGTGTGCCCAGTTTGAGCCAGACCTGATCTCAGCTATCCGTTAGCCCACTGGGATCCTATCAGTGCTACATTTCTTGGCAACTGGCTCTTCTCAAGTGACAGTGGGCTTGGCAGCAGGGATGTCTCAGCCAATGTTCTCAATAGTGCTGACCAGAGTGTTATCTGCCCTGACTAAACACATGCAGTGGGGATGGTTGTCTGTGACGGGTGTCCATGCATTGGTGGTGCATGCAGGGCTTGGCATTGTGTTGAGTGGGTTGTGATGGTGGGGTGTATGTGAGGTGGTGGAGTTATGGTGGTGAGGGTAGGGGTGGGGGTTTGTGATGGCATGCAGGTAGGAGGGGTGATAGTAATAGAGATTTGACTTACCAGAGTCCAGTCCTCCTGCTACTCCTGCCAGGCCCTCAGGATGCAGTATTGTCAAGACTTGCACCTCCCATGTTGTTAGTTGTGGGGGGAGAGGTGGTGGTCCACCGCCAGTCCTCTGTACAGCTATCTGGTGTCTTGCAACCACAGAACGCATCTTCCCCTGTAGGTCGTTCCAGCTCTTCCTGATGTAATCCCTTGTCCTGGGGTGCTGTCCCACAGCGTTGACCCTGTCCATGATTCTCCACCATAGCTCCATCTTCCTAGCAATGGATGTCTGCTGCACCTGTGATCCAAATAGCTGTGGCTCTACGCAGATGATTTCCTCCACCATGACCCTTAGCCCCTCCTCAGAGAACCTGGGGTGTCGTTGTGATGCCATGGGTGTAGTGTGAGTGGTGTGTGTGAGAGTGTGTGGGGTGATGTTTTGGGGTGTGTGCTGTGAGGTGGGTGGATGGTCTATGGGTGATGGTGTTCTGTGGCGCAGATTCTGTGGGTGCTCTTGGTAACGCTCGCTCAGTTGTACATTTTTTGGAGTCTAAAGGGTTGTTGGTATTGTGGGTGTGTGTTTTATAGTGGTGTGGGTGTGGTGTGTGTATGTGTGTCGGTGTGTGTAGTTTGAATTGTCCAATGTAGTGTTGTTTTGTATGTATGTGTATATTGTGAGGGAGGCTATATGAACCGCCAATGGTTTACCACGGTTGAATGTCTGCCGTGGTGATTCGTGGGTCATAACGGTGTGGGTTTTGGTACCGCCATTTTAACACTGACCTTTGGGCTGGCGGACTTGTGTGTTTGTCTGTACAGTGACGGATTTCTATGTTTGGGTTATAATACGGGTATTGGTATACCACCGCGGTATGTTGGTGGCAGTCAGCATCGTGGTAAGTGGCACTTACCGCCAATGTCATAATGAGGACCTTAGTTTCTTGGCCCAATCTAGGTTTATTCACCTTAGTAAATCTGGGATTGCATCAAAATATGAGGGTGGATGCATTGCAATGCCTATGGCCTATCGAATACCTCCTCTTTCAGCGCTACTATTCACTGACTTGTGTTACTTTCTGTTTAGTAAACTATGCAACGCCACCAAAAGTGGCTTGGGATGTCTTATTAAATGCCAAAAAAGGATTTTACATTGGGAATGCTTAGTAAATATGTGCCAGAATGTGCAGGGTGGTGGAATAACGACGCACGAGGTAAAATACAGGACTAGACAGCCTTTGAATTCATCAACCCTGGCAAAACTTTGTGCCACAGTACTGTTGTAAAACAAATTTAGTACTGACTGCTTTGATTTGACTGGGCATGCCCTCCCTTTTGCATTTATTTGCGTCAAGAATAAAACATATTGACGTCTGCTATCCAACCTGAATTTGGTTCAATTTACTTCTTATAGACAGACCTGCAGCATGGTTTTATAAAATGTCTTAAAAAGCTTCCTGTTGATCAGCAGCTTTCAGTTTAGTCTTAAACAATAGCACTGGCTTTGCTAGTAGAGCAATAAGTGCTTCAGGGAAAGGCGACAAAGGAAATATTTTAATTAATAAGGCTTGACCCGTTTCCATTTCCGTGGGACCTGTGCAAAACTGGTATCTGCTTCAGCTCTGCGTTGGTGATAGATTACAACCCGGGACCCTCCATTTTAACCCACTTTCCAGAACTATGATGGATTCACGATGACCCCATCGTAAGAAACGCTGTAGGGTCCATTGAACCACAGGGCCTTTGGCCCTTTTATACATTATCTCACAATTAACTTGAAGGGTGTCTCCAAGTGTAGCCTCAGGCATAACTCTTGGTTAATGAATACAATTAGGGCTTCAGAAGGGACAAATGGTCCTGCGACACATTAATTAAGGAGGCTGTTAAATGGAGGAAACTAAATCAAGGGTAGCCATAGGTAACAGTAACTAGTCTGACTGTCACATGAAAAAGGGACAGACACCAGGGGCGTGGGGGAAAATGCAGGAGCAAAACATGTTAAAGACAAGGCTATAAACGCATTGGGTGGAGGGAATGAGGGAGAGATAACCCCGAAAAAGTAGCGTCCATTTTTCATGTCTGAAACATAAAGACATTCGACTTGGATTTTTTTTTTTTACATGTGACTTTCTTTGAATAATTAGCAATTGATTTTAATGTTTGACAACTAAAATGAGAAACCTGGTACATGTGCTCGGTACCTGAGTTTGTGCATTGCAAGCTGCTTCCGAAGGTCAGGGAAAAACGTTATGGTTTTCAACTATGTAAGAATTAAGGTGATTTGCATGAGCTACATTTTTTTGATGTTCACACTCTTCAACAGCTGTTGACACTGTAGAACATAATGTCTTCTTGTCTCAGTTTCAGGTTCTGTTTCTTTCAGTCCCACTGGATTTGATAATGTTGTTGTAAATCAAAGTTCTTAAGGAAGCCCAGCTGCAAATAAAAACAATCCTAGTCGAGTTCTGGTTGTCAATTTGCCACAATAATCATTGTTTGAGCGTGATAATCAGTTAACATAGAAATTAGATATGCGGTACATTGGTTTCAATGAATGTTTATTTGATTTTCAAGTTCTATACAAGTCCTTTCATTTTGGTAGTACTGGTGATTTTTTTGTGGGAATGGATTTGCTGTCAACAGGCGCTCAAGGTCTTTGTGGTCTGTCCTCTGAAGCAGTAGCAAGGAAACCGCTGTTTATCAATAATAACAGGGATGATATTGATCATACATGAAGTAGGTGGTAATAATGGAACTTGTACACCATCAGATTATCACTTCATAAACACCCATAAATAAACCAACTTGACAATAAAATAACTAAAAGAGACTTGCTTACTATGATACACGAAATGTTACAGGATCAATGAAACAACTTTCTAAAAATTGGATGACACTGGCGAACTTATTTTGTTTTCCTGAGATCCATATACCTAGACAGATATAATAGGTAAAATGCTATAGATCGCTTAAAGGATCTCTCGGTAAATAAAGAGAATTGCTTATGATCACACAGTTGGACTCTGGAGGGTAGTAATGATAATTTCTGGCTGCTAAGAGAATTGAACTCATAGATTGACAATCCCAGCGAAAAGGAGGTTCACAATTTAGTAAACTCCTGTGTTGCAATAAATCGTTCTCTGTTAATTAACACAACCACTCAAAGCAGTAGTATTCTCAGATCTCAAACTCTACTTCCATGTATAACCTGGTGTGGTCAGACCACAAAGCAGTCCTGTTCTCCATTTATTATTTTAACCTAATTTAAACGTCAAACCCTTCTTCCATAACATAGTGGATCCTGGCAAAAGAAGAAGTACCTTTTTCCTGGATTACTGCTCCTTAGATGTGGCTGTATTACTCAGGAAAATTCACTTTGCACAAATTGCACATCATCCCTGTCTTGGTACACACCCTGACTTGCAAAAGGCAAGAGATGTTTCAAGAAGCATTCATGGATATGGCACAAGGGATGCTCTGTAGAAGCAAAAAGGACCTATACTGCAAAAGTGCATTGTACAAGAAAACCCCCACACCTTGTGTGGGTGAATTATTATACCAAATGTATTGAAAATGCTCATAATACATCCAATTACGTTTTTTTTTTCCTTTTTCAAATTTCTGGCCTATCTCCCTGCCTGCAATTCCATAGTTCCAGTCCAACAAGAGACCTATTCCAATCTGTCCAATTACTTTCATGATAACATTTCTACAATTTTCAGTACATTCTCATAAATGCTAGCCACACCATTCAGAGCAGTAAATCAGGCAAAGAAAGTGTCCTTCCTCTCCTCTTTGAACCACTCTTAACTACTGTAATGGAGTGTGACACCACTGTTCCTGCGTGCCAGCAGTAGTATCAGGAGCTTTCAAAAACTTATGAAAACTAGGACATCCTTTCTTTGGGTAATCACATATTTTAAAAATAGATAAACAAAATAAATAAATATATACTGGGCTATGTGCCATGGGAATTGTTATCCTAAAATGACTTATCCAAGGGTCTGGAAAATACCTGTTATTTTTCACACATTGACCCACAAGTACGTTGACACTGCTTGTCCTAGGAACAGGATGGCATGCATCATATAACTAAAATGATTCAAACATCCTATCATTCAAATCATCCTTGACCAAACAGAAACAGTGGCCATTATCCTGCTCAACCTCTCTGCGACCTTCAACATTGTCTTTCATAACATCCTCATCAGAAGACACCATGTGATTCGCATATAAGGGTTGTCTCTCAAATGGGTCTGTTCCTTCCTCATGGGAAAAG
The DNA here is from genome assembly GCF_031143425.1 of Pleurodeles waltl. Classification (NCBI taxonomy): domain Eukaryota; kingdom Metazoa; phylum Chordata; class Amphibia; order Caudata; family Salamandridae; genus Pleurodeles; species Pleurodeles waltl. The sequence goes on along the minus strand of NC_090444.1, from coordinate 184,695,348 downwards.
CACAAAGGGTCAGGCTGCCACTCTTCACATTAGTGACCAAGAGATTGATATTCGGAGAACCACAGGGCTCGCCAATCAGCACCACCCTTTTCAAAATATGCATGACACTGCTCGCCAACATCATCCAATGACATCACGGTCATTTCCTACAGCAATGACACCCAACTCATCCTCTCCTTGATGGACAAGACAACCACCACCAGGACCAACTTCACCAGCTGTATGACCATGGTAGGAGACTGTTAGTCAACCAAATGCCTGCAGTTCAACTCTGACAAGACATAAGACCTCCCCATGGGACTCCACCAAGTTGCTGTCAGAGCTAGGACCAACACCCAGAGACCATGCAAGAAACTAGGGATAATCCTAGATGACAAGCTCAAGATGACGGCTCAAGTCAACGCAGTGTACATCTCTTACTTCCCTATCCTATGCATGCTATGAAGGATCTACAAATGGTTGCCTCAGAAAACCAGTAGGTCCATCACCCAAGTACGTATCACCAACAGACTGGACTACGGCAATACTCTTTACACCAGAATCTCCTATAAAATACTCCTAAACAGACTCCAGACCATCCAGAACACTGCTGCAAGACTCATACTCACTCTCCCACACTGCACCCACATCAATCTGCACCTCAAGAATCTGCACTGGCTTCCCATTTGCAAGCACAGCAAATTCAAACTTTTCACCCACACATACAAAGCCCCACACAACACAGGGCAAGGATTCCTGAACAGCAGCATACACTTTCACCAATCCACGAGAAAGCCACACTCTTGCCTTACTCTCACTTGCACACATTCTAGCATCTGCAAAAGCAAAACTGGAGGTCACCCATTCTCCTATATTTCACCCAAGACATAGAATGACCAGACTTAATGACCAACCTTAACACATCAGAGACGCCGCCTCACTTCTTGAGTTCCACAAGGTGCTGAAGACCTGGCTCTTCATAAAAGCATTTTGGGACCATACATCTACACACCTGCCCAAGCACTTGGATATCCTCACAGGTGATTACTGTGTTTACAAATCAATATAATATAACATCCAGTTTGGAATTACAGGACTCTGAAGGATTGCATTCTGGAATTCAACATGATAGTAGATGCAGAACCACTCAGATGGCCATTATTGTCACACCACAGCCTGTCTATCTGTAACATCAGGAGCTTTAACTACCAGAGTGAATGGCAGAGTAGTGGCAGATAGTAAGCAAGGAAATAGTCCAAGGTTCTACTCAAGTTGAAAGATATTGCTTCTTGTCTGTCACTTGAGATTCAAAAATCACTAGAACAAACCCCTGCTGCATAAAAATGCAGGATCCTAAGGCTTTTAATTACCTACTTCCTCCTGATGTTTTACTGAGAATAAACAAAACACATCAGCGCACAAAGGGCCCCACTCATCAAATCAAAGGGTTTTATTCCCATTTTGTGTCCATGGAAAAATGTGTTAGTACATATGGGCCTAGGAGTGTTTCAATCATGCAATTTGTGTTTTGTCCTATATGTGCACCTGGTGCAATATGTGCACTGTGTGGCAAGGCTAGGGGTGGAGAACACACCCATATCAATAGATTTCTAGTTCACAAATGAACAAAGCCGACGTCTGCATCCAATTTTCCTTACAGTGCTCCTGGTTTGTGCAGGATTGATACACTGACATGTCCCATGTACTCTACTGCCTATGCCAGTCTCATGATCAATGCTGTATACTCCTGTAGTGAAAAATGTAGGTCAGTGCATTGCAATCCACAGGCCGTTTAAGTTCCATGCCTTTTAATGCCTCCATGGGTAATGTGGGTGCAAGGATGGATTTCTATTGGCACGCCAACACTGTAACCTCATTGCTCATGGATGCCAGAGCTCATGGAAGGCGAACCAAATGCTGTGGGTCTTGCTTGTGAATAGGGCCTACCAGCCAAAGGTAATGGGAAATGTAAACATTTCTTGCACAGTTTGCCATAGCAAATTTGTGGCTTTTTCTTACAATATTCGATCATTGTATTTAGAGCAAATACAATCAAATGTATCTAACTTTTCAACATTTTAATAAAGATAAAGCAAAAGAGTTGTCTTATTTTTGCATTACTGGAACCTCTTGTTAAATGTGCAGGCTTTTCCAATAGGCAGGATTTGGGACCCCTAGATCCACCTCAATGGATTGAATCTGCTCGGAGATTCAATCCATTGAAACTTGCTGTAAGTCCTACCACACCTGCTCACCACCCACATCCCTATTGCAACCAATCTCAATATCAACATGAGTCACTTCACTGGTGTTGCAGTGCTGTGTTGCCGATGAGCCTTAACCACCTGTGACTGCTGCTCCTCCAGTTTTTATTATAAATAAAATGTACAAAGTCTGAAAGAACTCCAAAATGCAGTGGGTGTATTGCTTGTTTCCCAGTGTCAGCACCACAGGACTTTAAGCAGTTTCACACTACTGAATGACCAATTGGTGAAATGTTTGCCCATATTCACTAGCACTCGGTTGTTACCATCTAATTCCCTGCATTATATACTCATACTTCACACACATTTTTCTGCATCTAATGACCACCAAAGACTCTGAGGCTCTTTCCAGGAGTGCACCAAAGGGAGTTCAGGTGATGGGTGGGGTGCAGTTGGCTTACCCTCAATGCTGGGAAGAATGAGTTAATTATAACTGGGGAGACCAGGCATATCTGTGGATGCCTAGTTGCTTGCTTCCTCAGATGGGCCCATGTTTTGTCCCTGTGTTCTTTTCAGGTTTGACAAATCTCCCTGATTTCTAATCAATTCAACTTTGTTATCACTGCTTGCTTCTTCTACCTGAAACATTTAAACACCATCCACCATGTGTCACTCTAGATGACAATGGTAGCATTCTGTGTTTTGATATGCCTGCATTTTTGCTTTCAACAGTAACTCAATGTAAGTAATTCCAGATTCACTATGCTTAACTCTCTTCAAGTACAAAGCTGTAATGTTGTGCCTGAAGTGGTAAGAGTCTTTTGTCATTTTTCAACTCAGCGTGGATCACACTGTTCTAAACGTATGCTTAAAGGCCTTGCTGTAAAAATGGCAAAAGGCTTTGTCACTTGAGCTATCTCGGTGTGGAAGGCACTGTGCTAATCCTAAAATTAAAAGCTTTGCTAGAGAAACAGACATTTGAGGTGAGCAGATTCAGAGTGTTGGTGGAGTTGTAGGGTGTTCCATATAGGAGATACTCTTGATCTAAATGTGGGAACTACCCTGAATTCCCTGCTCCCATTTTTGCATAATTTATGTAGCACTCTAAACCTAAAAGGGAATTTTTCTTGACTTATACTGGGTGCTTCCTGTCATCTGGACAAAACTATAACCTCTCTGAAGAGCTCTAGCTAGACCAAAATATAGGTCAGGGATTGCTTTTTTTAATTTCATGTTAGATTGGATGGTATTTTACCAATCCAGAGTTGTCATAGTATGCCTAGAGTGATAAAAGGCATTTGCCATTTTTCAGTTGTGCTTGTATGGCACTGTGCTAATTCTATGGTTAAAAACTTTGCTGGGAAAATGGCAAACAGCGTTGTCACTCTCTAGTTCAGCACGGATGGCTTTGTGCTAAACCTATGCTTAAAAACTTTTCTAGAAAAACAGACACTTCGGTGAGCAGATTCACAGTGTCAGTGGTGTTGTAGACTGCTTTAAACAATAGCTGCTCTCCACCTAAAGCTTTATACACTAATAAAACAAAGGGTACAGGAACGTTATAGTTAGGATCAGATTTTACATGCACAAAACCATAGAAATTCAGCTGTTATAGTTAGAGTTATTTCAAGTAACTATAACTCGTGCCCTAAGATACATGTAACTGACGCACTTGCCATGCACAGCTTTTTCATCAATAATATTACTGCAAATGTTACAGTGATATTATCAATGATGTCAAAAAAGGTGCCATGAATGATGTAATATCTCCGGTAATTAGCAGTGCATGCCGAGGGCGTGAGTTATAGTTATCTTAGGGCACGAGTTATAGTTATCTTAGGGCGCCAGTTATAATTACTTGAAATAACTCTAACAGGTGAATTTCTATGGTTTTGTGTGTGTAAAATGTGAACCTAACTATAATGTCTCTGTAACCCTTTTTTAAGTAAATTTCTAAGGTTTTAAAAAAATATATATTTCCTAACTATAATATCTCTTTGTTTTTTTTGAGTGAATTTCTAGAGTTATTTAACGTTGAGTAAGATGCCCATCACAATGCACAGTGGGGGTGGGTGCAGGGCCTGGATCCCTAATCTCCTTATTTACTGCAGTATCCTCAGTAGCAAATGCTTTCAGTTTTCTACTTCAATTCCATCAAGATGCCATTCAGATGCACAACGCTTTTGGCATAGATTCAGAATGTCAGCACTCTAGTTTCTCATTTGAACACATTAAGCTGCTGATTACCAGGGAATTAACTGGCAGTTTGCTGCTGGTGATGAATGTGCATATTTCAGTCCCCATGTCAGAATGTTTTAATGAAATAGAAGAGAAAGATATTTGAGAACTCACTTAAAATATGCTATTTTTTTTCCACAGCACTAACCATAATTTCTATGACAAACTGAACCCCCTAATTTTGTTCCTTTCTAAATTAAATGTTTTGCAAATTACCAATTTTACCAATTTGATTCAATCAAGATGGCTTCAGGTGTTCCACACTTTTGTCGTAGATAAGACTGTTAGTGCTCTCGTTGTGTTTTAGAACCCTCTGGGAGGCTGCATTAGAACTCAAGGGAATCATCTGACAGGCTGCTTCTGATGGAAGTACAACAGGAAGATATTTTAGAACTCACTTAAAACGTGTCCTAATTTTTCTTTCTACAGCACTAACCATAATTTCTATATCAAAATGAACCTCCTTATTTTCTTTGTTTCTATATTAAATGTTTTAAGTTTTACCAGTTTGATTCAATCAAGATGGGTTCAGGTGTGCCACACATTTTGTCATAACTAAGATTGTTAGCACTCCAATTATTCTTTAGAGCATTCTGGGATGCTGCAGTGGAAAACAGGGGTTCAACTGACGTCCTGTTGAACGTACATGTTTTACTGAGAATGTCTGTCTTCATTGTGATGTGGCTGCGAATGATAGTAGGAATTTACCTTTTATAACCTCTATGGGAAAATCATGAGAAAACAGTTTTCTCTCAAACCAGATTCATGAAATCATAGCAGGGTAAGATCACCTTAGAACACACCACATTTCCTAAAATTAGTATGGTACCATCAACAAATAATTTATATTGCAAATAAAATGTGTTATTTATGTTATATGTTATATATGGAGGCCATTATTATAATATATATATTACCTACTGTCAGTCGCCAGTAGGGTACTTATAGTTAGTCTCTAATTTCCATAGTAAAAGCGGTTTTTGACTTGGCTATATCTTTGGCATTGCTTGACGAATCTTCATGAACATGTCCAAAAAAGTGTCCCCTAGGCTTTTTGTTATATATAGAAAGTTTGAGGGTGATTCATCAAGCAGGGGCCAAGAAAAAGGGTGTCAAAAAAGTGCACTTCCAATGTAAATCCCCATAGAGATTTTAGACACAATTACAGCCCGAACCGCTTGACGGAATTACACCAAATTTGCCAGAAAGGTAGCTCTTGGTCCAGAAAGTAGCCTTTTTATTGTTTGGTGTAACTCCATTCAGTAGTTTTTGAGAAATTAAAGGAAATCCAAATTTGTATATGTATGGTTGCGATTACTTTGCAAATACTCCAGATCTTGTGTAGATTTCTGATTGGCTGCCAACACTTCAATAAGGAAGTATTGACGGTCATTTTGGACTCAGCTGAATCTCAAAACAAAATGCAAAAAAAAAAAAGGGGGCAGGGGATGAATACCCTAACCCCCTAGCCTTGGTCCCGGGGTCCCCCTAGGACACCCCAGGACAAAAAAGCATTTTTTTAATTTAAGGCAAAATTTGCAAATATTCGTGAGTTTTCCCTTGGAAACAAAACAAGCCCTTCTTTTTAATGAAGCCTTCAGGTGGCCTAGGTCCCAGGGGCATGCATGCTTTAGCTAAAAGGGACGAGGCGCACAGGGACCCCTCAAAGGACTTCCTTAAGCCAAGGGGACATCCACCTCTCCAAGACTACTTTAAAATAAATATATGTGGGGCCATGAGGACGGCTCTGGGCCCCGGAGACCACCACCTTCCCAGGACATTTTTTGTTTACAAAGGAAGAGGCCGCACAGATCCCCATCTTTGGGCTGTCTGAAGCCCCAGGGACCATCACTTCCCCAGGGCAAAAAGAAAATTATTGTGGGGCCCGCACAGATCCCTCAACCCCCAGGGACCACCACCTCCATGGGGCCATTTAAATTTTTAGAGAAGGAGGGGGGCCCAAGGTGCCCACCCTCGGGAGATAGCTATTTGGTCCTGCTTGGCAGGAGCTCTGACAGCTCTTGCCAAGCAAAAGCAAACACTCTGCTTCCATCAAGCGGTACCAGTCAAAATGCTCCGACTTGCTGGAAGCAAGGTTTTCAGCTGAAACATATGAAAATATTGCTCCCACATGCAGGGAGCTGCATTTCCAGCAGTTCACTGCATGAAGGAGAAACGCCGGCTCCCGTAGGAAGCAAGGGGCCAGCTGGGACTGCGGGGACCTTGAGGCTCCCCCTATGGTGCCTTTTTTGATGCCTAGGAATACAATCACATCTCCCCCAAACAAACAAGCACTTACTTCTCTAAAGTACAAATCATACAAGGGTGTTTTCTGATGAAGACAATTGAGGAACAATCACATTGGCAAAGTTACAGGCACACAAAGTCACTGGAGACATTACCTCAGCATCCTTTACACAGCTGTAGTGTAGGAGATGTACTATACATTTACCCAACAAGGTAGCACTTACTCATTAGCCAGTAGGAAGTACTCCAGTTGGGTAGACATTCTGGCCAAAACGCTGGCCTCTTCTTGGAATAATGCACATTGCAGGATTCATTCTGGCATGATGCTCATTTCACAGAAATTAAACATCAATGGGAAGCATTTACAGATAGAAACAAAGCAGGTGCCCAAGTTGAAGCTCCACTTGTGTAGAATCATAATCATCCTAATTTCTTGCACATGGTCTAGGCAAAGCAAGTTTTTCTTTGCATTTCCACCTTGAAAAGCTATTTGTAAACCTTGATGGAGGTGTTTGCATCCTTGCTTTTTTCAAGAGCAATATCTCATGTAGTGATTGTGACGAGTGGGTTCTTTCTTGTCATCTACTGCTGACACCAGAGATCATGTTATCCATTTGAAAAGCTACAAGTATGTAAAATAGCCTAGAAGCCCTGCCCTTTTGTCCTCACCCCATATAGACTAGTGGTATAAAAAACGTCTTCCTGCCCTTTTCCCAGGATAAGGGACAGCTTACTAAAAAGACCCCCCAAGCGTGTTTCCCCCCGATTTTGGAGACCAATTCTTGTTGCACAGGGATATGATCACATCACCACCAAACAAAGAAGCACTTCATGAGTGGCGTGGGGTTGGGTGGTTACAGGGGTAGGCTGCAGGGCCTGGACTTATGCCAGGGCCTGCGGTCAATCCCTGTGGCACATAGCCTAAGACTGTGGCGGTCAGGGCCAGGGCAGAGTGCCGCGGAAGCACCGCCAGGCTGGCGGTGCTTCATGGGCAATTCTGACCGCGGCGGTAAAGCCACGGTCAGAAAAGGGCAACCGGCGGTTTCCCACCGGTTTAACCCTGCCCCAAAGAATCCTCCATGGCGGCGCTGCTCGCAGCACCGCCATGGGGATTCCGACCCCCTTCCCGCCATCCTGGTCCTGGCGGTAAAAACCGCCAGGAACAGGATGGCGGGAACGGGTGTCGGGGGGCCCCTGGGGACCCCTGCACTGCCCATGCCACTGGCATGGGCAGTGCAGGGGCCCCCTAACAGGGCCCCATAATGATTTTCAGTGTCTGCCTAGCAGACACTGAAAATCGCGACGGGTGCCACTGCACCCGTCGCACACCAGCAACTCCGCCGGCTCCATTCGGAGCCGGCTTCATCGTTGCTGGGGCTTTCCCGCTGGGCGGGCGGGCGGCCTTTCGGCGGTCGCCCGCCCGCCCAGCGGGAAAGTCAGAATGACCGGCGGGCGGAATGACCCCCTGTGTGTGGCATGGGTTGGTTGGGTATGGGGGGTTGGCCGCACATGGCTGAAAGCCGTGCATGGCAGAGGTTGGATTTATGTAAAGTAATTAAAATTATTTACTGTTAAAAGAAATCTAAATTCACTGAAAAAACAAAGGTTACAGAGACGTTAAAGTTAGGAAATAGAATTTAAAAAACATAGAAATTCAATTACAAAGTTAGAATTATTTCAAGTGACTATAACTCGCACACTAAGGTAATTATAACTCATGCCCTCGCCATGCACTTCTAAGTACCTCATATAATATATCACTCATAACATCTTCTATGACATCATTGATAATATCACTGCAATATTTGCAGTAAAACTTTTGATAAGAAAACTGTGGTCAGAATGACACCACATTTGGCAGAAAGGCAGCTTTTGGTCTGGAAAGAAGCCTTTTTGTTGTTTGGTTTGAATCTGTACAGTCGTTTTTAAGATAATAAAAGAAAAATATATATAGCTATCTAGAGGTGCAAAGGCTTCACATATTCTCCTGACCTCATGCTTAGATTTGATTGGCTACCAACACTTCAACTTCAGTTCAGCAGGGATTCAGTGTCAGCCAAGTCCCAGTAACAACGTGAAGAAAAAGAAAAGAGGGCAAGGTAGGGATACCCTGACTCCTTAGCTCTGAAGGTAGGGTCCCAGAGGGACCTCATCAGGGCAAAAAAACATTTGTTTTAATATTTTCATAAAAAATCATGGCGGATCCAAAATGTGGCAAAAATGTAAAGGAAACAAATGCAGGCTTTCACACTTGCTTTGAATATACCCCCTGGGTGGGCCAGGTCTGGGAGGCATTTTGTAAAAAAAAGGAGGGTAGCACATGGGGCCCCCTCTCTTAAGGCTCTTTGAGTCCTGGCCACCATCACCTTAAAGGGGCAAAACAATTCTTTTCTTTTAAGGGGGGAGTCCCGTACGGCTTCCCCTCCAGCCCTGGGGACCGCCATCTCCCCAGGTCTGAATATTAAATTTATGCGGGGGGCTGCGTGCCCCCTCTGCAGCCTCAGGAACCACCACTTCACCACCAAATCACTCGCCTGTCTACATCTCACTTCATTTATCAGGCTCTACACCTCAACACCATACCTGGTGCCTTAACCACAAACTCCTAACATATAATTCCATAGTTCCACAATATCCAAAGTTTCTGACACCATTCACACCTTCCTGGACACCAATGACTCACCTGATACTCCTATAACTTTATTGTGGGACACCCTGAAAGCAGTAGTTTGTGGTTCCTTTATAGCTATTGCTGCTCGACTCAAATAGGAAAGAAGGGACAGGTAAGGGAGCTGGAGGAAGCACACAAACAATCTGGCTCTATAAAATAAGGCACCAGCTCACGGCAGGTCGCAAACAACTTAAGGCCTTAATCATAGGTGGAACATACTCAACAAATAGGCAGGGGTAATGAGGCAGGCCCCCTGTTGGCAGACCAGCTACAATTATTAAATTTAATAAGCTGTAATTTCTGACTGGGAAAGGGTTGATCTGTTATGTTTAGTATCTATGGAATTTTAATGATAAACCTCTTTAATGGTAAAGTCAGCTTTATTTTTTTTTTTTAAATATTTTTATTGCATTTTAACTTTAGGTACATTTCCAGCATGTACAATGCCAGGATATAATAGATCTTATTGCACCATTATCACACAAATTAACAATCAAAGCTTAACTGAGGTCTCGTCATATTACTTTTAAGGAATTTCAAGTGTAGTTCCTGCATGTTCATTCTTACCATGTGTGTTTAAGGAGCTTATGTGTCCCTAGTTAGTGGTGTTAATTGTCGTGTCTAGTGGATTGCTATGGAGGGGGGGAGGCCCATTTAAGTGACAATCAGTGGTGTGTGTGGGTTCCGAGGTCTTGTGTTCCTGTGTGGGGCCCTAGTCCCGCACCGGGTATCGCTGTGGGTATTTGCTGGTGTAGGAGGTGGGCAAGGCGGTGACCCTTGGTCAACGTGTTTGACTTGTCAGACCTATTTGACGTGTAGGGGTCTGTTAGGTGAGTAAACGTTTGTCTTACGGTCACCGTTTATTCCGGTTCATGGTGGTTTCTCATAGCTTTTAGCTTCCAATCTATTTATTCGGGTTTCCCAGACCTCGCTGCCTGTGTGCTGTTGACCCTCCCCAGCCGATTTCCGCAGCACCATCAATTCTGCCCTAGCCCATCTCAGTGTCATGTTGTGCCAAGTTTTCAGGTCTGGAGCAGAGGCCGATTTCCAGTTCATTGCTATCAGTCTTTTATACATTACGTATGCTAGGTCTGTAAATTTATATAAATGCTTATGTTTCTTGTCTCTCTGCCTCAGTCCCAGCAAGCAGGATTTAGGGTCTGCTGTTAGCACCAACCCCGTTAGCTCCGATACCCTCTCCACTATCCCACTCCATTCCCTGTGCACCTGTGCGCATTCCCAGACCATATGATAGAAGTGCGTCAGCGGAGCCTGGCATCTTGGGCAGGTTGGGTCCGAGCTGGGATGCATATGTTTAACCCTGGCTGGTGAGAGATACGCTTGATGTGTATAATTAAATTGCGTATAGCGAAACCTGGGGTTTCTCGATACCCCTTGCATGTGGTGTAACGCGTTCAGCCATTCCTCCTGCAAAATCGGGGTTGGGAGGACTGCGTTCCACCTTCTCCGAGTATTTTCTAGGTTGGGTGCGGGGTATTTGTTCAGAGTTTTGTATAGGTTCGACACGACTTTTCACTGGCTGTCGTATTGTAGCATGTGGTGTAATGCTGAGGAGGTTGCAGGTTCTTGGTTCCCTGCTAGCCACAACTTCTTGATGGAGTGGCATATGGCATAATATGTCATGAACTGACCAGGATTTACAGAAGAGAGATCCCGTATCTGTTCGAAGGACATTAATTTCCCTTCTTCAAAGCAGTCACCTATCATCTCTATGCCCGCCTCCGTCCAGACCGATAGTGAACGTTTTCTTTCTCCTCTTTCCCAGCCAGGAATTACACCCAGGTGTATGAGGGGCGAGTAGGGGAGCGCGCTACGCCATTTTGAATATATCTCTTCCAGCATGCATGCGCCACTAGCATGAGTGGTTTATCGGACACATCCTTCGGAGTCCTGGTGGCCAGCCAGGCCACCAAGGGTGTGCCGCACAAGTGCGTCAGTACCCGTTCCGATTCAGCCAGTGTGGGCCTATGTATCCAGCTCAGTATCCACTGTAGCTGCGCAGCCGCGTAGTATCATTCAAAGTTAGGGGTGCCCAGACCGCCCTCAGACACTGGGCGCTGCAGTGTAGTCAGTGCGACGCGCTCTCTACCTCCCGCCCATATGAGTTGCAACTGGGCTCCATTCAGGTCCCGGAAGAAACTCCCAGGGATCAAAAGCAGCAGTGCCGCAAAATAATATAGTAGCCTAGGTAGTATCAGCATGTTTGCTATCGCCACTCTGCCCATCGGTGATAGCGGAAGTTTACACCAGAAACGCAGCAACCCTTTTATGGAAGCTAGAGCTCTCCCCAAGTTTCCATCTCTGAGGTTCTCTGAGTTGTGATATATTTGTACCCCCAGGTATTTGAATGAGTCAAAACACCATTTCAATTGCCCGGTCTGGGATGTACCTCCATTTAGCAGCGGCCGTGGAGACAGGGGGAACACGCACGATTTACCCCAGTTCATCACCAGACCAGATAACCCTCCGAATTCAGTCAAAAGTTAAATTACCAGCGGAATCGTCTCGGTTCCCTTCTGCAAGTATATTAAGGCGTCATCAGCATATAGAGATATTATATGTTTCGCCCCAATCCTGAGTATGCCCCAGCTGTCCTCCATCATCCGCAGGCGGGTCGCCAGTGGTTCCATCGCTACTGCGAACCGAAAGGGGGACAGGTGGCACCCCTGTTTAGTGCCTCTGGCAATCGGGATACTGTCAGATACAACTCTCCCCGTCTTCATGCGTGCTTGTGGTCTGGAGTATAGTGTCTGCACCCATTGTATATATTTAGGGCCTATTCCCATTTTCGGCATGGTGTCGAACAGAAAGTCCCACCCCATTGTGTTGAATGCCTTCTCAATGTCTAGTGCGAGCACCATTTCTTCAAGCGCCCCCGGTGGAGTGCCCCCCATCACTCCCAATAGTCTGCGGATATTTAGAAAGGTGTTGCGCTTGGGGATGAAGCCATTTTGGTCGCCATGTATTAAGGTGTGAATAGCGGGCGCTAGCCTGTTAGCCAATACTTTGCCCAGGATTTTACAGTCAGTGTTTAATAGTGATAGTGGTCTATAGGATTTAACGTCCATGGGGTCCTGTCCCTGTTTGGGTAGGACCGCTATCATGGCTTCTCTTTGTGAGGGGGGCAGCGCCTTGTGGTTCCAGGCTTCTTCGAACACTTTCAGTAGGTGAGGCTTTAAATAATTTGAGTATTTTGTGTAGTATTCTAGTGGGAGGCCATTTATTCCCAGTGCCTTATTCCTGGGCATCTGTGCTATTGGTACGTTTAACTCTGCTAAACTCAACGGGGCCTCCAATTTCTCAGCGTCTCCCTGAGACAATTGTGCCAACTGGGATCCTGCCAGAAATGCGGTGAGCTGTGTTGGCGTACAGGCCGTTCTCTTGGCGTAAAGGTTCGCGTAATATTCCCTGAATGCCCCATTTATCTCCTGTTGTGTGGAGGCCATCTCTCCGTTGTCTAGTCGTATGGCCCCTATTTGAGGTTGTTGTCGGTCTCCCTTTAGGAGCCATGCCAGTAGCCTGCCTGACCTGTCTCCTTCCGACTGCTGTCGCATCAAGTAATATTTGTGGTCATGCCTACGGAGGCGAGCATCTGCTTCTTTATATTTTGAGCGTGCCTCTTGCAATACGGTGTAGGGTGCTTCCTGTCGTGCCACCGCTGTTTCCAGCGCTCTCAATTCCTTCTCTAGGTTACTGATCTCCGAGTGTAGAGTGCGCCTAACTCCCCAAGTGGACGACATACAGTAACCCCTGACCACCACTTTATGTGCCTCCCACTCTGCTGCCCTTGTGCTTGCGGAGTTTATGTTGGTTTCCCAATATTGCCTCAGTGCTGTGCCCAGTCCCCTCTGCCTATGCCTGATCTTGGAGTGCTTCTGGCTGTAACCGCCATGTGGGGATCGCTGATCGAGTTCCACCCCATTTTTATATCATTTTGAGCGGCGAGTGGTCTGATAGTGTCTTAGCCAGGTACTCTGACTCGCTCGACATTGTGCATATATCTGCAGAGCCCCAGATTATGTCTATTCTAGTATACACTCCGTGGGGTATTGAGTAGAATGAGTATTCTCTCTGTTGGGGGTGTTGCATGCGCCATACGTCATAGAGTCTCATATCTTCCGCCCATGTCTGTAAGGGGCTCTTAGAGCTTCTATTTGTTGTACCTTTCTTGGGTGGGGTTGATCTATCAAGCGCTGCATTCGGTAAGCCATTAAAATCACCTCCCCATATGGCCGGGGCTGCAGGGTTTACTAGTAGTGCTGGGGTGAGTGTTTCCAGAAAACCCGCCAGTGCATTGTTGGGGGCGTAAATCCCTATGAGCACCAAGTGCCTCCCGTCTAATTGTCCCTCCACTATTACATATCTGCCACCTGGGTCTACTTTATGTGAGGTTCATGTAAACGGGACGCCTCCTGCTATCCAAATTAGAACCCCCCTAGCAAACGCTGAGTAGGCTGTGCCTGTTATCTGCCCGCCCCATTTCCCACGGATTTCCTGCAGCTCAGGTTCCAGTAAGTGTGTTTCTTGTAGGATAGCTACGTGAACTCTCTGGCGTCTGAGACACGCGTGCACCTGTGCCCTTTTGCCCGGTGTGCCAATGCCCCTCACATTCCACGTAATTATTTCATATTGGTGTGCATGTGATAATAGAGCGGGGTGTAAATTGAGGAGATGTGGCGCTCAGGATGCCACACTACCCTATATCAATAACGGGGAACCTCACAAGGGAACACCCTACCCTAAGAGGTGAAACCACCTCTAAATTAAGAAAATTACACAATGAGGGTCCCTACTTATAAACAATGAAAATTACATAGACTATTCATATAGAAAATGAGTATGATATATCAGTCCATATCACGCCAAACTGGTCCTGGAATCAACCAATAGAATCAATCGATGTTTCCAAAGTTTATTCAGATTATGATATAACATTCGACGTTCTTACATCCAAAGAAATTTGTACTTCCAGCCAACACGTGTTTCGTCTCGGGAAATATTTACATCCCTTACGACTTCCTCAGGGCTAGAAATCATAAAATAAAATAAAAAAACCACAAAAAAACGAATTAAAACCAATATGCTCAATCGTCAAATCAGTATAATGTGAGTGTACAAGCCCAAGGTAGGTGAGATTATAATAATACCAATAACCTGATCAAAAGTGAAGGAAAAAATACAAAAGCCTGCATTTATTCAAATATCAAAAGAACACCTGTAACCAATCAGTCAGTGAAAGACACCAGCAAGTTCTAAACACGTGCAAAACCATCCTCAAGAAAAGCCTAACCCATAACACCCATGGTGCATAAAAGTGACCCGACTCCAAACATTTCTAAATCACAAAATACCTTATTTGTCCACCACAAATCCAAAAAAATAATCTGTAATAAGGATTTGCACGTATCCAATGCTCTTGACACCATATATGGATAGTAATCCAATGGAAAGTCCAATTCACTGACAAGAAAATGGAAAATAAATATATTTATCAAGCAATCATTACTAAAAGTGAATATCTTAAACAGTACGAGGGCACAAAAAACCATATCTAGAATATAAAGTATATAAAACTTATGGGAGAATCTCAAACGTTCTACTACTGTAGTTGCACAGTAAATATAATTCATTTCACACCGGTATCAATTCCAACCACTGTCACGCAGAGTAATGACTCAGTGTAGTCTATCAACTAACCTCAAAGTACAGTACACTTCCTTGTGTCAAACTCACCCTAATATCAAGGAACTCCAACATCATTGTACACGGCGTCTTAGAGTAAGGACGCCCACGTGCAAGGGCAACAGCACAGAGAACGGACAACAAACTACGCTTAGACTTATAAACGGGTCTCTAGTATACCGCCCGTTGGCATTATAAGAAGAATACGTTTTATAGATCCAATTATTTACGGTTCAACAATAAATAGATTAAAGCCAAGAGAAAAATTACTCAGACCACCCAATGAGATCTACATGATAAATACTGCAAATACAAATACAATTAAAACAAATGCAAATCGAAAATACCACTAGTAAAACAAGCCGATAGGCAATAACAAAAAACAAAATAACCCCATAACAATTCAAAGTTAACGAGTCGAGACAACCAATTTAGTAAACAATCAGGAAATCACCTATACTTACCATGGCACTATAATTACTACTAGGTCAACTAAAGTTAGATTACAACCAAAACTCAAATATATGTTAATTAAAGGAAAAAAGAGATGGGTAAGTAAGAGTATACGAGAAGCCCCCATGTTTAATTAAAACTATGACGTTTGAGGATCTTGGCTATTAACTCGTAAGTACAAAAATATCATCATACATTAAACAACAGTAACCTTGTAAAACAATTTACATACATACATACTCATATAACAGTATTGATGTGAATATGCTACAATTTTACAAAAAGACATATTTTAATCCCCCACAAAAAATTCAAATTCTCTATCGGAATTCAATCCTGTCTCCACTGCTCTTAATCTCATGATCCACATTGCTTCTTGTTTGCGTAATCGTAGTTCCCTATTGCCACCTCTTGGGTCACGGGGGACATACTCAAATCCAAAAAATTCAAAACTTTTATGAGTTGGTTGTGCATCGCAAGATACCATATGTGCCACTAAGGGATATCTCATATCTACATTCTTAAGTGACCGAACATGTTCTCCTATTCTAATTCTGAGTGGTCGTATGGTACTTCCAACATAAATTTTAGTACATTTGCATCGTATTATATATACAACAAAATTGGAATTACAATCCATGGTGGCACGGATTTCAAATGACTTGCCATCATGAGCAAATTTCTGTATCTTATGACATGCCCAGCGACAGACTCCACAGAAACCACATTTGAAGAAACCCGCCCCTCTTTGGGATAACCAAGTTTGATTAGTTGAAATAGTGGTATAGCTGGGACTTAAAATACTCCTAAGAGTTCTGCCTTTACGGAATGATGTGACAACTCCCCCAGTCACCATATCCTTAAATGATTCTTCCTGCATTAGTATATTCCAGTGTTTGTACATGTATTTCTTCAAGATCAAGGAAGCGTTATTGAAATCTGTTATGAACCTAACCAAGTTGGATGTCTCCTTAGTCTCATTATGCACTTTGAGTTTCAAAGTATCACTTCTATCAAAATGCCTGGCTCTGTATCTTGCTTTAAAAAAAATCTTATTAGAGTAGCCACGTGCTGAGAACCTCCTTTCCATATCATTTATTTGTTCAGCAAATTCCTCATCTTTGCTACAATTACGTCGTGCCCTCATATATTCTCCAAAGGGAATTGATGCCACCTGATGTCTGGGGTGAGCACTTTTAGCATGCAAAATCGAATTACAAGCAGTTGCCTTACGAAAAAGTCTACTATGAATTTTACCCTCAGAGATAAAGAGTTCCACGTCCAAAAATTCTATCTTGACAGCACTAAATTGAAAGGTAAATCTAATATTCATATCATTAGAGTTTATGAAACTACAAAATTCAATGAGTTTCTCTTCACCTCCTGTCCAGATCATTAAACAGTTGTCTATATAGCGACCCCAAAATAATATGAATGTTTGCCATGCAACGGCACCAGGGCCCCAAATCCATGTGTGTTCAAACCATCCCATGAACAAGTTCACATAGGATGGGGAGAATTTGGAGCCCATTGCTACACCTTGTTTTTGTCGAAACCACATATTGTTGAACATAAAGAAGTTATTAGTAGTAATCATATCGATCATATCCAATAACATCTTAGTATGATCCCATAAATTTGCTGATCTCTTATATAAAAAATATTTCAAGGCTTCTAAGCCTAAGTCATGCTTAATACAGGTATACAAAGAAACCACGTCTAAAGTTGCCAACAGCATGTTACTATCCCACTCCAAATTGCTCAAAATACTAAGAATATGCGTGGTGTTTCTAATAAAGGAGGGAAGGTTATGCACAAATGGTTGCAAAAAACAGTCCACAAATTCTGAAAGCCTTTCCGTGGGACCAAGAATGCCCGATACAATGGGTCCCCCTGGTGGGAAAGGCAAATCTTTATGTATTTTAGGTAGGGTGTATAAACATGGATGTCGAGGATGGTGCACCTTCAAATACAAATATTCATCTCTGTTAAGTAACCCCTGTTGGTGTCATATCGCTAATTTAATACTGATAGCTTGTGCAAGGTTTGAGATGGGATTATGTGAAATCTTCTCATAACAAGACGAATCATTGAGTTGTGACATAATCTCATTGTCATAGTCAACCCTATCCATAATAACCACATTTCCACCTTTATCTGCTTGTCTGATAATAATGTCTTTATTAAGTTTAAGTTCTTGTAATGCAGCTAATTCCTCAGTATTCAAATTAATTGAAGATTGACGATATCTGTTCTTTGCTAAATAGTTGTCATAGTCCTTGCATACCAAATCAAAAAACTTATCTAAAGAGTTGGAGCCTAGAGATCTCGGAGTCCATTTGGATTTCCTTTTTAAACCACTAGATACACTTATGTCGGAGATCACATCTAAGTCATTCAAAATTCTCACAGTAATGTTAGGATCTTCATCACGTTCCGCTAAGGATAATAGGATTGCTGTGTCATGGACATCCTCAATAGACAACGCACTGAAGGAAGAACCAATTGCATCAGACCTTGTACCCTCGAAACGATTATGTTGAAAATATTTTTTGAGTTTCAGTTTGCGTACAAACTTAAACAAGTCAATTTTGGATCTGCAGGGATCACCAAAGTTGCTGGGACAATAACTAAGACCTTTAGATAAAAGACTTTTGATCCCTGTCGTTAAGGCCATACTGGATAAATTCACAATATTAATTGATGATATACCCTCTGAATTCACACTTTCCTGTCTCGTGATCTCGTTTTGACTCCCTCCACCTCTTTTGTAGTATTTACCCATTCCTCTCCTGCCCCTCCTGGTTTTTTTGTATAAGCCATCCCTCTGTTTCGAGCAATTCTGCCCCGTTTCATCCTCATTAGTTCTAATAAAAAATTGTTGCCACTTGAGGTTTCCTGAGCAGAAGTGCTAGCTACCTCTTCCACCTCACTGTCACTTGTTTGCGAGGTACTGACAGATGTTGAGTCAGAAAATTTCAACAGATTTGAACCACTAGAGAGACCACCAGTATGAAAAAGGTGGTCATATTTATTCGAAAAGGTAAAAATTCTACCAGTCAGGTAATCCTTCTCGTCACGCTTAAGTTTGCGTGCTTTCCTCTGCATAATATCTTCTTGATATTTTAATAGTACTTCCTCCAAGATTTTATAATTTTTATCAGTGGCTTCTCTCAGGTTTAAACTTTCAATTTCTTTTTCTAAACTGTTGATCTCAGTTTGTAATTGGCTAACTTTTCTCTCTGAATTAATAATCAGAATATCCATAAGTTTCATAGAGCTAACAGTTAGCTCTCTGTCCCATTGTGCTAGTAGATCTTCATCCAAGTCGTCATAAATAGGAAAGATCTGAGATCTCAAACCTCGGGGGATACGATTAAGTTTTTTATATTGTTTTAACGTCGTCCCATCCCACCACTTGGATACTTCATTCTTCTTTAACCTCTCAAGTCTCAAAGATGTATTCCTTAGTGCTTCCTTTTGTAAGTTACCACCAGAAGGACTGTGAAAAGTACCTCCCTTTGCTAAATTCACAAAAGATTCTTCTGCTATCTTATTCCTATCCATGATACGGTAATACAATTATTATAGGGTTACACCCAAGCAGCCTCCTCACCAACAACAGCAATAATAGAGCGGGGTGTAAATTGAGGAGATATGGCGCTCAGGATGCCACACTACCCTATATCAATAACGGGGAACCTCACAAGGGAACACCCTACCCTAAGAGGTGAAACCACCTCTAAATTAAGAAAATTACACAATGAGGGTCCCTACTTATAAACAATGAAAATTACATAGACAATTCATATAGAAAATGAGTATGATATATCAGCCAATATCACGCCAAACTGGTCCTGGAATCAACCAATAGGATCAATCGATATGTCCAAAGTTTATTCAGATTATGATATAACATTCGACGTTCTGACATCCAAAGAAATTTGTACTTCCAGCCAACACATGTTTCGTCTCGGGAAATATTTACATCCCTTACGACTTCTTCAGGACTAGAAATCATAAAATAAAATAAAAAAAACAAAAAACAAATTAAAACCAATATGCTCAATCGTCAAATCAGTATAATGTGAGTGTACAAGCCCAAGGTAGGTGAGATTATAATAATACCAATAACCTGATCAAAAGTGAAGGAAAAAATACAAAAGCCTATTCAAATACCAAAAGAACACCCGTAACCAATCAGTCAGTGAAAGCCACCAGCAAGTTCTAAACACGTGCGAAACCATCCTCAAGAAAAGCCTAACCCATAACACCCATGGTGCATAAAAGTGACCCGACTCCAAACATTTCTAAATCACAAAATACCTTATTTGTCCACCACAAATCCCAAAAAAAATCCGTAGTAAGGATTTGCACGTATCCAATGCTCTTGACACCATATATGAATAGTAATCCAATGGAAAGTCCAATTCACTGACAAGAAAATGGAAAATAAATATATTTATCAAGCAATCATTACTATAAGTGAATATCTTAAACAGTACGAGGGCACAAAAAAACATATCTAGAATATAAAGTATATAAAACTTATGGGAGAATCTCAAACGTTCTACTACTGTAGTTGCACAGTAAATATAATTCATTTCACACCCGTATCAATTCCAACCACTGTCACGCAGAGTAATGACTCAGTGCAGTCTATCAACTAACCTCAAAGTACAGTACACTTCCTTGTGTCAAACTCACCCTAATATCAAGGAACTCCAACATCATCGTACACAGCGTCTTAGAGTAAGGACGCCCAGCATGTGTGCATGTGAAGTCGTGTGCCCAGACATGTGTCACTGTATGGTGCGACTGCATCCTGCATATCTCAGTGTGCAGCTTCCTTTTGGACTCCCCCCCGTTCCACCGGGTGTGTACTTAAGACTGACATCCACAATGGTGTATTCTGCTCTCTGAGTTGGTCTATAACAACCCCTTTAACTCCCCAAATCCCTCCCCTCGTTCTAACTATTTCCCTGAACCAACTACTAACGCTTAGTGAAACACCCCATGCACTACTATGTGGTGAGATCTGTATCCGTTCGGATACCTGTGGGAGAGCCGTATTAATATCAGATGTGGCCCTTGTGTGGAGCACGCATCCTTCCTCAGACCTGGTCTGAGGGCGTGTGTATATATGAGTGTGGGCACTCCCGTTATATTGTGTTGTATAGTGTTGGTCACCCCCTTTTTGCTTGTCCGCAGGTATTAATCAGCAAACACAGGGGTCGAGGATTTAATCGTTCAAAAGATACTCTTTATAGCCAGTGTGGCTGGTGATTCAGTTCTTGTTGCTGTTTCTTCTGTAACCCAGTCGCTCGCTGCCCTATCGGGACTGAGGAATCCGGTGTGCTATTTTCGTTTACAGTTCATCTGCTGTTGTAGGGGTAACCTCCGGGCCCCGGAGCGCCTCTGTAATCGTGGAGTCCGAGCTGGCCGATTCTGAGTCCGAGCCCGCCGAGTGGCGCGCCCTGAGTGTCTCGAAGGAGTTCTGCATTAGTAACGGAGTTTCTTTTAGCACTTTTGCTCTTTCCTCTGCTGCTTGCTTCTCCGTGGGCTGTCCCTTGTAGTGTTTCTAATTGCGTTTTCTCGATGTGGATGGCGTCCATTCCTCCTCTTCATTCGCTCCTTCACTAGACAGTGCTATGCCTTTAGCATGCATCCAGGTCCAAGCATCTTTGGGGGATGGGAACACATGGGTATGTTCTTCAGAGATCACCCTCAATTTGGCAGGGAAAAGAAGAGCATATTTGACATTGTGTTCCCGGAGCTGTTGTTTGACTTTCATATAGGAGTTTTGTTGTTTCTGTACTTCCTGGGTGAAGTCTGGGAAAGCATGGACCACTGAGCCCTCCTGCCGGAATGGGCCTTCGCTGCGACATTGCTGCAGTATCAAATCACGGTCTCTGTAATTCAGTAGCCTCACTATTAATGGTCTGGGAGGTTGACCCGGTAGAGGCGGTCTGCCCGGGATTCTATACTCTCGCTCGACAGAGAAGAACTTCGAAGGGGCCCCGCTCAGTACTTCTTTGATTAGCCACTGCTCTATGGTTAGTTCCGAGTTCTGTTCTGGTGGGTGCTCAGGGAACCCCACAAAGCGAATATTATTGCGACAGGATCTGCTTTCCGCTTCCTCGGCACGCCTCCATAGGATCTTCACCTCTGCGTCCAGGCGCTGGATTTGTTTCCGGTTGTCCGAGGCCATGGGGCTCGTCTTGCTCAGGGTATCCTCGGTAGTTTTCACCCTCTCTGTCAAGTTCCGATGATCCACTCTGAGTAGGTTTAGATCTTGTGATACTGTGTCTATTTTTAGTTCTAGTGTGGATTTAGTGTCCATGATTGCCTGTCACACTTTTTTTAACTGCACAGAGTGGGATTGGAGTGTACTTTCCAGTGATTGCAAGGTTAGGAGTTGCTGATGGTCGGTGTGCGACGGGCCGGGCGCGGTTCGTTCTTGGTTTTTCACTGACTTGGATTTCCCGGCCATTGTTATTCCTCTTATATATTTCCTGTTGCCAGGAGTCAGTTAAATTGTGCGTTTCTAGAGCGACGAAGCGCCCCGGGAGTTCCAATCTACCTTTCGGCGTAGTATACCTTGTTGAGGCCCCTGTTCCCTGTTCCTGGTCCCTCCTTGTCTATTCTATCTGTAAAGGTTTATGCTGAGTCGAGGGCAGCTGTCGGGGGGGATCTTGGTGCTGCTAGTTGGGCGTTCCAGTCCCCGGGTGAGCGCAGGTGCCTCTTCAGAGTGTCTGCCCTGTGTTGAGCCCCTGGGGGGTCAGGGCAATCCTGGTGAGCGCAATATTCTTCCACCGATATCCCCGCCGTTCGTGTCTGCAGGCACCAGCTCGTGCAACGCAGGAAAATCTGATGAGGGCGCAGGGGGGAGAAGGGGGGGGAGGGGAGAGGGGGAGCCTTCTTGTTGGGCTGCCCCCCTCTGCTGTTTTTCATCTGTTTGCTGTGTTGCCCCCTTTGCCTTCTTTACTCCACGTTATCTCCGCGTCCCTGGAGGGAGGGTGGGTGGGAAGCAGCTGTTTGTCAGCTTCCAAATGACGGGGGGCCTATTCCCCGTTACGTTTGGGCGCCTCACCCTTGGGTCAGGTGAGCGTCCATGAGACTCTGACTGCTCCCTGTATGTAGCTCCATTGAAATTTCTTTGTGTCCGGGCCGGCTGCCGTGCCCGGACACATCTTAGTTTTCCTGCTGTGCCCCCCCAACGCTTGGTGCGTCGGGGCGGCTCGCCCCCTGTGGCGAGGTCCGCCGGTACTCGCCGCTCTGTGCGGCCGGGCCCAAGGGAAGTGAAGGGGGGGAAGAAAGAGGAATGCAGCTGTGAGGGGGGGGGGGTCGCCCCGGTGCTTGGGCTGGGGGGCCTATTCCCCGTTACGTTTGGGCGCCTCACCCTTGGGTCAGGTGAGCGTCCATGAGACTCTGACTGCTCCCTGTATGTAGCTCCCTTGAAATTTCTTTGTGTCCGGGCCGGCTGCCGTGCCCGGACACATCTTAGTTTTCCTGCTGTGCCCCCCCCAACGCTTGGTGCGTCGGGGCGGCTCGCCCCCTGTGGCGAGGTCCGCCGGTACTCGCCGCTCTGTGCGGCCGGGCCCAAGGGAAGTGAAGGGGGGGAAGAAAGAGGAATGCAGCTGTGAGGGGGGGGGTCGCCCCGGTGCTTGGGCTGCGACTCCCGATGCCCCCCCGCTCCAAAGGCCCCCGGCCCCTACCTCTGCCACTCCAGAGTGCTCGTTCCTCCCGTCGGAGGCTCAGGGCTCCAGGGTGCCGCCATTTCGCGGCTCAGTAGCTGCGCCTCTATTCCGGCTCCTCCACCGGCTCCGTCTCTCCGCGCGGGCTCGAACAGCCCCGCGGGTTCGTGTGCCTCCCGGGGATCGGGCGCACACCACCAGGGAACTGTCTCCCTTTTGCGGGACTGCCCTGCAGGATTATTATTCCAGGTCTGAGTCGGAGCTCCTCGTTAGGCGTCCGACTTGGTCGCCATCTTGGCTCCTCCCTTAAATTCAGCTTTATTATTACAAGTTTGAAAATGCCACTATTAGAAAGTTGATATTTACCTGCTCTTAGCCCTTTGTGCCTGCAGCCTGTCTCCAATACATGTCTGGGGTGGGTGAAAGATGGGCTTTGTGCATTCCCCCGAGACAGTCACAAACAAAGGGAGCTTAGGTGTGACTGATGGGCCATCCACATCCTGATGGGCTACCCTGGGCAGGATGGTAGGGAGGAGCTAGCCACAGCCTCACACTTACACCTGAATAGGTTGTGTCCCGTCCCCACATAAAGGACTGCTTAACCCCCTCTCTTGAGTCTTGAGCCAGGGCAGGAGAAGAGAACCTCTGTGCATGTCAAAGTGCTTCTTTGAAGTCCCCCCACTTCAAAGGCACCACTGGGTATACACACTGGACCCCACCAGCTCAGTACACATCTGGACCTGTGGGTAAGGACTGTTGTGCTGCTGAAGGATTCTCAAACTGTTGGACTGCTGGTCTGGAAGAACTTCTTTCTTGCTGTGCTGACCTGCTGCCCTCCTTGCCTGGGTTATAAGTACTAGACACACATCAATTGAACCCAAGACCCTGAGTGACTCCAAGGGTCAGCTGAATGGCCTTCTGTTTTCTGAAGTCTCAAGGACAAAAAAGACTTCCAATGTGCTTGCTGCAGCACCTGGCACCCAGCAGACTCTGCCATCTGTAAGTCTTGCCCTGCCAAATAGTGCCACTCTGAATCAGCGCATCTCCATCTACACTGACACATCGCCACTGCGGCAAGGATCGAGTGCAGTGCATTGCCAACTGCGTGGAGCATTGCCTACATTTATGACATATCTCTGACTTTGGGCAGCTTGGAACCGATGCATCACCTCCACCCCAAAGATTGACGACAACGCATTGCTTCCTCTGCTCCTCGCATCTCTCTTGATGTTGATGCAAACAAGGTACTTTTGCAGCTTGCAAAGGCTCTAGTCCCTTTACTGAAACCATGCTCCATCACAGTTGCCTAAACCTTCAGATTTAACCCATGACCAAATAGCCCCGGTTGGCACTTTAAGCTTTTAAAGCAATACAACTCAGTTTATTATTTAAAAATTCTGGCTCTACATATTGGATTTATGTCATTTTGGTCTTGTTTTGTTCATTACATTATGCACTATTTTTCTAATCAGGTGTGGTGTTTTCACTGTTTTAATGTTTGAAGTGCTGCACAAATACTTAACACATTGCCTCTTACGTTAAGCCTGCCTGCTTTGTGCTGAGCTACCGGGGGGAGGGGAAGCACAGGTTAATTTAGGGTCTGTTCATTATTTACCCTGACTAGGATTGTAGTTCCTGCTTGGACAGGGTGCATACCTCTGCAGACCAAATACGCAATTTCTAACACTGGATGAGAAGGTCTTAACGCAGAACCCAGAGTGAACCCAAGGGCTAGATGGCTGGCCTCCAGATCTGAAGCCTCAGGGGCATAACAGACGTCCAACAACCTTGCCTCTGCACCTGGACTCTGCCATATGTGAGTCTGCCCTGTCAAGTGGTACCACCCCAGTCTTGGACCCTTGAAAGTGGGCCTCAGGTACTCTGCCAGCCTGTGGAGCCAGTGAAACCGAATCATCTTCTCTGTTGCACAGCACTAACTCAGGCAAAATCAACGCATCACCACCGCTGTGTGGATTGGGCCCGTCATAAAGACTTGCATTGACGTCATAACCCTCATCACCTTCAGAGCCGCTGCTGTGCGATCCTTCTCCCGCATAGGTCCTCATCTCTCATCGATGGCAGCCTCAATGACGATGCCAAACTCCACATCGCAGACAAACAGAGTTGCATCCCCGACACAGCCTTCACATCGCAAGCCCCGGTTAGAGGGATCCTCGACATCAATGCAACAGGATCTTGCACTGCAGCCTTGTTGCATCACAGAACCAATGCATTGCCTCAGATGCATGACACATCTTTGACGTGGGTCCATGCAACACTCCGCAAACCAGGATGGAAGGTATTTTTGTTCAACATGCCTAACTGGGTCCCATTAGCTGGCCCATACTCTATTGCGGTCGGCCTGAACTTGTGACTTGGTCCCAGTCCAGCACAACCAGATATCCACAGTTGGTGCAATAAGCCTTTTGGCACTATTTTTACCAAAAACTTTAGTTTCCAATATGTCCAGTTCTGCTAGTCAGATTTATGTCATTTTGGTATTGTTTTATTTATTGAATTCAACTCTGTTCATCTAACTAACTCTGTTGTTGGCTCCTTTGGTGGTGTGTTTTCACTGTGTTACTATTAGGAGTGTAGCACAAATACCTTACACATTGCCCCTGGGCTAGACCTGACTCCACTGTGCCAAGATACTAGGGGTTTGAGCACAGGTTAATTTGGGGTTTGCTGGGCCCTTACCCTGACAGAGACTGTAGTTGCTGCTTGACCAGGGCTCACACTTCAGTTAACCAAGAACCCGATTTCTTAAAATAAGGCTTTGTATTTGGCCATAAAATTGTATTTTTTGTCCTTAATAGCAAGGTTGGGGCTTTCACGAATGTGGGTCAAGCTCTGGTTGAGATGGATATTTTTTCAGGCATTATTCCTATGTGGTGGTAACTAATGTATATGTATTGGGAGCTATACAGTGCACACCT
Organism: Pleurodeles waltl; assembly: GCF_031143425.1. Taxonomy (NCBI): domain Eukaryota; kingdom Metazoa; phylum Chordata; class Amphibia; order Caudata; family Salamandridae; genus Pleurodeles; species Pleurodeles waltl. The sequence continues at coordinate 184,669,217 of NC_090444.1, read as the reverse complement.
GGCTTCTGAGCAATGAAGAATTATACATGCAGAAGGTAGGAGAGTTTTGGTATGTGGTGGGTTAAATATTCAACCTAGTCAAAAAGGTGATAATCTGTTCCTGTCATGTTGTGGTGTTGCATTTCAAGGTAAATAGTGCCTTTTTATGTTGTCTGTATGTGCAAGTGTTTTTACTCTAGGAATTGTAGGCTTGTATAATTCGTGGTGGAGTGCAGGAGAAATAGGGGTGTGTTGAAAGTTGTTCCTATGTGGTACTTAGAAGAGAAATATTTGAGTTTTGTGCAGTGGGGTACAAAATAGTTCCCACATGTTAGCATTTTGACAGCAGGAATCACAAATGTTCATGGAGCTGGATCAAGCTCCATGGGAAACATTTTTCTTAGAAGAGAATTCTTATGCGATAGAGTAGTGATTCCCAAATCTTTTAAACCCTACCTTTAATTAACAAGAGGCATGACGGTTTTTTATGTAACTAAAGCATTTTGTTGTAACAGATTGTCATTTACAGACAGCACATCTTTCATTGAGATGACCACCGAATTTAAACAGACATACAGTTTTCTGATAAAATTATATAAATCGTCTATTGTCTGGATTTGTTTTATTCCTATGAAAATCTCTGTTTAAGCATATTCAAGAATTACAAAAAAGTGCTTCATGTTTGCTTTCCTCACCGCTGAATGCATACAGTTCAATTGTAGGTATTTACATTTTGCTATGTGTTGAAAAGAAAATAACATGCTACAGTCTTTCCTTTCCTTTCACGCTCCTTGTACTCAAGCAAGATTATTACACAATTCACTTTCAAAACTCCTTTCAGTCAAAAAATGAAAAGCAAACACCAATCTCCATGTTAATAGAGTAAGCAGCAATTTATTAGAAGACCTAGGGCCAGATGTAGGAAACACTTTGCGAGTCGCAAACGGCAAAATCTGCCGTTTGCGACTAGCAAATGCGTGTTTCCTATGCAGAAATGCATTTTGCGATTCGTTACCGACTCGCAAAATGCATTTCCGAATCGCAATTAGGAAGGGGTGTTCCCTTCCTATTTGCGAGTCGCAGTGGTATGCAACTCCATTTGCGACCGCGTACGCGGTCGCAAATGGAGTCGCAGTTACCATCCACTTCAAGTGGATGGTAACCCACTCGCAAATTGGAAGGGGTCCCCATGGGACCCCTTCCAGTTTGAGACTGGACCCCAAAATATTTTTTCAGGGCAGGGAGTGGTCCAAGGGACCACTCCCTGCCCTGAAAAAACCGAAACAAAAGGTTTCGGATTTTTTTGAAATGCAGCTCGTTTTCCCTTAGGGAAAACGGGCTACATTTAAAAAATAAAAAATGCTTTATTTAAAAGCAGGTCGCTAACATGGAGGCCTGCTGACTACAGCAGGCCTCCATGTTAGCGAGTGCCTATACTCGCTATGGGGCCGCAATTTGCGACCCACCTCATGAATATTCATGAGGTGGGTCATTGCGACCCCATAGCGAGTTGCAGTCGGTGTCTGAGACACCGTACTGCATAGCAATTTGCGAGTTGCAAATTGCGAGTCGGAAGGACTCGCAATTTGCAACTCGCAAATTGCTTCCTTCCTACATCTGGCCCCTAGTGGCTTATTTAAGAAAAGTGGCGCTGCTCCTAGTGCAGCACCACTTTCTTTGCACACCGTAGTGCCCCCTACCGCCACCATGTGTGCGCTGTATTTAAAATACCATGGCACGGGGTAGGAGGCAATACCATCAGAATTGTGATGCTATTGATGTACTGTTCATGTAAATTTTGGCGCTAACCCTGAACAGTACATAGGGGTCCATTATAAATTATAAATAATGGTGTGCACCCTTTTAACGCCTGCTCTGAGCAGGCATTAAAAATGCCAGAAAAAATGACGCAAAGAAATCCCATTTTTGTGCCCCCCCAATGGGGGAATGCCCCCTTGCATACATTGTGCCTGGCACAGGCATAATGTAGCTCAAGGGGTTACAAAGTGGTGCATGCATTGCACCACTTTGTAAATATAGCTTTGGCCATCTAACACCACATCAGCATAAAAAATTACGCTAATGTGTTGTTAGATGGCACTGGGCCCTCTTAAATCAGGGCCCTAGTCTGACATTTAACCTCTTTCTTTGTAGCACCAGCAATTGTGAAAAGGTAAACACTTAAATTAAACACATCTTTATCTATTACATGAACATTGCAAACCCACCAACATTTGGGTTTCCAGCACACCAGTAGGTTGTGATTCACAGTTTGGGAAATGCTGTGATAGAGTTTTTATAAAAGAAAGTTTGTTAACTTTCATGTAGCAAGTCAAGCTCAGAGGTAGGCAGCTAGTTCTTGGTACTTCATCCTCGAAACAATGGTGTAATTCAAATTAACTCAAATATTTTAATGAAACTGATACACTTTTTAAGACTTTTCTGGGTAATTATTTTCAGCTTAGGTTTTTCTGTAATTCTTTCTCCTCCCAAAAAATAGAGATTACGAACCCCAAAACAGTCCTGATTGAAAGTCTAATAATAGTCTTACAGTCTTACTGACGTTCAAAACTTGAAAATAAGCAAATTCAGAAGCATAAATCATGTCGTTTTTTGGGTTTATATAATTTTATTATCTTTTATTTATTTTTAGAAGTGAGGATTTGCATCACAAACTCAAAATCACTCAATTAACAGTTTGCAGGACGATCACCACCTTTGAATACTTTTCCAGCTGTCTGGCAAAATCATCAAAACATAGTGACCAAAAAGTAAACATTAACCAGACCAACAGACAAAGATGACCAAGCAAACAAAAATCCAGTTCTAAAATGCTAACTAAGGCAAAAACTGAATAAAGTCAGCTTTGAATAATAATAATACGGACAACAAAACACCTAAGAATTATTGTTGCAATATTACTGCCAATGGTGGGGGTAAATAGTTGGAGAATGCAATTCATAGCTGCTACCATCTTTTATGTGGGTAAAAAGACGTAGTGGCACCAGTTACTGCCAGACATACTAAATGAGGGGTTAAGCATGGTGACATGGATCATTGGTTGTCCCCTTTAAAAAATGAATATATCTCTACTTCTCCCTGTTCAGAATTATTAGACTAGCATTTTGTATGTTTTTGTGCAAGTACCTACACTTACTTGCCTGCTGGCTAATATGCATCTGAGTTTGGTTCAATAAGCAGGACCATCATTGTAGCACCACAAATGCACAAAAACTGTTGGGAGGAATGCTTGTAAATTGTCTAACCACTAATAATTGCCCAGGGTGGCCTCACTGACCTGGAACACGAGCAACTCAAGACCTGTTTCAGCCTAGTGTGGCCTTTTAAGTCAGGTGCAGCTTGGTTCCAGTGACACAGTTATCACGGGGCTCACGTTTGGTCTTACCTTCCTTTGTAGTGAGGGTCTCTTGAAAAGTTCACATATGAACTCAGTGGCATGAGGTCTTGTTTTGCCACCTATTGAGATGAAAAGTCTGCAGGTGATAGTTATACACCACTGTTTCTGTCTGGATGTGCACTGTTTGTATGTATTGGCAGTGTTTCACTTTCTGTGTTTTGCATTCAGTGCATCACCCTGCAAGGGATGAGGGGAGCCTTTTCAGTTCCAGCTGGGCCAAACATAATTGCCTCATTTAATGAGTCATCAGCACTCTTTTTGATGCAGTTTTCTCCTGGCTGTGGGCTAGCTAGAATTGTAACACCTTGTTGGCAGGAAAGAAAGACACTCTGCTTGTCACCTAACAGGTGACAAGGTAGCTTTTCAGTTTTCTAAGTTTTGTATGAAAGAGATTTGTACGGACAGTAAGAATGTCAGATTAATCTATGCTATACCGGGAGGTTATGGGTTTTCTAAGCTTTGTGTGAAAGTTATGCATGCACGTAAGAATGCCAGATAACCATTTATTAAGCACTTACTAATAACTCTTTGTAACTGTCCAAAGAAACAATTTTTAGCAACCTTGTAATAAAACAATAAGGCTCTAAACTTATGCTTTGCTGTTTACACGTCCCTCCTTGATTAGACTTCATAATATGATAAGCATTGTACCTTATGTCTCAGCAAGCTTTCTGCATCATAAGTAGTAACCCTTGAGTTGGATACATAAAATAAAAATCTGTAACCTGGCTGCTGCATGCTGTGCTTTGCTTCATGCACATAAACCCTCAATATGATTTTATGAGTCAAAGCTGTGAATAAACTGCATATAGAACCAGTGCTTAATTTGCAAAAGAATAAGTGGCCAACCTACCAGATTTTGGCATTGCAGAATACAAAATCTGCATAATATTGATTCCAACTCATGCCTCTTTCATCCACCACCCTACACATCCACCCCTTTAGCTCACTTGTGCATGTTCTTTTTCATCCCTGCTTACCACCTTTGTTACGGTTTCACCATTATTCCCTTTCCCGTTCTTTATCCCCTTTCTGGCTTTCTTTTTCCTGTTCTGGGTCAAAGTCTAATGATGCAAAAATAAGTCCCTAAAAAGAGTACCAGAAGGCCCTCTATGCAGTCACTTGCTCAAATCAGGCACTGTACAGATCTCTTTAGCAATTGCACTAAACATCAGAGTTAGCTTACCCCTCTTATACCTCATAACTTGTTGGGCACACAAAGATCTCTGCAGAAAATGCCTTAACCCAATATGCTATTTTAAAATGCAGCATGTTTGCAACAACTAAGTAAACCAGAGTAGATTTACTATCACATTTGTCCTTGATACCAATTTCTTTGTGGCTGAGTTTTTTTTTTTTCTTCTTTTTTTTTAAATAAATGCACAAGTTGAAGGTCAGAATCCAACCCTTATGACTCCGCCCTACTCTGATGCCAGCCCTTGGCCCCCCAGTTTGTGGCTTTCTGCAGTACATTTTGTCCATTGCCAGCCCTGAACATAGCTGAATTCAATATGTCTGTATGATTGTGCAAAGTGACCATTTTAGTATGTGGAATCATGTTTTTGACTAAACACGAGGATTTTCAGTACATTTTACTTGAAACAAATGTTCGTATTGGCAGAATGTATGCAGCACAACTGGATTCCAATGGCAATATACAAATGATAATAAATAATTGTTATTGTGTATAAATTTGCATAGCACATTTAATCTTAGTTTGCCAGCAATTTGTTGAAGATGCTTCTGTTTTTATTTTGCATAAAGTCAAAGCCATATATTTCCTTATGTACTCAAATAATGTAAAATGTTTTGGTGTGTATATAAGACACACATGGTATTCTTGTGACTACTTGCCCAGAGAGGCTTTTGCAACCCCCAGCGTTTTGTTGTATCTTTGAGACACGCGCTCTACTTTTTAAGGTCAGGTCCGAAACAAAATGGCGTCAGTACATTGAGCTACTAGAAATGGCACAATGACCTGATTGCGAAAATGACCGGAAGACCAATTTGGTGAAAGGGTTCTGTTCCTTCCTGATACAATTCATTCTGTATAACTTATATTTTCTGCACAATACAAATGGCATAGAATGACCAGAATATACATATTTTGAAAAATCATATCTGTTCATTATAATAAACAAATGGAAATATGTTGTTGATGACATTCTTTCAAATCAGCTCTAAAGATTTGGCTGTCTCCAATTCATGTAAACAAAATAATACATTTCTATGCAAGGGTCGTTCAGCACCAAAGCACTTTAGACAATCACCTAGATTTTAAACGGACTATTGTTGTGCACTGAAAATATCCTTTTGCCTAATTGCTTCCTACCTTGCCCGCTTTGAACTTCACACCAATTTACATAGTGCAAGCTTTCATTGGTATTACATCCAGAAAACATTCCATTCAATAAGATAACACGACATTATGGTCTGTTTACATTATGGCCCACAGCGTGTGGATCCAAATTAAATATAAGGCCTCCAATTCAATTGAGAGGTTTTGCTTGTTATGACATCAGCAAAACTCCAATTGAATTACTGGTGTTCATTCAATTGAGGGCAATGCATTATTCTTTGTATCTCCAAAGTAATTTGCATCCTGCGAAAGGTATGTTCAGCACTTGCTAAGGTCAAACAAGATTTGAAGGTATAGGCAAAATGATTTGATAATGTATTTGCTTCCTGCTGCAGAATTTCAAACCTTGCCTTTATACCAGAAACTGAGAAGTAACAAAAAATTAGGTATGTGTAAGAGATATTCAGTATATGAACGCACCGCTATTCATAGCGCTATATTTAACATGCATAGTTTCCCCTTCCCTATTGAGGCTTTGACAGTTTATTAAATTTGGTCAAGTTTACAAAAGTGGAATTATGTGAATTATATGAAAGCAGCGGACGTTACATCTCTCATTCGAACCCGCATTAAAATCCTCCTTTCCAGTTCAGAAATAATTAGCGTTCAACCTTGTTATTCTACCTGGGTTTGTCATTTTTCCAGCAGGATCCATTTGGGATCAAATAGTGCAATATCACATAAGTAGTTTGAGTCAGCCCTGGTTCCCAGGCAGGTCGCTCCCCTCACCGCCACGCAGCCCCCAGTGTGACCGCTCTCGCTGCCGTGCACTGTCTGTCTGTGCCCAGCGCCTTGAGACCCTCCGGGTGAGTAGCGCGCTTTACAAATTTCTTGATTGATTGATTGATTGCTTGAAATGTAAATATGGAAATATGGACGTGCCTTGTTCTAGAGTACCTGTTTGCTGATGGATGGGCTATGAAGAAAAATGGGGGAAGTGGGTAAAAAAAATCAGGATTTTTGGAGATCTATTTAGACTGACATCTATTGAAAATTGATATGTCTATGAAGTGACAGTAACATGCCTTTTGTAATGCTGGATCTAGTGGATACAACCTAGAGCTGTGCCCAACGCTCGTTTTCTGTCTTTGAATTTAAACTGCCTTCTGATGGGTGCCTGTATTCTCGTCATTAGTTGTAGTGGAGTGCCTTGGCAAAACCAGCTGTTAATTTGTTGATGGATGATGTGATATCATCATATTGCCTCCTCACTTAATGCACATCTATCAACACAAAATACTATTCATTGGGGTTCATAAGGCACTGGTGATGTTATTTATTCTTTATGAGGGTGAGATCCAATATTTGCCTGGCAGAACAAGAGAAGGGTCCTCCTCAAAGGGAAATGGTTGGAGTTGATCCTATCACAAAATTAGCCAAACCCCTGACGGTACTGTTAGACCACCTGTAAAGCATTTTATGGAGGCCCTTTTGCACTACTGGTACAGCTCCTTCTATAAATCCACAAGTAGTAGTAGAAGCCCCAAGACCAAGGAGGCACATTTTGGCTAGGGTAAAATAATGACTATATATTGTTGTGAAATCCAGCTTAGTGGTGTGCACTCCATAGTTGCACCCAGACAGTACTGGAAATAGAAAAAAGTACTTCAGGATCCCATAAATTAAGGATCAAAGTTAGGCAGCAGAAAAGGCTGACATCCCAGTGGCGTAATTATGTCAACAAGGACAAATGTGACAGTAAATCTGTTCAGGCTTACTTAATTGGTCACAGAGGCTGCATTTTAAAACATACTATGGATCATGGCAATTACTACAGAGATCTTTGTGTTTCCAGCAGGTTTGAGGGGATAAAAATGGTAAGATAACTCTTATCTTCATGGAGATACTTGTGTTTTGTCTAATCACAGTTGAAGCAGAGAGAGTTAAAATGTCTGCTACATAGCAAAACACAAACTACAGATAACACATTTGTATTTTATGGAGGTAGCTCACGGCGTTACTACTTTTGTAACAGAAATTATTCTGTTACCTGCAGTTAATAGGGTACAATCTTTCTAATATAGAACAGTGAGCTATGAACCTGCAACAATGCGCTTCAAACTATAAGGCACAGGTTTAGAATCTTATAGGGTTTTTTAATCTTTCAAAATTCTAAGGTTGCTAAAAAGGGATTCTTTGGATAGTAATAAAGGGCCTGATTTGGATTTTGGCAGCAACGGTCTCACCATGAACTTTTCAATGGGAAACCTGCCCGCCGCCATAACAGTCCACCCGCTGTATTTATGTGTCAGTGGGAGCATAGGCGAAAGACGCCTCAAAGTCCGCCCTCACTGCCAAGAATTTTCTCCTGCATCTATGGCACCATAGGCTGAAGCAACTGGCGGTGGGACTCCAGCCTCTTTTACCATCAAGCCAATCACAATGTGCAGTCCCGCTGATGCAACTGTTGCGGCTAAACCTCCTCACCTGAGTTGATAGATTGGCAGCTATATAAACACAAAACTCACTGTTTGAATGTTTTCCATGTATCCTGTTGCCATGAACCCGCTGCTGCCAGTTCTCCTGTTGATCCTGGGCCAGGTCCAAGATGGAAATCAACCCCATCATTGCTGACACAGAAGGTAAGTCACAGGCATTCCTGTTACCCTCAGAGTTGTAGTTGCATAGTATCACTGGACTTGTGCATGGCTCAATAATTTGTATAAACTATCTGTGGCACAGTGCTGAAGTATGTAATGTAAATGTATCAGAACAGACTTCAAGATATAGGTAGCACACTCCAATTTTGTACGACTACCTACATGGCGATGAATATCTACACAAAAAGTCTCAGCAATCACAAATAGAAATGTGTCCATTAAGGTGTGTGCAAAAATGCACCCAAAAGATCTTAAGTATCAGTTGTATCCACAATTTGAACCAAACAATCCCATGTTAATGTAGCAATTACACTACAACATGCTACAGGTGGGTGTACACAGAATGTAACACAATATGCACTGGTGACCTGGAAACATGTCAGAGACGTATGGAGGTTTCATGTCCCCTTGGTGTGTGCAATATATCACAAACATAAGATCACATTCAACTTTACAGATGTGCATATTATTGTACATCATGTTAAAATAAACACACATGCATTCTCCACTCACAAAAACAGAAACACATATCATTTTGGTGTACGTGTCCAGTAACCACATAAATGCCTGCACCAAAATTAATATGTAATACTAATGTATGCATTTAAAAAATACAACGAAAACATGCAACCTGTATTTCTCACTGTCACAAATGAGGGTAAGTGCATGTCTCACACGTATGCAAAAATTACATCATCGGCAAACAATTAGCAACAATTCAATATTAAGGCCAGTACAGGGGTATACTAAAAAAAAATAGTTGTATAATGATGAATTTAGTCACACAATGAAATGTCACAAGTCCTTTCAGTGTGAACGATAATTGTCACAGCCCATGTGGGCCACAATGGCTTACAGGGCCATCACCTGTCTCCTAAATTCACTGCCTAAATAAATCTCCTCTGGAAGGGGCATCTATAGGGACAGAGCAGGCACCTCAATGATTTTAGTGTGGTGGTGAGCCCTTGGGCTTGGGAGGGGTAAGTTTGGGTTTGGGAGGGGTGGTTTTGGGTTTGACAAGGGTGGGTTTGGGATTGAGAAGGATGGGTTTGGAGGGAGTAGTTTTGTGGGAGTAGATTTGGAAGGAGGAGTATGATTTGGAACGGGACAGGGCCAAAGCAAAAAGAAGGTCCTCTTTAGGCAAATGGGTAGGGTGGTTGAAAGGGAGTTTGGGTTGAGAGATAGAGGGAGCGGTGGTGTCTGTTGTGCATGTGTCTATTAAAGGTGTGGGTGCTTGAGGGTCTGGTGTATGTGCTGTATCTTTAGATTTGTGTTTTTTACTTTTTGCCTGTTGGGTGGGTGAGTGTGGGCATTTGTGTTGAATGTGTGTGTGTGAGTCAGATGTGGTTGTGGTGTTTGCTGCTGTGGTGTCTGTGGGTGTGCTGGTGCGTGCATGTGTGGTGGTGGGTGTGATGACTGGGGGTGTGCTTGTGTGTTGGTGTTGCTGTAGTGATAGGGGAGTGTGTGTCTATGTAGTGGTGGGTATACTTACTGGGGTGTGACTATGGTGGTGGTGGTGTGTGTGGTGTCTGCATGTGTGTGTCTGTGTTTATGTTTTTTGAGGTGACTGTTTTGGCATGTGCTGCTTGTAAGACAGGGCTGTGTTGAGGGATTTGGATTTGGGAAGGGGTAGAAGTCTCGGCATGAGGTTGGGAGGCTGCAGCCAATGAGGCAGCTAGACCCTGGAATTACCGCTGTAGGCCAGATAAGGTACCATGATTGCCATCCAGGTAAGCCAGCATTTGGGTGTTCTGGCCTGCCAGCCCATGGATGGCCTACAGCGATCATCCTTAAAAAATCAACAGCCTCCTCAGTGAGCACAGCCTGGGACACTGGGGCAGGGGCAGAGGTGACTGCAGGAAGGGGGGCGACTTCAGCTAAGTGGGGGGCAAGAGGGAGGATGGAGACTGGAATGTTGAGAGTGGACAAAGATGCAGGTGTCACAATCTCTCCAGGATGCAACCCCACTAGGGACTGGTCTTCAATGGAGGCCTCCAAGGAAGATGTTGAGTCACTTGTGGCCTCCTGGCCAATCCCCCCACACTCCATGCTGCTTAGGCCCCTCAGTGTCTGTAATGTCCATACCCGATACCCAGTGGCCAGCTTCATCCCCGCCGATGTGCCTGCTATCACCTTTGCCTTGCCCAGTTGATGCTGAAACAAAAGATACAATAGTTATAGTGTATCTGTGAGAATACAATTGGACATCAATGTGCACAACACAGCATTTGCAACAAGTTAATTTATCCTCTTCTCAGCTCCAGTATCATGTATGCCTTTGTCACCTTTGCCTTGCCCAGTTGATGCTGAAACAAAAGATACAATAGTTATAGTGTATCTGTGAGAATACAATTGGACATCAATGTGCACAACACAGCATTAACAAGAAGTTAATTTATCCTCTTCTCAGCTCCAGTATCATGTATGCCTTTGTCACTTATACACTTGTAGTCTACTTCATACATAAGAGTTCCAGCAGCATGAGTAAACACACAGGCCTGGCTACATCTCTGAACCACTGCAGGGCAGAGCTATAATTGGTTGCCTGCTCCCAAAGGGTGAGTTTTTTTGATGAAAATTGTCTGCCTAAAATGGGATACCAGAACATCTGTGTGATATTACCTTCCACATGCAAATGTCCCGTTCAGTATCACATTGCTCTCCATCATCATTTTCCCTTCTGAGCAGGACTAAGGACACACAAATGTAGTCTGTGGAATGCACAACTCTCTCACAAATGTGGACACATTCCTGTCTGTTGCTTATAATACAGTTTGGTATTGAAATTCTTGTTGGTAATCATAGACTGGCTTACATGCACATTTCTGAAGGACTAAGGACTCAGGTCCAATAGCTACTGTCCACATAAAGTATCATACGTTTGCTGGAGAAGCTGCTTTCATAGATGTGTCAGATAAGGAATGATTCCATTGTACAAAGAATATCAAAATATTTGGTGCAAATACACATGCTCACATTGTTATAGCATCAACTTAGCAATGTCAAGTCTGATATATCAGCTGCTTCATAATTGTACAGTCTCCCACCACAGTAACCAGTAATGCAGCCTACATTTACTACACACATTTATGATGTACCATCACACCTGACCCAATCATGACATTGTGAAAATTCTGGCAATCCCTTTATTTGCAGCCATGTATCTTCCCACAACAGTACTTGCCTTGTGAGGGGGAATCTAGTGGCATGCTACAGCGCACAGCAATACACATCACACAGCATTAGGCAGTGTGTGATCAACTTATACCTCCAGAAATCATCATGACCTTTGAATGTATGTCTTCCTCAAAGTTGATGGCATACAACATAGCTGGAAGGTAAAGAGGTCAAATCACAACAATGTCTACAGCCAATTACTTACCCCCCATTACTACTGTTAGGCCCTCAACTGCTTATCAAGCTCTGGGTAAGCCACCACAAGGATGCGGGTCATCAGGTGATCAGGGTGCGGCACACCCACCTAGATCACTGGGAGGCCTGCCCCCCGGCTCTCTGCTGATTTTCTGCTAACCTGACGCTTGTCCTCCCACCTCTTCTGACAGTGCGGGCTACGCCGCTTGTGGACCCCCATGGTCCGCACCTTCTTCGCGATGGCCTTCCACATATCCTGCTTCTGATAGGCGTTGACCTGTATAGATGATATAATAGAACAGGAAAAGACAATTTAGTGTCACTGTTGGGCATTACTGCTGTGACATCACTGTTCATAAAATCATGTGCACATTTATAAAACAATTACTAAATTGTTTTCCATAAAACTGTCATAGGTAGAGTGAAATACTGATTTGCAGGGATCTCATGTGCACGGTCAATACTTGCTAGCTTCTCATGTTACCTTAGTCAGACCTTCAACATCATCTTGGCCTGGACCATGCAACCTATCCTGCTGGGAAAGGCACTGCTGATAACTCCCAATCATTGTGAGCTACTGAAGGTCAAACAACCTGTACAATCCTTGCACATAAACATACTCACAGCTACCATGGCTTCTTGCCTAAACTCCTAATAGTCAGAACCCATGGTTTGCCTCACATACAGAGACTGAGGATAAGACATGAGGGCTGCTATGTGCTAATGAGAGCAGGGATTTGTGGGTTGTATGAACAAGTGTGACTTCTAATGGAAGAGACTGGGATGGATGATGGTGAGCCAGTGAAATCTGAACTTGCTGCACCTAAAACAAGTCTACCTATATGTAGCTCCATGATAGGTTTAAACCATACAGAGCAAGCTGATACTCAATATTTACTGGAATCCCATGTGACGGTATAGCATCAGACACTCCAGACCCCCCCCCCACATTTTTCACTCAACATCACTGTCATTTCAACATTGGCTGTGTGTTGTCTGACATACTACTGATACACTGTTTACTGGCCACTGGTAGTCAGTGGCATGCAGTTTGTGTGATGAAATAGGATTTGTGTGTTACATGGACACATGACAGATTTTTCTGTCAGGTGAATTAACATTGCCATGCAAAGACAGTTCAGACATTGCTCACAAAAATCTGTCCCAGCTACGTCATTCTGTCAACTCCAAGCACAAAACCATCCACATTACCAAGAAGGAACAACATACCCTGTGAATCAGAAAGAAATAGGTTACTCACTCAGACATTCCCCAATCAGACATGTACCTGTTCCTCTGGGGTCCCATAGAGTTGACTGTACGGGGACAGAATCTCCCTTGCAAGGAGCTCCAGCCCTTAAGGGGAGAAGGCAGGAGCCCTGTCACCTGCTTTGCCCGGCATCCTGGCTCCCAGAGGTCGGTAATAGCAGAAAAAAACAAGGACGTCTTTATGGCTGCAGCCTTTGGAGGCAAATTAGTGTTTTTTTACAACATGATGTACAAGTATATGGTGGATGCAATACATGACTGTGACAGACACAGCCATTGGCTTCGTGCATATTCATCACACACATTAGCCTATGGCAGGTTACCATCTACTATGCAGTCAACTTCCGCTGAAAGGCCATCAGGTAGCCAATGTCCTCACAGCAAGGTCACATAGCTGCCATTTTAGGGTGTGAATCTGCACATTTTACAATTGTTTTTTGCATCACCAACACTTAAAATGGAGGTTAGTGCATTTCTAGATGTCAGATACGAATGACATGTTTGTTGGCAAGATATGACACGATAAAATGTGAACCGTGACTGTCTTTGACAACAGTAGCGCCGCAGGGGAGTACTACCTCTGTTGACAGTACTTTAAAAAATTGTTTAAAAAACGGTGCAAATAATGCAGTTCAATTGTATTATATGCACATGATGACCAAAAAATCCTTAATATATATTTTGTCTGATCTTTGCTGACCAAATATTTGATGTCAATGTGTGTACATGTATTACTCAATTACATTTCTACTGTTACCAAGGATTCTGATGTGTATTGATATTGAAAGTACGGAGTGACCATTTCACTTTCTCTCTGCATTCCATACATAGGGACATCTGAACCCAGCCATGGGTAGGAGGCTACAGCTCCAGTTGCTCCAGCCCTTTTGAGACCTGGCCACCATGGAGGAAAGGGACATCATCAAGCAATATTGCCTTTATAGGCAAACTATCCTGGATTTGTGTCATCAGTTGGAGCCTGATCTCCTGCCTCACAATAGGAATCCGACAGCCATAATAACAATAGTAAAACTCATGGCAGTACTGCATTTTGTAGCCACTGGCACCTTTCAATACACTGTGGCAGTATCTGGGGGCATGTCCCAACCAACATTTAGTGGTGTTTTACAAGACGTCCTTTCTTCCCTGTGAAAAATATCAATAGCTACATCTAATTCCAAAGTCCACAGGATTTGGCCACTGTGAAGGGAGAATTTTATGCTTTGGGTGAAATACCACATGTGGTTGGAGCAATAGAGGGCACACATAGGGGGTTATTCTAACTTTGGAGGAGGTGTTAATCCGTCCCAAAAGTGACGGAAAAGTGACGGATTTACCACCAGCCGTATTACGAGTCCATTATATCCTATGGAACTCGTAATATGGCTGGTGGTATATCCGTCACTTTACCGTCACTTTTGGGACGGATTAACACTCCTCCAAAGTTAGAATAACCCCCATATTGTCTTGGTGTCAGCACCCACCAGAAAACAGGTCTCCGGCAATCGGAAGAACTTCCATTCCATCAATGTGCAAGTTATCTGCTTACCAGACTCATACATCTCAAGTGTATGTGCCCTCTTCCCTGGGTCAACACATGATTCATTCATACTACGGAACAGCAACACACCCATGCAGATGTCACAACTTGGATCAGAGAGGGTCTGGCTTGATGGTAAATACAACATGGCTTGTTGGACCTGGCCCTTTTTATAGGGTCATCCCCAAACGTTTGGCCTTACTCCTGCAATTTTTTCTGACCTCTTTTTGTTGGCTCTAGGACCCTCAGCACTTTATCACCTCTGATCAGTGCTAATCCGCATGTGTTCTCCCCTTTAAATTTGGTATGATTGGCTTACACCTAATTGGCACATATTGGATTTTTGTCCTTTTGGTCTTATTTTATTCAGATAAATATTACCTATTTTCCTAAACTGGTGTGGAGTTCTTTTTGTGGTGTTTTCACTGTGTTACTCTTTGAGTTACTGCACCAATACTTTAAAGCAAAGTTAATGATTATATTGGTTTATACAATTTAATCAAGAGAAAACACCTGCTCAGTATCTGTGTTACAGATCTGAGCCACCACCTACTTAGCAGAGAGCTGACTGATCCGAGGAAGCTTGCTGAGGAGGTGAAGCTCTGGGCTAGCACCAAACTGTTCAAGAAGGTACCAGGAATTGACCCCAAGAAGGGTGGTTCAGGTTCCCCCCAAAAGAGTGAGGGGGCAGGTTAAAGATGGCCCAGACAAGCCACAGAGTAAGGGGAGAGGAAAGGGTTCCCATCTCCCATCAGAGAAACAGGGTGGTGGTTCTGGTGGGGGCTGGCCCAGGGCATCCCATTTCCAACCCCGCTTCTTTGAGTGCTGCCAGCTAGGCTACAAGCAGAGGGACTCTGTCTGCCCAAAGAAATCAACCACCGGTGGGCACTTTTACAGGTGTGGTCAATGTGACCTTAGGGGAAAATAGTCCACATGGGCAGGTCATAGGCCATGCAATAATCTCCCTCAGTTGGGAGCTAGGCTTAGAGGGCGAGCTGGTGATCCCTGAGTGTGTGTGTCATCACTTCCACCAGGTGGGAGTAAGTGAGTCCCAGTCACTGCTTTGAGAGAGACGGGGACTAGTCATACCATGATGGTGGAGAGACTAGTTTCCTCAGACCAGTGCACAGACTAGGTGTTTAGGGTGATTCCAGCCCTTGGGGAAGACTTTTTACGCCCTATGGCCCTGGTCTCTCTAGAGTGAGGTGGGGAGGTGACCCAGAGGAGGCTCACAGCAGGTCCCCAGATGCCCATAGACTGCATTCTGGGGAATGAGTTATGACTGGTGGCAGAAGAACTGGGAGGAGTGGCCCTTAAGGCCACCCTGACAGTTCAGTTGTCTGGGAGTACGACTCCCCAGAGTAGGGTATGGGAGACCAGATGTGGGGGCAAGGTGAGGGAGCACTCCCCCGCTGTTCCCGTTCAGCCTCAGTGCACAGACCCTGGGTTTATTGATCAGTGTCAGTGTTAGAAATTAGGTCTTTGGTTGGCAGTCAGGTTGCCCCCTGTCCAAGCAAGGACCCTCCTCTAGTCAGGGCAAGTGAGAAACACACCTGGTTACCTCTCGCCCAACCCCTTGGTAGCTTGGCATGAGCAGAAATGCTTAACCCAGAAGCAATGTGTAAAGTATTTGTACCAACACACACAGTAATACAGGGAAGCACAACAAAATGGACACCACACAGGTTTAGTAAAATAGCAAATATGTATCTCAGTAAACAAGACCAAATACAATAAAAATCCACAATACACAATTAAAAATATGCCTTTAGCAATTAAAAACACAAAATAGTGCCTAGAAGCACCAGTGCTGCAATTTTATGTTTAGCGTCGCCGTGACGGAGTCGTTTCCCACAATGCGACACCACTTGCGCCATTTAAGGAGTCACACGGACCCCAGATACAGTACCTTAGCAAAAGTGTGGAAAACAGGCTGATGCAGGGAGTTGGGGAGCGAGGCATCACTGGATCCGAGGTGGCGTCGGTTCAGGGGCTGCAGGGCAAAGGAGCGGAGGCATCATGAAGAGGCATAGGGTCCTTGCTGCGGAGCGGTAGAGGTGAGGCGGTGTTGGTTGTGTGGATTCGGTCCCTGGGCACTTCCGGCAAAGTCGAGGTCTGGCGAAGTCACAATGCTGCGGGGCGACCTCTCGGGGTTCGCGATCACATTACAGGGTCACAGCTCCGTTTGTGGCACTGTTTAGAGGACATTCACAAACAGCCCAACTGTCATTCTGACCCAGACAGGGAATCCACAAACAGGCAGTCACAGAATGGTTTCGGCAAGAAAATGCCTACTTTCAGAAATTGCATTTTCAAACTAACAATATAAAAACCAACTTCACTAAAAGATGTATTTTTTAAATTGTGAGTTCAGAGATCTCAAACTCCATATTTCTATTTGCTCTCAAAGGGAAACTGCACTTTGAGGATATTTAAAGGGATCCCCCATGTTAACCTACGAGTGAGATAGGCCTTGCAACAGTGAAAACCAAATTTGGCAGTATTTCACTGTTAGGACATGTAAAAACAAATCACTACATGTCCTGCCTTTAACATTCACTGCACCCTGCCCATGGGGCTACCTAGGACCTACCTTAGGGGTGCTTTACATTTATAAAAAGGGAAGGTTTGGGCTTGGAAAGTGGGCAAACTTGCCAAGTCGAATTGGCTGTTTAAAACTGCACACACACAAACACTGCAGTGGCAAGTCTGGGCCATGTTTACAGGGCTACTCATGTGAGTGGCACAATCAGTGCTGCAGGACCCCTAGTAGCATTTGATTTACAGACCCTGGGCACCTCTAGTGCACTTTACCAGGGACTTATGATTTCACAAAGGGAGCACTTGCACTTTAGCACTGGTCAGCAGTGTTAAAGAGCCCAGAGTAACAAAAACAGCAAAAACAGAGCCCAGCACAGAGCAACAACCTAGGAAGTAGAGGCAAAAACTTAGGGAAGACCAGGCCAAGGATGTCAGGTCTAACCCCCTTAAGGGCACCCTGACAGTTCAGTTGTCTGGAAGTACCACTCCCTAGAGGAGGGTATGGGAGCCCAGGTGTAGGGGCAGGGTGAGGGAGGGCTCCCCCCCCATGTTCCCATTTGCCTTCAGGGCACAGACCCTGGGTTTATTGACCAGTGTCAGGGTACCACAGTTGACCTGGTGGGAAGAAGAGTGGAAAAAGGGTGCAAAGCCCCTGGGGGCTACTGACTGCCACTCTGAGATGCCTCAGAGGTCAGGGAAACCTCAGGAGCCCATAGGGATCTCCCTGACAGCCCCAGGCCTGGAGGAAAAGCTTACCAAATGGCCCCACTTAGGACCTCCACTTAGCACTGGGCTTGGGGCCTACCTCTTTACATTGCCAGCGGTTAGTGGCCTCTGTTGGTTGCTGTTCTTATGGACAGAGTTTCCCCAGGGTTGGGGACAGAAGTCAGACCCAAGGAGTGGAATGGGCCACATCACTTTGTTGACCAAAGTGGTTCTATATACCTACTGGGATGCATCTGTGAGCAAATTAATGTTAGTGTTTCACAGGTGGTGTCCACAGGTGAGGAGAAGGGTTCCCCATGGGTCAGTTCAGTGGCCCCAGAAAGTATAGACTGAAGGACCCAACTGAGTTCAGAAAGGCATAGAACTGGCAAGTGGCCCTTCAGTAGTGGGCCATTGTCCATGTTTGAGCACCCTAAGCAGGGGTGTCCATCAAGGTATTGATTAGTCTACCTTGGCTTTAGGCTGGAAGATGACTGTGTTGGAAATTGGCCTTCTCTGAAGGGTCACCCCAAATTGTTTACCTTCCCCTCCTCTTTTTTTGACCTTTTTTAGTTGGCTTTAGGAGTCTGGGTTCTTTACCACTGCTAATCAGTGCTATAGTGCATGTGCTCTCTCCCTATTACATGATAACATAGGCTCATACCCAATTGGCATATTTAGTTTACCTATAAGTCCCTAGTAAAGTGCAATACATGTGCCCAGGGCTTGCAGCACTGATTGCACCACCCACATAAGTAGCCCCTTCACTATGTCTCAGGCCTGTGTGCGCAGTTTAATTGCCACTTCGACTTGGCATTTAAAACTACTTGCCAAGCGTTAAACTCTCCTTCATCTACATATGTCACCCCTAAGGTAGGACCTAAGTAACCGATAGGGCAGGGTGCTATGTAAGTAAAAGGCAGGGCATATACTTACATGTTTTACAAGTCCTGGTAGTGGAAAAATCACAACTCCATTTTCCACTACTGTGAGGCATGCTCCTCTCACAGGCCAGCATTAGAACTGCATTTATATACTTTTAAGTGGTAGACTCTTATCTGAAATTAGTAGTCCTGTCATGTTTAGTATGGCCAGAATGGTAATAGAAAATCCTACTTACTGGTGAAGTTGGATTCAATATTACTATTTTAGAAATGCCACTTTTAGAAAGTGGGCATTTCTCTGCACTTACTGCCTTCTGTGCCTTACAGCCTGCAAACCGGCTATTTTCATCGACACAATGTACCCATTGGATAAAATATCTCTCTACTTCAAATTTTGCATGGGCACGTTACCAGTGACCTCAGTGACAAACAAATGGCACATCGCTGAGAGAGGGAGGTCGGCCCATTACCCCTGCCAATCGGGAGGGCCAAGAAACACTTGCCCATTTTCTACTATTAGGTCACTTTACAATTTCACCACGCCGTATGTTTTTATGTCCACTTTTAAGAAAGTACAGGGTCAGGACCTGTAAGAAAGCTGAAGTCCTGTGCATGCGCAGTGATGATAAAAATATTATGCAGGCTGTCTCAGCATACATTCACGAGGCTTGGAATATAAGAGCCTCAAATTACATATAGTTTTAGCACCTTTGAAGACCACAGATCGTTAGTATAGCTGGGCAAGCAGGTTTTAGCAGAGAGATGGTTGGGGTCACTTCTGTTCCTTACCAATGAAGTATATACTGTAGACTGGGCCAAAGCAGTTCAGATAGAAGAAGTATTTGCAGGACATTAGCATCAGGACAACTAGATCCATTAGCTTAACAGTCATATGAGCGATAAGGGAAGGTTATGAGTATTAGTAGCCATTTTCTGCAAAAGCTTCAGCTGTACATGGTGCCGTAAGGACTGTCTGAACATAAGTGAACTATAACGAACCATAGACGTTATTAGATAGATTGTATATTCTATCACCAATTTGAAATAATTGTGCTTAAATGCTTTTGATTTGTAATTTTGAAATTGTTATGGTCGGATAGGCTGACAACAATAAAGATTATGGTTATGGTTATAGCCTGTCTCCAATCCACGTCTGGGCTGTGCTGGTTCACAGCTGCCCTTGTGCATTCTACCCAGACAGCCATAAACACAGGCCACTCAGCTGCATTTGCATTCCTCTGCATACACATGGTTTTCCCGGGGCAGGAAAGGGGGAGGGACTCTCACTTACATTTCAAAGGCCAATGGCCTGTCCCCACACAAATAAATTATAACAGCCCACTTGGATCCTGACAGACAGGACTCACTTGAACGGAGACCTTCCGCACTTCAAAGCCACTCTTTGAAGTTTCTCTACTTCAAAGGCATTTTTGGGAAGACATACTGGGTCTCTTCAGACTCTTCTGGACCTGAACTGGACTCTGTCAGAGGGACTGCCTGTCTGGCCAAAGGACTCATCTGGACTGCTTTGCTGAGAAGGACTGCTGTCCTGCTTGTTGCCCAGCTGCCTGCTGCCCACTGCCTGCTGGCCCATGACTATGCTGAAAGGTCTCTGCCTTCCCCACAAGTGCTCTCCAATGGCTAGGATTGAGATTGCTTCCTGTTCTGAAATCTCAGGGCCACAAACACTTCACCTAAGAGAAGAAAATCCCCTTGCATCGAGAAAACGACCTAATGCCTGCAGAAATTGACACAGTGCCTGCCTCAAGGCTAAAAAATCGCAGCATCACCCACCGGATCGACGCAGCACCTGATCCATCTTAACAGCATGTCAAGAATTTTCAACGCATCGTCCCTGGGCATCAAAATATCCTTGCATCTCAGTGAGGAACCAATGCTACACTCCTGGAAATCGACACATCATCTTGCAGTATGCAAAGAAAAAATGTATCATCTGTGCAGCGCCGGAAAATCTGACGCAGCACCTTATTTTTCTTTGCATCTCCTCCTCTGTAGCCCCTGTGCGTCGTTATTTTTGACGCATCCCAGGTACTGTGTGTTAAAAGGATACAACCACTGATTCTTTGAGTTGTCATTTTTGTATTAAGAAATAGCAACCATACATGAGTACAGAACACACTATACCCATACATTTTGCAGATAAGGGAAACATTGGTAAGGGGAATTATTTCCGGTGATCCCCAACTTGGAGAAGAGAGAGAAAGGGAAAATAAAGAAAAGAAGGGAGGGGAAAGAGGAGCAGCAGGAAGGGGTATGCCACCAGTGAAGTCTGAGAGTTGAAAGGTAATCTTGACAGACGAAGGGGAGAATATCCTGGATCATGGCACTTATCCCTGCGTATTTACATACGTGTTGACATTTCTTCCGGTCTCTGAGGCAGCCGTCCCCTCGCTGATAGCTGGCGGGAATGGGGTGGAGGGGGATAGATGAAGGTGCGTCTTCGCCTCCCATGTTGCCAGGCCTCACATTGATCTCTGTGAACGTAGGATGGAAGAGGATATGGGTGGAGACCGGGAGGTAGGAGGAGAGCAGGTTAAGCAGTATAGTTACTAGGACACCAGAATGGTACAGCATAGCACAAGAATTGAGATAGAGAATCTATGCTAGAAAAAGAATAATGATGGAGATTAATTACAGGGGGTAGGGGGCGGAGGGGTGGGGAGGAAGAGTGGGATGAGGTGCAAGATTACGATTGGAGGGTGGGGGAAGAGTAGAAAGAGGAGGGTGAAGGGGAGGAGTAAGAGGGGAGGTAAGGGGGGCAGGAACGTGATGCAGCAAGGCAAACCTGTGATCTTGTTTGTCTGCAATGGTTCAGCAGGAGATAAAAAGAAGGTAAGAGGAAGGGGTAAGGTGCGGGGTACGTGTGAAAACATTTATGGTGTAGTAGCGTAAGCAATCTTAGCATTGAGACAGGCAGGATTACAGTGAGAGTGCCGGAGTAGTCAATGGGGCATTCAATGGTTCCCCAAGGAGGAAGGGTGCCCAGATCTGAGTGAACAGGGTGGATTAATCCCATAGGTTATAGATGACACATTCATGGGCAGCCGTACGTATCATCACCACTAGCCACAAGTCTGCGGTAAGTGGAGTAATAGATCTCCAGAGAAGGAGGATGCAGATCTTAGCTGTCGCCAAAGCAGTGTGTAGCAGTCGGCGCTGCGGTCTAGGCAAGTTAGGCAGATCTCTTAAGTCATGAAGAAGGATAATAGAAGGGTGGAGCGGCTGGCTAATGCCAATGGAGCCCCAAAGGGTATTTCCCACCTCCTACCACAAGGGTTGTATTGAGGGGCATTCACATAGTATATGGGTTACATCGCACCGTGTCTCTGCACACCTCCAGCAGTTTGTGTGAGGTAGGAGACTTGTTCTGTGCAGTTTCCCTGAGGTCCAATACCATTGTGCATTATTTTGATGAGAAAGAACTTCATACAGGCTTCCTGGGTTCCCCTGTCTAGGGCTGTCATCAGTCCAGTCCTCCTCTTCAAAATCCATTCGGAGGCGGAGCTGCCACCTAGAGCGTAAGTTGTCCAGGACGGGCCGTGAGTATAGGTGATGTGTAAGGACTTCATAGAAGCAAGACATCACTCCTTTAAATCTTCCCCACGTCACTAGGTAGGATAGAACCAAGGAGGGTTGGAGGCTCCATGGATGGGCTTCCTTTATGCACTGAAGACAGTACTGAAGTTGTAAGTACCTCCACACTTGGTCTGGTTGTAGGCCGTATTCCTCATGTAATATCTCAAACAATTTGAGTTCACCATTCACGATGACCTGGTCTAGATGCTCAATGGCAGCTACGTTCCATTGTGCCCAACGGATGGTATCCCCACCTATGCATATGCATTCATTGTCCCATATAGGGACCTTTTTGTGGAGATAAGGGTGGGAACTGAGAAGACGATGTACCCAGCACCAGGCCAAATGAGTTGCCTCCAGCACCGGATTGTCAGTGTTGAGCCTATAGGCACTGGGTCAGTAGAGTGAGCTGAGACCGCCCTGGATGGCGAGCATCTTGCGTTCTACCAGGATCCATTGTGGCGGGTCTGGCACTTCAGGTACCAAAGGTGCCAGTTGAGATAAATGAAAAGCTAGTGCGTATTGCTCCACTGATAGGAGCCCCATACCTCCACATGGGCGACAGGCAATGAGTTAGCAGGCGACAGGTGAGGAAGGGAGGCGCCCCACAAGAAGGTTTGAATCTTTGCGTCAATTCGTCTAAGGGTAGATAGGGGTACTTGCATGGGTAGCATGCCCAACACGTAGGTGAAGCGAGGCAGTGTAACCATTCTCACCGCCTGGACTCTGCCCCACATAGAAGGTCCCAAGTGGGCCCATTTCTCAAAATCGCAGGACATTCGCGTCATAAGAAAATCCAGATTATCCGACACCATGCAATCCAGTCCGCGGTTTACAAGGATCCCCAGGTATTTAAGACGGGATGGCATCCAGCGGAAGGGGAAACCAAGGATGGCCGCCCTTGTGGTGTCGGTGGAAAGGGGTAGTGCCTCACTCTTGTCCCAATTCACTCGGTACCCTGATATGGCAGCACATCCGTCAATGCTGTCTAGCAAGGCCGGAATGGAGCGATCCAAGTTTGTTAGTGTGAGTAGAATTTTATCTGCATAAAGGTATATCTTGGCCTCCATCCCTTGCACGCAGAGTCCGGTGATGGGCTGAGATTGATGAATGGTGGCCGTCAATGGTTCCATGGCTAAGAGGAACAGGAGAGATGAGAGCAGACACCCCTGTCTTGTCCCTCTGTGGATCGGAAATTAATTGGATATGAAGCTGCCATAATTAACCTGCACTGTGGGACAATCATAGAGTAATCGGAGCAAGGCTGTGGAAGGTTCACCTACTCCAAATTTCCATAGTGTTGCTAACAAGTAGTCCCACTCGATACGGTCAAACGCTTTTTCAGTGTCGAGGGATAGCGCTATAGATTCCTAAGGCCTATCCCTGGCTTCCCATAAGACATGGGAAAGGAGTCAGAGATGATTCCTCAAGGTACATCTTGGGACAAATCCCACTTGCGTGGGGTGTATTAAGACCGGTAGGACTTTCAGTAGGTGGGATGACAGGGTACTGGCGAGAAGTTTGCCATCACTATTTAAGAGGGCTATAGGGTGGTAGCAGGCGCACATAAGATGGTCTCATCCGGGCCTAGGTAGGACCGCTATCTCTGCTCTGTTGGAGATAGAGCCCAATGACCCTTCACTTCTAGCCTCCCGTAAGGCATCGTAGAGGAGATCCACCATCTCCTGATTAGTCCATTTGTAGAATTCCGCAGAGAAGCCGTCCTCTCCTGGTGATTTATGGCATGGGAGATTAGATATAGCCTGCGTGATTTCGATCTTACTGATTTCCCCACCTGGTAGAGCCCTTCCTTTATCTGTCAAGCATAGAAGATGGGCACTGTTTAGATAGGATTCTAATTGAGCAGGGTTGGTTCCCATTTCTGGTGTGTATAGGTTCCGGTATTAGTTTGCAAACTCTCTGACCATATCTTGTGGACGAGTGAGGATCTCACCTGACGCAGAACGAATTGCAGGAATAGCCTGTGCTGCTTCCTGCTGGTGAAGCTGGGCTGCTAACAGTCTGCCCGCCTTTTTCCCCTGTTTGTAGTGTCGTCCCTGTAAGCGTTGCAACGCATATTCGACTTGGGAGGTAAATAATTCATTAAGGGCCATCCATGCTGTCTCGAGGTGTCTGTGTATCTGTGGTAAGGGTTTGTCTTCATACAGCTGGGTAAGAGATATAGGCCCTCATTACAACACTGGCGGTAAATCCCGCGTACCTCCGTGCAGAAGACCGCCAACACACAGCTGCAGCGGCGGAATTCCGCTACAACTATTACAACCCACTGCTCGGAATCTGCCAAAATCCAGACACCCACACAAGTTCGCCACACCAAAGGTCAGTGATAAACTGGCGATAACAAAACCGACACCGTCACACCAACAAGAATACGCCCACACTATCACGACCCATGAATCCACGTGGCAGTCTTTCAACCGCGGTATTCCATTGGTGGTACACACCGCCGCGCTCAAAATACACACACCTTTACAAAACACAACCACATTGGACAAATAGAAATACACACACCTGATACATATACACACACCACTCCCACACACCCAATCCAATATAAAACACACACCCACATCACCCACAAACCCTTACTACCAAAATTGAGAAAGAAGGCCAGAGAGAGACACCACCAGAAACAACACTAGCATCCACAGGCACACAACACCATCACTCACACACCATTCAAGCACCTCAGACAACACACACAAACTCATCCCCTCACACATCACAACCAACATCACCTCAAACATCACCCACACCACATCATGGCACCTCAACGACACCCCAGGTTCTCTGAGGAGGAGCTCAGGGTCATGGTGGAGGAAATCGTCCGGGTAGAGCCACAGCTATTCGGATCACAGGTGCAGCATACCTCTATTGCTAGGAAGATGGAGCTATGGCGCAGAATCGTCAATAGGGTCAACGCAGTGGGGCAGCATCCAAGAACACGGGATGACATCAGGAAGAGGTGGAACGACCTACGGGTAAGGTGCATTACGTGGTCTCCAGACACCAGATTGCAGTACAGAGGACTGGCGGCGGACCACCACCTCCTCCCCAAAACTAACAAAATGGGAGGGGCAAGTCTTGGCAATACTGCATCCTGAGGGCCTCGCAGGAATAGCAGGAGGAAAGGGCTCTGGTAAGTCAACTCTTAACTATTACATCCCCCACCCTACCTGCATGCTATCACATACCCCCACCTTCACCCTCACCCCCATCACTCCAACACCTCACAAATGTCCCACTATCACAACCCACCCATACCAACACCAAGCACTGCATGCAACACCAAAGCATGGACACCCATCACCAAAGCATGTCCACAACAGGTACCCACACAGACCCCAAACCAATTATCACACAAGGTCCTAGACAAGAATGCAAGCACTGGAGTACAGGGTCACTCACCCATTGCACACAATGGCACACACAGATGCAATAATCATGCCTTTACACCTCTGCAGGACCCCTACCCAATGTCACTGGACAGCAGGTTCCAGACATGTCCACTCCCCCCACAGAAGAGGCTCACAGTGATGACAGCCCATCTGGGACCTCGGGACACTGGCACATGCCTCCACAGAGCCTCACACCTCAGGAAACACCAGCACAGCACCCAATCAGCGGGCCCATCCCTCTGTCCCCAGGACACGTCAAGCAGCAGTGTGTCCACCACTACAGGGAACCCAGGCAAACCCACCACCCCAAGAAAATCAGGGACCTGGAGGCAGTGGCAGTGGGCACATGGTTCAGGGGATAGAGGCACAGGAAAACAGGGGAACGGGGAGGACAGCTGTGCAACAGGTGGAGGACAGGCCCAGGGAACCCACTCTCCATGAGGCACTCTCCAACATCATGGGAACGTACCATCATTCCCAGGAGACGATGGCAATGGTACTGGCTAACTTTCAGGAGACCCAGCGGCTGCAGGAGGAACACTATCTGGGGATCAGGGAGGAACTCAAGTCCATCAACACCACCCTGGTCACCATTGTAGGGGTGCTGAAGGAACTTGTCAACACCAGGAGGGACACTGTGGCACAACAAAGTGCCCCTGACACTAGCCTGGATGATGAACAGCCCACCACCTCCGCCTACGCTAGTGGACAGGAGGCACCGCCACAGGACCACGACACCAGCACCCCACCCCCTGCAGATGGAGAACCACCCAGCAAACGGTTCCTGAGATCCAGGAAGAAGACAGTGAACAATGCCAAGACCCCCACCTGGAAATGAGACCCTCCTGAATGTCATCCTTTTGTCCGACTTTGTCACCCTGTCCATCCTTAAAATGCCCTAGCTCCAATTCCTATTTCCCTTTGGACAATGCACCTGTGAAACAAATAGACTGGACTCTACCATGGACATTCCTCCACCATCACCCCTGCCCATTTTACAACCCCCTCCACTTATTTGCAATAACTATGGAATATAGCAATGTCAATTTTATTGTCAACATACCGATGTAACACAGCACTAGTCCATGAGGTAATATAGCAGAGGTCACACAGTGGGACCCACATCTGTTAAATGGAAAGGCAAAGTGACAAGTCAGGGTCCATACACTGGGTGTAAGTGACAAACTTATGATAGGTCAAACAATTGTATGAGATGTGTGAGGCAGTGATATCTTCTTACCTGTGTCTCACTGGAAGTATTGCTGGATAACGTTGTTTCTGTTGTTGATATCCTCTTCTTCTGCCTCCTCTTCTTCACTGTCCACAGGCTCCACCGCTGCCTCAAGACCTCCATCTGGACCATCCTCCAGCAGAAAAGGCACCTGTCGTCGCAAAGCCATGTTGTGCAGCATAAAGCAGGCCACGATGATCTGGCACACCTTCTTTGGTGAGTAGTAGAGAGAACCACCTGTCATATGGAGGCACCGGAACCTGGCCTTCAGGAGGCCGAAGGTCCGTTCGATCACCCTCCTAGTTCGCCCATGTGCCTCATTGTACCGTTCCTCTGCCCTTGTCCTGGGATTTCTCACTGGGGTCAGTAGCCATGACAGGTTGGGGTACCCAGAGTCACCTGCAAATGTCGATGGACAACTGTTAGACACACACTAACCCGTAGGGACAACCCCAGACCCAGACAACTATTCACAGGGTATAGGGTCCTTGTCCTCACCTATTAGCCACACACGGTGCCTCTGGAGTTGCCCCATCACATAAGGGATGCTGCTATTCCTCAGAATGTAAGCGTCATGCACTGAGCCAGGAAACTTGGCATTCACATGGGACATGTACTGGTCGGCCAAACACACCATCTACACATTCATAGAATGGTAGCTCTTCCGGTATCTGTACACCTGTTCACTCCTGCGGGGGGGTACCAAGGCCACATGTGTCCCATCAATGGCACCTATGATGTTGGGGATATGTCCCAGGGCATAGAAGTCACCTTTCACTGTAGGTAAATCCTCCACCTGAGGGAAAACGATGTAGCTGTGCATGTGTTTCAGCAGGGCAGACAACACTCTGGACAACACGTTTGAGAACATTGGCTGGGACATCCCTGATGCAATGGCCACTGTAGTTTGAAAAGACCCACTTGCCAGGAAATGGAGTACTGACAGGACCTGCACTAGAGGGGGTATCCCTGTGGTATGGCGAATTGCTGACATCAGGTCTGGCTCGAACTGGGCACACAGTTCATGGATTGTAGCACGATCAAGTCTGTAGGCGACTATTACGTGTCTCTCTTCCATTGTAAACAGGTCCACCAGCGGTCTGTACACCGGAGGATGCCGCCATCTCATCACCTGACCCAGCGGACGTGCCCTATGGACGAGAACAGCAATCAGAGAGTCAGCCAACACTGAGGTATTACAAAATGTCATTTGCACACATTTGTTATCCGCAATGTGTCTGTTATTGTGTGTATGCAAGGCCTAGATAGGTGTGACGCAGTTATCATTAATGCCATGTGGCCCCCTGAAATGGCGGCTGACTGACCGGTAAGGCGGGACAAGGGGGTATGAGGTAACTGCGCTGGTGTTCTACACCGTCGCAGTAGGCGGTCGAAGACCGCGGCGCAATCCTGCTTTGGTTAACATTGGACCCTATGGGTCCTAGGAGCCAATGACGATCTACGCCGTCGGTGACGGTACGCACCGCCGCGGACGTGACCGCCATTTTCTATCTGTTCCCTCACTTGATACCTGACCGTCAACAGGAGAGTACCTACACTGCAAGTGCTGCTGTGACCTCAGTCTGGAAGCCACTATGGCTCATGTGTCTGGGGAAAGGGCCCTTGCCTTCACTTCGGAGGAGTTGGAGATGTTAGTGGATGGGGTCCTCACGCTACTCTACAGTCTTCCAGACAAACAGGTGAGTACATTGTGAGCATGCTGAATGGGCAATGCCTGTTTGGAGTGGTGTGGATGGAAGATACATGGGACTGAACCCTGCATGAGCGGACGGTGAGTGTATGTGCGTCAGGGCAAGGGTGGGAAAGTAGGCCAATGACTGTGATGGTCCGGACAGTTAAAGTTTTTCCTTTTCCCCTGTACTATTCCTGTAGGTCAGCGCCCACCGAAGAAGAATATTTGGCGTCCCATCGCCAAGGACATCCGGACCCTGGGGGTCCACCACAGATGGAGTACTCACTGCCGGAAAAGATAGGAGGACATTCGCCGCTGGAGCAAGAAGACGGCGGAGGCTCATCTGGGAGGGCCTCCCAACGTGGGAGGGGTCCCCGTCGCACCATGACTCCCCTGATGTTCCAGATCCTGGCGGTGGTGTATCCGGAGTTGGATGGGCGCTTGAGGGCATCACAGCAGTCACAAGGGAGTGAGTACAGTCACATCCATCTGACTCTGCACGCATTACGAGGTGTCTGGGTGGGGGAGGTGGGCAGTGGGTTACCCTAGGCCAGGGCGAGCTTTGTAGGCAAGGTCCCTTTATGAGGCAGGCTATGTGGCACCCCAACCCCACCAGTGGTAAGAGCCATCTACACCTAGTCAGGCTCCTGTGAGTCCCATGTGTGCAGCAATCGGGCATAGGCTTTGTACCCCATGGCCCTGTGAATTATCTAGGAACTATAAGTGCATGGCGTAGTGCAGACGGCTGTTGTGTCTGTAGTGTCCGCCAACGGTAGTGGTATTGCATGCACTGAAGATGTCTTTCTTCTGTCTCCCCCGCCCCCATTGTTTGGTCTCTCTGTTCTTGTGTGCAATAGCATCATCAGGCGCAGTGGCACCGGAGCAGGAGGGAGCTGCATCCCACTTGGCCCTGGAGGGCGAGACAGCGAAGTCTGAATCCACCAGTAGGACGGAGGGCGAGGGGAGCTCCACGGCGGGGACATGAGGTGACAGCAGCGACTGCGACTCCTCCTCTGATGGGAGCTCCCTTGCGGAAGCAGTCCCCTCTATGCCCCTCGCATCAACAGGTACAACCGCCAACTCCCCTACCAGTACTGCCCTCCCAGCAGCCCCTCAGCATGTGTCCCCTGGCCGCTCACCCAGGAGGGTGGGCATCTCCTTCGCCCCAGGCACCTCAGCCCCTGCCCCAGTCAGCCCTGCAGCCCTCAGTAAGGAGGCTATTGACCTCCTGAGATCCCTCACTGTTGGGCAATCTACCATTGTGAATGCCACCCAGGGTGTCAAGAGGCATTTGCAACAAACAAGTGCATACCTGGTGGGCATTCATTCTGGCCAGGCAGCCCAACAGAGAGCATTTCAGGCTCTTGCCTCAGCACTGATGGCAGCCATTGTCCCTGTGTCCAGCCTCCCCCCTCCAACTTCCTCCACCCAGACCCAATCTCCTGTACCTCAGCCTATCCCAAGCACGCCATCAGACCAGCATGCACACACCTCAACACACAAGAGTGGCTCAGGTAAACATAAGCACCACACATCCCACAGACACTCACACAAGCATCATACCCATGCAGACATACCAACATCCACTGCCTGCATGCACTACATCTTCAGCCACTACCTCCATCACCAGCACGCCCATCACCACACACCACTCACGTGCACTCACCACCCCCACTACCATTCACACATTCCCTGTGTCCTCTCCCAGTGTGTCTGGGAGCCCTCCTCCCAAAGTACACAAACGCAGGCACACACCCACCCAACAGCCATCCACCTCACAACAGCCTCCAGCCCATGCACCTTCACCCAAATTCAGCAAACGTACACCTCCTACAACCACTACCTCTTCCTACACTCCCAAGCCCACTCCATCTACACATCCCAGTGTGTCTAAAAAACTTTTCCTGGCTAATATTGACCTCTTCCCTACACCCCCCCCCGTCCGTCCCCTTGGGCAGGCTTTCCAGGTCCCAACCCAGCACCTCAGCCACCACATCACCAGGCACAGTGGTGCCAGCAACTGCGGGCTATTGGAGTGCACCAACCATCAGGGCTGCCAGTGTGCCATGGAGAGAGGCCAAGGACATTCCGCCACCTGCAAAAGTTAAAAAGTTGCCCACATCCCGGAGGGAGAAGCAGAAAACACCTGCCACCAAAGGCTCAGGGAAAACGAAAGGGGATAGTGGCAAGACAGCTGCGCCACCATCCAAGGTGGGGAATGGCCAGAAAATAAAGGGCAGGTCAGGAGAGGGCATGGTGGCACCGACATTGGGACCAGTGTCACAGAGCCCGCCACCAGCACCGCCGCCACAGAGCCCGCCGCCAGCACCGATGCCACAGAGCCCGCAGCAAGCACCGCTGCCACAGAGGCCGCCGCCAGCACCGCTGCCACAGAGGCCGCCGCCAGCACCGCCTTGACTGACACCGCCGCAAGCACCGCAACATCCTGAGCCAGTGGCACCACTGCAGACATGGCTGCCATCCCCAGTGGTCAGTCGTCCGAGGCTGGTGATCAGTTCCAGGAGCCTGGGCAGCTTTCATGATGCACCACTTTCAGTGGATAAAGGCGTCCTTGGCAGGATGAAGCACTCTGGGCACCAAGCCCCCTCCAGAACCAGTGGAGTATCACATCCACTACCTCAGTCCTTGGCAGGATGAAGCACTCTGGGCACAAAGCCCCCTCCAGAACCAGTGGAGTATCACATCCGCTACCTCAGTCCTTGGCAGGATGAAGCACTCTGGGCACAAAGCCCCCTCCAGAACCAGTGGAGACTGTTATCCACTTGAGAGACTGTGGCTTTGCACTCCCCAGGATAAAGCAGTGGGCAACCCACCCACTGGAGAGACTTGAGAGACTGTGGCTTTGCACTCCCCAGGATAAAGCAGTGGGCAACCCACCCACTGGAGAGACTTGAGAGACTATGGCTTTGCACTCCCCAGGATACAGCAATGGGCAACCCACCCACTGGAGAGACTTGAGAGACTGTGGCTTTGCACTCCCCAGGATACAGCAGTGGGCATGGAGCCCCCTCGTGGAGCAGTGGTGTCATGCATTCATCAGGCTGAGGTGCCCCCCCTCCCCCTGAGGTGCCTGTTTCATTTTGATCTGATGCCCCTGCAGTGTTCTCTCCGTTTGAAGTCTGGTATCATGTGTGGGCCTCGCCCATGCATTTTGGACCCAGTGGTCCACGGACAATAATTGGTGCACTATCTGGATTTGTGTAGTTGGTGTACATAATTGTATATACTGTATTTCAAGTTTTGACTACTGGATTTTTCCATGATTACAATCATTCAACTAATTTCCTTTTGTCCTTGTGTTCTTCCAGTGGGTCTGGGGGGGTGTATATGTAATGTTGCACCATGTATTTGTGTGTATGTTGTTGTGGGTGAGGGTGGGGGTGGGGGTGTTGCGTGTTGCATGTGTGTGTCACTCTCAGTTCCCTCCCCCCTCCCCTGTGTTGTAGGTGCAGTACTCACTGTGGTCGCCGCCGCCGTCTTTGGTGCTCTTGATAGAGGAGCAGGAAGACCATCGCAGGGAGTATCTGGAGTTCTGGCTCCATGGCGTCCTGGTTCGACGTGGGGTGTGGAGAGGTGAGTGTTTTCCCTTCCAAGTCCTGTTTCCGCCGTGTTTTTGTTTGTGTTGGTTCCGCCCAAGAAAAGGTGGCGGATTGGCATCTTGTGATAGGGTGGGCGGTACATTGTCTTCTGCCTGTCTGTTGGCTGTGACCGCCGCAGTGTTTGTTTCTACCGCCGTGGCGGTCAGAGTGTTAAAGTGGCTGTCTATGTTGGCGGTTTCCGCCATGGTTGTGATTCCATTTTTTTTACCGCCGGCCTGTTGGCGGTCTTACCGCTGCTTTAACACCAACTGCCAGGGTTGTAATGAGGTCGATAATGCCATCTTCCAACTCTGTTTGACGAGCTGCTCTTTGTCTATTAGCTAACGCTGCGTCTCGCATCATTTGCCCAGCAAGGTCGCCTTCGCGGCTGCCCATATAAGTCTGGAGGAAGGGAAGGAACCCTGAATGTCTTGCAGGTAAGTGGATACATGCGATTGTAGCTGCATTTTGCCCTGAATCGTGGGGTAGCGGTGTGTATAAAAGCACCAGGGTTTGCGACCTGGGGAGGGGAGCCCTAGGTCCACAAAGATTGTAACCGGCGAATGATCAGAGAGAGAACCCTCTAGTATCTGCACGTCCCATATTCGCACCACCAATGTTGGAGACACAAGGAAATAGTCCAGTCTGGATTGGGACCCATGCACTGATGAAAGAAAAGGACATTCCTTTTCTGTTGGATGTATTAATCTCCAAAGGTCTACTAGACTGTGGTCGGCTAGCACATCCGTCACTATCGCTCTATCTGGATTGTTGTTATTGTCAATGGGGCCTGTCCATCAATGCATCTTGTGAGAGGTTTCAGTCACCCCCTATGAGATAGCATGTAGCCCTAATCTCTGTAAGGGGAAAGTTGAAGCGAAGAAGGAATAAGCGTTTGGAACCTGTGGACGCATATACTGAACCTACACACAGTGAGTGGCTCCCAATCTTTAATTTAACCAATACATATCTCCTGTCGGGGTTGGACCATGTGTAAACAATAGATAATGGAAGGGTTTTACGCAGTAGGATCGCCATTCTGAATTTCCTGGGCGTTCCACCGCCTGCAACCTGTGGCGCTGGACAGCTGCTGAAGATCACCTGCCCAACCCAGTCCAGGCACAGTTTGTTGGATTTCACGTTGTCCAGGTGTGTCTCCTGTAGGAGAGCCACATCTGCCTTTTTGGATTGCAGGTAGGAAAGTACTTTTTTCCTTTTCACATAATGGTTCAACCCATTGATATTCCAGTAGATAATAGGGTTGGGGCAAGAGCGTTGCATGCCATAATACCAAGAAGTGATGAATAGATGGGGGTAGTGGTGGGGAGGGGTTGAGGGGATACTATGTGGGCAGAAGAAGATAGTTCAGCTCAGTGGGGGGAGGGAAAGAGAGAGGGAGAGGTGGGGAAATGAAGAGATGGGGGAGGTATCGCCGGGTTCCTATCAACAGTGGCCCGGAGAAGATAAGGTGAGTTGGGAAGGGGAATAGAGAGTGAGGAGCCTGAGGAATAGAAATTAGAGGGAAGAGAAGGAAAAGATCCGAGCTGAGAGGGAGGAAGAAGGATGTGTGGAGGGGACAGGGAGAAAAACAGCGAAACAAAGAAAAAGTTGATTGAGATGACAAAAGGAACTAGTTCTAGTGGGGAACAAACCCCCAAAGACTGGAAGCTGTAGACTGCTACCAGTCCTTGGTCTCTGAGAGGAGGCGCTAATAGAGGTGGGTGCCAATAGTCTGGGGAGTCTTACTGGTGCTATATCAGCAGCAGCAGAAACAGTGGGGCATCCTTGGCTGTAGGGTATAGTTTAGCTTTACGAAGCATATACAACATCATAACCTGCAACAATGAACAGAACTTGAAATTTATGTTGGTCCACCCTTACCTCAGCTCATACCTGCCCTAGAGAGACAAGTGAGGTGGGAAATGTGTGAGGGCGTAGGGAGCAATAGAGGAGAGGAGGCATTAACGTATGAGGCAGTGAGTAAACAGTGGAACATGCAGTGAGAGCGAGTTTAACGTACATGCACCCTTCAATATAAGTTCAGAGTCCACTCATGTAGACCCATACATTGTACGAACATGCAGTAGGAGGCGTGCCTTCCTACTGTATGGGGTATAGTACTTACAGCCCCGCCTCTGTCTCCGGTGCACATCTGATCTGCTCAGCTGCCGAAAGTTCATTCGGGTGAAGTTGTAGGCTTGAGAGGGGAGCGGTACTTGTCTCTGTCTGATTCCTGGGTGCGATGCGATACAGCTAAAATCGCTTGGTCTCTGTCTCCATGGGTTCTCAGCAGTCTCTCCAGGTCTCTGCCTCTATGTCTGGCCGTGCCATCACTGCTGTTGTGTCCATCCATATATATATATATATATATATATATATATATATATATATATATATAAAGACGGTGTGCCCAAATAGTCTGCACATAGCGCGGAGGGTGGTACTGATGGGGTCATATCTATGGCTGTGGTCATCAGCCCGTCCAAAAAGAGAAGTAGGTCTTCCGGATCATAAAAGTATTTTGACTGTCTATTTTTGGTGATCCACATGCGTGCTGGTTCAAATAAGCCATATTTAACTTCCAGTTGGCGAAGACGAGGCCGGAGTGCCAGAAATGCCTTGCGACGGTCGTTGGTCTCTTTTGAGAAGTCTGCAGCGATGCGGATCTCATAGTCGTCATGACGGAACGGACCATGGGTGCAGGCCTCCATGAGTATCTGTCAGACCTGAGTGTGGCGCAGGAGGCAAGCAACGATTGGTCAGGGTTGAGATGCTCCATCCAGTCTTTTCGATCCCAGGCGGTGTGCTCTTTGGAATTCCAGTGGTGGATCAAAAGTTATGCCAGTTAGGGCTGGGAGCACCTTCTGGAGGAAGGCCTGGATGTTCGGCCCCTCTATGCGTCCTGGGAAACCAACAAATAAGACATTGTCCATACTGCTTTTATCCTCCAAATCAATGAGTTTGCTACGGAGAAAGAGGAGTTTCTGCTCCCGGTCCGGCACTGTGTTCAAATGGTCCTCCACGGCTGTTATGCATTGCTCCAGCCCTATCATTCTGGACTGAAAACTTGCAATGTCTGAACGAATGGATTTAGTTTCAGTCGCTAACGTAGAGATGGTAGAATCCATCCTGTCTAGCCGCCGGCTCACAGCTGTGATTTCTTGCAGAATGCTCTCCTTTGTGTTATCCTGCTCTGTGTCCATTACAAGGGTGGGCCTGTTTGTCACCTGTGGATCTGGGGCTGAGGCCACTGGATACAAATGCCGAAGGTCTTCAGAAAAAAGGAGCTGCCTTGCTGACTTGTCGGACGTTTTGCCTGTTGATTTACTATAGAGCATTTCAAGGCTGCACCCCCTAGGTTCAAGCCGCTGCAGGCATGTACCCAGTAGTAATCCAGGCACTATCCAGGAATTAAAGGTTGAGACATTACCACTTTTGCGTCTACTGTCTGGGTAGAATCATAGCGTAACGGTCTTCTCGTCTGGCCGGGAGGTGAAGAGTCGCACTTCACCCCTATCCTCTGAGTAGAAGGTGGAGGGGGGGAAATATAATGGGTCTGTCCTGGGTGCCTCCGTCGCTATCTGTTCCACCTACCCCTTGTCCTATTCCCCTGTTCAGACTTCGGGTCATTGCAATGCTCGTGGTACGTAGCATCTGATGCAAGTATAATCTGGTGGGCTTCTCCTAGGGAACCACAATGTTAGTTCTGTTAGCCCTGTCAGCGAGGACAGGCAATCCCCTGAATCCTGTTTCCACCGGTATTACAGGGGGCTCTAGGTCTTGTGAGGATATTATGATGTCCTCTGTGGTGCAGAGGAGGCCATGCAGTGGCAGGGATTACAAAGTGGAAGTCCAGCAGGGATGGGATGTCGTACTGCCAGCACTTGTTTCCACATGTTCAAGGGAGGTGGCGGTATGGTGCCCAAGGCAGCTTCATCGTCTCATATTCATATTCAGACCCCCAGGTTGGGCAGTTGATGATGTTTTGTCCTGCTGACAGTGAGTCGCTTTACGGGGGTGGGGCTCACCGCCTCCTGTGGGGTAGAACCCCGTGTTGTTGTGTCCCCCCTCTTCTTCTGCCCCCTTTGCGTGATTATTGATGGGAGGGGGAGGAGGAAATGAAAGATGAAAGGCAAACTGGGGAGGGGGGGAGGCACACTCCTAAAAAGGAGACCCCACGGTGTGTCTCTGAAGCAACTGCAGGAGTGGGGGGGGTGCTTTCCAAATGCACCCCCCACAAGGCAAGACAAGACAGGGCCGGTATGGCCCACGGCTCCCGGGCTCACTGGTCCTGCCGCCGGCTCAGCCCCAACACGAGGCTGCTGCTTCGATGTATCGTGAGGCCCATTGCCCTGATCGCAGTGTGCAGCCGGCTTCAGCAGTCACTGTGCAGCGGTTCAGCCTACCGGCCGGGGCGCAACTCCAGCACCCCGCCCTAGACCGGCATTTAAGGCGTCCGCTGCCCCCAGGGCACCCCCGTCTCTGTCCAGGGCCTCCCTAGATGCAGAGCTCCTCAATCAGGCAGCCATCTCGCATCGCGGCCAGACCACGCCCCACAACCACTGATTCTTAAGGATTGAGACTCATTTAAAGCTTTAAAAAGGAATTTCTTGACTTGTGCATATTGGATTTTTGTCCTTTTGGTCTTATTTTATTCAGATCAATATTATCTATTCTCCTAAACTGATGTGGAGTACTTTTTGTGGTGTTTTCACTGTGTTATTATAAAAGGTATTGCACAAATAATTTACATATTGTCTTCTAAGTTAAGCCTGCCTGCTCTGTGATAAGCTACCAGAGGGTGAACACAGAAAAAAATGGATGTTGTTGTGACTTACCCTGACTAGGATTGTGGTTCCTACTTGGACAAGGGAGTATACCTCTGCCAAGTAGAGACCTAATTTCTACCATTGCTGGTCAGCAGAGAGGATAGGACTTGTGATTGTGCAGCGCCATACAATAGTCACATGAACACCACCTACCCACATTTAAAGACCATTTTGGTTTTTTTTGCAATTTACCCTGCTTTGCATAATTAGTCCTATACATCAAATCTCTAGCTGGGTCCAAAACTGAAGCTGAGGAGTTGGCCTGGCTAAGCTGGAGGATTTCAAAGTCCCCCTGCTGAAGAGCTTTTGCAAAGGGATGGGGTACCTACCCGTGGAGCCTCCAAGAAGGAGGAGTACCAAATGGCGCTGAGGGCCTGGGCAGAATCCCGCTTCCAAGAGCATTGTGAGTTGGGGTGATAGGAGAATGGCTCTTCCGAGGAACAGCCAACAGCAGTTGAGGATGACGTCCCAGGATTTGTGCCTCCTGTGAGGGCAGGAAGCAGTGTCTCAAGTCATGGCCTGACCGCAGAGGAAAGGAGAGAGGAGAGAGAATTCAGGCTGCAGTAGGCAAAAATAAAAATGGAGGCAGAGGAGAGGAAAGCTATGGCTAAAAGGGCCTTAACAGAGAAGAAACTTCTATTGGCTCATGAAGTGAGTCTGAAAGAGCTGGAGCTCAAGGCAGCATACAGTACC
Organism: Pleurodeles waltl; assembly: GCF_031143425.1. Classification (NCBI taxonomy): domain Eukaryota; kingdom Metazoa; phylum Chordata; class Amphibia; order Caudata; family Salamandridae; genus Pleurodeles; species Pleurodeles waltl. Next base: position 184,631,489 of record NC_090444.1, on the reverse strand, counting down.
TGTGGGCGACAAGAAGGTTACTGCCGTCTGTGCCTTACAGCCAGTTTCCAATCCACGTCTGGGCTGTGCTGGTTGACAGCTCCCCTTGTGCATTCCATCCAGACAGCCTTAAACCCAGGACACTCAGCTGAATCTGCATTCATCTGAATACAGATGGGTTTCCCGGGGCAGGAAGGGTGGAGGGGATCTCACTTGCATTTCAAAGGCCAGTGGCCTTTCCCCACACAAAGGACTGATAACTCCCCACAGGGATCCTGGCAGACAGGGCTGGGTTGAAAGGAGACCTTGTGCACTTCACAACCACTCTTTGAAGTTCCCTCCACTTCAAAGGCATTGTGGGTGTAAATATTGTGTATCTGACCCCACCAAATCAGACACTTCTGGACCTGCAACTGGACTCTGTCAGAGGGTCTGCCTAGTACCTAAACAGACTCATTTGGACTGCTTTGTTGAGAAGTTTTGCTGCCCTGCTTGTTGCCCTGCTGCCTTCTGGCCCCTGGCTCTGCTAGAAGGACCCTGCCTTCCCCACAAGTGCTTTCCAAGGGCTTGGATTGAGCTTGCTTCCTGTTCTGAAGTCTCAGGGCCACAAAGACTTCATCCAAGAGAAGAAAATCCCTGTGCATCGAAAAATCGACGCGACGCCTGCAGAAATTGATGCAGCGCCTGCTCCTACTTACCTGCACATCAAGGATTATATCATATTAATTTCAAGAGACAGGAAACAATGGCACTTCAGTCAGCTGTTGAATGCTATTGCCTAAAAGAAATTCAATCTCTTGCCTCTGCATTTGGCATAGCTCATTATCAGGATACTTTAGCATTTTTCTGTAACTCATCTGCTGCTATGATAAAGGTACGTATTTTTAAATGTTAGGCAAATAAACAGATTATGGAAGCTGTTTGTGAATGCACTATGATTAAAGGTGATGAAATCACCTTTAATGCACAGTGAACAGCATGCTGCGACTATGGAATCATACAGTGGGCAACTGCTTCATCAAGTCATGCGTCTTTTTTGGGTTATATGGATCCATCGTGTAAGCGCATATAGGCACAGATATGTACATTGGTGCCTTTTGCAGCTCATAGTAGAACTCAGAGCGAATGGCACCATTTGTTCATGAATTTTGATAACACCCATGACTGTTTGAGCCCAGTTCTTGAATAGTATCGTTTTTTCCTTAAAAAAAAGAAAGCCTGAAGACTCATTTTCAGGGATGTTTAGATGATTATTAGGATTGCCCTGCTGGTCAGGGAGTGGGACGCTTCCTTGGAAGCAGCTGTTGCACTCTAGAAAATACAGTGCATGTATTCATTCATTCGTTTATTCTCACATCTCAGCCTGAAGGGCAAAAGAGCAATACTGAGTCACCAGCAGCCCGAGAAAAGCACATGGCATTTGGGTTTGTCGAAAACACAGCCATTCTTCTCAGGCACCAGTTGCCAGATGTGGCCAAGTGTAGGCTGGGATGAGATTTGAGGAAGCTAGCGGTGAAGAGGTCTGGTGAAGTTAGAAAAGCTACAAGAAGTGGAAAGGCTGGTAAACTTGCATCATTTGTTAAATCTGTCTGAAAACTTGTTCCAGCAGAATACAATGGAGCAAACCTCTAGCATATGATCCTGCAAACCCAATTCTGCAGTACAGGGGCACTGTGGAGATCTTCATCCTGCTCATTCTATGACCATGTTGCGGTTCCGGCTTACGCCAGACACTAACCCCTTATCTGCCAACTTTGTATCAGAGCTTTGTGCAGGTACATTTTCATGTTTATGCGCAAGCTCTGCAAGTCCATTTTACTCTTCTATCTCTATGGCCACCTCCTCTACGATTTTTCAAGTCTCTAAGCTCTTGAAGCTTCAAACATTAGGCAAGAAAGACATCAACAGTAGGCAACCTCACATACTCTGTGGTGGGGTTAATAAGGACATTAGCTTCCGTAGCTATTTTAGGCAAATCCTTCGCCTGCAGAGTACATAATTGCAACTGAGAAAAGCTCTTCTGTTTATTATCCAGAAACTCAATGTTGTTTTTGCCTAAAAACTGCTACAATGTTTGTTTACACTGCTGGCATTTTATAGAGATATTCTATCCTCATTGGTGTAATTTCGTGTCTTGGGGACACCAACTTAACCTTTTTCTAAGTTTGCTCACACCACTAATTCATATTTGTGGCATTTTCAGATCTCGAGGACATTTGTCTTGGTATGCAGGGTACATAGGCTACACTTCTTTTAAAATCACCCATGTTGCCAGCTTCACCTCAGCTATAGTCTTAATTCTACAGCAAAGGATAGGGCAGCTATCACTTTAGCAAAAGTATGTAGGACAATGTGTATAAGACAAGCTTTGTGGCAGTGGGGCATTTCTGTTTCTACACTAGACAGCATCCTCTGCCATCTGGAGTGGGTTTTCAAGCTAATGACCATGAGGCACCAATATTAAATATACTGGACTTCTCAGTCCCTGGCTTAGTAGAGTGTGAATTACGAGGAGTTTGATTAATTTAGAAATTTGAAAGCGTTTTTTTAAATATATGTATGGAAGAGGTGTTGCCATAATATATTTTTGCTTCTCAAATGATAAAGATAAGAGCAAATATAAATAAAAGGGATAATTAAACATACAGCACATTGGTTTTACAGTTTTCGTCACACAGTGGCCTGTTGGCCTCTTGTGCAGTGGCGGCCCGTCCTTTAGGGCGGAGGGGCCACGCCCCCCCACCCCATGAAGAGTGTCTGTCAGGCTGAACAAAGGTCAGCCTGACACACTCTTCATGTTCAGGTCAGGCAGCCAGGAGTGAGCCATGCGCGATTTGCGCAGACTCCTGGCTGCCTGAGCTGAACTTTGCTGGGCTGAGGAGATCACAGCTTCTATGGGCGTGACCTCCTCGGCCCAGCAAAGGTGCCTCGTCGCCCTCCCCTGGGTGACGAGGAAAGCGTCACCCATTGACACTCTCCCTGGGCGCTTCAGGTTTAAGCCCTGAAGGCCCAGGGCGAGTGTCAATCAGTGACACTTCGTCACAGAGTGGGTTGGGGTCAGCAGTCTCACTGACCCCATCAAACTCTGTGACAAGGCTGGAACTGCTGCCTTCCCAACCCTCCTGGGACCTGGAGGCTAAAGGTAAGTGTGTGTGTGTGTGTGTATGTATGTATGTTATGTTTTACATTGAATGTTTGGTGCGCGCGTGCATGTTTGAGAGTTATGAGTGTTGTTAATGGATGTGCGTGCGTACGTGTGTGTGTGAAAGAATGAATGTGTGTGATCTTGTAAAATGAATGTTTGGTGCGTGCGTGCATGTTTGAATGGAATGAGTGTTGTTAATGGGTGTGCGTGCGTGTGTGTGTGAAAGAATGAATGTGTGTGATCTTGTAAAATGAATGTTTGGTGCGTGCGTGCATGTTTGAATGGAATGAGTGTTGTTAATGGATGAGCGTGCGTGCATGCGTGTCTGTGTGTGAAAGAATGAGTCTGTGTGTGTGTGTGTGTGTGTGTGTGTGCCCCGCCTGCCCCCCTCCCAAAGCTGCCAGCCGCCACTGCTCTTGTGAACAGCTAATTCACATTGACGTTGATTCACCAGCATGCTAGGGGTAGGTGAAGTCACAGCACACCTCGTTTGATCCAAATACCCTCACATGGTTGAATCCTTGTCACACTTTTGGCCCTCAAATGATTCTTACTGCTACCAAGATGCTATGGGAAGAGGAAAAGCAAGAAGTGAAAAATAGGATAGAATGTATAAACACTCTAAGGGCAGGTTTCTTCTGAAGCCCTTCTCTCTCCTGATGAACACTGAGGCCAAGGGTAACACTCCTAGTGCAATGTTTCCAAAGGACACACTTAGGTTGCAATACTGGTGCTTCGGTAAGGTGAGGTAAGGCAAGGCAACAAGCAGCATTAGTGTGCCATGTACAGGTGGTACCAAAAAATAGCAAAAGTCCTCAAATTTTCCTTTTTTATGGATTGCACCATAGAGCCAAAATTACACTTTGCCTGGAACGCTGAAAACCCTTATACTTTTCTACTCTTGGTAGCTCTGTTTACACTTGAGGGGCATTTTTAAGAGCCCATTGCGTCACTGGAGTTTCAATTCACGTGACGCTACAGTGGCGCTAACCTCTGCTCCATATTTAAAGGAGGTGTAGCGCTACTTTTTGTGGCGTTACGCCTCCTTGTAAATATGGGGCCCTCTGACGCAGTTTTCTGCATCAGAGGAGTGTGCAATGGGTGTTTCTGTGAGTGCGCCACAGCAACACTAATTGCATTTTGACGCTGCCTCAGATTTACGAGATTTCGTAAACCTGAGGCAACGCTAAAATCTAATGTCACTCCTGGAGTGGTGTTAGCAAGGCGCAACAAGGAGGAATATTTTTGTTCCTCCTCGTTTTTTGTTTTTTTCTATGTGTACTGCATTCTGCAGCATGCATTGAAAGAGCAAAATGCCAGAAATTATTGTTTATGTGCAGGAACGTGTCCCTTCCTGAACAAAAACAATCATTTGAAAATTACACTTTGGCACTTCTGTGTGTGCTGCATTTTGCAGGACACACAGAAGTGCCAAAGTGCCATTAATGATTGTTTATGTGCAGGAAGGACACCTTTACGCACATAAACAATCACACCCCTCAACGCAGACATCCACGCACAATGGTGCGAAGATACCTGCGTTGGTGCTGGCAACTAAATTTAGCGCCAGCGCAGGGGACAACACAGAGGTGCACCGCATTCAATTAAATATGGCGCATCCCTGCATTGTGAAAATGACAGGACACAGCTCTGCCAATTTTGGCACAGCGTCACACTACGTCATTTCCCATAAATATGGGCCCTAGTTGGAGATAAATGTGAACACATTTTTCCTTAACCATTTTTAAAGCTGCTGGGTGCACGAGAGCGACTTCTGCCACTAATCACAGTTGATTCATTAGGGGTGCAACTACAAATCATTAGGCCTTCCCTGGCTGACAGGTCCCTCTTTTTACCTGCTTTCCTATATCTTGAGTTGAAGCCCCATACATTGCGAAAGGAGTACATAAAAGCATAGGACTATACGAGGGTCGACAAAAAGAGGATACTGGTGTGATCTAGGCAGATTAGGGTATTCACCGAAGATTTACCTTCTATGATCACATTTGGGATTAGGTTTCTTTCTTTTATATTTATGAGCGTATACAGGCATTCAAACCGGTGGGGGACTTTCCCCAATTACCCACCAAACCCCACCTGTCTGAATTCCTCATATATAACTGAATTTACCTGGGGGCGAAATTACTTACATATTCCGAAATTTTCCGGTTCGGCATAATAAATGAGCTGCAGTATTTTAATTTGCGTCTTGAGTTACTGTGTGTTTTCCTTTTTATCAGCATTTTATCCAGGTTTTTACAAGAAACATCTAGGCTGGGAACAATATTTGCAGTACTGGTAATCCCGAATTGGGATTGCACTGGTAGGAGGGATAAGGCCCTAAGAGCTCATTCTTTACCTTACCCTCAGTAACCCACCAGGTAACTCAGTCCCCTCCAGTCGAGTTGCTAATGGTCCTATTAGAAATTAGGAATTACCCGTGTATCTGATTATTCCAGTACCAATTCCCCTGGTGATTTCTCTTTTTGCCTAGAAATGAGGAATTGTTGTTGTATCTGATTATTTGAATTACAGGTGTATTTTATTATTCCAGTCCCTATCCCCCTGATCTTTCCTATTTTCGCTTGGAAATTAGTAATTACCAGTGAATTTGACTATTGGAGTCCCATTTCCCCTGGTAATGATGTTTTTCTGTTTTAGCACTTTGCTTTTAGCAGGTGAAGTCTCTGTGTTAAAGAGATCGGACCTGTAGGGTTCCCATGGGACTCTTAATTCTTGTGGGGCCTTAACTGCTCTTACAGGCCCCTCTGGACTACAGATGGCACTGGTAATGAGGCGCTAAAGCTCCGAAGTCGACTCAAGGGGCGATGTATGTAGAGCTTCATAAATCCAGCCACCCTGGTAGATCTCAGTTACCTGAATATCGCAGAAAAATACTTCTTCTTCTGTGGCATTTGGGTCAAGAAAAAGATGCAGACTTTCAGCAGAGAGACATCATTTATGAAGGGCCCACGGGTTTCTCAATCCTACAGGAGGAAATAAAGCATTAGGAAGGAGTGTAACCAGCATAAAATTGTACATGAGCTGTATTGATGATCGATACCTGCAGGAAGCTTTAACCAAGTCAGATACAAGTCATCTGTTTTCCTGCACCATTAGGAAGCACCGAAATAGCTCTTCAGGATGCCCGTGTGCTGCTTTTATAGAATTTGAAAGCTGCAACCCACGGATGTGTGATTCCTGGTTTTAAGCAGCACAGGGATGGATCTAAGTGTCTCAGCGCCTCTGAGCCCCCACTCCTCCGGAGCTCGTCTTCGTTATTAGGCAATAAATTCGTTAAATGCAACACCTTATTTACACACTCGTAGTTTACTAGAAAAGCAGCTATTCCCAGTTCTTCATTCCACCTGCCGCCTTCAAGGACATGCAGTTGACACAGCAGGCCTATGTGAAAGACAGACGGCTCCGGGCCACGCGGCTGCTGCATGAAACTGTCTATCTGCCTAAATTGAAACTGACAAACAGCTCTTGTTCCGTGTTGCTGAGCGCTCAGGTTTTGAACGTCCAAATCTTTACCGCAAAAGAAATAACGGCATACATTGGCTTTTTATGCTTTTGGCCATAGTTTTTATTGCTTTCCTTTGAAGTATAACCAGTTAAACTGACACCTATATTGTGCTTACAAAGAGTTGTAGCACTTTGAGTCTTCAACTGAAAAACTTAAATGTGATTTTATGAAAAGGCAAAAAAAATAATGCAGACAGGGAATTCTCAATGTTATACTTTTCTTATGTAAATACAACTTAAAGAATGCGACTGGAGGGTGGTTTAATTTTGAAGCTTGAATTCCTCCATGCTTTATTTATCTTCAAAAAGATGAGGCCATATCTTAGTGAGTTAAAGCACTGTGTGCGTGTACGTCTGCGTGTGTTGTGTCATTATGGACGCGCGAACGCGCATGCACACAGTTGTGAATGCGAATTCAGGGCAGGGAAAAATTACATTTTCATCCTGCTAGGTTGGATATGTAGTTAATACTGTTAAAAATAATTATTACTTTCCCTATTTACAGCACTTACAACGGCGAAAAACACTTTTTGGCTGTATTTGCAAAGGAAATTATTCACATTTTTCATTTGAAGAACCCACTTGAATCTTAACAAAATCAAACGGAAAGAAGTACTCACACTACTGTGTTATCATTTGCATTTCATTTGTTTTCATTAATTTCATGTTCATTTACATTTTTTAGAAACTATTTATAAGTTCCATTAGTGTGCGTTCCAAGCTGGCAATCGATATTCCAGAATATAACAAACAGAATCAGGAGAGATCCACCACTCCCAAAATACAATTTAGTTTTTTTTTTTTTAGTTTATTATTTATAAAACGCTTTCTAGAAAATTAAATGTGTCTAGAAACTACAATGCCCGGAGGCTCAAGAGAAAAAAGAGCAGGCTGCCGCAAAAGATACCTTCAACCACTATCCTCTGGAAACAAATTCGCCTGTGTTTGTGATAGAATAAAGCCAAATCAAAAACTCCGCGGCATTTGAAATAATGAATATCTTCAGTTTTTAATTTGTCAGGAAGTGGATAGTGGTCCATTAAATTTCTATGATTAAATTTCTCAAGTGCTCCCCCACAGAACCATTATCTGGATTTTCTAATTAACACAAGAGGAGGGAGGTTGTTCAGATGTTGGCACCCAGAGCTACCTCCTTTCTCTTTAATGGCCCCTAGTAAACTTTTATTGCTGTTGATGTTGATAATTATGTTACACCCTTTAATTCTGCAATGTGATTCTAAGGACCTTTCCCAAATTTTCAAAGTATATCACTTTTTTCTTTGTGATACCTAAAATGATGCACGCCCCATCCCTATAGCACTTACAATTTCTGTGTTTGTAAATTATTCTGGTGAACTGGAGGAATTAGACCAAGGTAATTGCAGATATTTTTCCTCTTCAAATATAAACATTCCCAATTTAGCTCTAAGTTTCCAATGAGCTGGAAATGAATGTTGACTTGTTTGTTGATGTTGTTGCTGTGGCTCAGTGACACAGCCCAGCCACACCCACCCTACAATGTTTTAAATGGCCAGGTACTGTCTTCTTCCATGGGAATAGCAGAGTCCCAGCCTTTTTCACTGGGGATGCAAAACTTTCAAAGGAAGAGGGCTGGCGCTTCTCAATGGCACTCATGTGCTCAAAAACAGTGAGTACCTCCACGCTGCATTTCAATCACTGCCCTCACACACAAAACGCATTGATGAAGGGGCCTCTGAAATTCCCACCACCTGTAGGTTTACTGCTTCGCTGTCAAAACTGTGCACATAGGCACCTCGCAGACATACAAAGGTCTTGGGATGAGCATCCCTCCTGAACAATGAGTCCCCTGTTCAACACAGGGGGAGTGTGCATCCCCACTATTTCCGGGGATCCTCTAGGCGCTGCAGGTATACAAAGAGGTAGTTCAAATGATAGCGATTCGATGGTAGTATTTACAGAAATATTTCCATAATTCAGCTAGAAAAGGAGATTAAACTTAATGGAAAACCTAGGACATTTGTGGAAGCAATTGTGAAGATGTACATATTTGTAGAACTGAATATCAAAAATAAAACAGAGTATACCAAATGGCACTCACTGTAGTTACTTATTTTGTACATTCCTAAACATTTAGAAAGTGAACATTCACTGCTTTAAGAAGTCCCTCGTCGGCCAAACTCTAGATAGGGTCCCAAATGATTCGGGTAGGGGAGCTTTGATGCACAGACATTCTTTGTATGTACCCATTTCTCAACCTAGCATACAGCTCAGACGAACTGGCATTAAAACAACCAGTACCTCAGCCAAAGCCAGCAGTATTACTACCCTCTGTTGACTGTAGCCGCTGTGGAAACTTTTCTTAACCTAACAGCCTTTTTACTCCTTTCTTTCAGATGCTCCTGCATTCCTGCAGATTCCGGCAGTTGGAGAAATTCCTCAGAAAAAGTCGAGGATGTTTTCCAAAATGTCTAAACTCTGAGACTAACCAATACATCACTGAATTAGATTATTCCTACCCCATAACCAAAACCATGTCTTCGAACTCAGCTCTTCGTATTAATATATTTATTGATTGAGCAAATGTAAATCTATTTCATTACATAAGGTTGTCATATATCGATTGATTTTAAATTCTTCCGGTTGCTAGTGCCCAACCACGGATAATTCTCTAGATAGTATTTTGCAAGTTTATCTAAATCAAATAATGTTTTGTTAAAGAATTAAAGTACCTAACATCTTTTAGGAGCATAGTAACAGTTAGAGACAAAGGCTTTAAGACATCTCATTAGAAAAAAAACAAACAATCATTTTAGAAGTTTTTGGAAAATGTGCATGCTTTTGAGGTGAGACATTTCCAGAGGCATAGATCATTCTCTAAGTTTCCTGTATTATTTTTGATTAGGGAAGTACAATACCCAGCTTCTCTACCTAGGTACCTGTTTCTCGGAACCAAACACAAAGATAACTATTTTTCTGGGTACTCCTAGCCTTTAATGTCACAACATCAATCAACTTCACACTTTAAAATAAGTATTATCGCTTAGTGGAAGACAATATGATCTTTTAGAGATGAAAACATCTCTTTGAAGGAACTGGAGATATAAGAAAGCAATTAAATGCATATGTTTAAATACAATAAACACCTTCACAGAAAGCTTCAAATCAGGGTTTATAAAGCACAACTACTCACCCCAGGGGTCTCAACGTGCTAAGGGGGTTTGTCCTCTGAGCTTCAGTCGAAGAGACAGGTTTTAAAGTCCTTCCTGAATTGGGGTAGAGATGGTGACTGCCTGAGGTGCAGCAACAAAGTGTTCCAGCTCTTTGCCACGAGGTAGGAAAGGAACTCCCACCAGCCCAGGTCTTCTGTATGAGGAAGCTTGTGTTAGACACATGTGGAATGACTACTGTGAGACTGGCTTTTTAGGCAGCATATTTATGTCTTGATGAGCTACCGATGGAAGAAACTGGTCTACTTCCATTTGCACTTTAGCCGATACAGTGTATTGCTGTTGTAGCATTAGGTTTCTTTTCACTTTTTGTATTACTTTAATATGAGGTCATAGAGTTGGCACATTCCTTCACTAGATCTCTGTGAACAATGGATGCATTGTCCTTTTTTGCAATAACTATTATGAAGGCATGAATTTGACTCTAGACATTTAACAATGTAATATCCATTCTACATGTTTTGGTAATTGGGTGGCAGTGTTTGTTTTGTTACTTAAAGTTTGTTATAAACTTCGCCAGTGATGGGTATTAATGAATTAGTTGGTGTCAGCCCACTGTATTGTAATTTTATTTTATACTTTAATCAAATGAAAACAAATGTGTTGTAAATATTGTAGCAAATTCAAATAAGGTTACATTCACTTCAATTAAACATCTAATTTTTAATACCCCATTACTAAAGTAAAGCTCAGTCAGAATAGGGAAGGTAGGAGGACTCTAGAAAGCTGAGAAGTATTGTGTCGTCCACTATGGAATGGATGCTAACAAGGGGCAAACAAATCCTAAAGCAAACTGCAGTGGCCTCTAAATGCTCATTTGAAGTGGTTACTTCTCAAGTGCCAACCCCTGCTGTTCACAGCATTCAATTTTATGTATTCAGGGGTGGGCCACCAAGCACAGGGCTTGGCCTGTGGGCTACTCATTTTTCACACTTTTGTGGTCTGCAGACATTCACTGTGAAGCAACATGGACCCTTTGGTTCAGTTATGGGTCCAGAAACTCTGGTCTGTGTCCACAGACACCCAGGTCTGTCCAAGGGCTGCAGAGCCTCTGTTTCAATCATTGGCCCATGTATTTGGTCCATCGGGCCAGGTCATTGTATTGATTACAGTGACAAAGCACCCTTTCAGTTTAGGTTTGTGGTCTTATAGGCCCATTTGAGCCCTCCATGTTGCCCTCCTTCTATCTGTTTTTAATGGAAACTCAAAGCTTGAATACAAAGCAATTTTAGGTTTGTTATTATTAGGAAGCAGTTAACAAATAGCACACATAGCTAAAAGCTATCACATGACTTCTCATGGGGCAAAGTACACTTTATTTTATGAAGAAAATAATATAATTTAGCTCTTCTTGTAGGAATATTATGCAGGCAGGTTTATTTAACCATTAAACATCTAAGCTGTAACATTTCTCATCATATGACTGCACAGGGGGCGACACTGCTGGATTTCCCATCATCCATCTGCATAGGAATAAACATCATTGGATTTCCCATCACCCATTTGCACACAAAGTGACATCACTGGTCTCCCGCCAAAACTGTCTTAAAAAAAATAAGTCAAGGAAGAAAACATTTCTCATCATCCATCTGCACAGGAAACAGCATCACTGGATTTCTAATCATCGATCTGCAAAAGAGGTGACATCATAGGATGTTGCATCATCCATATGAACAGGAAGTGGTATCACTAGATTTTTCATCATCCATATGCACAGGAAGTGACATCACTGTTTTTATGCCAAAACTGTCCTTAAAAGTAACCAAGGAAGAGGATTCATTTCCCATTATCCATTGCACGTTACATCACTAGATTTCTGATCATCCATCTGCACAGGAATTGATATAATTTGATTTCCCATCATCCATCTGCACATAAAGTGACATTACTAATCACATCTCCCAGCCTTGCTGCTGCACTTCGCTTTCCAACATTGAAGATGAGTTCTATTGTGTCACCTGCCATTTCACATGCACAACACTACAACACCCAACTCACTCTCCCATGCACCTCACACACTGAACACATAGAGCACGCACACATGTCCATAACCCAACCCTTACTATAGGACACCCCTCCATGTCCTGCATTCTCCTCAACATTCATTCCCTCACTAAACAAGCCACTAAAAGTTGGGATCACCGCACCTGCTATTACTTACCAAAACATGGCTGACTCCCTCGTCGGCCTCTGTCATTGCCATGGAAATCACACAAGCTAACAAGACAGGACAGGACAATCAGACCTTGAGGCCGAAAAGCTATTATCTTCAAAAAATTTATCCAGCACCTTGGAAAGCACCACCAGCAACATGGAACATTTGACCTTCAAACTCCTCATCATTGCTAACTACACCTTGAGTGGCACCTCCGTCTATCGTCCTCCAGGACAATGCAGCAATTTCAGTAGCATCATCGCCTACCTGATCCTCTACTTCAGCACCTTCATCCTCTTCAGTGACCTCAATTACCACCTAGAGGTCCTCACTGATCCAAACACAACCAGCCTCCTTGAAGACCTGTCCAACCTCAAACTCACCTAGCAAGTGGATGGTTCCACACATGCTGCTGGAAATCTATTGGACCCAATCTTAACCAGCTTCAGCAACATCAGATTAGACAAGTCCACACAGATCCCTTGTTTTTGACCACACCCTTGTCAGCTTCACCTTACGACTGCAGATGCACCAAAACTTCACAATGGGATTGGAACAAGATCTCAGAACTATCGTGGTCTTCTAAACTCCTACAACTCTGGCCTCAACACAACAGAAACTCCCTGAAATCCTTCTCTATTTTCAACACCTGGATCACCACCCAGGTGACTCCCAGACACTCACCAGGCACTCACCAGGGGGTTGGAGGCTTCATTGTGTGAGGACAGGCACAGCCCTTTCAGGTGTAAGTGGCCACTCCCCCCCTCACTCCTAGCACAGATGGCTCATCAGGAACTGCAGACTACACCCCAGCTCCCTTTGTGTCACTGTCTAGTGTGAGGTGCAACTAGCCCAACTGTCAAACTGACCCAGACAGGGAATCCACACACAGGTAGAGTCACAGAAATGGTATAAGCAAGAAACTGCTCACTTTCTAAAAGTGGCATTTTCAAACACACAATCTTAAAATCAACTTTACTAAAAGATGTATTTTTAAATTGTGAGCTCAGACTCCACATGTCCACATGTCCATCCGCTCCCAAAGGGAATCTACACTTTAATCAGATTTAAAGGTAGCCCCCATGTTAACCTATGAGAGGGACAGGCCTTGCAACAGTGAAAAACGAATTTAGTAATATTTCACTGTCAGGACATATAAACCACATTACTATGGGGGTCGTTCTAACCCTGGCGGTCCGAGACCGCCAGGGCTAAAATGACTGAAGCACCGCCAACAGGCTGGCGGTGCTTCGTGGTCGGAAAACCGGGTCCGGCGGTTTCCCGCCGGATTAACCCCGGCTGGGTGAATCCTCCATGGCGGCGCTGCAAGCAGCGCCGCCATGGGGATTCTGACCCCCTTCCCGCCAGCCTGTTTCTGGCGGTTTTCACCGCCAGAAACAGGCTGGCGGGAACAGGTTTCCTGGGGCCCCCTAACAGGGCCAGCGGGAAGGTCGGAATGGCCCCAGCGGGAAGGTCGGAATGGCCCCAGCGGTCTTTCGACCGCGGAGCGGCCATCTGGCGGTTCCAGCCAGGCGGGCGGCGACCGCCGCCCGCCTCGGTTGGAATGAGGCTCTATATGTCCTACCTTAACCATACACTGCACCCTGCCCTTGGGGCTACCTAGGGCCTACCTTAGGGATGTCTGACATGTAAGAAAAGGGAAGGTTTAAGCCAGACAAGTGGGTACACTTGCTAAGTCGAATTTACAGTTAAAACTGCACACACAGACACTGCAATGGCAGGTCTGAGACATGATTACAGAGCTATTAATGTGGGTGGCACAACAAGTGCTGCAGGCCCACTAGTAGCATTTGATTTACAGGCCCTGGCACCTGTAGTGCACCTTACTAGGGACATACTAGCAAATCAACTATGGCAATCATGGATAAACCAATCAACCATACAATTTACACAGAGAGTATATGCACTTTAGCACTGGTTAGCAGTGGTAAAGTGCTCAGAGTTCAAAAACCAACAGCAACAGGTCAGAAAAAATAGGAGGCAGGAGGCAAAAAGATTGGGGATGACCCTGCATAAACTAAAAAGTCCAACACAAGGGAACAACAGAACACAAGCAACTTTTTTATGCAGTGCTTTTCCCCCCCCATGTTTTGTAGTGCAAAATGTGACCTAGCACAAAAAATTAAGCAAGGGTGCATTTCATGCTTAAATATAGGGAAAAATGATAAGTTTGCATTTTGCATAATTATGTAAAAGCATACTATGCACATTTCCCAAACCCCTGCTTGGTAGATGGATAATTACAATTAAAGTCACACATCCATAAAGGAAAAGAGTACCGAGGAAAGAACCAATTTTTTTCCTAATTATGAAAGCCTTTCATGCATTTAGGCATTAGTTTGTTCCCCTTTTCTGATATTAATTATTATACAGTGGATAGACGTTTAAACAGTATTTTAATATATTTATAAAATTGGTGACCATAAAGTTCTTGTAACCCTATAGTAAACTGAATTTTTATTAGAATCCCTTTTGTATTTCTAGAGATAAAGATAAATACCTAATCATAAAGTTGCTGACATGTATGCCTAAAACCAAGACAACGGAATTAGACTTGATTCGAGAGGACATTGCTAAAGATAATCTGATGTCTTTGGTTGCTCATCAACTCTACCCACATGCTATTGCTATCCATATGGTATAATATGCTATGATATAACAAGTGCCTAGGCTCAAAAGGGTCTATTTATCATTTGGACCAGGATTGCTTGCCATTTGCAACGGGGCTACGAGTGCATTTTAGCATAACATTAAACTGTGTTTTTAAAATGTTAAATGCCTTTGCAAGAATTCCATTATACTAAATGCATGTGCCATAGAAGTACAGGTTGTTTGACAGCACTTATGATTGGGTCACTAACCAATCTTGTAACACATGAGGCTTAGTGATTTTAATGTAGAATGAATTTCCAAAGATTTGTGCCTCTAATGTTTATGACATTGCTTTCTGTTTCACTCTTGCATTACAAAACACTATTTAAAATGGACAACTGGTTGTATGGAAAGATCTCAGCATTACACTCAATGCTTCTTTAAATTCCATATGTCAACAGGGTGTAAAGCAAAAAGGAACTAGGAAGCTGCTGGGAATCTAACACAGCTCTGTGGTACTCAGACCTGTCATTATCTGTAGGAGTTCCAATATGCTTTTTTTGATGTCCGATAGACACTACTTATGACCATGTTCCTGATTTTGTCCTCTGTTGTCCTTAATAATCTTGCAAATTTCCTCTGACCAAGCAATGACTTCAATTACTGTTTGTACTGGATCTTTAATATGTTTCTACTTAAGATATATGTTTTTGTCCATTTGAAAAGGAGTCAATTGAGTGAAAGGTATAATGGATAGTACCCTTTTTAGATGTGTGAACCTGTTAAAGTATCAGATAAGGGGTGGTTTGTCACTTTTTAGGTTACCAAGCTAAGACAGCTAAGAGTATTAGATAACCAATGTTTAGGTGTTAAAGCACTACAAGTTAAGAGGCATAGTAATGAATAACGCTTAAGCAAAATCTTGAAGGTAAAGACAAGCATTTGGTGCAAATGTTATAAGAATAAGTATTGTGAAGGTCATAACTGACCTTCATGGTAAAGAATAAGACAGCAAAATTAAATGATTCCCCTTTGGGATTACAATACTGAAATTTAGACGAATATAGTGAAACTAAGAACCTTGAATCAGCTTTACCTATCCATCTGCATGAAAATCCAGGTTCAAATTTTAGATGGAGCTACAGCTCTCTCCCCTTTTGGACTGAGCTATTAACGCCTGCTCCAACTCCCTAATGCTTGTATTCAGAAACGCCTTAATACTAATATTCTGTTTAACCCATTCAATTTAACAGATTACCTCCGTCTGCTCCTTAGTGCACTACAGACAGAGCAGAAGGCAAAAGACATTGTAAAAAAATTCAGACTGCTGAGAGGCTTCCTACCTCACAGCGGATAAAATATATATGACGACAATCCATTGGTATAAAAAGAGCCTCTATTAGGCCTGATCCAAACATTATTTCTCTCACATAAAAAATGCAATCAATGCAAGCAAAAAAGATTCCATATATTTAATAAATTAGCCAGCCCTGCAACTTCTCTGTTCTCAGTCTTTCTCACTTTATCATTGGGTACTACTCTTTTAGACTTTTTCCACTCTAAATTGATAACATTCTTCAAAATTTCTCTTCCATTCACACTCATACTTCTGCACACAGTTCTCTAACACCTATGGCATGAGTTTGGAATCATTTCATATGTTATCTACATAATCTTATGTGTCTGAAGAGAGCATTGCAGTTAAAATTAGCCCAATTTCCTCCAGCTCCTCTCTTGATCCATGTCTAAGAAAGTTATTAATAGCTTGGCTATTATTCCTACCCTCACTAAGTCGTCCAACACCGCTTTTTCTGTGGGCTTGGTGTCCAGTCTATGGACTAGAAAAAGTCCTTGCTTATTGCCTTGCCATGTGCCCATCACTCTCCTGGTGACCAATCCCTCTGCTTCACAGTGGTGAGTTGACAGCAGATCCTGTGCCTAATGCTCTGCAGGAAATTCATGAACTGTAGAGTGTTAGCCACAGGGCCTGGCCCTTGTCCACCCGAGGGATCTACCAAGGTTTTGTTTTCCCTAGCAACCATAATTTACTGGTGTTTAGCACTTTTAAATACAGAGGGTGTGGGGAGCAGGCTGTGCTCACTGTCTACCCTCTAAGTGTCCATTTGATTTTCTTTCCAGAACTCAGGAACAGAGGGCCAGATGTAGGAAGGTAAAAAATTGTGAATCAGAAATAGCGCCTCCATGTGAATCGCTATTTCCGACTCTCAAAACGAAATGCCATAAAGACTCGCCATACCAAATTGCGAGTCGCAGAGGTATTGCACCGCAATTTGCGACCTCTGTTTTTAGCAAGGTTGCAAATTGCTACCTCGCTAAAAGCGAGGTCACAATCTGCGCGAAGGGTGTGGTCCGGTGTTGCAGATTGCGACTGACTCCCAAATTGCCTGCAGGTGGAACATAACAGTTGGGAAACCCACTTCCTGGCTCTCGGTGATGACATCAGAACCAGGAAGTCACTAAATAGAACTGGGAAGAGGGAGGAGCACACCCATCCCAAACTGCAGAGCCACACCCAGGTGAGAGGAGCTGCAGCAACAGTGGAGAAGGAGACAGCCAGTGCTGGCAGGAAGAGAAAATTAAAGTTCTCTGACAAGGAGTTGGAGGTACTAACGGAGGAGTGCTGCCTGCACCATGACCAACTCTTTGGCAAGGCAGCAATGAGTGTCCCTGACACTCAAAAGAAAAAAAATTGGCAAGACATCCAGGAAAAAATAAATGCCATTGGGGTAAGCCACCACACCCTAGATGAAATCAGGAAAAGGTGGTATGACCTTCACTCCAGGACCAAGGAGAGGATTGCGGAGCACATGAGGGAGATGAAGGGCACTGGAGGAGGCCCATCCACCGTTCCACCACCTACAGCCCTGGAAACCAGGGTGGAGACAACACTGGAGCCGGAGGCTGTACTGGGCATAGGAGATGTGGACAGTTCAGTGCCTGGAACATCAAAAAGTGAGTACTATGATATATGCTTTGACACCCCCAAATGCTCTATACACACAATCCCAGTACACAGCAGCAGACACCACCAGCCTTGCTCCATTCCAGTCTAGCAACCTCTAGAAAAGTGCATTATGGGCAATGTAGTACAGTAGTCCAAATATTGGCAAATGTTTATTATGAGTCAAAAAACAGATGTGCGAGACTGACAGTGTATCCCCTATGTCTCACAGGTCTCCCACAAGGCCCCTCCATCAGCGAACACATGCAGGGAGAGGAACATGGGCCAGACCCACAGGAGGAGGCTGCCACTGACACAGCAGGGCACAGCAGGACACCACCACCCATGGAAATGCCACCAGAGTCCATGGAAGATCCTGCCCTGGATATGGAGGCAGCGGTGGTAGCACCAGGGCCATGACCTACAGAGAGGCACACACAGCCAGCAGCAGGAGCAGTGCGCAGCCGCCGCCGCAGAGTGCAGTCTGTGCACAGGGAGGATGTCGCAGACGTTGAGTTTGCGGGACTTGAGGCATCACTAGTACAGGGTCAGCGCCTGCAAAACAGACAGTTGAGGTCAATTAACAGGAACCTTACAAGACTGCAGACCACTATGACCCATGGACTGGCTAATATGGACAATCAGTTCCAAACTATTAAATCACATCTGGGGAACCTGACACAGTTCATCGAATTATTGGTCAGGGAACTGGTAGCAGACAGGGCACAGGCACGGCGCAGGGAGCGCAACACTGCAGCCCGGTTCGACAGACTTGCAGCATCCATTGGGCGCCTGGCTACAAACACCACCTGCCTGTCAAGGTGCACTGTCAGCCTGCAGGTCGAACTGGGTCATTTTGCTGGTGGTGTGACATGGGGACTTGGCCGCATCAGCCATGCGGTTGACATATTGGAGACCTGACAGGCTGCAAGGGGCACAGGGGATACCCCGCAGAACAGCGAGGAGGGCTCTAAAATAAGCAGTGTGTCTGCCACTGATGCACGTGCGCTGCGGAGTAGCAGTGCACGGCAGGGCTCAGGGGACCCACTAGGAGTGAGCCATGGTGGCCACAGTCAGAGGAGGCTGTGAGCCACTGACATGTACTATTACTGAGGCAAATGCAATTAATGTGTCTGATTTGACTGTTCACAATTCCAGACTGTGGCATACTGCACATTTCTAATGACATCATAGTTTAGCAATAAAAAGGTTTTGTTTGTTTCACTACATAACTGGGCTATGTGTGTCTGACATTAGTGAGTGTGGTACCTGCCGAAGTATTGGGTTGCAATGTGGTTCCGTCTCGGTCTGCCCTCAGTTGTGATGCTTCTATCCCCAGGCTGTCGGTGTGGTAGCTCTTGCTCCTCATCCTCCGTGTCTGTGTCTTCAGGGGTGAGATGTATCCCACGTCTGGTGGCAATGTTGTGTAGGATGGCACAGGTGGCAACTATCTTGCATGCTGTTTCTGGGGCATACTGGAGTGCACCTCCACTTTTGTGGAGGCATCAGAATCTTACCTTTAACAAGCCAAAAATCCTCTCGACTACAGTTCTGGTCCACCGATGTGCAATGTTGTATCGCCTCTCATTCTGATTGCCAGGTGTTAGGTATGGGGTGAGTATCCATGGACTCAGGGCATATGCACTGTTGCCTGTTTGACAAAAAAGGCAAAATTAGCAGGGCATCACAGGGTTACACAGTGACTTGTATGTATGGCTTCAGAGTGTAGTCACCAATACCTAATAGATATCCTTCTCCAAACTCCCCACGTTCTAGGCGTTGGTTTATCCCACTGTGCCTGAATATGTACGAGTCATGTGTACTCCCTGGATATTTAGCTACAATGTCAGTAATGACATTATGGGCGTCACATACCACCTGGATGTTTAGTGAGTGGGTACATTTCCTATTGCGGAACACATGTTCCAGATTTGCAGGTGGGCAAATTTGTATATGTGTCCCATCCACACACCCTATTACATTGGGGAAGTTGGCAATTCTGTAGAAGTCCAACTTGCTGCTGTTCATTTCTGCCTCATTCCTGGGAAGGTATATATATCTGGACATGTGTGCGAGTATGGCATCTAGGAAACGTCTGAAGAATCGTGAGACGGCACTTTGGGATACCCCACCTGCCACTGCAATCACCCCCTGATAGCTACCCGAGGCCAAGAGGTGCAGTGAGCATAGCACTTGCACATGTGTGGGGATGGCGCTGCCGCGCATTGTCTGTCATTCAAGCTGAGGTTTCAGCAGTTCAATTATTTCTATGATAACAGCACTGCTCAGTCTATATTTGTCATAAATCTCCTCCTCCGTTTGCTGGAATAGTGTCTGCCTGGTTTGGAATATCCTCTCCTGTCTCTGCCTCCTCCTCCTCTGCTGGGCAGCCTGGACTCTCCTCCTCCATGCAATCACATACAGTTCAGCCATTTTAAGTCACCCAGATGCCTTCTGGGTCTCCTTTTATACTTTGGTTCTGGTTACCACCTGCTCTGAATCAGTGGTAATCTGGGTGTCCAAAACGGGCTTTTTGCGACCAGTCGCAATTTGCGACTGGCTTTTGCATATGGTTTGAAACTCGAAATTTGCGACTTCCTGATTGCGGGTCGCAAAATCAGGTCGCAATTTTTGCGAGTCGGTGCTGGGTTGCATCGCTATTTGCTAATCAGAAATGGGATTTTTGCATCCAATTTTGGATTTTGCAGGGTCACAAATAGTGATTCGGGCCATTTGCGACTTGCAAAACTTTGCTACATCTGGCCCAGAATATCAAGTCCTGTAATGGTAGCTGCCATATTTTGTAACAATGTTGCAACCATCCAGTCACATTGTTTCTAAACCACAAATCTGAAGTAGAGTAATGCCAGATGGGAGGAAATTCTCCATGGCTAATCACAATTGAGTGTTGAGGCTAGATATCTATAACTATTACATTTTTCATGCCCATCTTGGACACTTTTTAAAATACTAATTACACTATTGCACAGATTTACACCGAACAAAAAAACACACTTTCTGAATAAAGGTCTAACCTTATCACAGATATGGTGTAGTTCCGTTCAGTTAAAAAAAAAAAAATAGGAAGTGACTATTGGAATTTTTCTTGGACCTCGCTTTACAGAGCACTGCAAAACTTTCCATGAATGAACCAAAGTGCATTCATTTTTTTAGGGAAACTTTGTGCAAATTTGTCAACCCAGCGCCTAAGTTATTAAAAAAACAAAAATGCCTTTCCATGGGCTGAGACTGGTGGACCAAGTGCTACGAAGTGAGGCTTGCATCTGGCGGTCTCCCACAGCACTCTACGCACCAGACTCCACAACATAGGAATCTGCGGAAGAGTCTTAGAATGGGTCCACTCCTTCCTCTCTGGGAGGACTCAGAGGGTCGGACTCCCACCCTACACATTCAGACCCACAGGAGTTAATTGTGGAGTCCCCCCAGGATCCCCACTGAGTCCCACACTGTTCAACGTATACATGTCCCCTGTCGCAGCCATCATCAGAAGACATGGAATGAACATTGTGTCATATGCCAATGACACACAACTCATAATTTCCATCACCAAAGATCCTGACACAGTCAAATGAAACTTCCACTCAGGAATGGAAGCCACCACCACCTGGATGAGAGAAAGCTGTCTCAAACTCAACTCCAACAAGACGGAGCTCATCATCTTTAAAAAAACAACCTCAGCATGGAACGACTCCTGGAGGTCCACATCCCTCAGCGCCCCCCATACCGACTGAGCATGCCCGCAACCTAGGCATCATCCTCCACTCCTCCCTATCCATGACCCATCAGTTAAACTCTGTCACCTTCTCTTGCTGGCACACACTCTGCAAACTTTAGAAAATCTTAAGATGGATCACAGCAGACTGCCACAGGACAGTCACCCACGCCTTAGTCACAAGCAAGCTTGACTACAGCAATTCCCTCTATGTCGGCACCTTGACGAGAAACATCAAGAAACTACAACTCATCCAGAGCACCGCCGCCAGACTCATCCTGGACCTCCCACGCAGAGAACATTTCTCCCAACACCTGAGGATCCTCCACTGGCTCCCGGTCGGGAAACAAATCACCTTCAAGATACTCACCCACATGTACAAGGCTATACACAACACAGGAAAAGCCTATCTGAACCACTGCATCTCCTACCACAACTCCGACAGATCCCTATTCTCCAGTCAGCTGGCCCTGGCCACCATCCCTCGCATTCGGAAAACCACTGCCAAAGGATGATCCTTCACCTACATCACAGCAAAGAGCTGGAACAATCTCCCCCTGCACCTCAGACAAAGCTCATTGATCACCATCTTCAAGAAGAACCTCAAGACTATGGCTCTTAGCATGAAGCTCTTCGGATGAAGTCCCTCCAGTGCCATGAGACTCTAATGGGTGAGTAGCCGCGCTTCACAAAAACTGATTGATTGATTGATTGATTGATTGATACTGGTTTTTGTAACTTAAATTTCAAAGCTAACAAGGAGTATTGGAACATCAATGATCCCAATATGGTCGGGGCAGCAAGACCTGAGGAGCAAATGAAGATTCAAGATCCATGTTTGAAAGTGGTACTGTAACATGTAAATTTGTTAATGCAGCAATCCACTGCGCATCAGCTTAATCTTTAACTTCCATTTAGATTTTACTGTATTTCATTCTATTACTTCATAAATTCTGGTTCATTCTTTCCTCAAACCCCCATTTTCTTACTTTCTGATCATAAAACTTGTGGAAGGGGCTCCATCTTCGGATCCCTATTGTACACGGGATTCTGTAATCCCTGCATAAACAGCAGCAACTAATTTCTTTATAATCAGACACTTATGACACACCAAGTCACCGATTATAAAGAAAATATGTCAAAACTCAACTATTTATAAGGCTATTATATTTGAGTTCTCATGTCACAATGCTTGATGCCAGAGCCAGCAGCCAAGGTAAAAGGCAGGCCAGGTCAAGGAGCATAATTAAAGCAGTTGTTGAAAGCAACAAAAAGTATTTTGCTTTTCTTTCTTCTGCTCTATTTTAATAGTTTACAACGACAAGCAGAGAGAATATGTTTATTTTTTTCCACTCCTTAGAGAAAAGCTAGAATCTCTTAGCATGTTCCTACACGTTCGCAGTGATTGCAGCTTTTTTTTTTTTTCTTAAAACTGACTGGTATTGAACTGTTTCTAATATCAGTTTGCAATACATATCTAACAGGTTTTGATGTATTTCATTTTGCACTAGAGGTTTTTTTAATATGTCATGTTTGCAAACTCGCTCTTTCATAAGAAAGAGCTACACACCAAGGTTTTAAGTGGTTTGTGTGATGATTGATGATGTCATCATGTATTATATGGGATAAATTATCCCCTGGCATGCATGATATTGATATTGCAAGTCACATCAGAGTTTCATAACCTTATAAAGGTTCACAGCCTTCTGCCTTGTTCCTCTATATGGTTATGGAATTCCTTGGTGACCTGCAATATCCGTATAATGTGCTGCAGGGTGTACATTATCCCTTATATAATCTGCATATTACAATCCTTATTATTTATCAAGAGTGAAAGGATTGTTGTCAAGATGAGGAGGTGTAATGTTTAGATATGCTACGATTGTCAGAGGAACATCTCCAGGATTATAATGATTGTAATGATGTCAGAATATTTGCAAGAGGCACAAAATCGATTTTTGTAGTACGAGATGACTATATCCTTGCTTTTCAACTTGAAATACTAACAAAAGTATGTTAAAATGCCTTTCCTATAGCAACTCTGACTTAAACAATACTACGTATATAACCACATTTATTTTTAATTAAACATTTATAGACTTATTATACCCAGATGCAAAGTAAAGGTGCTACCAATGTTATGTGACTCATGATATAAAGGAACTCGCAATGAGGTAGCCATGATGTTATGACTCCCGAAGTATAATCTTGAGCACTAACAACAGACAAGCCATCAAAATATTTGACTGCACTCTTGTGCTGTATTACAATCTTTTTCTGTAGGAATGTCGAGTTAAAAAACGATGATTGATGACCAAGTGGGCATCACCTCGATACAAACCTTGAGAATTGGCCTATTTTAATGTACGGAGTTTATATTGGTCAGCTATTTTGGAGACCTAATCTTCTGCGAATTCTGAGTCCATCTGCAAAAGTCAGTAAACTAGCACTTATATCCACATGTCATGTCCCATTCTTGGGCGGCCTGGAGGGGTTTCTTCATGGATAAAATTATTTTCCGTGTAGACACAAGAAGAGAATATATGTTATCGTTCACAAATCTGATGCAATTTGACATGACATAAAATATTATCCGAATTACTGTTGTACCTTCCTTAAATTTCACACTGTTTAAATAACAGCACCAATGATAAATACAGAATTCACAAACCATTCCCAGCAGTATGCTTGGCAACCTTCGACTAGTGCAGCTTTCCATGTGCACCCCTGCAAAGTTTTATGAGTTCATACATATCATAAAATTAGATTCAAGTGCAACAGGAGATCTCAAAAAGAACTTTAATACATTCTTTGGAGCTTTTTTTAATAATTCTTTATTATTTTATAAGCTAAGCTGTTCAAAAAATAGACCAAGCTGCGAGGTCAATGGTCACAGAATGTAGGCATAACAAAGATAAGAAACGTAGCTTATGTGAACGTCCTATTATGCCAGTGGATCACTGCTGACACCTTCGACATCTGAGAAACATACATCATCAAAACACTATATCGTGTTACTGAAGAATTCCCGAACCATGTCATGTCAACCGGCTCATGAACTTTCAACGGATGCCACCAGCGGCGCCTCTTCGGAGGGAGCATCCCTCCCTCCCCCCCACTGCTGTGCAAAAAGCAAAAATAAAATCATAGTTAAATAGTTTTATTACCATTTTTATTGTTGACGCTTTGCCAGCAAACAGAGTGTGAGGGCAGGGCGGAGCCAATGACTGGCAGCAGGGAGGTGTGAACACTTCAGTTTGAAGTGGGCATGTAGGTTTGGCTGGCTACTTTGCCTTGGCCAAACCAACATGTACACTTCAAACCGCTCCAATCCAGCTGTCTTGGACAGGCATGCAGTGTTTTATGGATTGTGGGGCCGGGCCGCTCCAGCCAATCAAGACGCTTTTTTTCATGCTGCTGAACAGCATGAAAATAGCGCCATGATTCGCTGAGGGAGTTGGCAGTGGACTTTACGCTTGGAGGTCGTGCTGAAGAAGAACAGGGACGTGCTGCAGAACATCGTTTAAGGTAAGTGGTTGTTTTTAATATTTGCGTTGGTGTGTATGTTATGTGTGTATGTTCTGTGTGTAGTTTTTGTGTGTGTGTGTGTTGCGCCCCTCCATTTTAATTTGCTACCGCAAGAAATACGACAAGCATACAGAGACTTCTGCAACATCCCAGGCTTCCCCCCTTATTTGCTTGATCCGTTGCACATACCTCACCACCAAGCAGTTTTATTAGAAGAAGGGGCACCTACTACAAACACAAAGAGCTACACTAACCCCAACATCTGTTGGCATATAATGCCCAACTATGCTTCACTGCTTATCCCCACGTGCTTCCATTTCTCTATGTATCTTCCAAGCAGCATCAGCTGCAGGATATAACTCAGACACACTGTGGAATGAGCAGTGTTCAACGTGATGATAACGCGAAAACTGCAGCATCCGAGCAAATCATTAGGATGGCCAGCACGACAAAATAAAACACCGTCAAATCAATGCACATGATCTTTTAAGAGAAAATAAATCAATATTAAGGCATTTCAGACTGCATTTTAATATAGCTGAATCTTGTTATAATGCACTTCTGATAGGGTGAACCTTTCCAGGAGTCCTATTTCTGTCCAAATCTTTGCAGTAGAGAAAAAAACAGCAATTGAAGTGCTCTCCCATTACGAACAAAGTGATGGGGTCAGAGGCCACATTGCAGGTGGAATATGCACAACACTGAATTCAAATTCAATCATTGTCTCTGTGACAGCCTCTAATATCATTCCAGAGGGAACATATTAGAAACGAAAAGAAAAAGGAAAATATGGAAATTGTTTCAGTTTTAAAGCCCAGTTTTTAGAGCATTCCTCTGTTACCCTCGAAATAAAGGAAAACATTAAGCGTTAAAATATATTTTTTGTTTTAGAACTACTTACTGTGAATCCCACAACAGTAATGTCGTGCCTCTCTTTAAGGTGTGCATGGTGTTTGGTGCCTCTAATATTAACTGCTCAGTGAGTTGACCATTTGCTACTAACAAATGCGGGGGCATGTTTATAATGCCCTAGCACCACCTTTTACCACTTTAACTTCATTGGCCCAATGAGTCCGAAATCCCCACGCCTTATTTATAGGCTGGCGCAATGCATGTATTGTGCTACTCTGTAACCCTTTGCACTACAATATGTCTGTGTCAGACATAATGTATGCAAAGGGAGCGTTCCCCCGTTGTGGGAGCTGAAAAAATGGCGTAAGGAAATCCATGGAATTTCCTTACGCCATTTTTTACAGCACTTTTAATGCCTGCTCAAGAGCAGGCATTAAAAGGGGCCTTCCCTTTCTTTAGAATGGGGCCCTATGTACTCTGCAGGACTAGCGCCAATGTTTTGGCGCTAGTCCTGCAGAGTACATCAATAGAATCATGATGAATGACGCTATTGCCCCCTACCCTGCGCCATGGTGCGCCGTATTTTAAATATGGCACACACATGGTGGCGGTAGGGGGTGCTAATGGGTGCAGGCAAAGTGGCGCTGCACTCAGTGCAGCGCCACTCTCCATAAATCTACCCCGCGGTGTTTTAGAGATCATCAATTTCAATCCAAGCATGACATTCTCAGCTTTCCATCCTTTCCAGGTCAGTAAATTGAGTGCTACAAACTGGGCAATGGTAAGACCTAGTATTTACAGCTCTTACATAATACATACAACATTATTTTATTTTATTTTATTATTCTTGTTATTATTATTATTATTATTATTATTATTATTATTATTATTATTATTATCATCATCATCATCATCAATAATAAAACACTTATGTATTTATTTATTCATTCAGCCCTAGGGTGCTCAATCCAAATCAGTCCCTATAAACATGACCAAGATGACTCCATTTATGGAATTCAGGAGAGGAAAATAAAATAACAAGTGTGGCTTCTACTGTTGCAACATACACTAACCAGGACATGGGGTGCATGACCTACAGAATTGTGGACGTGAACAACGGGTGTTTAGTTTGGGTACCGTACACACAACTATCACAGTTGCAATAAAATTTGAATATCCCACCAGAGAAGTGTGTTGTTTTAAATACTTAGGGGCATATTTTCAACCCCTGAGCGCCACCAGGGCGTAACTTTGTGTGACGCTCTGATGGCACTGTGCACTGCACCA
Organism: Pleurodeles waltl; assembly: GCF_031143425.1. Taxonomy (NCBI): domain Eukaryota; kingdom Metazoa; phylum Chordata; class Amphibia; order Caudata; family Salamandridae; genus Pleurodeles; species Pleurodeles waltl. The sequence continues at coordinate 184,604,498 of NC_090444.1, read as the reverse complement.
TATTTACAAGACGATGTTAAGCCACTTTTTGTGGCTTAACGCCACCTTGTAAATATGAGTCCCCGCTGCAGTTTTCTGTGGCAGAGGGGTGTGCAATGGGTGATGCTGTCGGCAGACCCACACAGCACCCATTGCTTTTTGACACTGCCCCAGATTTACAAGGAAACATAAAACTAAGGCAGCGCCAAAACCTAATGCCACCCCAGGGGTGGGGTTAACATGGATCTATTAGGAGGAATACTATTATTTGCCCTCCTTTCTGCTTTTTCTATGTGTGCTGAATTCTGCAGCACACATAGAAAGAGCAAAATGGCAAGAATGATTGTTTATGTGCAGGAAGGTGTCCCTTCCAGCACATAAACAATCATTTAATAATTACGATTTGCTACTTCTATGTGTGCTGCATGCTGCATTGTTTATTGTTCATGTGCAGGAAGGGACACCTTCCTGTACATAAATAATCATTCCCTGCAAGGCAGGCACCCGTGAACTGAGGTACAGGGTGCCTGTGTTGGTGCTAGGCAGCTAAATTTGAGGGGATACAAAGGGGTGCGCTGTATTTTTGTAAATACGGTGCATCCCTGCATTTCTGAAGTGACACAGCGCGGCACTGCCAATGTTGGCACAGCACCACGCTGCACCACTTTCTTGTAAAAATGCCCCTATGCACTTTTAAAACATGAAAAAATATATAACTATAGTTACCATAAAAACAAAGCTCCAAATAGTGATAAGGCACGAAATACAAATACACAAGTGAAGGGTTAGTCAGCAGTATACACCAATAAACCAGAGCAATCACTAAGGTAAAAATACAATACAAAACAAACACAGTTAAAGTAAACATTTAAAAGGTGCATAAAATGACCTACGTAAACTTTACAGCTATGGACACCATATCAAACAATGAAGGGCTGTAATGCTTTATCTCGGTACTTTGATGTTGGCTTACAGAGCTAACATTCGCAATCCTACTGGCTATGAACATCAAAACTTGCTAACATAAAGAACAAGCAGTTGCAATGCAATGGGTCTCACGTTTGCTCAAGTTAGAGCTATTAGCATTGTAAACTGCAAACTGGACTTTTCTTGCCACATAAACTGAAAATGAAAGGTAAAACAGTTTCATATAAGTGAGCCGACGGCTGCCATGAGCGTGAAGCAGACACACAAAAGAAAACAGAAGTTCGCTTGCAGTCAAACATATCAGGAAAAAGTGCAATTATCCATGTAACTGGCAAAAATACCAGTATCCCTGTAACTGGCAAAAGTGCAACTATCCATGTCGATGCCATGCAAATCGCACGACTACTGCTCAGCGAGATCCCGCCTGCCTTCAAATAAAAAGAAAATGTAGCCCAGAAAACATACAGAAAACATGGAGACTCGTGTGTTTTCAGTAGTTGGCCGGTGCGCTCGAGGAGGGCTAAACACCAGAAAAGGCATGATGTATGCATGCCTTTCACTAATGAAATCAAGCGAATTTTAAAAGGGAAGCCCATAAACCAACCAAACTGATGGGCATGTGGTGGGCGTGGTTAAAAGCCCAGAGAGAGATTACAGCAGGGACAGAGTGCTTTGCGCGCTGGACCCTAAAAAGTAGGCAGAAAAGAGAGCATGCTGCAACAGTAACCTGATAAATGAATAGAAAGAGTCAAAGACTGCTTCAAAGGTCTGTTAGTTTCTTTCTTGATTGACTCCTCCCAGTAGCCAGTGTCACCTATGTAGTGCAACATACAGGAAAGGTGTCTAATGTCTCGTTAAAAGGGTCCCAGTTAGAAGGAAAAAACAAAGTTAAAAATACTCCTTAGCAGTGTGATTGTAAGTCCAATAACACTATTCATGTTAACCCTCAGCCCACCACTACTTCCTTACATTCTCCTGGATATCCTTCATTCCTACTGCTTGTGCTCTTTTTTGCCCCCCTCCAATTCCACAGTCTCCTTCCTTCCCCCTCCTCATTACCCCTCTTTTTTACCTAATTGAATCTATCTTAGATTATTTGGGGACACAATCATTTGGGGTTCATTATCCTTCTCCAAGAGTATATATATCACCTATTACATCCATATAGAGAACACCAGACCACCATATTATGTCACACAAACTCAGGCATTAACATTAAATGACTGCTCAAGGCTCTAATGAGTCAGCTTTTCTTCAATTAGCCCAGACCTACGGTAAAGATTGACCATGTTCCAGGTAATATTCACTACCTTCGTTTCTCATTTGCTTATTACCTCCTACCTTATAATTATTTCATGTGATTCCGACTCTAGTGTAATGACAGTGTATTGAAAATATCAGATGGTCTTGTTATTTCTGCCTTTATTGATTTATTGGTTATGACTCTATGTGTGCAAACCCCCAATAAAAATAATTCTAAAAGAAGGTGCTGTGATTGTACTGTATTGAACATGGAAATTCATGTTGCTACCCTTGACATCAGAGAGAGAGAAGAGCCAGGCTGAAGAATCCACAATAATCCAAAGTAGGCAACAGTGTGTTGTAATGCATCTTACTCTTGTGATTGCTTCTTTTATAAATAATTTAAACAGCAACTGTCATCACTAGGAACGATCCCTGCTTCATCTTGGATTGGGAGCCTTCAATACAGTTCTCTGTACAATTAACCATTTCAGGAAAGCTATTTTATACAGTCGACCGTACCTCTTTCTTCAGAATCATGGCATTGAGTAAACACGTGAAGAAGAAAAATGCCTTTGACATATTTCGTTGCTACGAGATTCCACTTCTCCACCACCGTCTATGCTGAATATTTCCGCCAACTGATTGTGGAACATCCTCCAGCTGACCTTGATCACTGAACCAACAGCATAGCCTAGGCACCAAGGAGGACCAACAACACTCTGGCATAAATTCAGCAACACATACAGTGTTCCACTGACTGTGGACAGACTCTGGAAGGCCCTGGGCAAAGATGTGACTGTACATGTTTCAGATTACAGGAAGTGGAATAACACGTAGAGAAAATAAGTCTCTGGAAAACTAAGCCTATCTTCTAGTTTATGGTTAGTTTAAGCTGATCTCTTAGATATTAGGAACTCTTATTACCTGGGGATAGCCATAACTCTGGATGAGTGGCTGTACCTGCACTAATCTTGATGGAGATGGGGTAGACTATCGTCTGACACACTGTAATGATACGGCCGGGCCACAGGTCACAATGTAAACATAACGGACTAATCTAGCCCTTCTCAGTTTGTCTTACATGCAGGTCAACATGACCCGCACACAAGGGAAGGAGACTTAGGGCCTGATTACGACCTTGGCGGAGGGGATTACTCCGTCCCAAATGAGACCGATATCCCGCCCACCATATTACAAGTTCCATTATATCCTATGGAACTCGTACCACAGCGGACGGGATATTCGTCACATTTGGGACAGAGTAATCCTCTCCGACAAGGTCATAATCAGGCCCTTAATAAGAAAATCAGGTGCCAACACACACAGTTATTCCCCATTTTCTGGGGAAACTTTAGTGAAAATTCTGATTCCCCTAGTATTGCTGCATTTGGAAATTACAGATGCCCAGGGTAGATATAAGTTGGGAGCGGGAATACCAATGTGGCATTCACAATCTTCATGTAATGGGGCCTTAAATCCTTTTTAACAGGTGACCTATGGTGTAATTGACAGCTATAAGTAAAATAATTGACATGACCATTATATAATTAATGCCAATTGGGCCTATGTTAAAATATTTTTAGAGAGGGTTTAGTTGGTCTAGGATTGACAGAGTTCCAAAAATCTTTTTAGCATCTTTATGGATCATTGAAACAGAATCAGTTTCAATGTGCAGGATCACCTGGGGTGTACCAAGTAGACATGCTGGTGAAAGGTTGAGCCAGTCCTAGAAGTAACTGTCTGCCTTGTAAAATTTGTTGGAGCACAGTTCACCCCAGCGCGGCTTCATAGCCTCAGCATAAGTCCACAATGAAGCGTGAGATGACAAAATAATTCAAGAAGCAATAATGCACAGAGACCAAATACCCATGCAGTTTTCTAAATTTCTGATCAGTTTTTAAGTTGTAAACTTCTTACAACAATATATTTTCCACTGAGTTTATTTCCCAGGAAAAGTTCAAATGGATGCACAGTTTTCAGTCAGCTTGTCTTCACACCCCAGTTAAGAACATTGTGAACATCAAAATGCTCTGACGGGGAAAAGGTGGGTCTTAGTTTCAAAAGGGAACATCTTTCTCAGAACAATGCAGTCGCCTCATATGATCTCTCACATTTACTTGTCTGCAGTTTCAAGCAATTCAGACCTTTGCAGATTATGATGTGTGCTATTCTTGTCTGGGTCTGATAATTTAGAAAGTTCTAAGATTCTGTTGCCAAATGATGAATGACAAAGGAGTCTTCACAAAGAACATCTCTAGTTGCAAACATGCTAAGTTCTGCTGGTTTTCCCAATATATCATCCTACTTGGGCTTGTGAACCTTCAATTAATTTACCAGTTGCTTGGCATCACATCTATCAGGCTTCTTTGTTGCGATGAAAAATGTAGTCGCACAGCAAAGAAGCTCGGAGTCTCCAATAATGGGCAGATAGGTCCGACTGAGTCTAGTGATGTCATTAAGAAGCTGGCCAACAATCTTCCAAGCACTACATACTCATGCGATCAAAGGGCCCGATTCACAAAGGTAAAAGTACACTTTTTTGTAGGATTATGATTTTTTTCCTATTCTCAAAGGTATTTTAAGAGTAGTATTTTTATGACTGAGGAGTCTCTGCACTCGTGGTGGAGAGTCCGCACACAAGTAGATAGGACACTCCTATCTTTTTATGTGTGGAGTCTCTGCCACGACTGCAGAGACTCCACAGTCATAAAGATACTCCTAGTAAAATACCTTTGTGAATAGGATAAAATTGTAAACTTACACCAAAGTGTAAGTTTAGCTTTGTGAATTAGGCTCAAAGACTGTTGCCATAAGCTTGGTGCCTTGAAGGTAAAATTTCACAGTTGGTTGATGGAATTTATATCCCTTAAATGATTCTATAAGTAATGCGGTGGCTAGGCACCAACCTCTTATTTGTAGAAGTAGTATTTTATGATCTCTCATGGAAGTCCACTTTTGACTTCCCAAAAGCCAAATACCGAATATACTAGTTTTCCTAATTTATTCAGCCCAACTTCAAAGGGACAGCGCTACTGAAAGCACATTGCAGGGGACAGTGGATGTACCATCAGACTAATCCTGTGTTCCTACAGAACCTCATTACAGCGTATGTGCCTGGCAAATCCCTAAAATAAGAAAACAATTGTGTCCTTAATGGTCTATTTATCTATTAATGTAAGTATGCCCTGTGTGGCTGGAGATCAGTTAGAGGTTTTGACCCCCCCCCCCCACTTTGGAATGCTATTTTTGGAGCACTTATGTCTTTCAGATGTCCAGTAGGAGATTGAAAACTTTGTTTTTTATTACCTTCTTCTGTCAGTGCTTTAAGAACTCATAGAATCAAGATGCTTCTGGGCAATATGCACTGTAGAAAGAAGCAACAAAAAAAACAATAAACAAACAAACTTATTGTGTAGAGTTCTCAGTACAAAGGCTTCCTAAGTTGTAGGTGCAGCTGCTTGACATATCTGATCTGGGGTACAATTGCCAATGTTCATGAAGCCAATTTAAGACATGATGGCCCCTTAAGCCATTTGACAAAAAGCTACCAATTGCTTAAGTTAAAAAAAGCAACACTATCAAAAGAACATGAGTGGCCATATTAACTCCACTACCAAGGTTGCTTCGTATCAAGTAAGGATACCCAAACAAATGAGGAGTTATATTCCTATTCCAGAGTTCTGAAATGTGGTACAGGTACTTGTGGTCTCTAGACTAGACTATGGCATTGCGGTGCTAACCGGCACACCGAAAACCCTCATCACCCCACTAAAGGCCACGCTCAATGCAGATGCTGGACTAATATCTGGAGTGAGCCACTTTGATCACATCACCCCATTTTTGATTGCGCGTAAGTGGCCACCTACCGAAGCCATTGCATCCTCAAATAGCTTGCATCATACACATAATTTTACACCTTAGAAAAGTGGTTCCCAACCTTTTGATTTCTGTGGACCCCCACTTTATCATTACTGGAGCCCGGGGACCCCACTGACTCTTTATGGGAATCCGGGGACCCCCCACTGAGCCAATACTGAAAGCCGGGGACCTAATCTATTAATATTATTAAATTTTTTAAGCAGCCACGGACCCCCTGAGGAGGCTTCGCGGACCCCCAGGGATCCCCGGACCACAGGTTGGGAACCACTGCCTTAGAATACCTAACCCAGAAACTCTAGATCTCCAGAGGTGGCCGCTCACTGAGAAGATCAGATTCTTTATTACCAGAGTCTCCCAGATTCAGGAAAGAAATATCCTTCTCCTGCTCCTTCTGTGGCAGCCCACCGAGGTCCTGGAACTAAATGCCGCAAGAGATACACACAAATCGCTCCTATCTGGGCTTCAAGAAGAGCTTGAAACCATTACTGCTCGAAAAGTATTTAATAAACTAAGGGCCTGATTTATGAAAAGCTTGCGACGCCTTGGCGTCATTTTTTGACGTAAATTCTGCACCACTTTTACGTCAAAAAATTACACTAAGGCGGCGCAAACTTTTCATAAATCAGGGCCCAACTGTTTTGTCTATATGCGAGAATAGCTATTCAGCTTTGACTAATATAGCTATCCTGACCTCCAACATAGGAGCTGTACTAATGTTACTGTAACCCATACGGATGTGAAGGGTTTTCTATTAATCCAACTTCACACCTTGAAACTTATTGTTTGTTTAAGTTTACGTGCACTATACTGTACAATGTTCTTATACTTTCAAGTCTTATCTGCGCCTTATAAATCTCTCAGTAAATAAATAAACACTTGCATGTAGTTCTTCTAGGAAGATACAGACATACAAAACACTGTGCAAATATATATCTATTATCATCAAAACTAAATTCTTATAGGAGATTTTCAAAAAGATCCTGTAAAGTTTTTTAATAATTGTTCTCGATATGGTCCAAAATAATCCTAATATATCCTGCCACAGTACAGTTATAAAATGTGGGTTTATTATACAGAGATGTGATAGACATATATGTGATAACGACTTATATAACAGAACCATTATATATCAGAGAATAAATGTTACTGTTGCTATAGTTTTCAACACAATATACTTGGACTATATTGTGTAGCTGCTCGATCTGGATAGTGAAGCAAGCCTCTTTACAAAGTACATGTTTGAAGTGGAACTACATGAACAGATCTCAGAATGTATATTTACACACCCTTGAAGCCAGTCTGTCTGCAGAATAATTAACCTTTTTCTTGCAAATAGGACACGCCACGATTACGAACACATTTACAGGACCAAACTCAGCTGACGTCGTAGAATTGGTGCATACAAGAAATAGTCTCTGCTGCACAGGCAAGAAACGCTAGGCGTAGGAATAGGCATCATTTACACCATATTGAAAAATATCCAGATGTCAAATCAGGGAAAGCGTTTCATAAACTTCTTTTGCTGTCCCATTTTCTTTAAATAAACCATATTTACTACTCAGATACTCCACTTTCAGCTCCTGCACCTCCATTCCTCAGCTCTTTCTCAATGACCAATATTAACTGTAGAAATGGCATATTATTGATTTGTTCATTTCTGGTGAATACAGAAGTCATCAATAAACTCGTATGCAATGTGCGTGATTCTTTCTTTTTTTTAAATACGCTTTATTCATTTTGTTGTAAATGCAACATATATCTTGACCAACATGACCGACATTACACTGTAACGCGCTGAAAATAGAAAGTCGAATAATAACGAACAGACACATCAAAATATGCCTGCCCACCGTTGCCCCCACCCGCTGCCATGCCCCCTGCACCCTGCCCATTTAATGAATTCTGAATTTGCAAATCCCCACCCTGATCTGGTCTGCCCCTCCCTAGAATGTTCAAATGTCCACTGTCAGAAAAGTCGACTATGTGAGTGATCGGCCCCAGATCTAAACCCCTGTACTCACCCCATCTCTTCCATATCTTATGGGGCTAGCCCCACGCTTTATATACCGCAACTTCCATCCCCATACAGTGACCATCCCCTTTTTCCATCCCATCGAGGAGGGGGGAATGACCACCCTCCACTCCTTGGCAATATTGTGTTTTACCAACCTGAGACCCAGGTAAAGCAAGGTCAATATGTACCTATTCCCATCAAGGTCATCTGTGAGATGAAGGAGGGAAATGCAGGGATCCCTCAGGACCCGCCAAGACAGTTCCCCATTCTATGTCAGGACCGGAGGCTCCGATTATGCTTTCTCTTTCTTTACTGACTTAAACAGCAGCCAATGAAAAACAAGTAACAGAAAAAACTACAATACCCAGGACACCCAATATCCTGTCACATGGTCCAATCACCATCCATGTCCTTTGCTATAAGTCCTTTGACCTATGAAGTCACTTCCTCTTTCATTGCTGCTTCGCAGCAGATAAGTACATGTTTATTTCTTCTCCGACATATCAATGTGATTTGATTGTTATTTTATGTGTATTGCGTGAGTTAAGCGTCGCGATTCAGCACGCTTTTATTGTTGTTAGTGTTAGCGCTCTCGCGCTTTGAATTATTGGCGTTTTGCCAATATTTATAGCCCGTTTTTGCTTGTGGAGCGGGAGCTGGACTGCCCTCGGGCAGTCTTTTCTCTATTTTTAACGCGCACACGCGCGCGCACGCATTCGAGCCGATTCCTTTCATTTGAGATATCGATCGGCTCGAGTGTGCTGTGTGCTCGTCTGGGCCTCCCTCCTTACAGTGACAATTGCTCCCTGACACCCTGCAGACTGAAAACTGACTGTGTTGTAAAATATATAGCAGGTTATTGCCTAGAGTGCCTTCAGGTTGCTCCCTCCACACTTTAATTCAAGGGCTCTTTTGATTGTCTCCTAACCTGAACTTGGGGTTATTGCACTCCCCCACTTGGTATCTTCATTTAAACAGAATAAACATAGTTTTTCCTCATAAGATATTACTGCTATCTTGCATCATGTCTCAATGGGAAGAGCAAAAAACTGAATACTACCCAGAGGAGCTGGGCAATCAACTTGAAGTTGATCTGGTGGAAGCCCTTGATACCAGGGTCCAACAGTCAGTCAATGATGCTCTAGTGAGAGCTTTAGGTCCATTCTCTGGGCAAATTTTTGATATCGCTCAATCACAAGTTTGGTCTCAGGGACAGCAAGAGCCCAAAAAGGTAAAAGACAAAGCAAAAAATCTGGAACCCGGTGCAGAGGTCAGCGCTATCTATGCGGATGCCTTTGAGAAACTGCGGAGTTAGCCAAGTTCTGCTCCACCTTCTCTTCCCTTGACAAAGCGCAAATGTCGCTTAAGAAGGTTTTCAAACGAGGCCTTTTTGGCAGGGCCGGTCGTTTCGGAGGACGTATGCCCGGCCGTAGCTCCTTTAGCAGTCCCCAAAACTATTACCCTAGAGGCAGAGGTGGTTGGTACGGAGATCAGGACTCAACCTTCTACCCCACAAGACACTGAGGGGGTCGTCCCCGCTTCCGCAGAGGTCACCGCAGGGGACAACAAGGAGCCATCCAAGACTCAAGTTTCTCAGGTGAGCATTTTTCATTTTTCTCAGGTCAAACTTGGGGGCAGAATTGCATCTTGTTTAATAAATTGGAAACGGATATCCAGAGATCCGTGGATTCTTCAAACAGTAGAAGGATTTCATCTAGAGTTTGTCAGTACCCCCAAACAACTCTCCCCCCCCTTACAAATGTGTTTTTCCCAAACAAATCAAGATTTTATAGACAAAGAAGTACAAGCTCTCTTAGACAAAGGAGCCTTACAATTTGCTTCCCCTCATCCTTTCGGTTTCCTCAGCCCTATTTTTGTAGTAGACAAAAAGGGAGGAGGTCACCGTCTAGTCTTGAACCTAAAGGATTTCAACCAGTGGATCCTGTACAGACATTTCAAGATGGAGGGTATTCACATGTTAAGAGACATCCTATTAGAAGGGGATTGGATGGTGCGTCTCGATCTAAAGGAAGCCTATCTATGAATTCCAATATTTCCTCTACACAGGAGGTTTCTACAATTTCTATGGAAAGATCAATGTCTAGAATTCCTAGCACTCCCGTTCGGCCTATCGTCAGCCCCTTGGTGCTTCACGAAGTTGCTGAGACCAGTGATGGAATATCTCAGAACCAAAGGAGTCAGATTGATTATATATCTGGACGATATTTTGCTGATGGCTCAATCACCTCAAGTCCTAATCTCACACTTGGATTGGACCATCAGTCTCCTACAAGATTTAGGTTTCCTGATCAATGTAGAGAAGTCATTGTTGAAACCTTCTCAGATAGTAGAGTTTCTGGGCTTTCAGATAAATTCCACTTTATGCCAACTTCTTCTTCCCTCTCAGAAGATACGCAACATCAAGAGGGAATTGAGGTCAGTACTGACATACCAGACCGTATCATTGAGGACCACAGCCAGGATAGTGGGCTTATTAGCTTCATCTATTCAGGCGATTTTTCCTGCACCCCTACATTATCGAGCACTTCAAAGGCTCAAGATCAGACACTTACAACAGGGCAACAATGGCAGAGCGATCTTTGGCTCTCGCCCGGAAGTAGTGATAGAATCCGATGCCAGCAGATGGGGCTGGGGAGCTCGCTGCAACTCCCTAGTGACGGGGTGCAGATTGTCAGAATGGGAACAATCCCTTCACATCAATTGTTTGGAGCTTCTAGCGGGCTCATTTGCTATAAAGAGCCTCTCCCCGCAGAAAACAGATTGTTGCATACTATTACGGATGGACAATATATCGGCAGTAAGATATGTCAACAAGTTAGGGGGCACGAAGTCCAGGATTCTGGCGGAGATTGCCAAGGATTTCTGGCATTTTTGCCTAACGCAGCGTTTAGTGGTCATAGCGGAATATCTGCCTGGAGACCAGAATGTCATAGCAGACTGGAACTCCAGATACCTATCAGACTCCAGCGACTGGAAGTTGGATCCTCTGATTTTTGCCCAGATAGTGCAGGAATGGGGCAAATGTGAAGTGGACCTTTTTGCCTCTCGTCTCAATTGCCAAATTCAAACATTTTACAGTTGGCGTCCAGACCCTTATGCTCTAAAGACAGATGCCTTTCTTCAGGACTGGTCCCAGTTTCAGGGTTATGCCTTCCCTCCTTTTCTGATGATTGCCAGAGTCCTGGCTCAAGTGCGGAGACAGAAAACAGAGATTGTTCTGGTGACTCCGTTCTGGAGAGCACAGCCTTGGTTCCCCAGTGCTCTACATTTAGCTTGTGCCTCTCCTCTTGTGATTCCGCCTCATCCGAATCTTCTCTTGAGTCCAGAGGGCCTTCAACATCCTCTGATCTTGTCAGGGAAGCTAACACTTCTAGCCTGGTTAATTTCAGGTCGAGATGGAATGCCTCAGATGTTTCACAACAAGCTGCGGAATTCATTAATCAGGCCTGGGCCAGTAGTACCCATAAGAGATATGATTCAGCCTGGCGCAGATGGTCTAGTTGGTGTGATGGAAGGGGTGCCAATCCAGTGGAAGCACATATTGGTTTGATTGTTAATTTTTTAGCAGAACTAGCCAGTTCCGGTTTAGCTTACCGGACAGTCAATAATTTTAGGTCTGCCATTTCAGCAGGACATTCACAGGTAGAAGGCAAGCCCATTGGTGAACATCCATTAATTTGCAAGCTTTTGAGGGGTATACGTCTTTCTAAACCACCTCAGGCAAAATATACTGTTTTATGGGATGTTAATATCATATTAAAATTCATTGATTCATGGCCTGCCAATAGATATTAGTCTCTCAAACAGCTTTCAGCTAAGCTAACCATGCTTTTATGCCTTGTCTCTTGTAAAAGAGTATCGGACGTCAGGGCTTTAGATTTAGCAGGTAGAACTTTTTCACCAGAAGGAGTCTCCTTTTCGTGACAAGAAGAACTAAAACGAATTGCAGGTCAGTATCTTATCCGATTTATAAGGAAAATTCAAAATTATGTGTGGTTCAATGTTTGAAGGATTATGAAATTGTCACAGAGGAATTTCGACAGAATTCTAAAGGTCAATTGTTGATTGCCTTGCAAAAACCTTTTAAACCAGTTTCATCAGCTACTTTAGCTAGATGGATGAGATGGTTGATGAATGAAGCAGGTATTGATACCTCTGTATTTGGGGCCCATTCTGCTAGAGGGGCTATGGCTTCAAAATCATTTGCCTTAGGTTCTAGATTAGAAGACATAATGAAAGCTGCAGATTGGTCTTCAGAAAATACTTTTCGTAAGTTTTATCATAAACCTGTATTGGATGTAGCCAGTGTGGTGATGGAACAGCTTTAAACTAGCATAATCGAAGCCTCCGGTCCTGACATAGAATAAAATAATTTCTAGCTATTGCGTCAAGAATTTTCAATTCTATTAAGGACACGGAGGCGAGGATTATCCCTCCCTAGTTATATTTATACAATATTTATACAATATTATCATTTAGTATTGATATCTGATGTGATATTGTCATTTAACCCTCCCATTATTTGCAATCATAAAGTTTGAGACACATATATTTTATGAGATATTACCTACCTGCTTATTGTTACAGCTTCTGATCAGAAGAACGCATGAAGGACGTAACTTCAAGGGAAGTTTGAGTTATATGTTTTACCGGTTGTTTCTCCGGCATGTAGTCTCCAAGTTTCAGTTCTTCAGTATGGAGAAGAGGTTATGACTCCGGATTCAGGATGGCGTAAGAAGTTTGCGTTTTCAAGTTGACATTATCTGTTTGAACAAAGAAAGAGGAAGTGACTTCATAGGTCAAAGGACTTATACAAAGGACATGGATGGTGATTGGACCATGTGACAGGATATTGGGTGTCCTGGGTATTGTAGTTTTTTCTGTTACTTGTATTTCATTGGCTGCTGTTTAAGTCAGTAAAGAAAGAGAAAGCATAATCCTCGCCTCCGTGTCCTTAATAGAATTGAAAATTCTTGACGCAATAGCTAGAATTTTTTTTACTCATGCATGTCAACACCCCCTACCAAAATGTGTCCAACTCGGGACAACTCCATACAGTATGAAAAAAAGGTGTCCTCCATCACACCACAGCTAAGTAAGGACGGTGAGCCAATCATTCTCATACTTCACAACTGATGTCACGTGTAACACACTCGGTGTATGTATTTGAATTGAATCACTCTCAATTAAGCTGGCTCAGATGCCACATGTGACATTCCCAGAATTTCCATCCATTCTTCATTTTTCCAGCCTCCCCCACATCTGCCTTCCATGCTGCACAGAGGGGGGCAAATGTATCAGGTTGATTAGAGATCAGGGACTGATAGATTTTGGTGATTGTGTGATCCCCAAGGTCACCAATAAGAAGTTTGCCCTCCAATGGGTTGAATTCCGGGAGCTCCAAGAGAGTGGTGACATATGGAGACAGTGGATGGTGGAGCTGAAAATATTTATATAATTGATTGCTGTGTAGTTGGAACTCTGTCTGAAAGGACTGGAATGTTTCAAGGCCCATGCCTTGCATCACATTCCTCAAGGTGGAGATCCCAATAAGGTTCCATTTCCGGAATCCCTCTAGTGCAACAACTTGGGTGTAAGCAGCCCATTCACAAGGGTGTCTGCTCTGTCAATAAATGGGCGTGATTTTTAAGGGAAGTCATAAAGCTGCATCCTCATGTTTGTGACATCCCTTTGGTGAAGTTGCATAACTAAGTGCAATTCAGCCGAGTTTCCACCGGTATGCCTGGAAACCTGCAACAGTAACTGACTTTTTGTCGTTTCTGGAATGCATTTTTTAATCTTCACATGAACAAATATTCTTGTGAATATTTTCTTCAAAACGAGTCTGAAGAGCAAGTGCTAATATGCTTGTTATTTTTTCATTTTTCTCCACTGTGAAAATATTTTCCCCACGGAGATAAACCATCTTCTTAGCCCCATCAATTTTGGTATTGTTCTGGTCCCCTTCCCATCCAGGAAAATGATTTTCTCCAGCCCATAACAATAGTACATTTCTGACCTTCTCCAGGTCATAGAAAAGTTGTAACTACCCCAAAACTTTGATGTTTGTGGATGTGCGCAAATTCATAAGGCACTTCACTCCTGGAACTCACACTCCCTCTACGTTCCTCCTGTTAGTACAAAATTCTTTACGTAGGTAATTCCTTTTTATGAATGCAAAAGAAACTTTATGAACTGGAAAAGTGATTTTTTATTCCTAAAAATGACTATTTGAATATGCAAACCAAACTTCCACACACAACTGTGTTTGTGATTTGTCTTTTTGAATATGAAACATTCACTGCCCAAGCTGATGTACCAAGATTAAAATGAAGCAACTCCTATTAATTTATATGCAATTCATTCAGCAATTTTGGGGGGGGAGTTATTTCCTATCTACCGACCAGGCAATTCAGTACAAAGCCCTTTTTGCGGTTTCAAGCCCTCCGATTTGCTAAGTTACAGGGGTTGTGATTAGGGTGATTACTTCACTCAGGGGCATATTTAAAAGCCCCTAGCGCCATCCCAACACCACATTAGCATCATTTTTAGACGCTAATATGGCGTTAGAAGGCCAAAAACGATGCGCCATATTTACAAAGTGGTGCAATATATGCATTGTGCCACTTTGTAACTGTTTGCGCTACATTATGCCTGCGCCAGGCATAATGTTTGTAAAGAGGGCATTCCCCATTAGGAGGGCCAAAAAAATGCCACAAGGAAATCTCAGAGATTTCCTTGCGCCGTTTTTTTCGGCACTTTTAATGCCTACTCAGAGCAGGCGCTTAAAGCAGACTTCCATTGGTTACAATGGGCCTCTCAGTGCTTTGCAGGATGGGCGTCAACATTTTTGATGCTAATTCTGCAAAGCCCCAGTCTAGCGTCAAAAATTTTGATGCTAGTCCCTTAACTACTACCATGGTGCAAGGTATTTTAAATACAGCACCACTTTTCTTAAATATGCCTCTCAGTGTCATCACTGACTCCATGTCCAGTCCTGTAGACCACAGCCTACTTTCGCTGATGCATTCCAAAAGGTAAACACTGTTTTTAAAAACAGCATCTGTCCCTTCATTTGGGATTGGAAATCCAAGAATGCATGTTCGGTGTCCCTTCATGCATTCGTTCTTGCATTTGCAACCAAGAACATGAGTAGGAAATTGTGAGCTATATTTTTAATATTTATTAAGCCATTGAATTTGTAATACACTACAAATGGAAAGTTTGAGATGTAAGCTACAAGTATTTAGATCACATTGCAAATTGCACACTTGTTTGCAAACCAGTTGAAGTGCAAATTGCACATCCTTTTTTGCAAATGGGTGCTAACTAACAAGAACATTCATCAAAATTCTAAGAAAAAAACAATAACGCATCAGAAAAAAAACATTCCGGCATGTTTTTATTCCACAATTCTTGAAAATATGCACTTGTTGACAATGTGTTAGTCAAAGTGGGAGTGTTTTCTGTATGTAAAAAAAAAAAAAAAAAAATGGGTTTAATTTTTTGTGGCAATGGAAAAGCTCTTCACTTTGTACAGGTAGAGCTAATTTCGAGTAGAAGCCAGAGATACATTCTGAATCACAATTAGGAAGGGGCATCCCCTCCCCATTGTGAATTGCAAGGAGATGTATCAATGGTTTGTGGCAGCAATTCCTGGGGCAAACCATTGATAAGCTAATTACACCTCCAAGAAGGTGGTAACCCATTCACAGAGGGGAAGCTATCCCAGTAGGATAGCTTCCGTTTTGGAGATAATTTTGTGCAGCCTCAGGGAATTAGCCAGTGGTCCAGGAGATGACTGCCTAGTTCCTTTCCCCTAATGTGT
Source organism: Pleurodeles waltl (assembly GCF_031143425.1). Lineage (NCBI taxonomy): Eukaryota > Metazoa > Chordata > Amphibia > Caudata > Salamandridae > Pleurodeles > Pleurodeles waltl. The sequence goes on along the minus strand of NC_090444.1, from coordinate 184,588,605 downwards.
TCCCAAATGGGAAATATCTTTTTAAACCAACACCATTTCGTTTAAGGAACATGTGCTGCCTAAATAAAAGTTCCTGTTTGGGGATGGTAACACTGGGTTTCACAACGATGGTGGTCTGCTGTTCCTCGAAGGCCACCACCACAACTGAGTTCGTAATCAACCACAAGGAGTCTCAAATAGCAACCTGCCTAATCAGTGTTCCTAAGCCAGGGCATTCTGCAATAGCCTGCGACTGGAGATTTTGTGAAGCAACCTATCACTACATACATGCATCCCAAAATGAAAGAAAGGTCACAAAACGTTTACGGGCTTTTAGCAACAGCTATTTGAGCCTCTACTTCGAGATCCCGGTGTTAAGATTTTATTATTCTGCTTCGGGAAAACTGCACATATACAGTATCTTTTCCTGAATTACGTGCCTAATGGTATATTATGGAGTATGAATTTTCCATTTGGTTGTGGTGAAATATATGTGCCTTGCATCAGGCACATTAAGTATTTGTTCAAGGGCAAAATTGCATTCCGCTCAATTTAGATATTAAAACATAGAGCCCTTAAAGTTAATTCCCCTAAACTAAAATAAGTTAGATGCATCAGGAGAGTCGCAATTAAATCATAAGAGAAAATGTGGCTTTTGCTTCTAGCATAAAAAATACTTGTATATTTTGACACGTCTTTATAAAGAGCCATTTTCTTTACAATGACTCATTTTTCTAGTCTAATAGGAAGGAGCCCATCACTATTAACAGCAAGTGGCTTACAATTTTTATGTTAATATAATTGTAAAATATGAGTGCATTTGGTGTAGGAGTATCAGCAGAAACCTTTAATTAATAACAATGTTCATTCACACCTGGTAGAATTCTGCATTTAGATGAGCTAAAAGGAAGCTATTAACTTAAAGTACTGAGCATATTAAAGATTGAGGTTTTATTGCAGTTGCCTGAGTTTGCTGATGTTCAGACTTTCGGCTTATGAGTTTCTCATAAAAGAAGATCAAAAGTCTATATGTTATAATTTAAATGCAGAAGTGCTTAGGGAAAAGGAAGTACAGACAAAGAGATGCCTCAAAATACGAAATCCTGTGCGGGCAGCCAAGTCATTCAAACATGTCTGAGGTTATATACATTGCATCAGACCTTTACAACCGGGCTACGTGTTTATCTTCAGAATGTTGGACATATGCATGATTGTTCAATTGCTATCCGCGATAACTGTAAATCCTGAAACATGAAATATGAAATATGATCGTGAACAGTAGGACATTGGCCTGGACCTGTGAGAATTGTCAAAAAAAGGACCAATTGATCCTTTTTCAATCCGATTGAGTGATTGAAGGGAATCTTGGGTCATTTCCCCACCTGAATTTTGCACGAATCTCCAAATGCACTTTGGAAGCTTGACCATATTTATTTTCTTTTTTTAAAGTTTCTGAGGAGATGTCAGACCCATGCATGCGTATGTGCAAATATGAGTCAGATGTAAGGTATACTATGATCGTAGATTTCTACAGATTTACACTATGGTGGTCATTACAATCCTGGCGGACGGTGTTAAAGCGGCGGTAAGACCGCCAACAGGCCGGCGGTAAAACATTTGCAATTACGACCGTAGCGGAAACCGCCAACAAAGACAGCCACTTTAACACTCCGACCGCCACGGCGGTACAAACAAACAACTTGGCGGTCACCGCCAACAGACAGGCGGGAGACAATGTACCACCCACACTATTACAACCCACCAATCCGCCACCTTTTCCGGGGCGGATTCACCGTGGATAAAAACACGGCGGAAACAGGACTTCGAAGGGAAAATGCTCACCTCTACATACCCCGCGAGGAACGAGGACACCATGGCCCCGGAACCCAAATTCTGCCTGCGATAGTCTTCCTGCTCCTCTACCAGGTGCACGAATACCAGTGGCGAAGACCACGGTGAGTACTGCACCTACAACACAGGGGAGGGGGGAGGGAAAAGAGAGTGACACACACACGCAACACCCCCACCCCCACCCTCACCCACTACAACACACACACTAATGCATATTAATACATCACAGTTACACCCCAAAACCTCCCCCGGAAGAATACAAAGACAATAGAAAATGAGTGTAAACATTGTAATATATTAAAATCAAGTAGGCAAAAATATATATATACACCATTTACAAAATATATACCAAGCATAGTAGTCCAGGTAGTGCTCCAATTAAGTCCGTGGAACACTGGGCCCACACAGTATGGGCGAGGCCCACACAAGATCCCCGACCATGACGGAGAGAACACTGCAGGGGCATCAGAGAGCAACTAAACAGGCACCTCTGGGGGAGGGAAAGGGGGGGGCACCTCAGACGGTTGAGTGCACGAAGCCAAATCCACGAGGGGGCCACATGCCCACTGTTCAATCCTGGGGAGTGCAAAGCCACAGTCTCTCAGGTCTCTACAGTGGGTGGGTTGCCCACTGTTCCATCCTGGGGAGTGCAAAGCCACAGTCTCTCAAGTCTAACAAGTGGGTGGGTTGCCCACTGTTCCATCCTGGGGAGTGCAAAGCCACAGTCTCTCAAGTCTCACAAGTGGGTGGGTTGCCCACTGTTCCATCCTGGGGAGTGCAAAGCCACAGTCTCTCAAGTCTCTACAGTGGGTGGGTTGCCCACTGTTCCATCCTGTGGAGTGCAAAGACACAGTCTCTCAAGTCTCTACAGTGGGTGGGTTGCCCACTGTTCCATCATGGGGAGTGCAAAGCCACAGTCTTTCAAGTGGATAACAGTCTCCACTGGTTCTGGAGGGGGCCTTGTGCCCAGAGTGCTTCATCCTGCTAAGGACAGAGGTAGTGGATGACAGTCTCCACTGGTTCTGGAGGGGGCTTTGTTTCCCAGAGTGCTTCATCCTGCTAAGGACAGAGATAGTGGATAGATCTCTCCACTGGTTCTGGAGGGGGCTTTGTGCCCAGAGTGCTTCATTCTCCCCGTGACGGACTCAGTAGCGTCAGTGCCCTTGGCGATCATGGGCCAGCGGTGCTTGAGACAGCGGTGCCCTGTTCAGCGGTGCTTGAGGCGGCGGTGCCCTGTTCAGCGGTGCTTGAGACGGCGGTGCCCTGTTCAGCGGTGCTTAAGACGGCGGTGCCCTGTTCAGCGGTGCTTGAGATGGCGGTCTCCATTGCAGGGACTCAGCTGCTGGTGGACCTTCATGGCCCAGAGTGGCTTTTGCTGGCGGTCCTTCATGGCCCAGCGGGGCTGGTGCTGGCCGTCTTTCATGGCCCAGCGGGGCTGGCGGTCCTTCATGGCCCAGCGGGGCTTTTGCTGACGGTCCTTCATGGCCCAGCGGTGCTGGTGCTGGCGGTCCTTCATGGCCCAGCGGGGCTTTTGCTGGCGGTCCTTCATGGCCCAGCGGGGCTGGTGCTGGCTGTCCTTCATGGCCCAGCGGGGCTTTTGCTGGCGGTCCTTCATGGCCCAGCGGGGCTTTTGCTGGCGGTCCTTCATGGCCCAGCGGGGCTTTTGCTGGTGGTCCTTCATGGCCCAGCGGGGCTGGTGGTGGCCTCCTGGGCAGCTGGGCTTGTGCTAGCGGTGGCCTCCTGGGCAGCTGGGCTTGTGCTGGCGGTGGCCTCCTGGGCAGCTGGGCTGGTGCTGGTGGTGGCCTCCTGGGCAGCTGGGCTTGTGCTGGCGGTAGCCTCCTGGGCAGCTGGGCTGGTGCTGGCGGTAGCCTCCTGGGCAGCTGGGCTGGTGCTGGCCTCCGGGGCATCGGGGATGATGGCGGTCTTCTCCGCAGTGCTGCTCTTCCCAGACTTGCCGGGTTTCTTGTGGCCCTTCCCCACCTTGGAAGGTGTCACAGCGGACTCCACACTCCCACCGGGACCCCTGGGAGCGGCTTTGGTGGCTGGATTCTTCCCCCTCTCCCGCCGGGCACTGGCCAACTTCTGATGCTTCACAGGTGGGGGACTGTCTGTGCTGTGGCTCCGTACCACACTGGCTGCCCTGGTGGCTGGTGCACTCCAGATTCCAGTGACTACAGGCACCACTGGTCCCGGAGATGTTGTGGCTGAGGTGCTAGTTCGGGACCTAGGAGACGGACGGGGTGGGGGAGGTGTGGGAAAGAGGTCAAGGTTGGACAGGAATAGTTTTTTGGACACACTGGGACGGGTAGCTGGAGGGGTTTTGGGAGTGGAGGAAGAGGTTGTGGTTGTAGGAGGTGTTTGTTTGCTGACTTTGGGTGAAGGTGCATGCGCTGGAGGCTGTTGTGAGGTGGATGGCTGTTGGGTGGGTGTGTACTTGCGTTTGTGTATCTTCGGAGGGGGCGTCACAGACACACTGGGAGAGGACACAGGGGACGTGTGAATGGTAGTGGGGGTGGTAACTGCACGTGAGCAGGGTGTGGTGGTGGGTGTGCTGGTGATGGCAGTAGTGGCTGTAGAGGTAGTGCATGCAGGTGTGAGTGTAGACGAGACAGGGAGGGAGGAGGGAGACGAGGAGGAGGGGGACACAGTGGAGGCAGTGGATGTTGGTGTGTCTGCATGTGTGTGATGCTTGCGTGAGTGCCTGTGGGATGTGTGGTGCTTATGTTTGCCTGATCTTCCCTTGTGTGTTGACGTGTGTGCATGCTGGTCTGTAGGTGTGCTTGGGATACCCTGAGGTACAGGGGATTGGGTCGGGGTGGAGGAAGTTGGAGGGGGGAGGCTAGACACAGGGACAATGGCTGCCATCAGTGCTGAGGCCTGAGTCTGAAAAGCTCGCTGAAGGGCCGCCTGATCAGAATGAATGCCCTCCAGGAATGCATTAGTTTGTTGCAACTGCCTTTCTACACCCTGGATGGCATTCAAAATGGTAGACTGCCCAACAGTGAGGGACCTGAGGAGGTCAATGGCCTCCTCACTGAGGGCAGCAGGGGTGACTGGGGCAGGGCCTGAGGTGCCTGGGGCGAAGGTGATGCCCACCCTCTCGGGTGAGCGGGCACGGGGCAAAGATTAGGGGCTGCTTGGAGGGCGGTGCTGGAAGGAGGGGTGGTGGCTGTACCTGTAGATGGGAGTGGCACAGATGTTGCCTCCACCACAAGGGAGCTCCCATCAGAGGACGAGTCCGTGTCACTGGTCTCAGCTCCTGTCCCCGCCGTGGAGCTCCCCTCGCTCTCCGTCCCACTGGTGAAGTCCGATTCCATAGTGTGGCCCTCCATGGCCATGTGGGATGCAGCCCCCTGGTGCTCCGGTGCCACTGCTCCTCCGCCTGATGATGCTAATGCACACAAGAACAGGGAGACCACAAAAAGGGGGGGGACGACAGAAGAAAGACATGTTGAGTGCATGCATTACCGCTACCGTTGGCAGACACGACAGACACAGAAGCCCCCTGCACTACGCCGCGCTCTTGGGCTCCACTGTTCAATTCCTGGGAAATGGCCTACAAGGCTATGGACGACATCTCCACACATAGATGACACAGGGGCATGACTAGGTGTAGTTGTCACTTTACAGAGGTGGGGTGGGGTGCCACATGGCCTGCCTTATGGAGGGACCTTGCCTACGGAACTCGCCCTGGCCTAGGGAAACCCACAGCCCACCTCCCCCACCCAGACCCCTCCAATGCACGCAAAGTCAGCAGAATGCAAATGTACTCACCCCCTTGTGGCTGCTGTGATGCCCTCAAGCGCCCATCCAACTCCGGGTACGCCACCGCCAGGATCCTGAACATCAGGGGGGTCATGGTGCGACGGGCACCCCTCCCACGTTGGGAGGCCATCCCCAGCTGAGCCTCCGCCGTCTTCTTGCTCCAGCGGCGAATGTCCTCCCATCTTTTCCGGCAGTGGGTGCTCCGTCTGTGATAGACCCCCACGTTCCGGACGTCCTTGGCGATGGCACGCCAAATATGTTTTTTCTGGTGGGCGCTGACCTACATGATTTGTACAGGGGGAAGAGAAAGTTATTACTAACTGCACCGTCAAAGTGATTGACCCCCATCCCTACCCTTGCCATGTGGCACATGCATTCACCGTTGTTTCATGCACGCCGCACTCCCCCCCTTCCTTCTTACATCCACCCCTCTCCACACAGGCATAGCCCATACATCATGGTCCCTGTGTACTTACCTGTTTGTCTGGAGGACCGCAGAGTAGCGTGTACTGGGGAGGACCCCGTCCACGAGTTTCTCCAACTACTCCGATGTGAAGGCAGGGGCCCTTTCCCCAGACACTCGAGCCATTGTCTCTTCCAGACCGAGGTCACAGCAGCACTTGCAGTGTAGGTCCTCTCCTGTCGAAGATCAGGTATCGAGTGATTGAACAGATAGAAAATGGCAGTCACGTCCGCGGCGGTGCGTACCGTCACTGCCGGCGTACATCCTCATTGGCTCCTGGGACCCATATGGTCCAATGTAACCAATGCAGCATTGCGCCGCGGTCTTCGACCGCCTACTGCGACGGTGCACAACGCCAGCGCAGTTACCTCACATCCCATTGTCCCACTTTACAGGTCAGGCAGCTGCCATTTCAGGGGCCCACATGGCTTCATTTTCAACTGCGTCACACATACCTAGGCCTAGACTCAACACACATACAGGCCACTTTTTGAGTATGAATCATGTTCTGTGTGAGCTGTGGGTATGTACCTCTGAGTTGGTTGACTCTGTGCTCGCTGTTGTCCTTCATAGGCACCGTCCGCTGGAACATGTGAGGAGATGGCAGCATCCTCCGGTGTACCGACCGTTGGTGGATCTGTCGACAATGGAGGAAAGACATGTGATAATCACATACAGGCTTGACCATGCCACAATCCAGGAACTGTGTACCCAGTTGGAGCCAGACCTGATGTCAGCTATCCGCCATCCCACAGGAATCCCCCCTCAAGTGCAGGTGCTGTCAGTGCTCCATTTCCTTGCAAGTGGGTCATTTCAAACAACAGTGGCCATAGCATCAGGGATGTCCCAGCCTATGATTTCCAACGTGTCGTCCAGAGTGTTGTCTGCCCTGCTGAAACACATGCAAAGCTACATCGTTTTCCCTCAGGTGGAGGATTTGCCTACAGTGAAAGGTGATTTCTATGCCCTGAGACTTATACCCAACATCATAGGTGCCATTGATGGGACCCATGTGGCTTTGGTACCCCCCCACAGGAGTGAACAGGTGTACAGAAACCGGAAGAGTTATCATTCGATGAATGTACAGATGGTATGTTTGGCAGACCAGTACATCTCCCATGTGAATGCCATGTTCCCTGGCTCAGTGCATGACGCCTACATCCTGCGGAATAGCAGCATCCCTTGTGATGGGTCAACTCCAGAGGCACCGTGTGTGGCTATTAGGTGAGCACCTGGAAGCTAGTCAATGGGAATGGTTGTCTGGGTCTGGGGATATCCCTCCAGGTTAGTGTGTGTCTACCAGTTGTCCCTCGCCATTTGCAGGTGACTCTGGTTACCCCAACCTGTCATTGCTACTGACCCCATTGAGGAATCCCAGGGCAAGGGCAGAGGAACGCTACAATGAGGCCCATGGGAGAACTGGGAGGGTTATCGAGCAGACCTTCTGCCTCCTGAAGGCCAGGTTCAGATGCCTCCATATGACAGGTGGATCCCTATTCTACTCACCAAAGAAGGTGTGCCAGATCATTGTGGCCTGCTCTATGCTTCACAACTTGGCTTTGCGACGACAGGTGCCTTTTCTGCAGGAGGATGGTCCAGATGGCGGTGTTGTTGCAGCTGTGGAGCCTGTGGACAGTGAAGACGAGGAAGCAGAGGAATAAGACATGGACAACAGGGACTCGGTGATCCAGCAATATTTCCAGTGAGACACAGGTAAGAGTACAGACCTGCCTACTACATGTACTTAAACACTACTGCCTCTCAACTGTCTGTCGTTTTCACCCAGTGTATGGTCACTGAGTTGTCACTTTCCCTTACGATTTCACAGATGTGGGTCCCACTGTGTGACTTCTGCTTTGATTGCTCATGGACTAGAGCTGTGTGACATAGGTATGTTGACATTACCAATGAAAAAAGCTTTTTGACACAGTTATTGCTAATACAGTATTCCGAAATCACGGACAGACTCCAGATTGTTTTGTGCTTTAAGGGTTTTAATTTAGGTGCTCAATATTGGAGGGGGTAGTAAAATGGTGAGGGGTGATGGTGGAGGAATGTCCATGGCAGAGTCCAGTCAATTAGTTTCACAGGTGCATTGCCCATATGGGCATAGGAAGTGGAGCTGGGGCAGTTTAAGGATGGACAGGGTGACAAAGTGGGACAGAAGGATGACAATCAGGGTGGTCTCATTTCTTGACGGGGATCTTGGCATCGTTCTCTGTCTTGTTCCTGGATCTCAGGGACCGTTTGTGAGGTGGTTCTCCCTCTGCAGGGGGTGGGGTGCTGATGTGGTGGTCCTGTGGCGGGGCGTCCTGTCCACTAGTGCCGGCGGAGGTGGTGGGCAGTTCATCGTCCAGGCTAGTGTTAGGGTCCCCTTGTAGTGCCACAGTGTCCCTCCTGGTGTTGATGAGTTCCTTCAGCACCCCTACGATGGTCCCCAGGGTGGAGTTGATGGTTCTGAGTTCCTCCCTGAAGCCCATATAATGTTCCTCCTGCAGCCACTGGGTCTCCTGAAACTTGGCCAGTACCGTTGCCATCGTCTCCTGGGAGTGGTGGTAGGCTCCCATGATGGAGGAGAGGGCCTCGTGGAGAGTGGGTTCCCTTGGCCTGTCCGCTCCCTGTCGCACAGCAGCCATCCCAGTTCCCCTGTGTTCCTGGGCCTCCGTCCCACTGCCCCCAGGTCCCTGTTGTTGTTGGGGTGGTGGGTTAGCCTGGGTTCCCTGTAGTGGTGGACACACAGCTGATTGACGTGTCCTGGGGACGGAGGTATGGGCCCGCTGGGTGGGTGCTGTGCTGGTGTTTCCAGAGGGGGAAGCTCTGTAGTGGCCTGTGACTGTGTGAGGGGAACGACTGTCCCGAGGTCCCCGATGGGCCGGGCTGGTCATCTAGATCTAGTTGGACAGAGGTGCTGTCATCACTGTGGGCCTCTTCTGTTGGTGGTGTGGACATGTGTGGACCCTCCTGTCCGGTGACGTTGGGTAGGGGTCCTGGAGGGGTATAAAGGATGTTTATTACATCTGTGTGTGCCATGGTGTGCAATGGGTGGGTGACAGTGTGCCCCAGTGCTTGCATTCCTGTGTGGGACCTCATGTGATGATGGTTTAGGGGGGTGTATGGGTATGTGCAGTGGGCATCCTTTAGTGATGGGTGTCCATGCTTTGTTGTTGCATGCAGGGCTTGGGTTTGGGATGTGTGGTTTGTGATGTTGGAACATTTGTGAGGAGTTGGAGTGATGGGGTGAGGGTGGGGGTATGTGCTGGCATGCAGGTAGGGTGGGGGATGTAATAGTTAAGATTTGACTTACCAGAGTCCATTCCTCTAGCTACTCCTGCGAGGCCCTCAGGATGCAGAATTGCCAAGACCTGCTCCTACCATGTTGTTAGTTGTGGGGGAGGAGGTGGGGGTCCGCCGCCAGTCCGCTGAACCGCCAGGTGGTGTCTTGAGACCACGGAACGCACCTTCCCCCGTAGGTCGTTCCACCTCTTCCTGATGTCATCCCGATTTCTTGGGTGCTGCCCCACTGTGTTGACCCTTTCCACTATTCTTCGCCATAGCTCCATCTTCCTTGCAATTGAGGTGTGCTGCACCTGTGATCCGAATAGTTGTGGCTCTACCCGGACGATTTCCTCCACCATGACCCTGAGCTCCTCCTCAGAGAACCTGGGGTGTCTTTGCCGTGCCATGGGGTGGTGTAAGTGATGTGTGGGGTGGTGTGTGGGGTGATAAGTGTGCTGATATGTAGTGGTGTGTAGTGTGCGGTGCGTGGAAGATCTGTGGGTGATGGTGTTGTGTGCCTGTGGATGCTAGTGCTGTTTCTGGTGGTGTCTCTCTCTGGCCTTCGTTCGTGATTTGTTGTCGTAAGGGTTTGTGGGTGATGTGGGTGTGTGTTTTATATTGTATTGGGTGTGTGGGAGTGGTGTGTGTATGTGTATCAGGTGTGTGTATTTTGAATTGTCCAATGTGACCGTGTTTTGTATGTGTGTGTGTATTTTGAGCGCGGGGTGTATACCGCCAATGGAATACCGCGGTTGAAAGACCACTGCGTGGATTCGTGTGTCGTGATAGTGTGGGTGTATTCCTGTTGGCGTGACTGTGGAGGTTTTGTTTTCACCAGTTTATCACTGACCTTTGGTGTGGCGGACTTGTGTGGGTGTCTGAATTTTGGCGGATTCCGAACTGTGGGTCATAATAGCTGTGGCGGAATTCCGCAGCCGCGGCGGTGTGGTGGCGGTCTTCTGCACGGCGGTAAGCGGCTTTTACCGCCAATGTCATAATGAGGGCCTATGTTTTTCAATGTCCTTATATAACCTCCATTGAGCACCTCTGACAACCCACAGTGCTCAATGTCAGGCTCAGTTTCAGACAAGTTTTCGGGGCTGTGACACCTCCGTTTGGCCTCCCCAGCCACTGCTGATTTTAGAGGTTTAATTATGAGATGACGTACAACTCATCCTGCCTTTAACAAATTCCAGACCCGTTCCTCTTCTGCCCAGTTCTTAATTTTCCCATCCAACTCCTTGAAATGCCTCACTGACTTCTGCCGGTTCTGCCAAGTTGGGGCTAAAGGTTGGCACCACTTTTTACAAATCCCCCTACATGCCAGGAGGATCAAATAAAAGATCAGCTTACGTTGCAATACTGAGAGAGAGGCACCTCCAGCCTACTGCTAGATCAGGCCAAACATAATCATAACAGCACTTACCTCTATGGTTCTTTCTAAGGCATCAGAGATTCTCTTACCCACACCTGATCAGAATTATTCCAAGCTCAGACAGTTGACAAATATTAACATCATCAGCTCCTCGACTACCGCACCGCTTGCACCTCGAATCCTCATTCCCTCTTCTCTTTGCCAACTTCAAAGGGGTCCAGTAGGCTCTGTGAAGGGTGAAAAAGTGATTTCTTCTTAGTGCAGCAATGTTTATCACTGAATACAATGAAGACATAGATACTTGCCATATCTCCTCCAGCTCCGTTTTCGACAAGTAGCCATCCCATACGTGGTGTGGAGGTTTCATATTCTCCATTCTGCCTTTAAAAGAAGCTGACAACAGTGTGACACTTCGTTCTTTCTTGCCTGACTTTCCTGGATGTCCTTCTCCATTAGGCAGGGCTCAATCTTGACCGACCCTGATTCTTAAGATAGTCCTTCAGCTGATAGAATTTTGAACCTAGAGAGCGTCTCATTTGTCCTCTCCCTCCAGGGGTGGCTCCATAATCTCCGGCCTTCTTCCACCAAATGACCCCTGCTAGTTATTCCACACTACATTAGGGGTTTTGCTAGACTGCCTGGCAGACACTCCGGGGTCACCGGGGAGTCCCATACTGGGAACAGCTTGCTATAATGTGGGATTCTGAGAAGTGATCTAACCCCATGGCACACTTTGGCAGCTACCTGTAAACATTTTAGCCAAACCTTATTAGAATATTTGGGTTCCCCGACTTATAAAAGAAACCTTCTTGTAAGTCAGTTAACATAGCACTGAAACTTAACATCCATTGATGTCCTGTCCAGATGGAGGAGGAGCATTCTGCTACTCTTCAACTGTAAGGCTCAGCAAAAGAGTTGAATATCGGGTGGCCCTAGACGCCCTTTCCCCACCTTCCTTCTCAACTTTTTCCAAGAGAATCCTATACCATTATGTGCCCATACAAAGGAGGTGATTTTCCCTCGTATTTTCACGAGGGCCTTCTTGTCAAAGTTTAGTGGGATTTTATCAAACAGGTAGGTGAATTTAGGTAGAATTGACATTTTGACTAAATGTATCCGACAAGATATATTGAGGGACAGATTCTGCCTTTTCTTCATTATTCTGTCTGCCTCTATACCAACGTTCCCTAAGTTCACCATTGGGATTTTCTCTAGATCTTGTGCAATATTAAGCCCCGGATATCTTATTTAACCTGCACATTGTATGTCCTTGCAGCTCTGATTCCATGTCATTATCTCAGTTTTTTCCTCATTAACCACATAGCTGGATATCACACCAAAATGCTGTACTTCTAACAATCATTGCAGTATGGCAAGTGCAGTATCTGAAGTAAACACTATCAAGTCATTGGCATAAAGCAATTTTTTTCTGTAATATGTCCCTACCTCAAATGGTTTTATTTCCTTGTTCAGTCTCAGACTCTCGGCTAAGGGTTCAATATGTAGATCAAATATTTCTTCCAGGCAAAAACCCTTCTGATGTTCATTTATCAGATTCCCCACCACTTTATTTAACCAAATAGCTAGAATGCTTTTGAAGGCCTTGTGATCACAATTAAGCAGCAATATTGGCTGAAAGGATTGGCATTGTAGGGGGGTCTTGCTTCAGAATCAGTAAAGTTATGGCCTCTTTCCAGGACTCTGATATTGACAAACCTTCTACAGTATGGAATTAAACTTTAGCCAGACTGGAATCACCCTCTATGATGTTAAGATACAAAATTAGTTTCTGAGCCCATCAGGGCCTCCACCTTTCCTTCTTTTTAGCTTTCTAACTACTGTCATGATTTCATCACCTGCTATTTCCTGACTCAAATATTGCTGCTGTTCTCTATTAAGCATGGGAAGATATTTATAAGTCAACCACTTGTCTGGGTCTTCGCCATCCATAGTTAAGGGTTATGAGTATAAATCCCAAAAAGAACTTGCTATAAGCCTCCTAGATTTTACTACTCTCTACAATTACATTTGTCTCCCCATAATGACCTTCCTAATGTAATTCTGATATCTGTACATCCTAGATTTCCAGGCTAGAATGTCCATCTGAGCTTTCCATGCTAGCAGCTTTCCGCAACTCTCTATGCACAACCTCCCTAACATTACTGGCATCACTACTGTGACACCTTCTCTTCTATTTTCTATTTAAGCTTTGATTGCAGGTCCTCCAATGTGTCTTCTGTTCTCTCTCTCGTATCCCCTTTTACTGAATCAGCTTTCAGCACTGCTTCTACTCTTGCCATCACCTCCTCCAACTGTGAGACTTTTTCTCTTTCTTCATCCATGCTACTTCTAAGAGATTCTTAAGGGTTCCCCTTAGCCAGACTTTATATGCAACCCATGCTGTGGAACAAAATCACAAAACAAGCAACTCACTTCATCTCTCGCAAAACCCCTCCCTCCTCCCTCAGATGACCCTCTAACCCCCTCCGGCAGACATCGGCCAAACGTGTACCTAAGAAATCCAGCTGGTTCACCACCGAACTCCAAGAATCAAAGCGTAACTGCAGATGTTTAGAGAAGAAATGGAGAAACAGCCAAACCAGCGAAGACCTCGCCTCCTTCAGAGCCGGAATCGCCGCCCACTACCGAAAAATCTAGCACACAAGGAAGGACACACTCCGGGAGCGCATCAACTCCTCCACACACAACTCTAAGGAACTCTTCTCAGTCATCAACGAGTTCACAGATCCCCCCTCCGAGGTCACCAGCATCCCCGTCACAGGACCTCTGTGACAAAGACGCCACCTTTTTCGATTGCAAGGTCCAGGACATCTACGACAGCTTCCTCCCAGAAAATCCTGGCACCAGAACCTGTGACCAAGCCACCCCCAGAACATACTCAGACCATCCACAGCTGGCCCATACTCACCATGGAGGAAACAGTCAGCATCATGAACAGCACCCATTCCGGAGCCCCCACCGACCCTTGCCCACACCACATATACATCAGAGCCCACGCATCCATCGCCCCTGAGCTACGGAACTCAATCAACTTCTCGATAAACACTGGCACCTTCACTGAGGACTGGAAACATGCCTAAATACGCCCTTTCCTGAAGAAACTTTCAGCCAACCCATCAGCACTAAAGAATTTCCCACCCATCTCGCTGCTACCCTACTCCGCCAAAGTACTTGAGAAAGCAATCAATGCACAACTATGGAATTTCATTGAGGCCAACAACTCCCTGGACAGCTCCCAGTCCGGCTTCCACAGCAACTACAGCATGGAGACAGCCCTTCTGGCAGCCACCGACGACATCCGATTACTACTAGACCCTGGCCGCACCTCATTGCTCATACTCCTCGACTCCTCCCAGCAGCCTTCGATACGGTCTCCCACAGCACTCTATACACCAGACTTCATGACATAAGAATCTGTGGAAGAGCCCTGGAATGGATCCACTCCTTCCTCTCTGGGAGGACACAGAGGGCCAGACTCCTGCCTTACACATCCAGACTCACAGGAGTCAACTGCAGAGTCCCCCAAAGATCCTCACTGAGTCCTACACTGTTCAACATATACATGGCCCCCCTCGCAGCCATCATCAGAAGCCACGGTATGAACATCATGTCATATGCCGATGGCACACAACTCATCATTTCCCTTAGCGAAGGTACGGACACGGCCAAAAGGAACTTCCACTGAGGAATGGAAGCCGTTGCCACCTGGATGAGAGAAAGTTGCCTCAAGCTCAACTCTGGCAAGACTGAGCTCATCATCTTCGGAAATGCCACCTCAGCATGGGAAGACTCCTTGTAGCCCACATCCTTCAGCACCCCCCTGCACTGACTGAGTGCACCTGCAACCTAGGCATCATCCTCGACTCCTCCCTATCCATGACCCGCCATGCAAACTCTGTCACCTCCTCCTGCTGCTGGCACACACTCTGCAAACTCCAGAAGATCCTCCGATAGATCCCAGCAGACTGTCGCAGGACAGTCACCCACGCCTTAGTCACAAGCAAGTTCGGCAGCTCCCTCTACGCTGGCACCTTGACTAGAAACATCAAAAAACTACAACTCATCCAAAACGCCGCTGCCAGACTCATCCTGGACCTCCCACACCGAGAACACATCTCTCAACACTTGATGACCCTCCACTGGCTCCTGGTTGAGAAACAAATCCCATATACAATGCAGGACTGGCCTCCCTGAACCACTGCGTCTCCTTTCACCCCCGTCAGATCACTCCACTCTGCCCAGATGGCCCTGGCCACAATTTCTCACATTCGTAAAACCACTGCCAGAGGAAGATCCTTCACCTATATAATAGCAGAGAGCTGGAACAACCTCCCCCTGCACCTCAGACAAAGCCCATCGCTCATCATCTTCAGGAAGAACCTCAAGACATGGCTCTTCAGATGAGGCCCCTCCCCAGTGGCTTGAGATCCTCATGGGTGAGGAGCCGTGCTTTACAAAAACTGACTGATCGATTGATTGACTGATGCTATATGAATCAGGGCTGGTGTCAAGTTCCAGCTAAAAATCTCCTCTGTTTCCCTTCCTTCCCCCTGCATAACATTGGCCTGAAGGAAGATTCTCCTGTTAACTTTCCACCTCCTGGCCTGGTGTCACCTATCAACTTGATCTTAAAAGTAAAATTGCATGGTCCGGCTAGTGAATAGGAAGGTGTTCTATCCCCAGAACTTTCTCTGCCTCTTTACTATCAATAAAAGAGTAATCAAATCTTGAGTGTGCTCATTTTTCCTGTTCTGGAAAGTATACTCCCTACAGTTCCCCTTAACCCTATGCCATACATCTCAGATTTTTAAATTCTCCACAATAGAATGTAAATAGACCCTCATTCTTGGTGAACTAATTTGAGTATGAGTCAAGGATCTGTTTAAGTCATTATCCAACAGAATATTGAACTCTTCCCCTAAAATAATGGGAGCCTCAAATTCCATCAACATAGAAAATAACTTTTTCAGGTGGGTAACATCATCTGTGTTTGGACAGTAATACCTAACTTAAGTAAATGTTTTTTTCCCCTTATCTTTATTTCATTGATTACCCAATAATCACCCTCTGCTTTGTACGTCAATATTTCTACTCCTGAATTTGTCTTAAATAAAATGGCTGTCCTTTGGTAGAAAATGGTTGGTCAGTAGTGACCATGTTTCCTACTTTTTCGACTCTTGTCTCAACAAGTTGGTTTCCTGTAGCATGATAATTTGAAATGTGTTCTCTTTTAGACATTGCAAAATCAGGTGTTGTCTTTTTTTTCCACTCATAGTAAATTCACATTGCAACATAAAATTGTGAGGGTCTGCTGACTTTTTTGATTCTCAAACTCACCTACACTCATTCTAGGTTGGATTGAGCAAACTTGTCCTTGTGATTCTAACACTGTAATTTGAGGACATATCATTTTTTATGATTTCCCCCCATGCTTCCCACCTCGTGTGTAGCCCCTTATGAAAACCCTCCCATACCAATCTTGTGGCCTTCCCTTATGCCATTTGAGCTCATTCCCCTTGAAGCAACATGTAACATGCTACGCACTTGTAGTTGCCCCACTTTTTTTTGCATTGTTATTATCCATCTTTCATCTTAGCTGAAACAATAAGCTTGTCCACCTCATCCAGGGCTGTGAAAATAAGCATTTTGTTCTCCCACATGACTTTCAGAATTGCAGGAAATCTTAATTGAACACTCGAACCCATTTGTCTCAGCTCTTCTATGCATTTCCCCAATTCCATTGTCTAACTTCCATTGCTCAGAAAATGTCTGATCTCATTTTGAATGTGACCCCAATAGCCTGCATTGATTTTTCTTTCAGGGGCAAATCCAGGATTCTTTACCTTTACTAAGTACAACAGTAAATTCATCACTATTTTCAGGGGGTTCTTCTGCCCTGCATCCAACATAAATGGGTCCGTAGGTACCCTCTGAATTTCAGCCCTTTCGTTAATTGAGGAGATTTCCTGGGAGAATGCTTTTGTTAAAAGGCTAATTACAATGAGCTTAATATTGGCTCCTTCAATGCCTTCATTCACCCCCAAGATTCTGCTGTTATTTCTTCTAGTTATTTTCTATCCTCTTCAGCTTATGTATCCGCTCTTTCTCTTACTACTTAAGTCGAGCTCCCTCCTGTGTAGTTTCCTGCAATGAAGAGCTGAGATTTTGTACTTTAGTTCCTGCATACGCTTGGCTAAACCCACTATCTTTTTCTCTAGGCATGAGCATTTCCTGTACCATTCTCAGACAATAACCTTACTACAGCCAGCATCTTAATTTTGAGGTGATGTAATTCCCCCTCTGCTCTGAACCCAACAGCATTCTGCTGACCCCCACATCTTGTATTGTCTCATCCATTGCCAGAATAGAGAATTGATTTTGTACTGGTATTGCTTGAGGAATCAAGACTTGTGTAACCTCGATGATTATCTCCAATTGTGCCCCTGACCCCATTTTCTTGGGCATGCTCTTGCATTTGTCCTGACCAATACACTCCTCAACTTACCTTGGGCCATTTTGTTATCTTTACAGTCAAGTTTCACTATGAAAAAAGACCTTAGAGATGATATAACTCTGGTGCTTGTAACGTTTGGGGCACTAATTTGCTTCTTAGAGGCGGACGCTCTTTTTTTATTAGAGCTCTTTCTGGGATTTTCATAAGAATGGGTGTTAGAAATGGGGTCTTTGGTTCACAGTCAGGTTACCCCCTGTTCAAGCAAGGACCCTCACTGTAGTCAGGGTAAAAGAGAATCACCCTCAGCTAACCCCTGCTTACCCCCTTGGTAGCTTGGCAGAGCAGTAGGCTTAACTTCAGAGTGCCAGGTGTAAAGTATTTGTACCAACAAACACAGTAACTTAATGAAAACACTACAAAATGACACAACACCAGTTTAGAAAAATAGGAAATATTTATCTAAACAAAACAAGACCAAAACGACAAAAATCCAACATACACAAGTCAAGTTATTAATTTTTAAAGATTAAACTAAAAAATAGCGCTTAGAAACAAAAATGCTTCGATGGGGTGTTAACATGGCGTCGTGACAGAGTTGTTCCCAACAAGCCGACACCAGCGGCGCCGGACACGGAGTCGCGTAGACCCCCAAGTACAGTACCTTTGGTGAAGAGTGAAAACAAGCCGATGCGCGAAGTCGGTGATCGCGGCGTCTGTGCGAAACGTTGAATCTGCGCACTTCGAGCGGCGTCGGTCATGACGTGGTGCGGCGACTTCCACGGAGTCGCGGACTTCAGCGAGGCTGCAGCGGCGTCGGGCCTTTGAAGAGCGTCGCATTCCAGCGAAGGTCACGGCGTCGGGTGCAGGCGGTGTCATCGGATTCAGCAGCGGCGTCGGTCCGAAGTCGTCCGAAGTCGATTTCCTTGGATTTCCACCAGCTTTTCTTTCAAGGGCCAGGGACTTGTCAGAGCAGGAGTCTCTCCAGAGACTCCAGGTGCTGGCAGAGAGAAGTCTTTGCTGTCCCTGAGACTTCAAACAACAGGAGGCAAGCTCTAAATCAAGCCCTTGGAGATTTCTTCACAAGATGGAAGGCACACAAAGTCCAGTCTTTGCCCACTTACTCTGGCAGAAGCAGCACTGCAGGAAAGTTCCACAAAGCGCAGTCACAGGCAGGGCAGCACTTCTTCCTCAGCTATTCAGCTCTTCTCCAGGCAGAGGTTCCTCTTGGTTCCAGAAGTGTTTCTCAAGTCTGTAGATTTGGGTGCCCTTCTTATACCCATTTTAGTCTTTGAAGTCACCTTTCTTCAAAGGGGACTCACACCTACTTGTGAAATCCTGCCTTGCCCAGGCAAGGCCTCAGACACACACCAGGGGGTCGGAGTCTGCATTGTCAGAGGCAGGCACAGTCCTTTCAGATGAGACTGACCACTCCACCCCTCCCTCCTAGCAGAGATGGCTAATTAGGAAATGCAGGTTACACCCCAGCTCCCTTTGTGTCACTGTCTAGTGTGAGGTGAAAAACAACCCAGCTGTCAAACTGACCCATACAGGGAATCCACAAACAAGGCAGAGTCACAGAATGGTTTAAGCAAGAAAATGCTCACTTTCTAAAAGTGTCATTTTCAAACACACAATCTCAAAATCAACTTTACTAAAAGATGTATTTTTAAATTGTGAGTTCAGGGACCCCCAAACTCCACATACCCATCTACTCTCTAGGGGAATCTACACTTTAATCATATTTAAAGGTAGCCCCCATATTATCCTATGAGAGAGGCAGGCCTTGCAACAGTGAAAAACCAAGTTGGCAGTATTTCACTGTCAGGACATATAAACCACATTACTATGGGGGTCATTCTGACCCTGGCGGTCACCGACCGCCAGGGCCAACGACTGCGGAAGCACCGCCAACAGGCTGGCGGTGCTTCCTGGGCCATTCTGACCGCGGCGGTAAAGCCGCGGTCAGAAAAGGGGAACCGGCGGTTTCCCGCCGGTTTTCCCCTGGCCCAGGGAATCCACCATGGCGGCGCTGCTTGCAGCGCCGCCATGGGGATTCCGACACCCTTCCCGCCATCCCGTTCCTGGCGGTTTCTACCGCCAGGAACAGGATGGCGGGAACGGGTGTCGTGGGGCCCCTGGGGGCCCCTGCACTGCCCATGCCACTGGCATGGGCAGTGCAGGGGCCCCCTAGCAGGGCCCCATAATGAGTTTCAGTGTCTGCTTTGCAGACACTGAAAATCGCGACGGGTGCCACTGCACCCGTCGCACCCCAGCAACTCCGCCGGCTCCATTCGGAGCCGGCTTCATCGTTGCTGGGTCTTTCCCGCTGGGCCGGCGGGCGGCCTTTTGGCGGTCGCCCGCCGGCCCAGCGGGAAAGTCAGAATGACCGCCGCGGCCTTTTGACCGCGGTGCGGTCATTCGCCGGTTCCCACCAGGCGAAATGACCAGGCGGTTGGAATGACCGCCTATATGTCCTACCTTACACATACACTGCACCCTGCCCTTGGGGCTACCTAGGGTCTACCTTAGGGGTGCCTTACATGTAAAAAAAAGGGAAGGTTTAGGCCTGGCAAGTGGGTACACTTGCCAAGTCAAATTTACAGTGTAAAAATACACACACAGACACTGCAGTGGCAGGTCTGAGACATGATTACAGGGTTAGTTGTGTGGGTGGCACAACCAGTGCTGCAGGCCCACTAGTAACATTTGATTTACAGGCCCTGGGCACCTCTAGTGCACTTTACTAGGGACTTAACAGTAAAAAAAATATGCCAATCATGGAGAACCAATTACATACACATTTTAAACAGGAGCACTTGCACTTTAGCACTGGTTAGTAGTGGTAAAGTGCCCAGAGTAATAAAAACAGCAAAATCAGAGTCCAGCACACATCAATAACCTGGGGAACAGAGGCAAAAAGTTAAGACAGACCACGCCAAGGATGAAAAGTCTAACACGTGTCCCCCCCAGCTAAAAGTGGGGAGCAACTTCCCAATCTCATGGGAGTTCTCATCACTAAGGCGGAAGAATCTGGACAGACCATCAGCATTGGCGTGTTCTGTACCAGGACGATGTTCCACGTAAAGTCCATCCCTGTAGGGAAATGGACCACCTCAACAGTTTTGGATTCTCACCCCTCATCTGCATTAACCATCTGAGGGGCCTGTGGTCGGTCTGAACTCGGAAGTGAGTCCCAAACAAGTAGGGTCTTACCTTCTTCAGTGCCCAGACCACAGCAAATGCTTTGCGTTCTATGGTACTCAACCTACGTTCCCTGGGTAGTAACCTCCTGCTAATGAAGGCTACAGGTTGATCTAGGCCCTCTTCATTAAGCTGTGAGAGTACTGCTCCAATACCATGCTCTGAGGCGTCTGTTTGCACAACAAACTCCTTGGAGTAGTCAGGTGCCTTCGGCACAGGTGCTGTGCACATGGCAGCCTTCAGGGCATCAAAAGCGTTCTGGCAAGCCTCTGTCCAGATCACTTTCTTGGGTTGCTTCTTAGAAGTCATCTCAGTTAAGGGGGTAACAATGGTACCATATCCCTTAACAAACCTCCTGTAATATCCTGTGAGACCTAAAAAGGCTCTCACTTCAGTCTGGATCTTGGGAGGCTCCCAAGCCAGAATCGTGTCAATCTTAGGCTGTAGGGGTGCCACCTGGCCACTCCCTACCTGGTGTCCTAAGTACACCACAGAACCCTGCCCTATTTGGCACTTGCTCGCCTTAATAGTGAGGCCTGCCTTCTGCAGGGCCTCTAACACTCTCCAGAGGTGTTGCAGGTGTTCCTCCCATGTGGAACTAAACACAGCAATGTCATCCAGGTAGGCGGCACTGAACTCATCCAGTCCTGCCAACACCTGGTTGACCAACCTCTGAAAGGTGGCAGGGGCATTCTTCATCCCAAAGGGCATCACGTTGAAGTGGAAGTGCCCATCTGGGGTAGAGAATGCTGAACTCTCCTTTGCCCCCTCAGTTAAGGCAATCTGCCAGTACCCAGATGTTAAATCAAACGTACTGAGGTACTTGGCAGCTCCTAACCGATCAATGAGCTCATCAGCTCGGGGGATGGGGTGTGCGTCAGTCTTGCTGACCGCATTGAGACCCCGGTAGTCCACACAGAACCTAAGTTCCGGGGTGGCACCAGGAGTAGCAGCATTTGGGACCAATACCACTGGGCTGGCCCAAGGACTGCTGGAGTGCTCAATAACCCCTAGGGTTAACATTTTGGAGACTTCCTCCTTAATGCAAGCCCTGACCCTGTCAGTCACCCTGTAAACCTTATGTTTAACAGGTGTACTGTCCCCAGTGTCCACATCATGTGTGCACAGGTGTGTGACTCCTGGGATCAGGGAAAACAGCGAGGCGAACTGTCCCAACACGTGGCGACAGTCCCTCTGCTGTTCCTCAGTCAGGGAGGGGGAAAGGATCACTCCCTCCACAGACCTCTCTTTCTCTCCTGCAGACAGGAGGTCAGGAAGAGGCTCACTCTCTTCCTCCACCCCGTCATCTGTCGCTAGGAGCATGGATAGCTCAGTTCGCTCAAAGTGTGGTTTGAGGCGGTTGACATGTAGGACCCTACAAAGGGTTCCTGGGGGATTGCAAGTCTACCAGATAGGTGACCTCGCTCTTTCTTTCCACCACCTCAAAAGGCCCAATCCACTTATCTTGGAGAGCCCTAGGCTCCACTGGTGTCATGACCCACCCTTTTTGTCCAGGCTGAAACTCAACCAGAGTGGCATTCTGGTCGTACCACCGTTTCATATCCTCCTGGCTTGCTTCCAGGTTCTCCTGAGCGAGACTCCTGAAGCGGGCAGTCTGGTTTCTTAGTGCCAGCATGTAGCTAAATACATCCTGGGGTGGTTTAGTAGGAGCTTTCTCCAAAGCCTCCTTCACCAGACTGAGCAGTCCCCTCACGGGGTGGCCATAGATGAGCTCAAAGGGGCTAAAACCAAGTCCCTTTTGAGGCACCTCCCTGTAAGCGAACAGAAGGCATGGCAAGAGGACGTCCCACTTACGCCTCAAGGGCTCTGACAGGCCCTGAATCATGCCTTTCAAGGTGTGGTTGAATCTCTCAACCAGACCATTACTTTGGGGGTGGTAAGGTGTGGTGAACTTGTAGGTTACCCCACACACCTTCCACAGAGACTTCATATAAGTGGATATGAAGTTTGTACCTCTATCAGATACCACTTCCTTGGGGAACCCCATGCAGGTAAAAACTCCCATCAAGGCACGTCCCACCACGGGGGCAGTGACCGTCCTTAGAGGAATGGCTTCTGGGTACCGTGTGGCATGGTCCACCAAGACCAGGATGAACCTGTTGCCCATGGCTGTCTTGGGGTCCAGAGGCCCCACAATGTCAATTCCTACCCGTTCAAAGGGGGTACTGACTATAGGTAAAGGTTGGAGGGGAGCTTTGCATTTCCCCCCACTCTTGCCACTTGCCTGGCAAGTCTGAGAAAACCTGCAATAAGCAGCTGACTGCTTGTGCATCAAGGGCCAGTAAAAGTGGGAGACAAGCCTCTTATAGGTCTTGTCCTGCCCTAGATGTCCTGCCAAAGGCACATCATGAGCCAAACCCAGTAGAAAGGCCCTGAAGCACTGGGGTACCACCAGCATACGAGCTGACCCAGGCTCAGGAACCTTAGGCTCACTATACAGGAGGCCATCCTCCCAATATATCAGGTGAGTACCTGGCGCCTCGCCAGCCACCTGGGCTGCAGCCTGCTGCCGCAGCCCCTCAAGAGTAGGGCACTCCTGCTGTGCTGTGCAGAATGCTTCCCTGGTGGGTCCCCCTTCCTGCTGCCACTGTGACAGCTCAGGGACCTCCCCCAGTTCAGCCACCTGCTCCCCTGTAGGTTCCGGGGCGTCACCCTCAGGCTCCGCCTCCTCCCGGACCGTGGGAACCTCGTGCCGGTTTCCCGCGCCCCCTGCCCTTCCTCTTCTTGGCGGTCCCCTGGGCCACTGTTTCAGGCTCCAGGGGCTCTTCATTACCCTGATTGGCTGCCAGATACCGGGTAGATACGCATACCCACCCAGGCAGACCCAACATCTCCAAGTGAGACCTGTGTTCCACCTCCATCCAAGGGGAATCCTCCAGGTCGTTGCCTAGCAAACAATCAACAGGCATGGTTGGACTCACAGCTACTTTCCAGGAACCTGAGAACCCCCCCATTCAAAGGGAACCTGTGCCACTCTGCAGAGGCGCTCAAAGTTGTCTACTGCAACTACTTGGTGAAGTACCCGGGGATCAATATGCTCTTCAGACACCCGGTGACTCCTCACTGTAGTCACACTGGCTCCTGTGTCTCTCAGAGCCTCCACCCTCTGTCCATTGATGGTCACCCATTGCCTGTACTTCTTAGTGTTATCAGGCACTAGGTTTCTCTGGACCATCTCACTGTCCCCCAGTGAGACAAGGGTCATTCCTGCTGGTTCCCACCCACCTGAAACCAACTCCTCCCCAAGCGCTACACTGGCCAAACCCTGG
This sequence comes from Pleurodeles waltl, assembly GCF_031143425.1. Lineage (NCBI taxonomy): Eukaryota > Metazoa > Chordata > Amphibia > Caudata > Salamandridae > Pleurodeles > Pleurodeles waltl. The sequence continues at coordinate 184,564,930 of NC_090444.1, read as the reverse complement.
GACGGTGCACCAGTGGGTGCTGGTGTACTTTTGGGGCATTTGGGGTCCCCCCTCACATGACCCACTTGGTCACATGCATAACACTTACGTGGGGGACCACCTGCCACTGGCTTCCCTATGGACAACCATGGCTTCTTTTCACTGGGGGGTTGGGAATCCTTACCCTGGGAATCAGTTTGGGGCCCTTTAGAGAACTCCCCCTGTTTGCCCTTACCCCCCCCTTCTTCTGAGAGGGACCCTTCCCACCCTTGGCGTGGTCTCCCCGTACCTCTTTTGGACCCTGGTGCTCTCCCAGCGGTCCGCTTCCTGTGCAAGCTTCCTGGGATCAGTCAGCTTGCTGTCAATGAGGTGCTGGCGCAGCTCTATAAAACATAAGCTGTACAAGTGCTCCCAAGCAATTAAATTGTAAAGCCCCTCATACGTGTTTACCTTACTGCCCTTCCCCCAACCATCCAGTGACCTGCAAAAAGAATCAACACATTCCAACCATGTTTGGGATTCCTTTCTCTTGTAGGATCTAAACTTCTCCTTGTACTGCTCAGGGGTGAGACCATACCTGGTGAGTAAGGCCTCCTTCATGACAGGGTAGGCGAGACTCTGAGCATCCCCTAAGGCTGTCAGTGTGTCCCTCCCCTCTGCCTCAAAATGCTTCCACAGGGCTGCCCCCAATGAGCTTCAGGGATCAGGTTCATGTGGATAGCTGACTCATAACCCTTGAACCACAAGTAGATATCATCCTCCGTTTTATAATCCCTCACAAGGTCTTTTGGGATGTGTACCCTTCTCTCAGGCTGCACTGTAGGATTGCTGCCACCATCCCTACTGGACTGGCTCCTCTGATCTAACTCCTTTAAGTTAAGCTCATTAGCCAGCTGCATCTTCCTTTCCTCCAGGACTGCTCTTCTCTCATCTCTTTCTTTCTCCAGATTGAGCTTCTGCAGCTCCAATTGGTATGCCCTCTCTGCCTGTCTGTCCTGCAATTCTTCAGGCGTCAGACCTTTGGAGGATACACTGCTACCTGCCCTAGAGACTCTTTCCCTGGGAATAACAGGTCCCCCCACTATACCATTATGTACTGATTGCTCTCCCTCCTCATCCTCCTCCTCATCCTCAGTGTGCCCTCCAGTGCTTCTGGTTGTCACCCAGGCCCTCAGCGCCTTATTCAGCTCATCCTTCTTGGAAGAGCTCTTAATAGGACAACCGAAATTTTTACAAAACTGCTTTAGCTTAGCCTTGTTATAACTATCCAATTGCTTCAGGTCAAAAACAGCTTCAACTGATGCATCTCCAAGTTGAGACATGATGAAAGGTTGAAAGAGTGCAAAGTTCCAAATGCAGAAACAAGTTCCCAAATGAAGTTCAAAGTCAATCAAAGATCAGCAAAGAAAAACAAAGTGGACGTAAGGAAAAATCCACAAAAAGAGAAAAAGCAAAAATCTCAAGACAAGCAGTATGTGTTCACGTAGTGGTCTGCACTCAAAATAATAGTGTACACTTAATCATTGTATGTCAAGTACAAATACAAGTCCAAATCCCAACCACTGATCACCAATGTTAGAAATGGGGTCTTTGGTTGACAGTCAGGTTACCCCCTGTTCAAGCAAGGACCCTCACTCTAGTCAGTGTAAAAGAGAATCACCCCCCTTGGTAGCTTGGCAGAGCAGTAGGCTTAACTTCAGAGTGCTAGGTGTAAAGTATTTGTACCAACACACACAGTAACTTAATGAAAACACTACAAAATGACACAACACCAATTTAGAAAAATAGGAAATATTTACCTAAACAAAACAAGACCAAAACGACAAAAATCCAACATACACAAGTCAAGTTATGAATTTTTAAAGTTAAACTCAAACACAGCGCTTAGAAACAAAAATGCTTCGATGAGGTGTTAACACGGCGTCGTGACGGAGTCGTTCCCAACAAGTCGACACCAGCGGCGCCGGACACGGAGTCGCGTAGACCCCCAAGTACAGTACCTTTGGTGAAGAGTGAAAACAAGCCGATGCGCGAAGTCGGTGATCGCGGCGTCTGTGCGAAACGTTGAATCCGCGCACTTCGAGCGGCGTCGGTCACGACGTGGTGCGGCGACTTCCACGGAGTCGCGGACTTCAGCGAGGCTGCAGCGGCGTCGGGCCTGCGAAGAGCGTCGCGTTCCAGCGAAGGTCACAGCGTCGGGTGCAGGCGGTGTCACCGGATTCAGCAGCGGCGTCGGTCCGAAGTCGTCCGAAGTTGATTTCCTTGGATTTCCACCAGCTTTCCTTTCAAGGGCCCAGGGACTGGATAGGACACCACTTGTCAGAGCAGGAGTCTCTCCAGAGACTCCAGGTGCTGGCAGAGAGAAGTCTTTGCTGTCCCTGAGACTTCAAACAACAGGAGGCAAGCTCTAAATCAAGCCCTTGGAGATTTCTTCACAAGATGGAAGGCACACAAAGTCCAGTCTTTGCCGTCTTACTCTGGCAGAAGCAGCACTGCAGAAAAGCTCCACAAAGCACAGTCACAGGCAGGGCAGCACTTCTTCCTCAGCTATTCAGCTCTTCTCCAGGCAGAGGTTCCTCTTGGTTCCAGAAGTGTTTCTCAAGTCTGTAGATTTGGGTGCCCTTCTTATACCCATTTTAGTCTTTGAAGTCACCTTTCTTCAAAGGGGACTCACACCTACTTGTGAAATCCTGCCTTGCCCAGGCAAGGCCTCAGATACACACCAGGGGGTTGGAGTCTGCATTGTCAGAGGCAGGCACAGTCCTTTCAGATGAGAGTGACCACTCCACCCCTCCCTCCTAGCAGAGATGGCTAATTAGGAAATGCAGGTTACACCCCAGCTCCCTTTGTGCCACTGTCTAGTGTGAGGTGAAAAACAACCCAACTGTCAAACTGACCCAGACAGGGAATCCACAAACAAGGCAGAGTCACAGAATGGTTTAAGCAAGAAAACGCTCACTTTCTAAAAGTGTCATTTTCAAACACACAATCTCAAAACCAACTTTACTAAAAGATGTATTTTTAAATTGTGAGTTCAGGGACCCCAAACACCACATACCCATCTAATATCTAGGGGAATCTACACTTTAATCATATTTAATGGTAGCCACCATTTTATCCTATGAGAGAGGCAGGCCTTGCAACAGTGAAAAACGAAGTTGGCAGTATTTCACTGTCAGGACATATAAACCACATTACTATATGTCCTACCTTACACATACACTGCACCCTGCCCTTGGGGCTACCTAGGGCCTACCTTAGGGGTGCCTTACATGTAAAAAAAAGGGAAGGTTTAGGCCTGGCAAGTGGGTACACTTGCCAAGTCGAATTTACAGTGTAAAAATACACACACAGACACTGCAGTGGCAGGTCTGAGACATGATTACAGGGTTACTTGTGTGGGTGGCACAACCAGTGCTGCAGGCCCACTAGTAACATTTGATTTACATGCCCTGGGCACCTCTAGTGCACTTTACTAGGGACTTAACAGTAAAACAAATATGCCAATCATGGAGAAGCAATTACATACACATTCTAAACAGGAGCATTGCACTTTAGCACTGGTTAGCAGTGGTAAAGTGCCCAGAGTAATAAAAACAGCAAAATCAGAGTCCAGCACACATCCATAACCTGGGGAACAGAGGCAAAAAATTAAGGGAGACCACGCCAAGGATGAAAAGTCTAACAATGGGTATATTTCCTGTTGGCTTAACTTGCCTCACAAGCTATTGGTCAGCACTCTCATTACTTGCAGGACCTCAGTTAGGTTCAACCAGAAGCATGTTTAGGGGCCACAGCGTATAGCACTTGCCAAAACCTTCATCCAATGACCTGCCACTTTCTTTCTGTCTTTGGCCCTCCCGAGGCTTTTTGATTTATTTGGCAGAGAATCTAGATCAGCCAATGCACTTTTATCCTCTATCCATTCATCCTGGGCTGAAGTGAGCTTGTGACACCCCTCCCACCTACAAGTTGTGTCCGTTTCGCCAATGCTGCCAGCCGCTTGTGCCTTGTTCAGTAACAGTGCTCCTGTCTCACAGCCACTCCAGTGTGTCTGTCTGTGCTTGTGCTTCTGACGCTGCCTGCTCTAACCCCATGTTGTGGCAGGACACACTGTGCAGATGCAACTCACCCTGCACCCTGCAACTCACCGGCCACAAGAAACCCCCACAGCCTTCTCAATGCCATCATCAGCCTCCCTTAGTTGCCCTAATGTCTCTATAACTCACACCCTCACTATGCACAGTTTTCTCATCAATAATTCTTTTTTAAAGTAGGGGCCGCAGGAGAGCCTTAAGTGCTCCCCCCTGTAGTCCCTACTTTTTTAAATATATTTATTTCACTACAAAGGGCTAAAAAAAACTAGAAACCCCCCATAGCTCAATGTAAAGGTCACAAATATTTTTCCCTTTTTTGTTTTTAAATAAAAAAAATGCACTTTTTAAAAAACATATTATGTATACTTTTTTTCTAAATCTAACAAAAATATCTCATTCTAAGTATATTGCTGTGTAGCCATTTTAATTATAGCTCCATGCACGTTAGTTTAATACACTAGGCCACTGTGCACCTTGACCTAGATATATTTTATTCAGCTTTGCATTGTTATTGTTGCAATAACCAGTTTTACGGTCTCGTTTTAATTTCTTCTATCAAACTGTTTTGCTTAGTTCAGCATTGTGTTCTCTAACAACGCATTCCTGATCACCCTGTGCTTCAGTCAAGGCTACAGTCTTTTACATTGCCGGTAAACATGGTAGAAGTTTAGTCTCCAACATTCATAGAAAATACACATCCTTACGTAGGGACATTTTCTTAGAACATCTGCTGTGTTAATTATAAAAACACTTTCTAGTCCTGTTACACGTCAAGAGGGAGATTCCAGCCAGGGAACCATAACTGTATGCTGAATGCTCCGCTGCAGATGCTGACGCAGATTACAGACCTTTGCTCAGGTATGAGGGTTGATGTCCTCCCAGGGGAACCTGAAAGGCAGGATTAGAGCTTAACTTGCTGTGCTCGAAATATGGTTTAGATAGGGAATAGTCCATCGATCCTAGTGGCACTATGATAGCATTATTCTTATGCTTCACTCGCATCGTCACTATTTTCATATTATTGTGTTGTGTAGTTCTGTTTATTGCAGCTCACGCTATGCTATCCAAAATTCAGTTGTTTTATTAAACCAATCTTTAAAACTTATACTGCTTTTATTGTTATTTATATATGAGACCGAACTGTGTATGAGAGAACCGGTTGTGACCTGAGTGACCACGACTTCCCTGAGAAGTACCAATATGTCATGCGCTCAGCTGTCCAATCGTCTCTGCCTCTTGGGAGAGATGAGGCACTGCTAGTTAGCCGGAGCAAAGCCCGGATTTGGAGCGACAAGTTTCATTTACCGTGGGTCAGACTCAGTCCCCCTCACTGAGGACGATCTTGCTACTCAAAATCCAGTAGTCTCATTAGAATAATGAGAGCCTACACGACAATATGAGATATTCAAGTCTACAAAAAGCTCTCTTTCTCTCTCCCTTTCTTTCTCTCTTTGTGTCTCTCTTTCAATCAATTTCTCACACACCCACTTAGACACTTACGCTCCCACTCACAGACCCACTCAGACACTCAATCACCCATTCACAGACCAATTGACACTCTCATGCAGCCATTCAGAAACCCGCACACGGACTGACGCACCCACTAAAACACTCATGTGCGCACTCTCACACCCAGATAGACAATCTGACAGCCACTCTCACCCCCAGATACACCCTCTCACATCTATTCTCACACCCACAGAAGCTGCGGTTAACTCATGCCGCGCACAGCGAAGGGGCTGTGGACATTCTGGGTTTGGGTGGTTGGGGAGTGTTGGCCGCAGGGTCTGGCTCCAGGCAGGTCTTGCGTGCAACCTCCTCTGTGCATTGGTGAAGGACGTGCACGGTTGAGTACTTATAGGGGGTTGGCTTCAGGGCCTGGCCAGAGGCCACACCCTGTGGCTAATCACCACTGCGCACGGCCAGAAGCTGTGCGCTGCGGTTGTTGGATTAGCAAATAGTTATTAAAATTACTATACGTGAAAAAAAACATGGAAATTCACTGACAAAAACAAAGGTTACAGGGACGTTACAGTTAGGAAATAGAATTTAAAAAACCCTAGAAATTCACTGAAAAAAACAAAGGTTACATGGACCTTACAGTTAGGTTCTGAATTTACTCGTACAAAACTGTAGAAATTCAGCAGTTATAGGTGCCTCAGCTAACTATAACTGGCGCTTCCGTAATGCACTGCTTATGACCTCACGTATTGCCTCACTCATGACATGATGTAAAGCGAATGAGCTGCGATAATTAGGTAGATGAAACAGAGCAATGTAATCAGCATTTTAAAGATAGTAAAGAAGATAAACAATCCAACCACGATAAATGTGATTCTAGATGTTCTAGAGTTTCTAGAAGTTCCTACCTAACCCTAAGACTATACTTGAGAGCATAGCAGGTGTACCCTTCTGCCTAGCCCAATCTAAGTGATTAGCTCCAGCTCCATACCCGAGGACACTGTCAGACATCAGGTATAAGGCAATCCTTTCAGGGCTGGCAGATTAGTGCCGGTTGAACAGCATTTGTCCCCAGAACGGTCATGGCGGGAATGCCCTCTGCACCTCCAGGGTCAGTGCATCACTTACATAGTAAAATCATACTGTATTGGAAGCAGGGTCCTGATGTAATGCTGTGTATTGTTGTTAGAAGCTGTCCTCTAAATGGCCAACACAAACTAGCATAATTTATACAGTGTTCTTAGCCTTGGACAGAAAGTACTGATTGCATGTTGTGCAAAAGGCTATTTAAACAAGCAATACATTCTCCATACTCCTAGAATAAAAGCAAGATGATAAAATATGAAAATTGTCATTGCTAGAAGAAGCCTTACTAAAATGAATAAAATATGAAATATATAATAAAGCTAAATTAAATTAAAACGGGTGAACCAACATGGGTCCCAGAGGTCCTCACAACGTTATAAATTATGTAGTCTGTGATGTTGTCAATGAAGTCACTTAACATGTCCTCAGTGTTGTACTATGTGAGGTCATAAGTAAGGCATTGCAGGAACTCTAGTTATAGATAGCTTACTGAACTATAACTATAACTTTTTTTGTTTTTTAACATTAATCTTTACTCATTTCATCACCTAACTATAGTGTTACTTTAACCTTTTTGTCAGTGGTGAATTTCTAGTATTTTTAAAAAATGTAAGTTAAGATTTTATCACGATTCTTAGCTATAACGTCATTTTATCCTTAGTTGTTTCAAGGAATTTGTCATTTTTTTAATATTAGGGAACATTATAACATCTACCTAACCTTTTGCTCAGAGAACATGGCCTTTTTGTAGGTATTCAGCCAACACCTCCACAGTGCACTACCTTCAACCACTCACAACAGGAGGTTGGCACAGGCTCTCCCCCCCTAGGTGGCACATTGACTGCAGCCTTCTCTCTGTGGTCAGCTTTCTGCCCCTATTCCCCTTCTACTTCCCCTCCATTCTCCTTCTGTGTGACCCTTCCCCCACTTCCTGCCTTCAGTGGTCAGCTTTCTTTATCTGTCCTCCTCCTCCTTCTTGCTCCTGCTCTTCGTCTCTGTGCCCAGCCCTCTGTTGTCTATCCTCTCAGGTCACCTTGCTGCCTGCCTTGACACTGTGTGGTCTTTTGTGCACAGACTGTGTGTTAGAAATGGGGTCTTTGGTTGGCAGTCAGGTTACCCCCTATCCAAGCAAGGACCCTCACTATAGTCAGGGTAAAAGAGAATCACCCTCAGCTAACCCCTGCTTAGCCCCTTGGTAGCTTGGTAAGAGCAGTAGGCTTAACTTGAGAGTATTTATCTAAACAAAACAAGACCAAAATGACAAAAGTCCACAATACACAAGTCAAGTTATCAATTAAAAAGCAAAAAGAGTCTTCATGTAGTTTTAAACACACACTAACACTGTTAGCGTGAAAATGTACCTTGGGTCCATCAAAAATAACCCGCACTTGCGAGTGTTCATCGAAAAGGGCTTGCAATGCGTCAATTTCACTCACAAGCGAGACCTTGCGTTGGTATCTCCTTTCGTCGGGTCAGGGCATGTCGTTTCTTCTCTCCGCAGGAGAGTGATGCGTCGATCCGGTCAGCACTCTCGGGTCCGGGCAGGCCTTGAGTTGTTTTTACACGCCCAGCGGTGCTTGCTTCAGAAATCCAGCCACACGATGATCTGAAAACCACACAGCATGGGTTGCGATCTCCCAGCCTCCGTCAGCTATGCTGCGTGTCATTTCTCTAGCTCCGTGTGTCGATTCTTCGGTTGCGTTGCAGGCGAGCGTCGATTGTTAGCCACGAAGCCGGCGGCGAGTCTATTTTTCAGTGGCAGATTGGAGTTGCGTTGAACTTTTCCCCGCACAGCGTTCTGTGCATTGATTTCTTCCTCTTAGGCTGCCAGCTTGTCCGAGGAACTGGATGGGCACCACTTGGCAGAGTAGGAGTCTCTCCAGAGACTCCAGGTGCTGGCAGAGAGAAGTCTTTGCTGTCCCTGAGACTTCAAACAACAGGAGGCAAGCTCTAAATCAAGCCCTTGGAGATCTTCACAAGATGGAAGGCACACAAAGTCCAGTCTTTGCCCTCTTACTCTGGCAGAAGCAGCAAAGGCAGGCCATCTCCACAAAGCACAGTCACAGGCAGGGCAGCTCTTCTTCCTCAGCTCTTTTCCAGGCAGAGGATCCTCTTGGTTTCCAGAAGTATTCTAAAGTCTGTGGTTTTGGGTGCCCTTCTTATACCCAATTTCTCCTTTGAAGTAGGCCTACTTCAAAGTAAAGTCTCTCTTAAATGTGAAATCCTGCCTTGCACAGGCCAGGCCCCAGACACTCACCAGGGGGTTGGAGACTGTATTGTGTGAGGACAGGCACAGCCTTTTCAGGTGTGAGTGGCCACTCCTCCTCTCCCTCTTAGCACAGGTGGCTCATCAGGAAATGCAGACAACACCCCAGCTCCCTTTGTGTCACTGTCTAGTGTGAGGTGCAACCAGCCCAACTGTCAAACTGACCCAGACAGGGAATCCACAAACAAGCAGAGTCACAGAAATGGTATTAGCAAGAAAATGCCCACTTTCTAAAAGTGGCATTTTCAAACACATAATCTCAAAATCAACTTTACTAAAAGATGTATTTTTAAATTGTGAGCTCAGAGACCCCAAACTCCACATGTCCATCCGCTCCCAAAAGGAATCCACACTTTAATCAGATTTAATCAGATTTAAAGTTAGCCTCCATCTTAACCTATGGGAGGGACAGGCCTTGCAACAGTGAAAAACAAATGTAGCAATATTTCAGGACATATAAAACACATTACTATGGGGGTCATTCTGACCCTGGCGGTCGGTGACCGCCAGGGTCACCGACCACGGGAGCACCGCCAACAGGCTGGCGGTGCTCCGTCGAGCATTCTGACCGCGGCCTTTCAGCCGCGGTCAGAAACGGAAAGTCGGCGGTCTCCCGCCGACTTTCCGCTGCTCGGGAGAATCCTCCATGGCGGCGGAGCGCGCTCCGCCGCCATGGGGATTCTGACACCCCCTACCGCCATCCTGTTCCTGGAGGGTCTCCCGCCAGGAACAGGATGGCGGTAGGGGGTGCCCCGGGGCCCCTGGGGGCCCCTGCAGTGCCCATGCCTATGGCCTGAAAGCCTGAATGGCCTCCGCGGTCTTTCGACTGCGGGGCGGCCATATGGCGGTTTCCGCCAGGCGGGCGGCGACCGCTGCCCGCCGGCCTCGGAATCAGGCCCTATATGTCCTACCTTAACCATACACTGCACCCTGTCCTTGGGGCTACCTAGGGCCTACCTTAAGGGTGCCTTACATGTAAGAAAAGGAAAGGTTTAGTCCTGGCAAGTGGGTACACTTGCCAAGTCGAATTTACAGTTAAAACTGCACACACAGACACTGCAGTGGCAGGTATGAGACATGATTACAGAGCTACTTAGGTGGGTGGCACAACCAGTGCTGCAGGCTCACTAGTAGCATTTGATTTACAGGCCCTGGGCACCTCTAGTGCACTATACTAGGGACTTACTAATAAATCAAATATGCTAATCATGGATAAGCCAATTACATACACATTTTGTAAAGGAGCACTTGCACTTTAGCACTGGTTAGCAGTGGGAAAGTGCCCAGAGTAATAAAAACAGCAAAATCAGAGTACAGCACACATCAACAACCTGGGACACAGAGGCAAAAAGTTAAGGGAGACCACGTCAAAGATGAAAAGTCTAACACTGTCCATCTTGTTCGGCCTCAGTGGCTAGTATGTAGTCACTGCCCATGACCCTTCCCCTCAGTTGACCAAGTCCATGCTCCTGCCCCCCCTTCCTGCTCTAAAAGGTCCACTGTGCTGCCACTGATCCTCCTGTTCACCCTCCTTGGCTATGTTGCTGTGCCTGACTCATCCCAGCGACCTCTGGTGTCTGAGTTTATGCCCCTAACACTGCCCACCTGCTTGGCCTCCATGCTTAGCTTACCTCGATATTGCTTCCTCCAGTGTACCATGCCCCCTTCTTCTTCCTGTCCTTGTTCCAAAGAACAGCCACTGGCCTTCCTCCCTAACCTTGTGGTCCACTGTGTTGTCACTGTCCCTCCCCCGCCCAGCATGGGCAGTTTGCTGCCCCTGTTCCTGCTCCCACCACCCAGCCTTCCTGGACTTCTGTTCTGCTACTGCCACAGGACCTGTGGCCAACCTCACTTTGTACACAGCATTACATGTTGTACTGGTTTAATGAGTCATTTAAACAGCAGTGGGTAGGATTACGTCATCAGCAATGTCATTATTGATGTCATCAATGAAGGCATTTGAGATGTCATTAGTTACGTCACCAAAGATGTCATTGAACATGTCATAAGTGAAATGTGCAAAGAGAGGAAATCTAAATCTGCTGAGAAGCTGATTCACAATCTGCACACCATGCAATTGGTTTCTGTCTGATTACTTAAATAAAAGCAAAGTATTTAGGAGTTGCATGGGCACGCAAAGAAAGATGGCTGCTTCCCAATAACTTTCTCCGATGCTCGATCTAATCAATGATTATTTATAACATCATAGGCTTGATTAGCCTCATTTTCTCAACTTGTCCCTGTCTGCCTTGGCCAGCTGTTCATCTGGATTCCTTTGCTGGAGATTTTCCTCAGGTTTTCCTCTGAGAGCGCATGTTAAGCTGCTCCCCGGTCTTCTCTTCATTCTACGGCCAACGTTCCTGTCATGATGGCAGAGCTGCTTCCAGGAAGAGGCTCGGTTGAGGGCTAGACCACTCCCACAGCTGGCTTTAGCTGCTGTACTTACTGCTGCTGTGGAGACTTTCATTTATTCCTTTCAGCATCCCTTATTTAACTTTTTTTGACCTTTCTGCAGTATTTTACTAAATATGGAGGGGAAAAATGTGCATGTCAATATTAATAAATGCAAGCAAGCAACTTCCCCCTTCCCAGTCAAGGAAAAAAATTGGAAGCTATAGAAAACTCATTATCCACTGTATTGGAAGAATTAGAAGCTGTCCACTCCAATACTGACAATATTGCTTCAGAAGTTAAAAATATTTGCAAAGATATGCCCATTACCCCAAAAGTTGTTCCGCTGAGTAATCTATTAATAGATTGAGAAAATTGCAAGCAACAGTATAATTTGTACATTTTTAATTTGTCAGAAGACATAGAAGGCAATGATTGTAGGCGATACCTGGAAAACTTATAATCTGTTCTTCTGCATTTAAAGTTAACAGAAAAAAATTGAAACTGATAAAGCTCACAGAATTCCTTCACATCATAATCCAAGTCACACCAAACTTCGTTGAATGATGTTTAATGTATTGCGTCATCATCACTAAGTGATGATCCAGAAAGCGGCAAGAAAGATTCTGTCTCTACTGGTTAACAGCAATACAGTTTTCATCCATGAAGACTTTGTGAAGTGAACAATTCATATCCACAAAGAATTTACAGCACTTAGACCAAGATTAAGAAGCTATAGTTTAAAATATGGCCTCCTATATCCATCTACTATGTGAATTTGGAAAGATCACTTCTCCAAATCATTTCAGTGTCCTGATGATCTGCATGCCCTGTAGGATCAACACTCTCTACCCACCATGGATACTAATGAGGTGGCTACTTGACTTTTTTAATCTTACTATTTTTAATTTGGCTAGCCTAATTTACGATTTCATTAGGGTATTGACTTTGCTTCTTACTCTTACTCTTACAACTAACCAGCCACCTCGAAGACAACGGCATCCTAGACCCCTCCCAGTCCGGCTTCAGACGAAACCACAGCACCAAAACCGCCCTTCTCGCCGCCACAGACGACATCAGACACCAAATGGACAACGACGAAACATCAGCCCTCATCCTCCTGGTCCTATCTGCCGCCTTCGACACGGTCTGCCACCGCATCCTGAAATCACGCCTCCACGAAACTGGAATTCAAGGAAAAGCCCTCAACTGGATCGTCTCATTCCTCTCCGGCAGAACCCAGAGAGTCCGTCTCCCCCCTTCCGCTCCGAAGCCACCAACATCATCTGCGGCGTCCCCCAAGGCTCATCCCTCAGCCCGACACTGTTCAACATCTACATGGCCCCCCTCGCTCAAGTGGCCGGACAACACAACCTCAACATTCTCACCTACGCCGACGACACCTAGCTCATCCTCTCACTCACCAAAGACCCACGCACCGCCAAAACCAACCTCCACGAAGGATTAAAATCCATCGCCGAATGGATGAGAAACAGCTGTCTGAAACTGAACTCGGACAAGACGGAGGTCCTCATCCTCGGACTCAATCCCTCCGCCTGGGACGACTCCTGGTGGCCCACCACACTAGGAACCCCGCCGACACCGTCTGACCATGGTCGCAACCTGGGCTTCATCCTCGACTCCTCCCTCACCCTGTCTAAACAGGTCAACGCAGTTTCCTCCTCCTGCTACAACACACTCTGCATGCTCCGCAGAATCTACAAGTGGATCCCTACAGAAACAAGAAGAACAGTGACACAGGCCCTCGTCAGCAGCAGGCTGGACTACGGCAACGCACTCTACACAGGCATCCCAGCAAAAGACCTACTACGCCCCCAACGCATCCAAAACGCCTCCGCCTGGCTGATCCTCAACGTACCCCGCCACAGCCACATCTCCCACCACCTGAGAAACCTTCACTGGCTCCCCGTGGACAAAAGGATCACTTTCAAGCTTTTTACCCACGCTCACAAAGCGCTCCACGACACCGGACCAGCCTACCTAAACAACAGACTCAGCTTCTACACCCCCACCCGTCAGCTCCGCTCCACTAACCTCGCCCTTGCCGTCGTCCCCTGCATCCGAAGAAAGGCCTCCAGTAGCAGATCCTTCTCATACCTCGCCGCCAAAACCTGGAACACCCTCCCCATCAACCTGCGACAGACTCAAGACCTACTCACCTTCAGAAGACTCCTCAAGACCTGGCTCTTTGACCAGTAACACCAGCTCTCCCCCCCCAGTGCCTTGAAACCCTCACAGGTACGTAGCGCGCTTTATAAATTCAATGATTGATTGCACATGCATGTGTCTGATTCAGTAGCCTTATTTATGTTTTAATGTTGTCCTTTATATGTTTGTCTTTCCTTTTCCTCTTTTAATTTTTTCCTAGAGCTACTTTTTACTTCTGCAGATTATCTTTATTCTTCTTTCATACTGTTCTCCCTCCCTATGAATATGGACACCGTCAATAGACTTAAAGTTGTTTCTTTTAATGTTAAGGAGTTACAACACTGTGTTTATTGAATGATTTTTTTTTATTATTTGGCAAGATATTAAGGTGCTATCTGTTTAGTCTCAGAAAAATATATAGATGATACAATTTTATCATACTTGATTAAAAAATGGGTCGTAATGGCCTTTCTTTACCTCCTGTTAACAAAAAAATGGAAGAACTATTCTTTATTCGCTAAAAAAGCTTCCACTCCAAATAATATATAAATATTCTGATACAGTTGGTAGATACCTTATAGTCAAAAATAAAATTGACAGAACCAATTTACATTCGATTAATGTTCATGGCCCAAAAACTGATGATTCAAAACCTTAGTGCCTTTTTACATGAAGTGTTCAAATTATGAAATGTTCCACTTATTATTGGAGGAGAGTTTAGACAGAACATCTTCAGCTAAATATCATCCCCCAAAGCTTTTTACACTCTCAAATCCTTTTTTAAAGCTACCAAACTAGCAGATATTTGGCACCTATATTTTCCAACAGATAAAACATTTACCTTTTTTTCTAATTCTATAATTCTTATTCCCAAATGGATTTTTTATTAATATGCTGTCAATTAATCAATTCAACTTCTGATCCTACTATTTATAATATTCATATCTCCGATCATGCGCTCATTTTCAATGAAGATGGCAAATGAATGTGAATGTTGCCCTAAACAACAACAGTAAACCAAACATTTTATCACCACTACATGACTATTTTTCTTTTAATCCAGAGGGTTCTACTTCAATTGTCCATTGTTGGGATGCATTCAAAGCTTGTGTAAGAGGTATAACCATAACTATGATAATAAATCTTTTAACTCTAAACTTAAAGATTTGAATAAACAAATAGATAATATGAATGCCTCTTTATCACTTCTTATGATCTTACTTACAAAGTACAAGTACAAAACTCCATTATGAATTAAATTCTTTGTTAAGTAGAAGAGCGGGCATTCTAATTTCTAATAGTAAGGCTACATTCTATTTCAATACTAACAGAGCAGGAAGGCATTTAGCAAATTATATTCGCATAGAAAGCAATAAGAATCCAAGCAATGCAATTCATTGTCTAAATGAAAAAATTGCATTAACTCACAAATAAATTGTTAATGAATATCTAGATTAATATTCCTCTTTATACAGTAATCCTGCATCTACTGATACCCATAATATTGATACATTTTAGAGTCCTGTAGTTTACCTAAACTTTCTCAATCAGTTACAGATAAACTGGATTTACCGATCGTATTTAGAAGAGATTGAATCAGCCATTAAATCCCAATCACTTAAATCTCCTAGTCCTGACAGCATTCCCACTGAATTGTATAAATAATTTCCTCTTCACCTTGTATCTCATCTACATAAACTATTTACTTACTTTATTATATCAGGCTCAACTTCTGGCTCCTTAACTTAAGCCTTGATTATTGTTCTTCTGAAACCTAACAAAGATCCCATCAAAGTTTCAAATTGTTATCGTATATCTTTAATTAAACATGACTGCAAGCTTTATGCAAAACCTTTGGCTACCAGATTATCCTCTATTCTGGATACTGTTATTCATGTTGATCAATCTGGTTTCATGAAACACAGACACTCTTTTAATAACACCAGATTATTATTTCATGGAAATTAAGTTAGCCCATCCTTTTCTCTTCCTTCTAGAGTCCTGGCACTTGATGCTTAAAAAGCTTTCAATAAAGTCAGTTGGCTTTACTTATTTCATACCCTGTCTGCATTCAATGTTGGTAGGCTGTTTATTCGCATGATTTCAGCACTCTACTCACGTCCTTCTGCCATGCTTTTCATTAATGGCCGATTCTCTAGTACTTTTTCTCTTTTAAAGGCACTAGACAAGGATGTCCCTTATCAAGATTACTTTTTCTCTTTCCTATTGAACCACTGCTCTCTGCCACCGGACAGTCATTGAAATAGAAGGTCTTATTATGAATAATTTTACTATAAAAGATTCAGCCTATGCTGATGATGTTCTTTTGTATATTAGTAAACTTGCTCCCTCCATTCCTCCTCCGCTAAACGTAATTCAAATTGACACTCAGCTTTCAGGATACACTTTAAACACTTTGGAGGTTTATTGTACTCCAGATATGTTCCCTCACAATGATGTAACATGGCAGAAACATAAACGTAGATATCTTGGTATCCTACATTCTCACTCTATTACAAAATCAATTACTTTGAATTGTGATTATATTCTCAATCATATTAAAGATAAAATTCATATGTGGTCTGCTTTACATCTATCTTGGTGGGGGAAAATGTAATCTATACTAATGGTTATTGCTTAAAAATCTTTTATTTCCTCTCTATGCTGACTACTGAATTATCTATTCAGTTCTATAAAAATGTAGGTAAACTCATGTCTAAATTTATTTGGAATAACAAATCTCCTCCTTTAAGTTAGAAAAAATTAAAAGTTGCTGAGAATAATGGTGGGTTTAGCTAACTGGATTTTCTCAAATACAATAAAGTTGTTATTTTAAAACAAGTTTCTTTTTGGTTCAATCACACAGATTTATCAAGGTCACCCTCGTGGCTTCTCACTGAACATGGATTAGTATCACCCTTTCATTTACCTGTATTATTAACTATGTCCAATTCTACCACCTTACTAAAATAATCAACCATTCTCAAATACACAAAACTAATTTTACAGGATTTAGACTCTCTTTTCAAACTCCTATTTCAAATACCTTAAACCTGTTGTTGTGGTATAACCCAGTAATAAAAATTGCTTGAACCCCAGAATTGTGGCAATATTGGATGAAAGCTGGTATTTTTTAGTTAAAAGATATGTTTCATAGTAATATTTTTTGAACTTTAGCTGATTTGCAAAAACAATTTCATTTACCTTACTCTGATACTTTCAAATCCGAACGTTTTCTTTAAATTTAACTCTGATTTAGAAATGTATATTCTAATAGTAGCGGCTTCCCCTGCATGCTGTTTCAAAGTTTAACAAAAAAATTCAATATTTCTACATGGGGGCAATCACTTCTTGAAGAATGAGCTCAACATATCTGTTTCACAGAATATATTGAAGAAAATATGTGTGATAAATATTTCTGGATGGCTTGTTATTTTATACCAAACCAATTCATTCAAATTATTTATTTGTTTACGTTGTTCCATAAAATTAGTATTTGGATTCTCCGAATTGTTGCCATTGTTATCTGAACCCTGGTTCTTTAAAACAATGTTATATGATCTAAGTTTATATATATATATGTTGCCAGTGGCCACTCTCTAGTTATAGCTAGGGATTTTTGGGATTTCTGTTCCTTTATAAATTTGCACCTGTTTGACGAATGTGCATGAAACTTTGCAGGTCTGCTGCTCCTGTTTCATTTTGGGAGGACTGAACGTTTTTCAGTGTTTTGTCACGAGGCTGCAAGAAAAAAGAGGAGTCCCAAAAAGGCTTCCAATTAAATGCATTTTCCATAGACTTTTTTAGTTTGCATAGTACAGAAATCAACAGTTGGATTTTTAGTAAATTTGGCAGTATTATATATTAGTGGGTACAGATGATTCTGTGTCATACTGCAGGTAAGTAGAATAAGTAGGTGATCAGTTGAAAGTTTTTATTTAACTTAGTAATATCTTTTAGCACAATACTACTAAAATTATCAGGAAAGTCCAGAAAATAAACTAGACTGCATATGTGAAGTTTCAGATTTACCATATGAACAACTTAAAAGACCCATTTATGATCACATGCTAATGGCAACCACTGAATGAATACATATCAAACAGAATACATCTTAATCTACATATGTTTTCCTTGCATGCTTCATGGCTCACAAAATAAACTCACCCGACAAGCCAAACAAAAAACATCTTTTGATTCACTTTGGCATTCATATATAGCCCAACCCCACTAAAAGTAGCAATAAACCCCAAAATACACTAGACTGCAGATGCAAACTTTAAGATTTACTATATGAACAAAAGACCCATTTATGATCACATGCTAAAGGAAACCTATAAACACATACATAACAAATAGAATATGTCTTAATATACATAAGTTTTCTTTGCATGCTCTCTGCCTCACAAAATAAAAGAGGCCCAACAAACCAAACAAAAAACATCTTTCCTATGCACCTCTGTACAACAAAATAAACAATTGACCTAGCAATGAGCCACACAAACTACTATTTGAAGGACATGATAATTGGCCAATGATTGACTTTCATTCACTATTTCCTTCATAAGTAGCACATTCCTACTAAAGCAAGGAAACCTAAAGAGTAAACTTGACTGCGTATATAAACTTTCATATTGACTACATGAACAAATGAAAGACCCACTTAGGGTCACCTGCTAATGGAAACCCATAAACAAATACACAACAATTAGAATACAACTTAATCTACATAAGTGTTCTTTGCATGCTCTCTGCCTCACAATATAAACTGTGCCCAACAAGCCAAACAAAACCATCTTTCTTATGCACCCAAGTGCACCAAAATGAAAAATTGACCCAGCAGTGAGCCACACAAACTACTATTTGGAGGACATGATAATCGGCCACTAGAAAAACTTATAATATAAATTTTTATAACAATTACAATGATTGATTTTCATTCACTTTGGCCTTAATATGTTGCACATTCCTACTAAAGTAGCAAGGAAGCCCAAAGAATTAACAAGACAGTATATGTAAACCTTCAGATTTACTACAGGAACAAATGAAAGATTCATTTATGGTCACATGTTAATGTAAACATAAATGAAACCATAACAAATAGAATACATCTTAACCTACATAAGTTTTCTTTGCATCGTCCCTGGCTCACAAAATATTACTGCACTCAACAAGCCAAAAAACATCTTCCCTGCATACTCCTGTGCAACAAAGCAGTGAACTACACAAACTACTATATGGAGAACATGATAATTGTCCATGAGGAAAAAAATACTAATCTAAATTTTTATGAGAGTTGCGATGATTGCATTTCATTTACTATTGCCTTCATAAGTAGCACATTCCTACTAAAAGTAACAAGGAAACCCAAAGAATACAATAGATGAAGAGAAATAAATCACAATAAATCGGATTGCCTCTCTCTGGTTATAATCAGTATTCCCAAAGATAGGATTTCCTTGGATATTAGCTCCCTAATAACTTTCCACTTGCAAATCACCATAGAACTTTCCAGACCTATAGCATTTTCTCCATTTTGAGATGATGTAATTTTTTGCGGTGAATCGTTAAGAGAGTATACAGATAAAAGGGGGTCCCAAAACACATTTTTCTACCAATGCATTTTTCATAGACTGCTGTATTTGACGTAGCATGGAAACAGCTGAATGGATTTATATGAAATTTGGCAGAAGTATACATTATGGTGCAGAATGATACTTTTTGGGTACTGCAGTTAAGTAGGGTAGGTATTTTGTAAGTTATATGGCATTTAAACTTAGTGACATCTGTCACTGAGGTACTTTCACAGAACCTTAGTAAATATTGTGAAACTACAGTGATATATGGTTGTAAATTTATTTTAAAATATATCTAAAAATATAAAAAATAAGTACATTTCACCACCTTTTACCACTTTAATAATGTGGTAATAGGTGGAGACCTGCTACTTACCTATATTTGTTGCCCTATGACTGAATGCAGACAAAATGTAATAAAACCAATAGGGCTGCCCTTTTATTATTAGAAAACAGCCATGACCCAATTATATACTGGCTTGTCATCGCCATGTACCAAGATATACTTCAAAGATATCATGGTATACCTTGGCCTACAATATAACAAAGGTCTAGCTGTAATGTTGGATTGCAGGACCCTTTCACCACTCCTGGTGTTGCATGGGGAATGCAATATTTAAGTAAGATTTCCAAAGGAAATCAAGACCATCTTGTGTGATCCTGTGTTGATTTGTAAATCTGGTAAAACACAAAGCAGCTCAATTTACTGTTTTGCATAACCCTGCACACTGTAGTCTACATTGCTGCTAAATTTCACATACATCCATATTCCACACCACTGAAGCCATTCCAGTATATGCTATTCCACTCTATGCCACTCCACTCTATACCTCTCCACTGTACAAGACTCCACTACATGCCACTATACTCTATGCTGTTACACTATAGGCAATGACACCGTACATCACTCCAGTCTACTTCACTCCACAGTACGCCACTCCACTGGATGCTCCTCCACTATGCACTATTCCACTCTTTTCCATTCCACTTCCACTCTACTCTACTCTCTCCACTGTATGCCCCTCCACTCTACATCACTCCATGGTACGCTATTCTACTATATGCTACTCCACTGTACGCTACCCCACTCCGTGACACCCCAGTGTATGGCACTCCACTGTACACCACTTCATTCTACACTATTGGATTGAACCCCACTCCAATGTACACCATTCCACTGTATGCTATTACACTCTACCCCACTCAACTGTACACCACTCAATTATACACCACTCCACTGTATGCTACTCCACTATACACTGCACAAAAATCCTCTCTATACCACTCCACTCTATCCTATTATACTGTACACAACCCCACCCTACTCCGGTCCACTCCATGCTATTACACTGTATGCAACTCTTCTCTCCCCCTCTTCAGTGTACTCCCCTCCACCGTATGTCACGCCACTTTATGCTACACCATTATATGCTATTCCACTCTACACCCTTTCACTTTATGCTTCTCCACTCTATGCCATTACACTGTGTGCCACTCCAATGTATGCTGCTCCACTCTACACCACTCCAATGTATGGCACTCCACTCTATGCCACTTTGTTCTATACTACTTGACAATATACAGGTCTCCACTGCATGCTATTACACCCTACGCCACACCACTGTATACCACTCCAGTCTACCACACTCAATTATATGCCACTCCACTGTACACTACTCCATTACACACTATTACACTCAATGCCCCTCCACTAGACAACACTCCGCTCTACACCACTCCACTCTCTGCTGTTACACTGTGGACAACTTCACTCTACGCCAGTCCTGCTTACACTATTACACTATATTCAACTCCACTGTATGCCTCTTCAGCGTATGCCACTTCACTGTATGCACTCTGCTAGACGCTACTTCAGTATATGCTATTCCATTCTACTTCATTTCACTGTATGCCACTCCATTCTATGCTATTCAACTGTATGCTACTCCACTGCATGCTACACCACTCTACACCACTCCAGTGTATGCCACTCCACTCTACCCCACTCTATTCATCAGTATGTCGTTCAATGCCACACTACTGTACACCACTTCACTGTATGCTATTACACTCTACCCTATTCCAGTGTACGTCACTCCAGTCTATCCCATTTTTCTGTATGCCAGTGCACTGTACTCTACTCCACACTATGTTATTCCAGTCTAGACCATGCAACTGTACACCACTCCACTTTATGATATTCCAATGTACACCTACTCCACTATATACCACTCCAGTGTATACCACTCCATTCTAGGCCACTCCACTCTACACTAATCCATTGGACTCCACTTTATGCAACTCCATTATATGCTATTTCACTCTACCCCACTCCATTGTTCACTACTTCATTCTACACCCCTCCACTGTATGTCACTCCACTGTATGTGATCCTACTCTATGCTCTTCCACTATACGCCATTACACTCTACGCCACTCCATTCCAAGCTATTACACAGTATGCAACTTTAATCTTTCCCCATCTACTGTGTGGTATTCCACTCTACCCTACTCCACTGTTTGCCACTCCACTCTCTGCCATTACACACTACCCTGTACAATGCACCGCTCAGTCTACATCACTTCACTGTACACCGCTCCAGTCTACAATACTCCACTCTACGCTTTTCCACTTTATGCCACTCTAGCGTGTGCTACTTCAATCTACATTACTCAAGTGTACAACACTCTGCTCTACAAGAGTTTCCAACAGTATACGATACAACAATCCACTCTACTGTATGAGATGCCACTCCAATTTAATAACAGTTTCCTCAACCTTAAACTACTCCACCTCAATGTATGCCACCCAAAGGTATGCTAATCCACTGTACCCTACTCCACTCTAAGCCACTCCACTGTACACCACTCCACTCTACGCCATTCCACTCTAAGCCACTCCAATCTTCTACACTTCAGTGTATAGTATTCCACTGTATGTTATTCTATTGTATGTTACTCCACTTTACAGAAATCCACTCTACATCACTATAGTGCATACCACTCCACTCTAAGCTGCTCCATTGCATGGCACTCTCCTCCATTCTATATAGCTCCACTCTATAAAAGTCTACCACACTTTCTGGCCCTCTATAACATTCCAATACTATCCCTGTACACTCCACTGTCCAACTCTATACTCCACTCTTTCCTCATACACCCCAATATACAACACTACATACACATTTTTCTATACGACACAGCACTCCACTCCACCTATGAGACCCTACTCCAATGTACAACAGTTTACTACCTACGCTACACCAGTACACTCTATTCCATACCACTCTACTCTATGACACACCAATACACTTTATTTCACTTTACTCTACTTGAATCCACTCCACTGCATCAGACTTTGCCTCACTCTATGCTATTATAGCACACTCCACTCTATACAGCTCCACTGTTTCGCATACTACTTTACTCAATGCAACTCCACTCTACAACACACTATAACACTGAATACCACTTTTCAACACTTTACTCCTGTCTATACCCCTTCGCTCCACTGGTCCAACACTTTACTCCTATACCCCTTCACTCTACTGTACTATACTGCATACCACTGTACAACACTCTACTCCACTCTACTGGATGATGCCCTAGTCCACTATACAACACTGTGCACAACTCTGTATGCCACTGCATCCTACTTTACTCCACCCTACTCTGACACCTTACTCCACTACCTCACTACTCTACTGTATGCCACACCACTCTATGCCACTCAATCCCATTGTACTATATAAGACTGTATGACAATCCACTGCTCCACACTCTACATCACTGTACTGTATTGTACACATTGCCACTCTACAAAAATTAGCTACACTGCCAGACACTCTACCTTACTGTAGTGTGCATCACTTTCCAATACTGTACAACACCCCACTACACTCTACTATAAAATACAGTACTCCAATTTATGACACTTTACTCAACTGTATGATACACCACTTTACTCTACACTCCACAACTTTATAGTCTGTGGCACACCATCCCACTCTATTACACTTTACTCCACTTATACTACCCCACACCAGTATACTCCACTCCACTGAACTCCTCTCTACGCTATTCCACTGTATGCCACTCCACTCTATCTTTATGCTATTATACTGTATGCAGCTTCAGCCTTTACCCTTTACTGATTGGTTTTCCACTCTACCCCACTCCACTGTACACCATTCCACTCCACTCTACACTACTCCAATCTACGCTGTTCCACTTTATGCCACTCCAATGTATGCTACTCCACTCTATGCCACTCCAGTGTACCCTCTTCCACTCTATAGAACTCCACTCTACAAAACTCTACTACAATCCATGCCACTCTACTAGACTCTACTCACCTCTATCCTGTACACTCCACTGTCCAAATTTGCATTCAGCACTATGCCCATACACTCTATTGTACAACACTCCACTCTGCAAGAGTTTCCAGCAGTGTAAGACACAGCAATCCACTCTACTGTATGAGACACCACTCCAATTTATTGAGTTTCCCCAACTTTAAACTACTCTACTTCAATGTATGCCACCTCATGCTACGCTAATCCAATGTACCCTACTCCACTCTAAGCGACTCCACTGTACACCACTCCACTGCATGCTATTCCACTCTATGCCACCCCTGTCTTCTACACTCCACTGTACATTATTCAGTCCATCTACCATTTCAATGTATGATACTTCACTTCACAGAAATCCACTCCACGTCACTACAATGTATGCAACTCCACTCTATGCTGCTCCCCATTGTATGACACCCTCTGCCACTCTATAAAGCTCCACTCTATAACAATCTACTAAATTTCCTGGCACACTACGACATTCTAATCCACTCTATCCCTGTACACTCCACTGTCTAACTCTATACTCCATTCTAGCCCATACACCCCAATGTACAACACTACATTACACACTTTTATATACAACACAGCACTCTACTCTACCTATGAGACCCTACTCCAATTTATGACAGTCTACTACCTACGCTACACCAGTAACTCCATTCCATACCACCCAATTTTATGACACAGTAATGCACTCTAACGTACTATACTCCACACTACATTACACCATCCACTTGAATCCATTCCACTGTACAAGACTTTGCCTCACTCTATGCTACTATACAACAATCCACTCTATGAGGCTCCACTGTTTCACACACTACTTTACTCAATGCAGCTCCACTCTACAACACTCTACTATAATGTATGCCACTCTCCAACACTTTACTCCTGTCTATATCCCTTCACTCCACTGTTCCAACAAGTTATTCCTGTCTCTACCCCTTCACTCCACTGTACTATACTGTATGCCACTGTACAACACTCTACTCTGCTGTATGATACTGTAGTCCACTATACAACACTTTATGCCACTCCACTGTATGCTACTCCACTCTATGCCACTCCAGTGTGCCCTCTTACACTCTATGTAACTCCACTCTACGAAACTCTACTACAATCCATGCCACTCTACTAGACTCTACTCACCTCTATCCCTGTGCACTCCCCTATCCAAATTTGCATTCAGCATATGCACATACACTCTATTGTACAACACTCCACTCTGCATGAGTTTCCAGCAGTGTAAGACACAGCAATCCACTCTACTGTATGAGACACCAGTCCAATTTAAGAAGTTTCCTCAACTTTAAACTACTCCACTTCAATGTATACCACCTCATGCTACGCTAATCCACTGTACCCTACTCCACTCTAAGCCACTCTACTGTACACCACTCCACTCCATGCTATTCTACTCTATGCCACCCCAGTCTTCTACCCTCCACTGTACAGTGTTCAGTCCATCTGCCATTTCAATGTATGCTACTTCACTTTACAGAAATCCACTCTAAGTCACTACAGTGTATGCCACTCCACTCTATGCTGCTCCCCACTGTATGACACTCTCCGTTACTCTATAAAGCTCCACTCTATAAACATCTACTACATTTCCTGGCACACTACGACATTCTAATCCACTCTATCCCTGTACACTCCACAGTCTAACTCTATACTCCATTCTAGCCCATACACCCCAATGTACAACACTATATAACACACTTTTATATACAACACAGCACTCTACTCTACCTATGAGACCCTACTCCAATTTATGACAGTCTTCTACCTACGCTACACCAGTAACTCCATTCCATACCACCCTATTCTATGACACAGTAATACACTCTATTGCACTATACTCCACACTACATTACACCATCCACTTGAATCCATTCCACTGTAAAAGACTTTGCCTCACTGTATGCTACTATACAACAATCCACTCTATGCAGCTCTACTGTTTCACACACTACTTTACTCAATGCAACTCCACTCTAAAACATTCTATTATGATGTATGCCACTCTCTAACACTTTACTCCTGTCTATATCCCTTCACTCCACTGTTCCATCCCTTAATTCCTGTCTATACCCCTTCACTCCACTGTACTATACTGCATGCCACTGTACAACACTCTACTCCACTCTACTGTATGATACAGTAGTCCACTATACAACACTGTATGCAACTCATTGTATGCCACTGCACTCCACTTTACTCCACTCTACTCTGGCACAGTACTCCGCTCTGCTTCACTACCCCACTGTACGCCACTCCACTCTAAGCCACTCAATACCATTGTACTGTATAACACTGTATGCCAATCCACTCTACAACACTGTACTGTACACATCGCCACTCTACAAAAATCAACTAGACTGCATGCCACTCTGCTGTAGTCTACTTCACTTTCCAATACTGTACAACACCCCACTACCCTCTACTGTACATTACAGTACTCCAGTTTATTAAACTTTACTCAACTATATGCTATGCCCCCTCCACTCACTCCACTCTACTACACTTTAACCCACTCTACACCACTGTACTATACTCCATTCTACACTGCTCCTCTGTCTGATAATACTCCACTGTATGCATCTCCACTTTACAACGCTAAACACTATGCCAATCTATGACACTTTGCTCTAGTCTATGCTCGTTCACTCAATGCCATTGTACTCCACTGTATGACACTCGATGACACGCCACACAACTTTTCTCTCCGATGAACCACTCCACTATATGACACGGCATTCCACTGTATGACACTGTCCTCCATGTACTCTATGACACTCCACTTAAGGATACCCAACTTTATGACACTCTACTTCATACCACTCCACTCTAAAACACTCCAATCTACTCCACCTTACCATAATCTATGACACCCTACTCTGCTGTTCGACACACCATTCCACTGTAGAACTCGCTGCTCCAGTTTAAGGTACTTGAGTCCACTATATGAGACAACATGTCACTATGCCAAATACCACTTTACTACATTGTACAATACACTACTACACTCTACTACACTCAGTTGCAATCTACAATACTCCAGTCTATGACAGTAAACTTTGTAATACTCTCCTCCACTGTACTGTATAACACTCCACATAACAACTCTCCACTTACATCATTGGACTCCAGGATCTGAAACACATATTTATAAAAAAATTAAAAACATTAAAAGTCAATGAAAAAAACAAAGTTTAAAGCTTAGTGATAAACAGAAAAATATATTTTCCCTCTACAAACAAAGTGTAAACTAAACAAACTTTGAAAATTCTAAAGTTATAGTTATGACTTTCATTCATGATTTATCCACAACCTTCAAATTGTAATAAGTAGCGGACCTTGTTATACACTTGTTTCAGCTACCCATTGTTTCAGGCCCTAGAGAACCTGAAACACTGTGTGGCTGACTAACTACATACGCATGAGCTTTCAGTGGGTGCAAAAATTCATTTTCTGTTTTTCATTACTAATCCTTCCAGATGTCCTCACTACAGACCTGGCCCAAGCTCCCCAAGTAAGGCTTTGGACTATCACTGGCCAGAGATAGCAGTAGAGCTATGCCTCTAAAAGATGAAGCCACAATGGCGGCCGTCAGGTTGTCCTTGTCCTGTCGGCCGAGAGGACACAGGATAATCACCACAGCGACTGCAGTCATCTGAGTTTTGTGCCCCTCATGACCCTCAAAGCAGACCTTACCCCTTCTCGCTGCACCACAGAGGTCCTCCTCCACTAGGTCTTGAAGGGCCTAGAAAAGGGGGAAAATAAAAATACATTTTAAAATGAAGAGAGGACATTAGGGGCCACTATTTAGAAGGAGGAAGTGGGCCTGTTGTTGGTGGTGAGGGTGGGATTGTTGGGGAAGGCGTAGGTTTAATAGGATAGTATTTTGAGGGTTTAGGTAGGGTTAAGCCCAATGCAGGTGGGTTTGGTTTTTGATAAAATAAATACTTTATTTGTTCATACTTGTGGATTTTTATTAATTATTACTGTTAGTTAATAATAACAGTTTGGTAGCTCCTTGGGTGGGTGCTGTTTTGTCCAATGGGCCCCACACATGGCATGCTTTGCTGGAGATCGTTCCTCAACATTTAAGGGGAGAAATCTTCCACCACAGGTGACAGCCCTAATGTTGTGTGCGAGCCATTAATTTGGGAGTATTTATGCTGGACCATCATTTCTCCCAACCCCGTTTTCTTTTTTCATGTATATTTTACTGTTACTCTACCTACCTAGAATCAGAGCAGATGCTGAGCCCTTAACCTAACCATCACCATCACAAAAGGAAAATCCCCCCTCACTATCCTCTTTGTAGTTCACCTTTTAGTTTCCACTTGATATGAGCTTCCTTATCTCTGGGCAAGCCCCAATGCATGCCTCTAGTCAATCTTTGTGCCACCCTGTGCAATTAGTGATGGAAAACTGATTATGCATTACCTCTGCCTCTCCCTTTCATGATTTGATGTCACCTGAGATCGAATACTGTCCTGCCCTCTACACTTAATCACCACTAGGCCTGGGCAAAATGTAAATTATGCTAGTGTAATTCACATAATTTGGTGAATTTTGCATTTCCCCATTTTCCACCATTATTCCACTTTATGTAGTAACGTGCTATTGGCTACAAAAAAATTCCATGAAACATGCAATTGCTTGCAAAAAATGACCATGAATACAAGTAACATGAGTGTCTTTTGCCCACAGTGCTTTGTTTAAATGGAGTTTAATGACAAAAATTGACACAAGAGCACATTTTGCACAAAAATATAGCACAGCATCACAAATTAGCATTTTATATACGTAATTGTGCCTACATTTTAAGTAATTATGGGAAAGTAATTTAAGCACAAATTGTGCACACTACTGTAAGGAATTGGGGTATTGATAAGGGGTGAAACCCTATCAAGCAGGAACCACAATCATTGTTAGGGTGAAGTCACAAGCAAACCCTAAGTTAACCTTTGTTCCACCCTCAGGTAGCTTGGCACAGAAGAGTCAGGCTTCACTCTGAGGCAATGTGTAAATTATTTGTGCAACACTTTACACAGTAACACAGTGAAACACAGGACAAAAGGATCCCACACCAGAATCGAAAAATAGAGTACATTTTATTAAATTAAAGAAGTCTTGGGGCCTGATTTAGGTATTGGCTGACAAGAATACTTCGTCAAAAGCATGACGATATCCCGTCCACCTTATTACGATCCCATGATATCCTAGAGAGATCATAAAAAGGTGGACTGGATATCTGTCACATTTGTGATGGAGTATACCCCTCTGCCAAGACCTAAATCAGGCCCAAAAATCAATTAGTAGTACCG
Source organism: Pleurodeles waltl (assembly GCF_031143425.1). NCBI lineage: Eukaryota > Metazoa > Chordata > Amphibia > Caudata > Salamandridae > Pleurodeles > Pleurodeles waltl. The sequence goes on along the minus strand of NC_090444.1, from coordinate 184,536,208 downwards.
GACATATGCCATTTTGAAGATTTCAGTGAAATGATGCCAAAAAGCACAAAGCACCAACTGTAGATGTCTGGTCATGCTGAGCTGAGCTAGAACAAAGTCACAAGTTAAGGCTGACCACGATGGAGTGTGGGCCGGATATTGAGACCCAGGTAGGCCTGCTTAAGAAGAGTAGCTTAAATCCTCATTGTGGAACTTTGCGAGTTCCCGCGCCAAGGATGTGTCATGCAGCTCAGGCAATGCGTTTGTTCTGAGGTGCTGCAAATGTGTGATGCAATATCCTAGATTGGGGCTTGTGTCAACTAGAGATTTGCAATGTAGAGTCCTTTTGCTGAGAGAATCCTCACAGCAGACACAATAATTCGGTTCTGTTTGGGATTGGGCCACATGTCGGAGGAGATGCGTTGGTTCTGCTGAGTCCAAAAAGGGGTTTGCAGAGCATCTGCAGACCCACCCCTAAGGGTTCAGGATTAGGTTGGCACCACTTGGCAGGGTAGGACTCACAGATGGCAGAGTCCAGTTGCTGGTTACAAGGTTGTTGGAGCCTTTTGTCCTTGACACTCTAGTCAGGAGTTCAGCTAATTAGCCCTTGGAGTCACTTTGGGGTCCTTGGTTCAACAGATGCAGGTCCAGTACTTCTCACCCAGGCAACCTGGCAGTCGGTCAGCACATCAGGACAATGGACCTCCAGAGCAGCAGCCAGCAGAGTGGCAATCCCTTCAGCAGTACAACAGCCCTTCTTCCTGGCAGAATATCCACAGATCCAGAAGTGTACTGCTGAGGTGGTATCTTAGGTCCAATATTTATACCCAGTTGTGCCTTAGAAGTGAGAGAAGCTTCTAGAGGTTTCCCTTTGAAGTACACTGGTGTACTTCCTTCCCTGTCCTGGCAAAAGACTAACTACAGGGGGTATGTAGCCCTTTGCATGAAGACAAGACACAGCCTATTCAAGTGTAAATAGGGCTATGCCCAGCTCCTCCCTCCCTTCCTGCCAGTGATGACTCATCCAGGCAGACCTAAGCTCCCCATTGTATGTGGCTGTCTAGAACAGGGAATAAAGAAAGCCCAACTCTCAACTACACCTAATCATGTGACCCAGAGACAGAATGCAGGCTCCAAAAGGGTAGGGCAGGAAAATTACAACTTTCTAAAATGGCATTTTCAAAATTGTAACTGTAACTTCAAATTTGATTTTAGACATAGGAAAGGATTTTTCATTACAATTCCAAAGATATCAAACATGTTCCCATTTGGAAGTTACAGCTTATTGAGGGCCTGATTATGAGTCTGGTGGTCTCAAGGCAGCTAGACTCGTGGCGGTCCAACTGCCACATTCTGACCCTGGCAGTCAGACTGCCAGGGGAGTGTCATCTCCGCCAGGCTCTCTGACGGGTTGACAGCAGTCTAAATTGTGATCAGCCTGGGCAACGCTGAAGTGGGAGTAAGCCACAGTTACCATGATTAAAGGAGAGAGCACAAGCACTTTAGCACTGGCTAGCAGTGATAAAGTATGTAGAGTCCTAAAAGCAAAATATGTTGGGTCAGAAACAAGTGGGTGAAGGCAAAATGTTTGGGGATTGTTAGACCTGGAATCCTTGGAGTGGTTTTCCCTGTCTTTTTGCCTCTGCTTCCCATGTTTTGACTGTGTGCTGGACTCTGTTTTTGCTGTTTTTGGTACTCTGGGCATTTTACCACTGCTGACCAGTTCTAAAGTGCAAGTGCTCCTGTGTAAAATGTATGTGTAATTGGCTTTTACATGATTGGTACATTTGATGTACTAGTAAGTCCCTAGTAAAGTGCTCTAGAGGTGCCCATGGCCTGTAAATGAAATGCTAGTAGTGGGCCTGCAGCACTGGTTGTGCCACCCATATTAGTAGCCCTGTAAACTAAGGCTCAGACCGGCCACTGCAGTGTCTGTGTGTGCAGTTTTAAACTGCCAATTGAACGTGGCAAGTGTACCCACTTGCCAAGCCTAAACCTCCTCTTTTCATACATGTAAGGCACCTCTAAGGTAGGACCTAGGTAGCCCCATGGACAGGGTGCAGTGTATGTTAAAGGTAGGACATGTACTGATGTGTTTTTCATGTCCTAACAGTGAAATACTGCCCAATTCGGTTTTCACTGTTGCAAGGCCTATCTCTCTCATAGATTAACATGGGGGCTGCCATTAAATATCCTTCAAGTGTAGGTTCCCTTTGAGAGCAGATAGAAATGTGGAGTTTGGGTCTCTGAACTCACAATTTAAATATAGTGAAGTTGTTTTTTAGATTGTTAGTTTGAAAATGCCACTTTTAGAAAGTGGGCATTTACTTGCTTTAACCATTCTGTGACTCTGCCTGTTTGTAGATTTCCTGTCTGGGTCAGACTGACAGTTGGGCTCGTTGTGAATCCCCTCTAGACAAAGGGAGCTGGAGTGTAGCCTGCATATCCTGATGAGTCATCTGAGCTAGAGTGGAGGGAGGAGTGCTCACTTACACCTAAATGGGTTGTGCCCGCCATCACGCAATGCAGTCTCCAACCCCTGGTGTGTGTCTGGGGCTGGCCTGGGCAAGGCAGGATCTTGTGAACAACAAAGACTTTCCTTTGAAGATTGCCTACTTCAAAGGCAGAAAGGGGTATAAGTAATGGACCCAAAACCCCAGGCTTTAGATCACTTGTGGAACCAAGAGAAACCTCTACCATGGGGAAGAGCTGAAGAGCTGAGAATAAGTGCTGCCCCTGCTTGTGACTGTGCTTTGTTGGGCTATCCTGCAGTTGCTACCTTTGCCTGGACTTTGTTGTGCATTCCTGCTTGAAGAAGAATGTCCAAGGGCTTGAACTGAGCTTGCCTCTTGTTTTGAAGTCTCAGGGCCATGAAAGATGTCCTCAGCCAGCACTTCTGCTGAGTTGTGCCCTATCCAGTCCCTGGGACCTTGAAAGGTGAAGTTGGCAGAAGAAAAGCTGAAATCCACACACAGAACGCTGTGCAGGGAAATTTTCGACACACCATCTGCAAAGTGGCTGATGAACGACGCACCACCCACTTTGCAGCTAAAATCAATGCTCCACCTGCAACACGGCTGGTTGATCGATGCAATACGGCTGGAGAAACAATTCAACACACGTTTGCGGCTGCTGATCACAATGCAAACCCCACACAGTGCGGTTTTCTAACACTGTGCGACCGGATTTCTCACGCATCTTCCCTGGGCATCAAAGTAATCGTGAATTGGTGTGGATCTGAGGTGCCTTGTCAGGAAATCGATGCATCGCTCTCTTGCGAGTAAGGGATCAACGCATGACTGATTTTTCCAATGTCCTCTCATCCATGCAGCTTCATTTTTTACCCAAACAAAGTACTTTGTGTAAAATCAATGTTTCCATTGTCTTCTATGGAGTAAGACACTTAGGCCCTCGTTATGACATTGGCGGTAAATCCCACTTACCGCCATGCTGACTGCCGCCAACATACCGCCGCCACCGTGGATATCCGCTCACCATATTATGACACACACACATCAATCTGTCACTATTCAGCCACACACACAAATCTTCCAGCCCAAAGGTCAGTGATAAACTGGCAGTACCAAAACCCACACCGTTAGGCCAACAGAACTACGCCCACAACATTATGACCCACGAATCACCACGGCGGACATTCAATGGCGGTAAACCATTGGCGGTACATACCTCTGCATTCAAAATACACACATACAAACAAAACAACGTCACATTGGACAATTTAAACTGCACACACCTGACACACATGCACACCCACACACCACTATAAAACACACACCCACACTACCCTACAAATAGTTGCCAGCAGAGAGAGACAGCAAGAGCACTCACACAACCAGAGCCACATACCACCACCACCTATACACCACCCACCCACCTTACATCACACACCCCAAAACATCACCCTACACATCCTCACCCACACCACTCACACTACACTCATGGCACCACAACGACACCCAGGTTCTCTGAGGAGGAGCTAAAGGTCATGTTGGATGAAATCATCCGTAGAGCCACAGCTATTTGGATCACAGGTGCAGCAGATATCCATTGCTAGGAAGATGGAGCTATGGCAGAGGATCGTGGACAGGGTCAACATCGTGGGACAGCACCCCAGAACAAGGGATGACATCAGGAAGAGGTGGAACAACCTACGGGGCAAGGTGCATTCCATTGCAGCAAGACACAAGCTTGCAGTACAGAGGACTGGCAGAGGACCCCCACCTCCTCCCCCACAACTAACAACATGGGAGGAGCAAGTCTTGGCAATCATGCATCCTGAGGGCCTGGCAGGAGTAGAGGAGAACTGGACTCTGGTAAGTCAACTCTCTATTACTATCACCCCCCCTACCTGCATGTCATCACATACCCCACCCCTACCCCCACTCCCATCACTCTACCACTTCCCACACACACCACCATCACAACCCACTCATCCCAATGCCAAGCCCTGCATGCTCTACCAATGCATGGACACCCCTCACAGACCTGCATGGACACCTAGCACCACAGCTTGCACACTAGAGAGAATCACCTAACCCACCAAATAACAACTCACACAAGGCAAAACTGGCAGGGCAATAACAACCATAGAGGGGAACCCACCCATGCACAATATGTCACACGCAGAAACAATAACACTGCATTTACATCCCCACAGGTACCCCACCCAATGTCACTGGAGAAAAGGTGCCAGCAATATCCAGTCCCCCGACAGAAGAGGCCCATAGTGATGATAGCAGTTCTGGTCGCCTGCATCTGGATGAGCAACCTGGCCCATCAGGGACCTCCGGACAGTCGGTTACCCAGGCAGTCTCACACCACCACAGAGCCTCCCCTCTCAGGAAACAACACCCACCCAGCGAGCCCTTACCTCTGTCCCCAGAACACGTCAATCAGCAGTGTGTCCACCACTACAGGGACCCCAGGGGCACCACAAACCCAGGACAATCAGGGACCTGGGGTCAGTGGCAGTTGCCACACCGTTAAGGGGACAGAGGCACAGGACAACAGGGAAGCTGGGAGGACTGCTGTGTGACGGGGGAGGACAGTCCCAGGGAACCGACCCTCCAGGAGGAACTCACTGTGATCTTGGGAGCATACCAACATTCCCAGGATACGCTGGGCCAGATCCTGGACAAGATGCAGGAGAACATGCGGCTGCAGGAGGGACAGTACCTGGGGATCAGGAAGGACTTGAAGTCCATTAACACCACCCTGGTCTCTATTGCAGGAGTGCTGGCAGACATGGGCAACAGTATGAGGGAGGCAGTGGCACAACAGTGGGCCCCTGACACTAGCCAGACTACTGAACAGCCCTCCACCTCCGCTGCCTCTAGTGGACAGGAGGCCCCGCCACAGGGCCAACAGGCCACCAGCACCCCTTGCCCCTGCAGAAGGAGAACCACCCCGCAAATTTTCCCTGCGATCCAGGCAGCAGCCAGAGACTATTGCCAAGACCCCTGCCAGGAAATAAGACTCTCCTGATTGCCATCCTTGTGTCCCACCCAGTCACCCTGTCCACATTGAACTGCCATGGCTCCCCTTCCCATGCCCCCTTTGACACTGCACCTGTGCTACAAATATACTGGACTCTAACCTGGACTTTCCTCCATCATCACCGCAGCCCATTGCACTTCCTCCTTGTCATCAGAGCACTGCAATAAACACACTTTGGAAAAATACAAGTATGGAGTATGTCAAATGAGTTCAAAATGTATTTGTTTAACGGGGTTTAAACATTGCAATTTAAATGTACAGTAATGTTTGCATAGGAAAGACCTGTAGTTGGCTGCACTGAACACACGAGGAGCAATGGTGGGGCACCAACATCTGCAAAAAGAGATGCTAATGAGTACAGTGAGTGGGAATAGAAGTAGGAATTCACAGCCTGCCAGTGACAATGTCACACATCAAAGTGTCAATGAAATGTGAAATAACACTATCTTTCCTGTGTGTTATTGGAAGTATTGATGAATGACTGCACTTCTGTTGTCTTTATCCTCATCCTCTGCCTCCTCATCTTCATTGTCCACAGGGTCCACTGCTGCCACACGGCCATCTCTAGCCTCCTCCTCCTGCAGAAAAGGCAAATGGCGTCGCAAGGCAAGGTTATGCAACATACAGTATGCCACGATGATCTGACAAACCTTCCTGGGTGAGTGGCACAGGGATCCACCTGTTAGATGGAGGCAACGAAACCTGGCCTCCAGCAGGCCAAAGGTTCTATTATCCTTCCTGTACGCCCATGTGCCTCATTGTAGCGTTCTTCCGCCCTTGTGCTGGGATTCCTCACAGGGGGCCAGTAGCCATGAGAGGTTGGGGTAACCAGAGTCACCTGCACATATCGAGTGAAAACTGTTAGCCACACACTAACCCTTATGGCCCACAACATACCCATACACCAACATCCACTGGGTGGGAACCAGGGCAGCCACACCCTGTGCATCTGGAGTTGGGCCATCACATTTGGGATCCTGCTATTCCTCAGGATAAAAGCATCATGCACCGAACCTGGATACTTAGCATTGACATGGGAAATGTACTGGTCCGCCAAACACACCATATGCACATTCATTGAGTGATAACTTTTACAATTTCTAAAGACCTGTTCATTTTGCCAGAGGGGCGCAAATGCAATATGTGTCCCATTAATCGCACCAATGATGTTGGGGATATGTCCCACTTGCATAGAAGTCAGCCTTCACTGTGGCCAAACCCTCCACCTGGGGGAAAACGATGTAGCTGCACATGTGTTTAATCAGGGCGGCCAACACTCTGGTGAGCACTATCAAGAACATTGGCTGTGACATTCCTGCGGCCAAGCCCACTGTCACTTGGAAAGAACCAGTTGCCAAGAATTGGAGCACAAATAGGACTTACACAAGAGGGGGGATCCCAGTGGGGTGACGGATAGCAGATATTAGGTCAGGCTCCAATTGGGCACTCAGCTCTGGGATTGTGGCCATGTTCATTTTATAGGTGAGGATAATGTGCCTGTCCTCCATTGTTGCCAAGTCCACCAAGGGTCTGTACACGGGGGATGTCTCCATCTCCTATTCATCCTCAGCGATTGCATTCTAGGGGGTAAAAGTGTGAGCAGCTGGTCATTATCTGTACATTGTGACCACTACAATTCAATGCATATTGTGTTTGTTACAATATATTGGTGGCATATGTCCAGAATGTGAAACTGTGAACTGTGACGCAGTTGGGATCCATGGCCTGCCCCCCCACTGAAATGGCATCTGAGTGTCAAGTATAGAGGGACAGGTGGAAATGAGATAATTCTGCTGACGTTGTGCGCTGTTGCAGGAGGCGCCCTGCAACTCCTCATTGGTTATCATTGGGCCCTATGGGGTACACTGGCCAATGGTGATGTACGCCGGCAGTGACGGTATACACCGCCGTGGACGTGACCTCCATTTTCTATTTGTTCACTCACTTGCTACCTGACCTTCATCAGGAGAGGACCTACACTGCATGTGCTGCTGTGACCTGTGTCTTGAACCTACCATGGCGCGTGTGACTGCGGAAAGGGCCCCTGCCTTCACCTCGGTAGAGTTGAAGAGACTGGTGGATGCAGTCCTACCCCAGTACCGACTGCTGTATGGGCCTCCAGACCAACAGGTGAGGACACTGTGAGTACGATGCATGGGGCATGAATGCATGGAGTGCGGTGTGTGAAGGCCTTGTGTAGGGTGGGGTTGGTGGATGGGCCCTGGGCAGCGTGCAGCATGTATGCTGGGCCACGTCTGTGCTAAAGGGGATGGGAAGGGGCATGGTGGGCCATGAGTGTAACAGGCAGGACGGTCGGAATAATACCTTTCCCAGTGTATATTTCCTCTGCAGGTCAGCGCCCATCAAAAGTAGGGTATATGGCGTGCCATCACCAAGGACGTGTGGACCCTGGGGGAGGCGGAGCACCCACTGTCGGAAACGGTGTAAGGACCTGAGATGCTGGGTACGGAAGACCGCGGAGGCCCATCTGGGGACGGCCTCCCAACGAGGAAGGGGTGCCTGTTGAACCCTGACCCCCCTGATGGGCATCATACTGGGGGTGGCCTATTTGGAGCTAGATGGACACTTGGGGGCATCACAGCAGCAAAAAGGAGGTGAGTACAGTGCCCTTCATTACTACTTACGCCTGGTGGGGTGGTATCTGGGTGGGGAATGTGGGCCTGTGGGTGCCCCTAGGCCAGGCCTGACATTGCAGAGTCGGTCCATGTTGGGCAGGGTTCTGATGTGAAATTCCTCCAACCCAGCTGGTAGGCATCCACTACTGGGCAGGGGAGTGTGGGTCTCAGGTACGCTGCAGTTGGCAGTAGGTGTCCCTACCATGGTGACTAGCATTGTAACTGGTAGTGCATTGCCTAGTGCGTAGGACTCTTCCCTTTGTGTGAGCGTGTTGTGTACGCCAATGGTGGTGTTGGTGCCGCCATTGCATTGTATCCTTTGTCTCTCCCCCTCCTTTTTTTTGTCATCCTGTCCTTATGTGCATTAGTATCATCTGGCAGAGGAGCAGAGGCACCGGCGATGGAGAGAGCTGCATCCCACAGGACCCAGGAGACCAAATCCATCTACGGTGAGGGCACCAGTGGGACGGAGGGTGAGGGGAGCACCACAGTGGAGACTGGAGGGGACAGTTCGGACACAGATACCTCCTCGGATGGAAGCTCCCTGGTGGTGGCGGACACCTCTGTTCCCACCCCGTCTACAGGTACAGCCGCCACCCCCGTACCAGCACTGCCCTCCCAGCAGCCCCTCAGAGAGTTTCCCGTGCCCGCTCACCCAGAAGGTGGGCATCTCCTTCGCCCCAGGCACCTCAGGCACTGCCCGAGTTAGCCCTGCTGCCCTGAGTGAGGAGGCTATTGACCTTCTGCGATCCATCTCTGTTGGGCAGTCAACCATTGTGAATGCCATCAAGGGACTGGCAGCCCAAATGCAACAGTCCAATGCATTTCTGGAGGGCATTCACACTGGCTTGGCGGCCCAACAGAGATCAATCCAGGCTCTAGCCTCCTCTCTGATGGCAGCCGTTGTCCCTGTTTCCATCCTCCAACGTCCTCCACCCAGTCCCATTTCCCTCAACCCCAATCTATCCCAAGCACACAGTCAGACGAGCAGGTATCCAGGACAACACACAAGAGTGTTCATGGCAAACACAAGCACCACACGTCATCCCACAGGCAATCACACAAACACCATCCAGATGCAGGCATACCAACATCCACTGCCTCCACTGTGGCCCCCTCCTCCTCATCCTCCACCTCCCTCCCAGCTGCATCTACACTCACACCTGCATGCACTACATCCTCATCCACTACCACCATCACCAGCACACCTAACATAACACACCCCTCACTGGCAGTCACCACCCCCACATCCATGCACATGTCCCCTGTGTCCTCACCCACTGTGTCTGTGCCCCCTCCTCCCAAAGTACACAAACACAAGCACTCAGACACCCAACAGCCATCCACCTCACAACAGCATCCAGCCCATGCACCTGCACCCAAACACAGCAGACTGACACTTCCTACAACCACTCCCTCCTCCTCCACTCCCAAACCATCTCCCTCTTCCCGCCCCAATGTCCTTAAGAAGCTTTTCCTCTCCACCATTGACCTCTTCCCTACCCCTGCCCCCATCGTTCACGTCAGGTGAGGGTGGTCAAAAGCCAGGCAAGCACCTCAGCCACCCAGGCCAACGGGCACAGTAGTGTCCCCAGTAACTCAAGGTGGTAAAGCATCTCGGTCTCCAGCCAGCCAGACAGAAAGGATGCCTGCCCCAAGTGCTGTAGGAAGGAAGGACAAGGAGCCATCCCCAAGTGCTGCAGGAAGGAAGGACAAGGAGCCAGCCCCAAGTGCTGCAGGAAGGAAGGGCAAGGAGCCAGCTCCGGTGCTGCAGGAAGGAAGGGCAAGGAGCCAGCCCCAGGTGCTGCAGGATGGGAGGGCAAGGAGCCAGCCCCAGGTGCTGCAGGTAGGAAGGGCAGGGAGCCAGCCCCAGCTGCTGGCAGGAAGGGCAAGGAGCCAGCCCCAGCAGGCAGTGAGGACAAAGGGGCCTGGTGCTGGGACTCAGTCGGAGACCCCACCACCAACCATGGTGGTGCAGCCACGAGAGGCTGCAGGGGATGGGCTGGAGCCTCCCCCCACCACCACCAACTCCAGCTCCGCCAGCAGCACTGCCACCAGCACCACCACCAGCTCCAGTGGGCAGCCGTCCCAGGCTGCAGGGGATGGGCTGGAGCCTCCCCCCACCACCAGCACCAGTGGGTAGCTGTCCGAGGCTGCAGGGGATGGGCTGGATCCTTCTCCCACCACCAGCACCACCACGAGCACCATTGGGAAGCCGTCTGAGGCTACAGGGGATGGGCTGGAGCCTCCCCCCACCACCAGCACTGGCACCAGCACCAGTGGGGAGCCGTCTGAGGCTGCAGGGGATGGGCTGGAGCCTCCCCCCACCACCACCACCAGCTCTGCCAGCAGCACCGCCACCAGCACCACCACCAGCAGCAGCAGCACCAGTGGGCAGCCGTCCAAGGCTGCAGGGGATAGGCTGGTGCCTCCCCCCACCACTTCCAGCAACAGCAGCACCACCACCACTGCCACCACTGAACAGCCATCACCGCCGGAGGACAGTGTGTAATCCTGGGTCCATGGGCTATTGTGCGGCCTGGCCCCTGCAAATCCTGTGGGTATGACACCCAGCTGAGAGACTGTGACCTTGCACTCCCCAAGATCTGCATCACAGGGCATGATGCCCACTCCAGAACCAGTGGAGAAGCCATCCACTCACCCCAACCTCTCCAGGATGAAGCTCACTGGGCATGATTCCCCCTCCAGAACCAGTGGAGAAGCCATCCACTCACCCCATCCTCTCGAGGATGAAGCTCACTGGGCACAATACCCCTTCCAGAACCAGTGGAGAAGCCATCCACTTGAGAGTCTGTGGCCTTGCACTCCCCAAGACCAAGAAATAAGCATGTTGCCCCCTCCAGAGCCAGTGGGCAAGTCACCCACTTGAGAGACTGTGGCCTTGCACTCCCCTGGACAAAGCAATGGGCATGTTGCCCCCTCCAGGACCAGTGGCATTATACCATCTTCCGGCTGAGGTGTCCCCCATTCCCCGTCCCCCTGAGGTGCCTGCCTATTTTCTAACTGATGCCGCCTGCAGTGTTCTCTCCGTGTTGTTGCAGGAGTGAAGTGGAACCTTGAATTTGTAATGTGGCCCTCTGGCCCACGAACATTGAGGGCTGGGCAGTGTATTACAGCCACTTTATCACTGACCGCAAGATTCATATCTTGACTTGTGTATGTTGGATATTTGTCATTCTGGTCTTGTTTGATTTAGATAAATATTACCTAGTTTTCTAAACTGTTGTGGTGTCCATTTTGTAGTGTTTTTACTCTATTACTGTGTGTGTTGGTACAAATACTTTACACATTGCGTCTGAGATAAGCCTGACTGTTTGTGCCAAGCTACCAAGGGGGTAAGGAGGGGTTATCTAAGTGTGTTTCTCCATTGCCCTGACTAGAGTGAGGGTCCCTGCTTGGACAGAGTCCTAGCTGACTGCCAACCAGAGACCATATTTCTAACAGGGATGACCCTTCAGAAAGAGCCAAGTCAAACACAATATCCTGATTTACAGCAAAATGAGAATTCTGTAATGTGCTCTTCAAGTCTCCTTAGGGTACAGAAGTCACAGATTGGGAAGGAGTGCTTCCTTGTCAAGCAAATGTCTGAAGAATTTGTTGAGGTGGAGCTAGGCATCTTTTTTGCCTTTCTCTTAGCCATGCTGTGGCTGTGGTAGGGTTAGTAGTGGTTGCTGCAGGTTTTTAAATTCTTGAAAAATTGGAAGAATGTGATGCTTTTGCTATTACATGAGTTAGAGCAGGAGGATCAGATTTGATCTACACATCCTCTGTGGAACTCTCCGCACAAACATTGAGTGGTTCATTTTCTTCCTTACTTACAAGGTTTCAGGATCCTTTCCTTTGCCTCATCTCCCATTGCAGGTCTCCGTAAGGGATCCAATCCAGTCAATATCATCAGAAGGGAGACTAGGAGAAGATGTGGTAGAGTACTTATTTTTCCTTGCAAGCAATTGTGATAATCATAAGCCCAATGGAAGAGCAGTCACAACATCCTGCACTGCAGAAATCTCAACTTCCTACTCTGCTCCTACCTCTAGAAGATCAAGTTTAGCAAACTGTGATTGCTGTGGATTTCATGTGAAGGACGTAAAGACTCTGTTTTCTGTCAGTCATGACTCCAGTCACTGTAAACGTGTGAAATATGCTTCGGTTTCTGTGGTTTTGTGTTTAAATCTTTTGACTGTTTTCCTTCAAAAAGTACCAAACCAAAGGAACAACAATAACAAGAAATGGTATCAAGATGTCATCATGCAAATCCAACCTCCTGGGAGTAGGTGTATATTTCACAACAGGAATATGTGTGACTATTTGGCATGCCATGGCGGGTGAGGGATATTTGTAGGAAAAGATTATTGAGGGCTTTAGCCAGAGCAGTGGGCTTAATGCATGCTGTCGAGAATTTGTTGAAATGGAAAAATGACACACATGTAAGATATGGCATGGGGCAGTGGGCCACCGCCAAGCTGCGGAAAGGGGAAGGAGAGGCCTGAGCAAGCGACCTCTTGTTTAGGTTGTAGGGCAGTGACAGAAATTCAACAGGGCAGGTATCATCAGTTAACTGTGTGGCAGTGGGGCCCATTGGAGCAAGCAGGTTGTACAGGGTTTAGCAGAGTATGGTGCCCAAAATGTCATTGAAAATATACTCTTGATCATTTAATCTGCATATCAGACAATCAAGTGAGGGAGTAAAAGCCACAATCTCAAGCCAATACTCCTGGCTTGAGGCCGTAAACATGGACCAATGGTGAAGCATGGAAAATTGTGTGGCAGTCAGTACAGAGACCTGCCAATGTTTCTTATGGATACTGAGATCTTCAGACCCTGGGTGTTGTGGTGGACTGCCAATAGTGGCTTAAGAGGGGCAATGAATCCGATGTTGTATCTTATAAGAAAATGGGTGTACTATATGGTATGGGTGGGGCCTTATTGTGCAGTACACTCACTTTAATTTCCTTGTGTCCAGTCACATGTATTTACTTACATTCCAGCTCATTCCTTTGCACTTTGCACTGAGGAGCAAGGCACAGTAAAGGAGCAACATGTAAAGCATTTAACAGCACCAAACAATGTGATAAGAAAGTCACCAAGCAAAGAAATAGACACAATATTAATTTATAAAAAATAGAGCATATTTGTATAAATGTTTAGAAACCTTCATGTTTAAAATCCACCAGAAAGATCTGGAGATATGAATTTTTAGAACATATAAAAACTTTAACATCAAATAAAAACAAGCATTGGCAAATCAAAACTTTGCAAGCTTTAGAAACGTTGTAAAAGTTCAAAAAACTGAGTTCAGCATCTCTGACCTGGGTTGGGTGACTAAATCTGACAGGATGTGGTCTAAAAGTCTTAAAAGAAAACGTAGGAGAGCTAACTGGCCATCGGAGCATTTTTAAAGTGAGTTCCAAACTTTACAGGAAAACTGCCATTGACTTCTATTGAGTGGTCCTGATGCTGAGGGATGAAGGCTTAAGGATGCTCAATGGATGCTCTGCAATCAACAGTGATGAAGTCCGGTCGAGTCTGCAGTCCACAGATGAATAGGGGTGACTCGGGTCATGGATCTTGGGGTCCCACAAAGTCCTCTATGCAGGGATCAATGGACTATTGAGGAAGACTTTTCGTTCTGGCAACACAGCAGTTCTGGTTCAAACTATTGGTGAAATCTAGTGTCCCTTCAGGTGGACGAATCTGGCCAAAACTACCAGCAACAGGTCTAGCAGACTCAGTGTAGCTTCTGGCTATTTCCAAATCCTTCACTGAAGTGCCTGGTGTCCAGTAGTGGCACAACAGCTCCGGGGGCTACCAGGAATGTGGTTTGGGTTCTTCAAGCTTTAATGATCCCAATGCCATTCTAGAGGCCCAGCCAACGCCCCTTGGATTCTCTACTTTGGATTAGGGCTTGGAATCAACTTTTCCTTGAGCCAGGCACGCAGAACATGGTCCAAACTCCGCTACCCCAAAGTGAAGCAGATGCAGTGCCTCGGACATTGCCTTCTCCCTTTGTGCACTTATAACGGGTGCAAAGTGGTCTTCTTTTCATCAGTGGCCCAAATCCAGCAAGTGCTAAAGTCTCGAGTGCCAGGGGTGCCCATTATATCCCAGTAAAGTGCACTGAGGGAACAACATGGTCACTAGCCAATGGCTATAGGTCCCCTCCCATCTGGTGACACAGTTCCAGTGATGTTTGACATCTGGCTGTCACAGAGCGTATCTTGCATGCCACAACCAACATGGCTGAAGTCTTCATCGAGTGTGAGGACCTTGCTACCCCACTCCCGGAGGTGTAGCTATCATGGCAGCACACCCACGGAAAACTGGCTCAAATACAATTTTTCCTTCCTTGGGCCTGATTCTATCCAGTCTAAGGGAAACACAAGGCTTTCTGTGCTAGAATGTTGTCACAGCAGCCCTTCAAACATGGCATCGCCCTTTGATGCTTGCCTTTTGGGTTAACACCCTTTGCTGCCCATCCTGTGGGTGGGGGTTTCCCCACCAGTGCAGAAACAGCTTTTGTTCTCAGCCTGTGAATCGTTCATATGTCTTTACAGGTGGGCAGAAACCTGCCTCTGTAAAGTAACTGGACTAGCTGGGTCAAGGAGTGGCAACTCTCACAAAACAGACCAGCATTAAATTGGACATAAATATCGGCTGCACCATTGAGTCCCCTTTAATTTGATACCTTACATGGCATAGTTAGGTAGCCATGTAAGGTAAGTTAGTGCATTGGATTGCCAACATTAACTCTACAATTACCTTCTAAGGCTACCTAAATGCCTCAGCAAATATCTACACTTTAGGGCTTTGCTGTATAGATGCAACAAAAATACACGTCTGTATTAACAATGTATAGGTCATTTCCATATGGCTTCAGACACCTTTCTTAGAGGTAGAGGAAACCTATGTACATATTTAACAGACTAGAGGACTTTGACATTAGCAACAATGGCAAAGTCGTGTGTGCATTACATGCACAGCCTCTTTAGTCTGAAATGACAGCTGAAAGTCGTGCTTTCACTTTGTGACACACACAGTGGCACAAACAGTGCTGCGCCTATTGTATGGACAGCAAGCCTTGCATGTCCTAGGTAACCAGGTACAATATGCTAGGGACTTATAAGTAATTCAGCACATGACAATTGGTGGTACTCAATCAAATAAACCATTTTGAAGAAGAAAGAACACTGTCACTGAGGTCTGGACCATAGGCCTAAGTACACACTCAAAGTCTAAAACCAGCAGCTAACAGTCCAAAATCGGACAAAAAGTCAGGAAAACCTGCAAAAAGCATGTTTTCTTACATTTCTCAAGAGGTGGTCAACTCTGTCCCAAACAGAGGTAAGCACAGGGCAGGACCAGAGAACTTACCATATACTGCAGTCTGTCTGGTGTCAAGGCCAGCAGCTTGATGTGGGTGTTAGCTTGGCTCTGTGCAGTTTAGCCGGGGCCTAGTGCTAGTCCAGCAGGACTTTAAAATAGCAAACCATTATCTGGGGTTCCTACAGGCTCTTACCATGTGAGGTCATAAATCGAGATCAGTTCACTGGAGTGTAAACAATGTGCAGTAGGTTCTGCCAATGGTTCTGGAGGAGGCAATCGAGAGGTCCAGAAAACAGTTTGGGTCCATAAAGTCTGGAGATTAGTTTTTTGTATGTGCCCCATTGCACCTGATTGGAACAGAGTGAAGATGGGGGCCAGGACCAGTCCCCCAAAGTGGTTCTGGGAAAGGAGGCTGGCTGGTGATTAGACAAAAGTGGGAGCATGAGAGATGCAGGATTCTACAGCATGAGCCACAAAGGTTCTGATAGTTCCCTCTTTCAGTAGGCATTGTACCTCCAGGACACCAGCGCGGACCCAGTCTGGCCAAGACATCAGAGAGTGGTCAATGGTAAAGTACCCATTATGCCCTAGCTGCGCTTCAGGAAACCCTTTTCCTTCAGGAGGGCATGGGACAATTTCCAGACTGAATTCACCTCCATTAACATTGCTCTGTGAGGATCATGAGAGGCCCAGGTGCCAGCGTAGAGGACTAGAAAGTCCCTGTGTTCCATTATGGAGTTGTCATTCAATCTTGATCCAGAGAAGCAATTCATTGTGAGGACTCTAATGATAGACCAATTAGGACAGATGTCAGGCTGTATAAAAGGTCTGGAAATGTGGCATACATAAGCCAGTAGAGAATAGTGGCATATCACTTACTAGACACTAGTCTTGGGGTACGGAGCCTCTTGTTTACTTACAAAAAACAGTGTCATTCTGTAATAGAAATTTGGCAGGGACAATGAAAGAGCGCATATCTAAGAAATAATTAAGTCTAGGGGAAGTCACAATCTTAGTGGTTTGAATTCTACTCCAAAGAGACAGTTGGAGGGCTGACTATTTGCCAAAGTCTGCTGTTCTGGTTTCCAGGTGGTGCTTTGGCAGGTTGGGTAGTCTCTGTGAAGGTAAGTTGTCATGTCTCACTTCCTGTAGCCATGGGTGCTATAGGAAGTGATGGCATATGAGTAGGCAGATAAGCAGGGGTCAGTGGGAGTAGTATCAAAGGAATGGTGGTAATGCAACAGGGCTCTGCCTGTGACCGCAGTCGCAAGGAGAGGGGCCAGGCAGTGGCAGTAGACCCTCAACCAGAGTCTGCAAACCTCATTGGGAGTTACCATAGGTCCTGTAGTTCCGAGGTGCAGGTGAAGCAGTCATCATGGGCCCCTCAGTAAATGGCTTGCCATAGTTCAATAGTCAGCAGCACTGGCATCTCTTTAGCATGTGGTGTGTATTGAATGGGGGGCCAGGAGACAGTGGGAGAGCTCGGATATCCCTCCAGTCTAAGTTAGCAGGTAATCATCTCACACTTACCCCGGGTCCCAGAGACAGCCACAAGTCTTATGAGCACACTCTGGGTCTGGTGAATGATCAGCTCCCCAGGCACAGAGAACAAAAGTGGAACAACATAGGATCACACTGGGGATGTGTCTTATTGGGTGGAACTATCCAGTAGTACCGGTACCTCCAGGGCCTGCTCTATCCAAGATGGTGATGGTTGGTGACTTCCTTGCCGGCAGGACCTATCCCTTGCACAACTTGGAGGATTCTTCAGACTTTGAAGCTCCACAGGGAGTCACATGGGTCAGGGCAGATGGTGGAGCCGCATGGAAGCACTCACAGGAAGCAGCTTACTAGATGCATCCCTCTGGTATCATCAGCACATTCTAGGCCTCAGGCAGTGGTCAGCAGTGTATGCCATGAAGGAACAGTAGAATGGGTTGGTTCCTACAGTATGAAAGCTGTGCATAGCTGCAGCAATGTTTTGGGGCTGCGTCAATTGGTAGAAATCAGTGTAGGTTAGTGGCAAAGCAGCAGACCCTCCATACAGTTCTTTGGTTGATCCTGCCTGATTGGAGCCATAGCCTAGAGAAAGAATACGTTTTGCAGGTCCCAACGGTATGAAGGATAGGAAAAGAAAGCTCCCTAGTTCCGAATAAATGGACAGTATAGAGTGGGGGGCTTGTGAGCTTCACCAGGGAGCTCTCATCTTTGCCCATGGCATGGGTCCGACTCCCTGTTTTGGTGGTTTTAATGCCATTGTGAAGCAGGGATGAGCCTCTGATCAGCTTCCTAGCTTTTACCTGTCTAGTGGAGGGTGCAGCAGAGTCATAGCACTGAGGGAAGAAGGATGAGAGCTTGATACCAGTGGAGGCATTGGCATTCCATTGGAGGAATTGGAATTCTCTTCACTGACCCCTTTCTTGGTAGGAACCTCTTTCTTTGGGGCTATTTTCATTTCTTTTTGTATTGGTCACTGGCATGAGCAGAAGCACTTAGAAGAGAGGTTTCTGCAAAACAACAAAAGGAACAAAAAACAATATGATATTCTAATATCAATGCACCTAGAAAATGGCTTTCAAAAGTGAAAATGATATCCTTTTCCTCCTCAGTCAAACGAAAAGCATATTACGCTATGCTTATCTGAATGTTCAGTTTATGCCATTCAGTTTTGTAATGGGTAGAAATTATAAACACAGGGAATTAACCAGAACCACTGCATATGTATTGAAAGATAAAGATTTAGCTAAAATCTTGTCCCACATGAATATTCTGACTTACATTTCAGAGACTAAGGCGGTCATTCCGACCCTGGCGGTCATGGACCGACAGGGCCGGGGACCGCGGGAGCACCGCCAACAGGCTGGCGGTGCTCCCAAGGGCATTCTGTACCGCCGCGGTCAGAAACGGAAAACCGGCGGTGTACCGCCGGTTTTCCGCTGCCCTGGGGAATCCTCCATGGCGGCGCAGCTTGCTGCGCCGCCATGGGGATTCCGACCCCCATACCGCCATCCTGTTCCTGGTGGTTTTGGCCGCCAGGAACAGGATGGCGGTATGGGGTGTCGTGGGGCCCCCGTAACAGGGCCCCACCAAGATTTTCAGTGTCTGCCATGCAGACACTGAAAATCGCGACGGGTGCAACTGCACCCGTCGCACCCCTTCTACTCCGCCGGCTCCATTCGGAGCCAGCATCCTTGTGGAAGGGTGTTTCCCGCTGGGCTGGCGGGCGGCCTTCTGGCGGTCGCCCGCCAGCCCAGCGGGAAACCCAGAATACCCGCGGCGGTCTTATGCCGGCCGTATAATGTTTTCCCCGCTGGACCGGCGGGCAGAAACAGTGTTTCCGCCTGCCGGCCCAGTGGGGAAAAGGGCCGTAACATTGACAGTGGCTCCAAATGGAGCAGCCGCCAATGTCGGTGTGTGGCGGGTGCAGCAGCACCCGTCACGCAGATCACTGCCCGTAAATCGGGCAGTGACCTGCACGATGGGGCACTGCACAGGGGGTCCTGCACTGCCCATGTCACAGCACCCCCTCCGCCAGCCTTTCATGGCGGGGGAACCCGCCAGGGAAAGGCTGGTGGCAAAAGGGATAGCGCTGCCCTGTCAGAAAATTATTCCCTCCACCGTCAGGCTGCCTGTTGGCGGCAGCCTGGCGGTGGAGGCGGCCCCCACTGTGTCCATACTATGGCGGTTCAGACCCCCGCTGCCGGCATGGAGCTCTGAACAGCTGGGGTTCAAAATGACCCCCTAAGTCTGGAATCAAAAACTTTGACAGATACAGCCTGCATGGTGTATCCAATCTCTGTCCATCAAGGTCAGTTTGAAACAGCACTTAAGACATGGTCAATGGCAAACATGCTTTTTCTCAACGGTGCTTCACATGTTCTAGCAGCTTTTTGCCTTTAAATTTAAAAAACATATATTTGTCCCCCTTTATCCTATTTTAATAATATTGGCACCTGTTTGCTCATTAAAGTTATCCTTACTTTTTAAAATTAGCATGCCTTAAATCCTTGACTTTAGATTTGCTGGCAGTGGTTGAGTTTACCAGAGACTTCTGTAGGGATTGCTTGCTGCTTTTGTCATAGTTACCAGTGGTTGAAGTATGAGATCTGTGTCTTGACCTGACCAGATTGGGTTTATTAATGTGGTAGGTGTTGGCTATGTCAGTTATATTGAAACAGGGATCCCCTGGAGAACGTGGCTGCAAGAGGAGTAGAAAGTGCAATACTTCTGTGTCAGTAACAGTAGGAAGATCTAACAAGGTATAAAAGAAAGTAGAAGAGACTATGGAAACTAACTGATGGACCGTTGAATGTTGTCATTGATTGTATGGTTTTCACAAGTGAGACGTGACAGTACTCACACAGAGAGATTGGAATGGCTCACCTTGTATAATTTGGAGCGCAGGAGGTAAAAAAAAAAATTGGTAATGAATAAAAGTTTGTCGGTGGAAATATATGATGTCCTGATATTAGAGCAGTGAAAGTCAGATGTAGTCTGCAGTAACGGTTTTGTATGTATATAATTGGACTTTGTAATTTTCACAATTGCAATTAAATATTAGGATTGGTGCTAACACCACTTGACTCGCTTAGCATGGTGTTTTTGATAGGCCTGAGGGGAGTTCACAGAGTTCTACTCTGCGGAGTTGATATAAAACTCTGTGGAATTCCATTGAGGTGAGTTAAGTGAGCCGCGTAGTGGCCCTCTCTCCTGAATGCGCTCTATCTCGGAAGCGCTAAGAAGAGTCAGGCCTGGTTAGTCAGCCTCAAACCTGCTTAGTTCTTCCGAGATTGGGGGCATTTAGGAGAGGGCCTAAGGCAGTGAAAGCTGCAGTTTCAGGCTTCTGGTGAACCGGCCTGTCCCGTGTGCAATGCACATGGGACAGGCAGGTGCACAAGAGGCCTGAAATGGCAGCTTTCTTTCGCTGCCTACAGACCTGGTGTGAATTCAGGCCAGGGCTGTAGGCAGCAAAAGCTGCCGTTTTAGGCCTCTTGTGAATGAACAAATAAATATAAAAAGGAAAACTCACCTGGGTACTTGTTGCCAGCGGCCTGGCGCTCTGCCTCCCTCCACCCCCTGCTCCCAGGCCTGGTCTGGGCTGCTGGCAGAGGGAGGCCTGGAGGATTGGAGCTCCATGCGGCTGCACCAATGTCAGTCGGGCTGAGAGTGCGCACTACAGCCCAGTTATGGGCTACACAGCGCAATCGCAGACTGTCTGCACTTGCGCTGTGTGGCCATAACTGGGCTGCAGTGTGCATGCGGTGAGCTCCGCTCCGCTGGCGCTGGCGGGGTTGGCAGAGATTTTGGGTGAACTTCGCGCTTCAAGGGGACTACGGAGTGCCAAAAACTCTGTTAGCTCTGCCAGCGGAGCGGAGCTTACCACCCACCCCTAGTTTTTTAGGTGTAGAGTAGGGGAAAACCAACAAGTAAATCCCTTGCTCTGGAAATTGTAGAAATGTAGAGGCAGAAACCTCCCAATGGTAAAGGACACAGAATTTTTTTACAAATATATTACACTTTAAAAAATAGTAAACTATTTTATTGTAAATTGTAATTCAAACTAAATTTGGATGTTTATTTTAAATGTAGATCAAAATAAAAACTCAACTTTATTTTCAATTAAATAATAACTTAATTGAAAGATAGTAAATTAAATCGATATTATCTTTTAAAAAATGATTATAAAATACCACTTAAAGGTAGGTTTTTATATGTATTTATTATGAATTCAAAATTACAAAAAAGCCTAGAATTCATCTAAATAAATTTAATGAAAAATATTTACAATTATTTTAAAATTGAAAAGATTATTGAATAGGTTATGATTAAATACTTGTTAACATTAATTATATATATATATTGTAAAATAATTACAATTATTTTTAAATTAAAGATTATTGAATACGTTATGATTAAATATTACTAACATTAAAATATATATTCATGTACACACACATATATATAGATTTAAAAGTCAAATAACTTACTTTATTTTAACAAGATTTCTTATACAGTTATATTTTAAGTCTTGTATCCACTATTTACAATGGTAGAGTGTTGCAGTATCGGTGGTTGGCCATTTGTGATGCTATAAATTACTAATGCTCCTTTTTGCTGAAGTAAGTTACACTCGTAAATTTGGCTCAACATAAATGGTGAATAGCCAAAAGTAGTAAAGTTACTGAAAATGTAAGAGTAAACTGACACTTTTAACTTACTCACAGGTATATTTTGCCTTTGTTAGTAGCCCCAACAATGTTTTACTAACCCTGCAATATGATTTGCTCTGCAGAGGATCAAGCAAGTATGAAATCAGCACCTCTCTATTTGGAACCTATGAATCAATGTGTGCATTTATCACATTTGTACCCGAACTTGTAACAGTACAGTACCAAGAGCACAGTACCAATAGCTGATCCGAAATTACCTGGCCTCAGAAGGAGAAGAAGCCTTACATCTGCGCTTCACGGGTGTATTGTCAAATGTCGTTTTCAGATCCAAGCCTAGCATCCTCACATCCTGAGCTGTTCCAGTGCTTCAGCTCTCAGAGTGACTAATAGGAGTTTTCTGTGAACTGCGTGGAAAGTGGAGCAGCAACAGGATTCTAGATTTCTGAGTGCCATATAGGATGTCAGACCTGGGCTTCTTGTTCTTAGTCCTACTGGCACCATGAGGTCATGGAAAGGGGAAGACTATAATGATATAAATTAGCCTTTCCAGGAGGGTGGTCTGTGCATTGAAGAATGTTTAAGTCTCCTAATCCAAAATTTTGCAGCGCTTCTTCCTGTGATGTCAGTTCCTGTTTGAAGCATTTATAAAGGAAGCCTTGTAAACGGAAGAAGTGTAACAAGGAGGCCCCGGAGGGGACTGCCGAAGAATGTGGTCTCCCCCCCCCGGAAGTTTGGGGAAGTGGCATAGTCCACGGGCGCCGTTGGGCGCTTTTTGGGCTAAGTGGCAGCAGATATTTAATCCTGCCATTTTAGGTTTCGGCACCATTTTGTTTGGAGCGACACGGTGGCCGGTTGTAGGGGATTTTTTGTCTGTCAGATAGTGAGGTAGTTTAGCGGTTCCCCCAAAAAATATATATATATCATAAAACACAAAACGAATAGGAGCTAAAGTAGGTGAAGGACCAGGAGGAAAGCGGCGAAAGTTACAGGAGTCCATTAGTGGGTTTTAGGCGGGCTTGCCGACGTACCTGATCATTCGGATCATGGCGGAGAAGAAGGTGCAGGAGGCGCTTCGTCTTCTCAGGGAGGCGGGCCGTCTGGATATTCTGAAGGAAGGCGTGGAGGGCCCGTCGCGCCCACCGCGACGGGCCTCCGGCGGCGTGGCGGTGATTGCCTGCTCCTCGTTGAGGGATTTCGACGTGAGACAGGCGGTAAGGAGGAGGGGCGGAGAGAGGTCCAGGGGCAGGACAGGAGGCGCGGTTACGAGGGGCCGCGGGAGGGCCTCTCTGCTTCGGAAGGCCGGCCCCCTTGTGTCCCCGTGGCTTTGCGGGGCTGTTTTTCGCACCCGGGGGACTCCCCCGGGGCGCGTGGCTGCATCGGGGGGTGGCGCTGTTTGCAGCCTGGGCCTGGGTGCGCGGTGGCCGCGATTAATGGCGGCCCGCGCGCCCTCGGCCCGGGCCCCTCCTCTGGGGAGAATAAAAGGAGCGGCACGGAGCCGCGTGGTTGCGGCTTCGTGCCGCAACAAGAAAGCAGAGGGCCAGCGTGTTGTTCCGGTGTCACGGGACGGGGGATACGGGGCCCCTTGGCAGGGTGGGGCCCGAGAGGACAGGAAGGGGATGGGTTTACAGAACAGTGGGGTACAGGGAGCCAGGCCCATATGGGTGGAGGCCAGGCTGGGGGGGGATATACAGTCAACAGGCGGGTCAGCAGGGGCTGAAGAGGCAGTAGGGGCAGGGCGGCCTGAGAGTTGGGAGTGGAGTGATGGTGAGGAAGGGGGAGCTTGGGGGGTAGATGAGGATGGGATTACCTTGCGAGTACTTCCTTCTCGCCGCACCTATGCTTGGGCCGGATATCAGGTGAGTTTTAGTGAAGGGGAGGATTAGAGGAGGACTCAGCAGAGGAGGGAGAGGAAGGGGAGGTTGAGGTATTAGGGGACTGGGAGGTTTGGGAAGGGGCGGGGAACTCCTGGCAAGTAGGATTCACCGGCACTCTGGGCTTTTCGTGGCAGGGTGAGGAGCAGCTGCGGCAGGACCTGGGTGGGTCAGGGGTGGCCCGAGGACCCCAGGAAGAAGTGATGGCGGGGCCAAGTGCGGCCGGCCGGAGGACGCCTAGGGATGTCGCGTACGGCGGGATTGCGACCAAGGGGGTTTCCGCAGGGAGCGGTGGCGGAGTGGGTTCTGCGCCCCGTCCCGGTTTCGCTGCGGGAGCGACAACCTGTAAGGCATTTACAGGATCTGCGCAGTGTTCAACGGACTCGGCTCAGGTGCAGGCAAGGGTTTTTGGGGACGCCCTGTCTGTGGTGGAGGAAGGGTTTGACGCAATAGAGGAACTGGATTATGATGAGGACAGTCTGGAGGAAGGGGAGCTCCGGGAGGACGACGAGGGTGCATGGTGGAGCGCAAGGGGGGCGTCTAACGCTGTTGTTCAGTCGTTTCAGGCCCCGCCACAGTACCGCAGGCAGCAAATTCCACTACGGAGGAGGACACTGGAGCGGCCTCAAGTGTTGAAGGCAGGTAAGAGGCACATGGCGGTACACACGGGGTCTGTTTCGGTGGCGGTAGAAGCGAAGGTAGGTGATGCTCAGGACCGGCCGTGTAAAGGGGTATACGTCGCGGACGTCGGGGTCGGGCCTGAGCAGGTTGAGGGGGACAAGGTAGACAAAGGGACACAGCAGGACAAAGGGGCATCTTCGGCCGCGAAGGAGGAGAAGGTGGTGGAATCGGGGACGGGCAAGTCCGATGTCGGGGCAGATAAGGCCAAAAAGTTGCCATACATGGGGACGGCGAAACCTTTAGGGGCCCACTTAATGTTGACCACTAAGGAAAAGATTTGGAAGGGGGAATATGTAGAGATCCTAAAATTGCTGCATCGGGAAATCAGGGCAAAAGAGGGCTCGAAGGAGGAGGAGAACGAGCTGGCCAAGCGGCCTAAGGTGCCGGTCACTATCGAAAATTGGACGGCTGCGTTCTTAATATATGCCAGCGTATATTGTGAGCGCTTTCCTGAAAGGGCTGTGGCGCTCTTTAAATATATGGACGTAATTCGGAAGGCGTACCTTACGTACGGTGGTTACGCCTGGGTTCAGTATAACGAGGAATTTTGGGCAAGAATGGCAGCCGATGAGGAGGTTAAGTGGGGTGAGATTGACACGGATCTTTGGCAGCATACTATGGGGCCTGCGAAATTTGGTAAGACGGTTTTTACGGCCAGTGGCTTACCTATTACCTACCGGCCCTTTCAAGAGCGCCCCACTCAAGGTGGGGCAGGCAATGCGGCAAAGGGAGGGTCCACAACCGGGAGCAGTCCCGCCAAGACAGGCGCATGTTGGGACTACAACAAGGGTCTGTGCACCCGTGAATACTGTAAATTTCGGCACAAATGCTCTCGTTGTGCGTGACGACACGCGATCTTGCATTGTACCGCCCCAGCAACGCAAGGGGTTGCCGGCGCTGGGCAGGGTCAGCAGCTGGGGGGAAGCAACGTGGGGAATCAGCAGTCCGGGCGTTATCGGGGAGGACAGGATAAGGCTTTGGGAAAAGGCTTGTATGCCAGTTAGATTGGACACATTGGACCCGTGGTTGTGCGCGTACGGGGACAGACATGCAGCTACACTTTTGTTTTGCGGCTTCGCTGAAGGTTTTTCCTTGGGCTATGAGGGGCCACGGGTGAGTCGGTGGGCAGAGAATTTGCGGTCAGTGACTGGGAAAGAGGACATTGTGCGGGACAAGCTCCGGAAGGAAATAGACGAGGGTCGCATGGCAGGCAATGCGGCAAAGGGAGGGTCCGCAACCGGGAGCAGTCCCGCCAAGACAGGCGCATGTTGGGGCTACAACAAGCGTCTGTGCACCCGTGAATACTGTAAATTTCGGCACAAATGCTCTTGTCGAAATAGACAAGGGTCGCATGGCAGCGACGTTCACAGACTGGCCGATGGAGAATCTCATGGTTTCCCCCATCGGGGTTGTGTCTAAGAAGGAGCCGGGACAGTACAGACTCATACACCATTTGTCCTGGCCGGAGGGGTCCTTGATTAACGATTTCATTCCGGTGGAATGGACCAAGGTGTCCTATGCATCGGTTGACGTGGCCATTGAGTTGGTGCAGATTTTCGGACAAGGGGCCTTGATGGCCAAGACTGATATTAAGTCGGCCTTTAGACTGCTGCCAGTGCACCCCAGCGATTTCGAATTGTTGGGCATTCAGTTTGGAGGCCCCTGGTATGTGGACAGGGCGCTCCCCATGGGCTGTTCCATTTCATGTTCTTTGTTTGAGTGCTTCAGCACGTTTCTACAGTGGGTTTTTGCCACAGCAACAGGACATACTGCTGTGACGCATTATTTGGATGATTTCTTCTTTGTGGGGCCGCCAGAGTCGGACCTCTGTGCGGTCGTTCTGTGGCGATTTCAGGATCTTATGGGGGACCTGGGTGTGTCCCTGGCCCCCGAGAAAACGGTTGGGCCCTGTGCGGCACTGACTTTCTGGGAATTGAGTTGGATGCTCACACCATGGTGGCGAGGTTGCCCCTTGAGAAGAAGGCGGTCATGGTGAGGACGCTGGCGGAGATATTGAGGAGAAGTAAGGTGACAGTGAGGGATATTCAGGTGTTACTGGGACATCTAAATTTTGCATGTCGGGTTGTGCGGGCCGGACTGACTTTTTGTCGGAGACTGGGCATGGCCCTGGCGGGCAAGCAGCTTCCGCACCATCATGTGCGGCTGCGTGCAGGGGTCAAAGCAGACTTGAGGATGTGGGGCATGTTTCTAGAGCGTTTCAATGGTATTCCTTTGCGGACATGGCAGGTCGTGGACTGGGACGTTCAAATTTTCTCTGATGCGGCAGCCGGGTCGGGATTTGGCGTTTACTGGGAGGGTAAGTATTGTGCTGAGTTATGGCTGGCGGCATGGACTCAGGGTGGGCGGAGTATTGCTTTTCTTGAATTGTTCCCCCTCATCGTTGCGGTCTGCGTCTGGGGACATCTTTTGGAGCACCGGAGGGTCCTTTTCCGGGTGGACAATTTAGCAGTGGTGCATTTAGTCAATAGACAGTCTGCGAGGGAACTGCAGGTGTTGCGGTTACTACGAGTCTTTGTGCTTCACTGTCTACATCGTGATATTCATTTTACTGCTCGACACATGCCGGGGGTGAGCAATGACATTGCGGATGCTTTGTTTCGTTCACAGTGGGAGAGATTCCATGGGCTGGTTGCTGGCAAAGACTTGTGCAGGACGCGGATGCCGGAGGTTTTGTGGTCAGCAGGAGAGACAGAATCCTTCAACTGTTGTTGAGTTCGCTGGCGCCATCCACTCAGCGGGCATATATGCTGGCGTGGAGGGAATTCACGCAATCAGGAGCCTGTCGTAGAGACTCCGAGCGCGATTGAGTGGACGATGTGGTACGTTTTATCATGGAGTTGGTAGAGAGATGACAGTCCAAAGTTACCATCTCCGGAAAATTGGCAGGCATTGCATTTATGGGCAAATTGTTATGGGGTTACCCCCCATCGGCGGGTGAGTTGGGACAGCGTATTCTAGATGGTTGGGAAAGGGAGGATGGGAGACAAGGGTCGAAGAGACAACCGTTGACGCTGGTTTTACTGAAAGATGTGACGCAGGTCTTGGGGAGCATTTGCTATGATGGGTTTGAATGCCTACTCTTTAGTACTTTGATGACCTGGATGTTTTTTGGAGCTTTCAGGGTGTCGGAGCTCCTGGGTACAAGGGGAAACAGGGAGGTGACGTGGGATGACATGGTGTTTGGGCAAGGTCATTTGGTTGTGCAAAACGGGAGTTCTAAAACAGACCAACAAGGGCTTGGGGCGCGGGTGGTTTTGGCGTCTTACCCGGACTACTCCGTGTGTCCTTTGCGCTGGGCTCGTGATTTGAAACAGGTGTCTTGGGAAAAAGGGCAAGGGGTTTTTAGGCATCCATCAGGTGAGCGGGTGTCACCCCACCAGTTATTGGGTGTGCTACGGGCAGGTTTACGGAGCATTGGCCAGAATGAGTTACAGTTCGGTACTCATTCCTTTCGGATCGGGATAGCGACGGAAGCGGGGTGTAGGGGGTGGGTTGACAGTCGGATAATGGCTTTGGGGAGATGGAAGTCGGACGCGTATAGGCGTTACGTGAGGAAAGGGGGGCCGGGTTTGCATGTTTTGTAGTGACATGGTTTTCCTTTTATCACAGGTTCTGTGCCGGGCCCGGAGGTACAGTTTCTGCAAGTATGGGTCATTGGACACTCCTTTGTGAAGTGGGCGCAACGTCAAGCTCGGGCTACAGCAATAGGGGACAAGTTAGGGCTGGACACAGACAGATATAGGGTGAGGTGGTCAGGGAAAGGGGGGATGCAGTGGGGACAGTTGTTGGTGACTTTGAGAGACTTGAAGGGCCAGGGGTTTTGTCCAGATGTTTTGCTCCTGCATTTAGGGGAGAATGACTTAGTGCAGAGAACTGGGCTGGACGTGCACTTGTCTTTCATTGGCATTGAGCTCTACCTGCTGCAGTTGAAGGAAACTTTGAAGGCTCTCTTTCTTGAGGTTTAGACGGTAGGAGTAGAGATGGCATGAGGGGGACAGGAAAAGGCGGGAGTGCACCTTTTCCTGGTGGCGGGATTGGCCCAGATTGCAGGAATATGACAACAGGGAAGGACGGCAGGGCCGACAACATACTTGCAGGTGGAAAGGGAATGGAAGACAGCAGGACAATTAGGACAGATAGTTGGACTTTAGGAGACTAGTAACATGGACGTTTGGATTATGACAAGGGGATTTACAGTCGGAAGGTTAACAGGACATGCGGTTCAAAGTAAGGGGAGGGGAGTGGGAGGGGTAGGGGTGGGGGGAGAGAGATAGTAGGAAATTTGATGTCTAGTGAGGCTTTAGTTTTGTGAGGCGGAAGGCCTAGGGTATAAGTGAATGTGAGTGCACCTGTTTCCAATAAAGCGGCCTTTTACACACAACAAACCTGTGAGGTGTCCTTCTTCCCCAAGGAGGCCACGGGGGGGACCGCCGAAGAATGAGGTCTCCCCCCCGGGAGGTTTGGGGAAGAGGCATAGTCCACGGGCGCGGTTAAGATATTTAATCTGGCCATTTTAGGTGTCGGCACCATTTTGTTTGGAGCGACACAGTGGCCGGTTGTAGGGGATTTTTGTCCCCGCCCTCCCTCCCTGGGATATGGTTGGGTTGGGGGGTGTTTTTTCTTGCAAGGGTATAGTCTGGGTAGGCCTTCTTTTTGTGGAAAGAGGTGCAGGAGGGCAAGTTTATTGTAATCTGTCACTGAGGAACAGGTGCAAGCGGGGATTGGGCCAGATCGCAGGAATATGACAACAGGGAAGGACGGCAGGGCCGACAACATACTTGCAGGTGGAAAGGGAGTGGAAGACAGCAGGACAATTAGGACAGATAGTTGGACTTTAGGAGACTAGTAACGTGGACGTTTGGATTATGACAAGGGGATTTACAGTCGGAAGGTTAATAGGACATGCAGTTCAAAGTAAGGGGAGGGGCGTGGGAGGGGTAGGGGTGGGGCGAGAGAGGTAGTAGGAAATTTGATGTCTAGTGAGGCTTTAGTTTTGTGAGGGGAAGGCCTAGGGTAGAAGTGAATGTGAATGCACCTGTTTCCAAGAAAGCAGCCTTTTACACACAACAAGCCTGTGAGGTGTCCTTCTTCCCCAAAGCATTTTGATCTCTGATTTTTCATCGCAATATCTACTTCTTGCTATTACTTGTGTTCCTTGTTTTTGCTTTTAACTTCCTGGATCATCTCTTGGCATATCATGTCTTGTTATTTGTTCCTCACATCAGGAGAAGTTTGGTGCCTCATTGATTTCTCTAAAACGACCGTCATTTTCAATCAATAATTACAAGGTTGCCTAATGAGGTTTTTCCCTTCTGTGGGTTTTCTGCCTTCCTGTTAACCTCTAAAGGGGACAATTGACAACATTCACGCATATGAATCTGGGAGGAGTCACCTTTACCTCAATCTAGCTGGATTCTCAACAGAACTTCTCAGGATCTAATCTTTAACAGTAATCTTTTATCCCTCCGTTGGTCAGTTCCTATGTCCATCCATGCACTGTTGTTTTTGTTTTTGTTTTGTTATATGTGTCTGTATTTGCAATATTTATATGCTGTGTGCATCGTGGGTGTGTTTGTGTGTGTGTTTGTGTGTTCTGTGTATCACGTGTGTGTGAGTGTGTGTGCCTCTCTCTCTGTCTCGTGGTCTGTAAGCATGGCTACCTATATAACCGGCAGTCTGGTTACATGGGTGACTGCATGATTAGTAGTCTGTGCGCATGAGTTACTTTCGGCTTGTATGCATGGTTCCTCCACGCATTCTGATTTGCGTGAGGGTTTTACCTCGTATGTGCAAGTAAATGTGGATTATGTCATTACGTGCCTGGATGTTGGGATACGAAGCTTGCATCATTGAAATCAACAGACGTCAAATTATGTGATGTTCAGTTTGCATGTCTGTGAATCCGTTCTAGGTTACGAGCATGAGTGCATGTTTCTTTGTGATTCACAAGACGTTCAATAAGGGGGTTATAACTTGTCATGCCTACCACGGCAGTTGTGATGTATGTCTTTTTCCATAGTAACTCTTTATTCTTGAGAAAACAAACAATAATACAAATTATTTGACAATATGCTAATTTGAAAACGGAATGGGTTGCACAGCCTAAGTTGCAAAGTAGTAATTTTCCAAATGTATTTAGGAAATGTAGTTAAGAGGTACATGTATCTCGTTAAATACTTTTAGAATATAACTGCTTTGCTATTTAGGTTGTGCCATCCATTGTGTTTTTTCAATTGCACTTTCCATCTACACTTTCAGAGAAATATTTCCTTCATTTTCAACAAATTGGCTGGAAGCCCAGCTGAAAGCTGTGAAACTGGTTTTTACTAATGAATACTGATTTCCCGTAACGTTTATATGGATGCTAAATTTAAGACCATGTTTAAATCAGGCCTCTGTGGAGAATTATTTCATTCTTTTTCTCTGTTGCTAGGCTAGTTTATTTTAAGACTGCAGAACACTTTTCCATATCAATTGCGATGACGTAATTAACAAATCTAGCATGTGCTGTAGGGCCCGCATTTGACGTGTAAGTTAAGTGCGATGTGCTTACGAAACTACTGCTCGGCGTCTTCATTTGTAAACCCTTCCTTCACCATCCCTTAAAGACCTGTTTTTGAACCCTGCCTTCAATTTCCATTTGGACGTACTGATAACTTTCCCAGACATCTCTGGGGCACAGTTTTGCATTCTAGCAGCTTGAACCCACGTTTGACCACTCTGTCAATGGAAGGTTTCTCATCATCTCATTCACGCCCTGTTAAATCATTGGGTTTCATCTGAGACTCTACCCTCACTCTGCTGCCTCAGGTCAACACGTGGCTAACTCAGTAAACAGCTTCCTTCAATAGTCTGATCCCTATAGACCACCTGAATGCTGATGCCTAAGCATTAGTCACCCCCAGGCTAGATTTCGTCAGTGAAATTTCAGTGGTTGCCCCACAGACCTCACTTGCAGCTCTTATGGCTCTTTTACACTATGTGGGTAGAATAGTCACAGATGCTAAGAATTTCACTCACACCATACTGATTCTGGAAGGTTTACGTTATCCATACCTGCAAGACATGCTCCCTCACCCACAAAGCCTTTGAGTCTGAAAAAACAGATACCTAATCAAACTCCTCATGTTTCAGGGGATCTACTGGATCTCAGAAGTTGAAACGCAATACACCTAAAACTATTAATACCACTCATGCACAGATAAAATCCAGGCCTGATTCATTAACTGTCTTTTGTGGTAGGTAATTAGTACTGTAATAGCACTCCAATGTTGTGCAGCCATTTTAGTTATAGCTCCATACACGTTATTTTAGCAAACTAGGCCTGCTAGTAGCTAGAAAAAGGGGAATACTTACTACTAAATGAAAGGCATTTAGGGAGAGGTATGGAGTGGTAAAGGAAGGGCAAATGAGGGCTTTAATGAAGAGCAAACACCCACCCTCAAAAGTCTGAGCCTATTGCTCAAAATGCACTTCTAAAGGTATTAAAGCTAGAAAGACCTCAAACAGTAGTAAATGTGCTTCCATCTCAGACCTACGATAAGTCCAGTGCCACACATGACCTCGCACAGAAGCTGAAACACTCTACCATATAAAATAATGCTGTCAGGGACTTACAATGGAACCCTACAGGAAATAATAGAAAGATTTTGACTTTTTCATAATATATGCATTTTATTGATTGTTAGAATGTATGTATACTACAAATAAATATTTAATGGTAAAATATTTTTAAAGCCTTTTAAAATTTAAAAATAAATGTGATTTACATTTTTTAAACATAACTCTTTAAATTAATTCTAATTATAAACTTTTGTAATTTTAGACTCCCTTTGCTAAGAATGAAGAGGGAAATTCAAATCCAATGTTGCTGCACTGCATTGCATCAAAGGCAAAGAGAAAAACAGCATCATATCTACTAAGATATGATGCAGTTTTCATCTACCCTTGTGCTACCATGCTTTTGACTGCCTTGCACCAATACACACACCCTTGCACCATTGTCCAAGGGTGTTTGCTTTCAATCAAGCACAGGTTTTGTACTTGAAGTGGACCTTACAGTACAAAAATGGTTTTAATATGTTTCCCTCCTTGTATAAATGGCGTAACGTGCAGCACACATGCAAAGTTGGAAAATAGTGGAGAATTTCAAGACTTGCTCCACTGTTACACCTACCTTAAGGAGTCATACGTTTTTGCCACCAACCTTGTCAATCAATATTAGTATAAAGGGAGTTGTGACAAACCTCATGAGTGGTTGCATTTAAATGCCCATTACCACCCATTGAACATCCCCTCTACACAAATAGCACTCATAGCAATCTGGGATGATCTTAAAAACACAGTCGACCGCAATGGAGTTGCTGCACTACTTCTCTTGGACCTCTCGGCTGCCTTTGATACGGTTGACCATGACACCCTAATTCAAAGACTCCACGAAGCAGGCATACAAGGGACTGCTCTCGACTGGATTACTTCCTATCTTCCAAAAAGATCTAATATCATCTACTCGCCCCTCTTCTCGTCCAAACCCTACCTCACAAAAGCAGGGGTCCCCCAAGAATCAATCATCTCACCTTTGCTTTTCAACATCTACATGATATCATTACCAGAACTGATCAATGATTTCCATCTCACATGCTACAACTATTCAGATGACACACAAATACTACTTAAATTAGAATGCCCCAAAAACATCAAACTCAGAAATCTTTAGTTGACTCAAAGCCGTTGATCAGTGGATGACCTGGAGCCATCTCAAACTAAATACCTCCAAAACAGAAATACTCATATGTGGTGACAGGAAAAGTTATGACCCTCTGTGCGACTGGCCTGACGATCTCGGACCACCTCCTCAATTATCCAAGGAAGTTAAAAACCTTGGAATCACAATGGATTCCAAGATAACTATGAATGCCCGAGTGGATAAATTAGCACAAACGAGCTTCATCAGCTTGAAGACTCTACGACGCATCTTCCCCCACCTCGGATTTCCACACAAGGTGCAAGCTACTATCTCGCTTGTACTATCCAAACTGGATTATGCCACTGGCCTCTACCATGGATCATCTCTTTCTAATATGAAAAAACAACAACGTATTCAGAACTACGCAGCCAGGCTACTATTACATGTAAAGCAGCAAGTTGACATCTTCCCTGCCTTGAGAGCACTACACTAGTTACCCATTGCCAGAAGATGCACTTTCAAGCTGCTTTGTATCACCCACAAAGCTATACATGGAACAGGACTGCTTTTTATCAGAAACAAAATAACCAAATACATCCAACAAAGAAACCTCCGCTCAAGATTGGCACCCCGCCTTAGAACACCACCATACAAGAAAAAGACTGTAGGTGGTACATCCTTCTCCGTTCAAGCAGCCAAACTATGGAATTCATTACCCCCAACTATAAGAGCCACAGATAACTTTCTTGTCTTCAGAAAACTAGTCAAGAGTTGGCTCTTTACTTCTTAACCACCTTATTCAAACAACTATGGACTGCATATGCCGATGTTGATAAATATTTTTTCTGATTATGTGTCTATTTCTAGTTATGTATAGTTCTTTAGAAAATATGTATCGCTACTATGTCATAACAATAAAATACACACACTCTCTTTAAACCTGTTTGACTAAGTATATTTACCCATGGTTCTTATTATGTATTGTATGTACATATATGTGTGCATGTGTGTGTGTATTCATGTGTGTTTGTATGTGTGTGTGTGTATGTATATATATAAATATGTATGTATGTGTGTATGTTGTTCTGTGCTTGGCATGTTCGTGGGTCATTGCATGGCTCCTGTCTCGGTTGTTATACTAGTTATCTATGGATCCCTGCTCTCATCTTATCACACTTATCTACCCATCATCATATGTCATGTCTCTAACAATCTATCCTCCATTCCCACTCTGACTCATCCCAAATCCATTCTGCTACTTTCATCTCCTAAATAACTCTGCCTAACCTCTTCCCTCCACTTCCACATCTAACTCACCAAACCTCACTCTACTACCATGACCTCTCAAACAACCCTACTCATTTCTCCCTCATTTATCTCACCCTGCTACTATGATCTCCCTAATCCTTCTCTCCTCCATCCCCCATTACTCATCCCAAGCCTTTGGGATGAGTAAATGAGGGATATACTCCCAATTAACACTTCTGGATTTCTTTCCTCCTCCACCCCTCCATTACTCCAGTCACTCTAACTAACAAACTCTCATATTAGCGGCTCAAATTAACTCAGAATAATACTAAAACTGTACTCATAGTTCCCAACACTAATCCATCACTAATTCTTGTTGGGTTACGGAGTAGCGTGCTACTCGCCGAAAAGCGATTCAACGCCTTGTCAGGGGTAGTGAGCGCTGTATAAATACTATTACAATACAATACAATACAAAGCAGTGCAAAGGAGCTCTTAGATCTACTATTTATTAATTTGGCCATTTTCTACACAGTCCTGGTTGTGGTTGAAAGTAAGTAGCACCACAGCAATGAACGAGTTCTATGTTACAAAAGTAATGCAAACGCCACACAAAGTGTTATTAAATCTGGGCCTAGATGTGGACGTTCCTTAATGAAACTTTTAAAGGTAGACAGTTGATGACTTGACTCTCCTGGTTATTTGGCCCTTTCAGTTGCTTGGCACGTGCAACAAGAAGTGTAGATTCTTCTATACATTTTTTTGACATATTGTTGAAGTTAATGATAGATGGATATCTTCACATGAATAATTGATAACATGGTGTACTGCAAATTATAACTACTTACTTGAGATGAAACACCCATTGCTTAGCTTCTACATAGGTCTTATCAGACCCTTTCTCTCCACCAACTCCCCACCCATAACAGCTCTTATCTGCACACATATACCAACAATCTAAACAGCAACACATTTTCTGTACTTCACTCAGCATTGTACAATATCTCACACTCATAATATATAGTCACAAGATAAAGCACTAAAAATGCTTTTGGACTTTTATGGTTCTAGTATAGTTTTAATGGGGGAGTGAAGGGAGGTTTCAGACTTCAGGAGAGACATTTTTTTCAGAAAGGAAGTCTTCCCTCTATGCAGCTAGAATTTGGAACAGCGTCCCACTTTTTGTCAATTTTACCCTTTAAATTATACAGTTCAGAAGTTAACACTTAGGACTGACCTTTTAAATATTCAAAAGAATTGACCCTTGAAAAGTGCCTAAAGTTTCTACAGTCTCTGACCTATTCTCAGAACTACCCAACTCCCTCTTTCTTCAGTTTATATACACAATTCTGACACATTCCCTCAACCTGAATGTCTCTTTATTCCTTGCTATACCTGCTATGTATATAAAGATACATGATTGAATACATACAAGCAAGGCAAATTGTATCACTCCTAACTCACCAAGGGTCAACAGATATGAAGAGGATGGCTGTAAGAAATTGAGTCATTAGTTGCAAACGATTTGGGTCCTTCATAATACATCTGTAACCTTCCATATACAGGCACCAAGGGGCCGAATGCACCAACGTTAGGAATACCAATTTCTTAATTGCGATTATCTCCTAATATAGGAACCTATTTATTTCCAAATTCCGATTCCTAGTAGATCGTAAATTGACCTACCTCATGTGTATTAACGAGGTAGGTTGCAATTTGCAGCCCTTTAGGAATCACAGTCATCTCAGGGATGTGGCCTTCTGAGTTCAGCAGACCACATGTCTGTGATTTCTTTTAAATAAATATTTTTTTTCTTTTGAAATGCAGCCCGTTTTCTTTAAAGGAAAAAGGAATGCATTTCAAAACAGTGTGAAACGTTTGAGTTTCATTTTTTAAGATCTGTTGAACCCCCAACTGCTCTCAAACTCCCAAAATGTTTTTTTTTTACATTCTCAAAGGGGTTACCATTTGGAAAGGGTGGCAATGTATTAACGTTTTGCAACCCGATTTAGGTAAAAAACTATTATACTGATATTTCCAATTCGTTATTTGGAAGGACACCCTAAACATGCCCCTTCCTAATACCGAATCGGTGTGCTCACAATCCCAAATAGGCCTGATACTGCAAATCAGACAGTTTGCAAATGCAAATTGTCTTAATACATCTGGCCGCAAGTACTTTGATGAAGCACTTGACTCCCTCAGGATAGCATACAGAGCAGTCCAGGCCTACAGAGAGGGTGGTCAGGGATAATACCCCTGAACACAGTCATTCAATACAGAGTACCCAATAAATCGCTGTCTAGTCGGTGTTTTTACTTGCAAAAGGAACAGGACATTGTTATACAAACAATTCAATAGTTCTGTTGTGAACTGACCCATTTCTGGGTGTCACCCTCAGTTTTTCATTTCTGTTTTTTTACTATAATTTTTATTTTGTATTTTGCCGCGTAAGAGATAGTACAACACAAATCATCAGAAAAATTGAAGAGTCATGAAAGCTTCTTCATACATTAAATTCCTAAAACATAGGGGGTCATTCTGACCTCGGCGGTAAAAGGCCCTTACCGCCGGTCAGAAGTCTGCCATTCTACCGCCGCGGCCGCGGTAGACCGCCACGGTCATTCTGACCACAACTGTGAAACCGCCAAAAATCCGACATCCAAGGAAGGCCGCCACATCAGCGGGCCGCGGAAAACTGGAGATGACCAAACCTCCACCGTCACGCCAACACAAACACGCCCATGCCATTCTGACCCACGAATCCACGCGGCGGTCTTTCAACCGCGGTATTCCATTGGCGGTACACACCGCCGCGGTCAAAATACACACCCAGCTCCAAAACACTGCCACATTGGACTTTCTGAAATACGCACACCTGAGACACATACAAACAACGCTCCCACACATCCAATCAACTATAAAACACACACCCACATCACCCACAAACCCCCACTAGTTGGAAATCGGAGCGAAGGCGAGAGCAAGAGAGATAGAGATAGTGAGCACAGCAATAGAAAACCCCAACACACACAGGAACCCAACTTCATCACCCACACCACATCTACGCACACATCACCACATATCACCACGCACATCACCACAAACACCACCCCACACCTCATCCACACCACCCCATGGCACCCCAAAGACACCCAAGGTTTTCGGACCAAGAACTCCGGGTCATGGTGGAGGAAATCATGAGGGTTGAGCCCCAGCTCTTCGGCACACAGGTGCAGCACACCACCATAGCAAGGAAGGCTGAGCTATGGCAAAGGATCGTAGACAGGGTCAACGCTGTAGGACAGCATCCCAGAAATCGGGAAGATATCAGAAAGCGATGGAACGACCTACGGGGGAAGGTGTGCTCGATGATCTCCAGGCACAACATCGCTGTGCAGAAGACTGGCGGCGGACCCCCACCCACCCCACCCCAATTCACAGCATGGGAGCAAGAGGTGGTAAACATCCTGCATCCTGATGGCCTCGCTGGAGTACACAGAGGAATGGACACTGGTAAGTCGAATCTCAACTACTTCACCCCCCCCCAAACACCAGCATGCCAACCCCCCCCTCCCTCACCCCCAATATCACCCCCAGCACATAACCTCCCTGCCAATGTCTCACCAGCACAACCCACCCTAAACAACACCAACCCCTGAATGCCAACACAAACCATAGATAGCCACCACCAAAGCATGACCATTGCACATACCCATACACCCCCCCCCCAAACCCTCACAACACCTCCCACAAGGGAATGCCAGCACTGGGGGACAAGGGCACTCAAAATGCACGCCATGGCACACACAGAAACTATAACCATACTCCTTCACCCCTGCAGGGCCCGAACGCCAACACACCGCCACGGAGGGTCCAGAGATGTCCATCCCACCCCCAGAACAGGCCCCCAGCGAGGACAGCAGCTCTGTCGACCTAGAACCTGACGACCAGCCCGGACCATCGGGGACCTCTGGACAGTCGGTTCCCCACACACAGACACAGGCCACAGCAGACCCAAACCCCTCTGGGAACACCAGCGCAGCTCCCACCCAGCGGGCCCATGCCTCTGTCTCGCGGACGCGTCAATCAGCGGTGTGTCCGCCACTACAGGGCACCCAGGCTGACCCAACACCCCAACAACAACAGGGACCTGGGGGCAGTGGTAGTGGGCACACCGTCCAGGGGACAGAGGCCCGGGGAAACAGGGCAACTGGGAGGGCTGCTGTGCGACAGGGGGGGGAGGACAGGCCCAGGGAACCGACTCTCCAAGAGGCCCTCACCACCATCATGGGAGCATACCATCACTCCCAGGAGACGATGGCAACGGTAATGGCCAGGTTCACCGAGATCCAGGCACAGCAGGAGGAACGGTACATGGGGTTCAGCAATGAACTCCGGGACATCGCTACCGCTATGGGGACCATAGTCCAGGCCCTCAACCGGATAGAAACCACATTGCGGGACCATGTGGCACCGCAAAGGGCCCCTGTCACTAGCCAGGAACAGCCTACCACCTCCGCCGGCGCTAGTGGTCAGGAGGCCCCCACAGAACGACGGGCCACCAGAACCCCACCTCCTGCTGAAGAACAACCACCCCGCAAGAGGAACCTGAGATCTCAAAGGAAGACAGAGTAGGATGCCAAGACCCCCGCCAGCCTAATATCCCCCCGGATGTCATTCCACTGTCCCACAGTGTCACCCTGTCCAACCTTGAACTGCCCCTGCTCCATCCTTCCACAGCCATATGAACAATGCACCTGTGCAACCGAGAACTGGACTCTGCCATGGACATAACTCCACCCTCACCCATCACCGTTTTAATATCATGTACCAATATATAGCACTAAAAATAAATCACTCATTGCACATAAATCATTCTGGAGTCAGCCTGTATTAATTACAAATGTATAACACATGACTTATCAATAATGTTCTGTTATTTATGTGTGGACAACATACCAATGTCAATAAGCATTAGTCCATGGGCTAACCAAGCAGAAGTCACGCAGTGGGTCATACAGCACTGAAAAGGGAAGGGAAAAGTAAACTTCAGTTTAAAAGAACTGGGGGGAAATACACAAAGTAAAGATGCGGGGGGCATTCAGTAATTGTTAAATGGCGTGGGTGATTCCTACCTGTGTGCTACTGAAAATACTGTTGGATAACTCTGTCCCTGTTGTCTGGGTCGTCCTCTTCGTCTTCCTCCTCTTCACTCTCCGCAGGCTCCACAGCTGCTTCAACCCCACCATCTGGACCATCCTCCTGCAGGAAGGGCACCTGACGTCGCAATGCCAGATTGTGAAGCATACAGCAGGCCACGATGATCTGGCACACATTCTTTGGTGAGTACATCAGGGATCCCCCTGTCATATGTAGGCACCTAAACCTGGCCTTCAGGAGGCCAAAGGTTCTTTCAATGATCCTCCTAGTTCGCCCATGGGCCTCATTGTACCGTTCCTCTGCCCTGGTCCGGGGATTCCTCACTGGGGTCAATAGCCAAGGCAGGTTGGGGTAACCAGAGTCACCAATTAGCCACACACGTTGTCTTTGTAGCTGTTCCATCACATAAGGGATGCTGCTATTTCGCATCACATACGCGTCATGCACTGACCCAGGGAACATGGCATTCACATGGGAGATGTACTGGTCAGCCAAACAGACCACCTGAACGTTCATCGAATGGTAACTTTTCCTGTTTCTGTACACCTGCTCATCGCCTTTTGGGGGTACTAAAGCCACATGGGTCCCATCAATGGCACCAATTATGTTGGGGATATGTCCAAGGGCATAAAAATCAGCCTTCTCAGTGGCCAAATCTACCTCCTCAGGGAATACAATGTAGCGCCGCATGTGTTTCGTCAGGGCAGACAACACTCTAGACAAGATTTTTGAAAACATAGGCTGAGACATTCCAGATGACATGGCCACTGTTGTCTGGAATGAGCCACTTGCCAGAAAATGGAGGACTGACAGAACCTGCCCTAGAGGGGGAATTCCTGTGGGTTGGCGGATGGGGGACATCAGGGCTGGCTCCAGCTGGGCACACAGTTCATGTATAGTGGTTCGGTCAAGTCGGTATCGTAGTATGATGTGGCGTTCTTCCATTGTCGACAGGTCCACCAGCGGTCGGTACACGCGAGGATTCATCCTTCTCCTCGCAAGTCCCAGCGGACGGTGCCTAGGAAGGACAACATGGAGCACAGAGTCAAGCAAGTCACAGGTACGTTCACCACTGCATGCATAGCACACGATTATCTATGTATTGAAAGGCGTGTATGTGTGGCAATGCAAGGCCTAGGCCTGTGTGACGCAGTACAAATAATGCCATGTGGGCCCTTGAAATGGCGGCTGCCTGACCTGTGAAGTGGGACAATGTGATGTGAGGTCAATGCGCTGGCGTGGCACACCGTGGCGGTAGGCGGTCGAAGACCGCTATCCGAAGCCGCATTGGCTAACATTGAAGCCTATGGGTTTCAGGAGCCAATAATGAGGTGCGCCGGCGGTCG
Organism: Pleurodeles waltl; assembly: GCF_031143425.1. Classification (NCBI taxonomy): domain Eukaryota; kingdom Metazoa; phylum Chordata; class Amphibia; order Caudata; family Salamandridae; genus Pleurodeles; species Pleurodeles waltl. Next base: position 184,495,546 of record NC_090444.1, on the reverse strand, counting down.
CGGTACGCACCGCCGCGGTACGCACCGCCGCGAGCGTGACCGCCATTTTCTATCTGCTTAATCACTCGAGACCTGATCTTCCACAAGAGAGGACCTATACTGCAAGTGCTGCTGTGACCTCGGTGTGGAAGTGACAATGGCTGCTGCGACTGGGGAAAGGGCCCCCGCCTTCAGTTCCGAAGAGTTGGAGAAGCTCGTGGACGGGGTCCTCCCCCAGTATGCGTTACTCTACGGTCCTCCAGACCAACAGGTAAGTACACTGGGTGCACATTGAATGGGCTATGCCTGTGTGGAGTGGGGTGGATGCTAAGTTGGTGGGGTGGGGGGCGAATGAGGAGTGCAACGCACGACAGATGAGAGCATGTGCCATATGGCAAGGTTGGGGAGGGGGGGCCAATCGCATCTAACATGCAGGAATATGATGATTTCTCCTTCCCACCCTGTACATGTCAAATAGGTCAGCGCCCATCAGAAAGTGGACATATGGCGTGCCATCGCCAAGGAAGTCCGGGCCCTGGGGGTCCACGTCAGACGGGGCACCCACTGCCGCAAGAGGTGGGAGGACATCCGCCGCGGGACCAGGAAGACCGCCGAGTCACTGCTGGGGATGGCCTCCCATCCTAGGAGGGGTGCCAGTCGTACCCTGACCCCCCTGATGTCCCGGATCCTGGCGGTGGCCTACCCTGATTTGGATGGGCGCTTGAGGACATCACAGCAGACACAAGGGGGTGAGTATCAGCACATTCTGCTATCTCTCTGCGCAGTGGAGGCGTCTGGGTGGGGGAGGAGGGTTGGGGGTGACATTAGGCCAGGGCGCTTTCTGTAGTGTAGTCCTCTCCTTTAGGCAAGGCCCTGTGCTCCCGGCCCCCACCTCTGTAGGGTGACAAGTACAGCTATTGATGGTCCAGCATCACACATGTGTGCCTTTGTCGTCACTAGACCTGTTGTCCTAGTCAGAAGTACTGAGTAGTGTACCCCGAATGCGCGGCTTAGTGCATGAGGCTCCTGTGTCTGTCCTCTCCGCCAACGGTGTTGACATTGCATGCACTCAACCTGGTCTTCGTTTTTCTCCCCCCACCCTTCTTCTTCGTCTTCTTGTGCATCTGTGCATTAGCATCATCAGGCGGAGGAGAATTGGCATCGGAGCACGAGGGAGCTGCAAGTCACAAGGCCCCGGTGGGACCAGGAACAGACACCGAGGGCACCAGTGATCCGGAGGGCGAGGGGAGCACCACAACGGGGACCGGTGGTGACACCAGTGACAGCGACACGTCCTCGGATGGGAGCTCCCTAGCGGTGGCGGCAACATCCGGGCCCCCCGCCTCTACAGGTACAGCCGCCACCCAGCACTCCAGCCCCGCCCTCCCAGCAGCCCCTCAGCCTACGCTCCGTGCCCGCTCGCCCAGGAAGGCGGGCGTCTCCTTCGCCCCAGGCACCTCAGCCCCTGCCCCTGTTACCCCTGCTGCCCTCAGTGAGGAGGTCATTGACCTCCTGCGGACCATCATTGTTGGGCAGACTACCCTTTTGAATGCCATCCAGGGGGTAGAAAGGGAGGTGCATCGGAGCAATGCCTACCTGGAGGGCATTCATTCGGGTCAGGCTGCCCATCAACGATCGTTCAATGCTCTGGCCTCAGCACTGACGGCAGCCATTGTCCCTGTCTCCAGCCTCCCTCTTCTGACTGCCTCCAGCCTGTCTCTATCTCCTGTTCCTCAGCCTATCCCATCCACACCATCAGACCAGCCTGCACACACCTCAACACCCAAGGGCAGCTCATCCAGACACAAGCACCACAGAACCCACAAGCATTCACGCAAGCAACACCCAGATGCAGACATTCCAACAGTCACTACCACCTCTGTGTGCCCCTCCTCCTCGTCTCCCTCCTCCCTCCCTGTGACGTCTACACTCACACCTGCATGCACACCACCATCAGCCAGTGCTTCCATCACCAGCACACCCTCCAGTCCAGTCCGCACACGTGCAGTCACCACCCCCACTACCATTTACACGTCCCCTGTGTCCTCTCCCACTGTGTCTGTCACCCCCTCTTCCAAGACACACAAACGCAGGCAGACACCCACCCAACAGCCATCCACCTCACGACAGCCTCCAGCACATGCACCTGCACCCAACGACAGCACACCTGACTCTCCTACAACCACATCCTCTTCCTCCACTTCCTTCTCCACTTCTCCTACCTTTTACCTTGGTCCTAAGAAAGTTTTCCTTGCTAATCTTGACCTCTTTCCCTCCACTGACCCACCCCCTCCATCTGCTAAGAGTCCCAAGAGCACCTCAGCCACCACCAGCCCAGCTTCGAGTGTCACTGTGGTGCATGGGTTCTGGAGCCCACCCTTTGCCAGCAGTGACACTTCAATCAGCAGCAAGGGGACAGCCAGCCCCCCACCAGGCAAGAAGACCAGGAAGCAAAAGGGCCGCCGTGAGAGGACTGACACGGCTGCCCCCAAGGAGCAAAGTTCGCCCACTTCACCAGCCACAACGTCTAGGGGAGGCAAGGGCCCGAGAGCCCCATCTAAGGAGCGAAAGGGCAGCAGGGCGGAAAAGTCAGCCAGCAGGAGCGCGGAGCAGGAGGGGCCCACAAGCCCCATCCCGGGTGTTAGGAAGGACACCAAAGGGCCCAGGACTCCGTCACCGAAGGGTCCAGCAACAGCACGGTCGGAGGGCGACTGAGCAGGGAGTCCAGGCCAGGTCTGGCTCCCTTGACCTACTGGACGAGCACCGCTGAACAGGGCCCCGCCGTGCAGAAGAGCACCGCTGAAGAGGGCCCCGCCGTGCAGAAGAGCACCGCTGAACAGGGCCCCGCCGTGCGGAAGAGCACCGCTGAACAGGGCCCCGCTGTGCAGAAGAGCACCGCTGAAGAGGGCCCCGCCGTGCAGAAGAGCACCGCTGAAGAGGTCCCCGCCGTGCAGAAGAGCACCGCTGAACAGGGCCCCGCCGTGCAGAAGAGCACCGCTGAACAGGGCCCCGCCGTCTCAAGCATCGCTCCGCTGGGCCCCGCCGTCTCAAGCACCGCTCTGCTGGGCCCCGCCGTCTCAAGCACCGCTCCGCTGGGCCCCGCCATCTCAAGCACCGCTCCGCTGGGCCCTTCCTGTCAAGCACCGCTCCGCTGGGCACCGCCGTCTCAAGCACCACGCTGCTGGGCCCCGCCATCTCAAGCACCGCTCCGCTGGGCCCCGCCGTCTCAAGCACCGCTCCGCTGGGCCCTTCCTGTCAAGCACCGCTCCGCTGGGCACCGCCGTCTCAAGCACCGCTCCGCTGGGCCCCGCCATCTCAAGCACCGCTCCGCTGGGCCCTTCCTGTCAAGCACCGCTCCGCTGGGCACCGCCGTCTCAAGCACCACTCCGCTGGGCCCCGCCATCTCAAGCACCGCTCCGCTGGGCCCTTCCTGTCAAGCACCGCTCCGCTGGGCACCGCCGTCTCAAGCACCGCTCCGCTGGGCCCTTCATCTCAATCACCGCTCCGCTGGGCCCCGCCGTCTCAAGCACCGCTCCGCTGGGCCCTTCATCTCAAGCACCGCTCCGCTGGACCCCGCCGTCTCAAGCACCGCTCCGCTGGGCCCTTCCTGTCAAGCATCGCTCCGCTGGGCCTCACCATCTCAGGCACCGCTCCGCTGGGCCCTTCATCTCAAGCACCGCTCCGCTGGGCACCGCCGTCTCAAGCACCGCTCCGCTGGGCCCTTCATCTCAAGCACCGCTCCGCTGGGCCCCGCCGTCTCAAGCACCGCTCCGCTGGGCCCTTCATCTCAAGCACCGCTCCGCTGGGCCCCGCCGTCTCAAGCACCGCTCCGCTGGGCCCTTCCTGTCAAGCACCGCTCCGCTGGGCCCCGCCATCTCAGGCACCGCTCTGCTGGGCCCTTCATCTCAAGCACCGCTCCGCTGGGCCCCGCCGTCTCAAGCACCGCTCCGCTGGGCCCTTCATCTCAAGCACCGCTCCGCTGGGCCCTGCCATCTCAGGCACCGCTCCGCTGGGCCCTTCCTGTCAAGCACTGTTAACGGTCCACTGTGCCCACCATGCCTCCTCCTTGACCAGTGGAGACTGTAATCCACCTGATGGACTGTGGCTTTGCACTCCCCAGGATTGATCAGTGGGCAACCCACCCACTGTAGAGACTTGAGAGACTGTGGCTTTGCACTCCCCAGGATGGCCGAGTGGGCAACCCACCCACTGTAGAGACTTGAGAGACTGTGGCTTTGCACTCCCCAGGATGGCCGAGTGGCCAAGCCACCCACTGTAGAGACTTGAGAGACTGTGGCTTTGCACTCCCCAGGATGGCCGAGTGGGCATGGTGGCCACTTCGTGGATCTGGCATCGTGGAATCATGTGGCTGTGGTGCCCCCCCTTCCCTTCCCCCTGAGGTGCCTGTAGTTTTTTCATCAGATGCCCCTGCAGTGTTCTCTCCAAAGGACTCAGGTCTCCTGTGTGGGCTTTGCCCTTGTGTTGATACACTTTGGCCCACGGACACTTTGAATCTCGTTAGATGTGCAGGACTTATTGCCTCGGTTTTTCGTATGCACTGGATATTGAATTTGGATTTTTGATTTGTTATTGCTATTTGACCGTGACTTATCAGTGGTTTTTATTTCCCATAAATTTCGAGTCACTATTTAATTATGTTCTTGTTTTCTTTACGGGGGTTTGGGTGGTTTCACTGTGACTTGGTGCTCTGCATTGTTGTGTAGATAGTTGGGGGGTGGGTGTATCGCGTATGTGTGTGCCTGTAACCTTTCGTCCTCCCCCCTCCCCTGTGTCGTAGGTGCAGTACTCACCGTTGTCGTCTGCGCCGGCGTTCGTACTCGTGGTAGATGAGCAGGTAGACGAGAGCAGGTAGGATGTTTAATTCGGGTTCCATGCTGTCCTCCTTCCTCGTGGAGTGCGTAGAGGTGCGCGTTTTCCCGTTCGTAGTCTGTTTCCGCCGTGTTTTTATCAGCGGTGCTCCCGCCCCGGAAAAGGTGGCGGATTGGTGAGTTATGATACTGTGGGCGGTACATTGTCTGCCGCCTGCCTGTTGGCGGTGACCGCCGCGCTGTTTGTCTGTACCGCCGTGGCGGTCGGAGTGTTAATGTGGCGGGCTGTGTTGGCGGTTCCCGCCAGGGTCAGAATTCCATTTTTTGGACCGCCGGCCTGTTGGCGGGTTGGCCGCAGCTTTATCACCGACCGCCAGGGTTAGAATCACCCCCATAATATTTAAAGTGTCATCTGTGTAATTCCAAAGTGTAAAGTACGTCCTATTTTACATTGATAACAAAACAGTGATGCGCTACTTCGAATAGATTTCAAAATACATTCCAGAATATATATTATGTGAGTAGCCTACAATCATAATATATAAATTAATTCCAACAAGTAATTCTTAATATCCACATTCTAAAGTGCATGCAGTACATATTACAAATACTAAAATACATTGTTTCGATGAAGTGAACAGAGATCTGCTTCCATCAATCATATATGATCCTCTGGAGTCTAATAATTCATTTGGCACAATTGTAAGTCACAATAAATGGGTCAGAATGCCTCCAAACTTAAAAAAATACTTATTTCTTTCCCTATTCTTTTTGCATGCATCAACTCCTTAGAGTATACGTTATTAATTTTCTTTACCCATACTTGCAGCTTAGGTGGTTCAGCTTACTTCCAAAGTGCCGTAATTATTGATCGTGGCACTAACATTGCGATAAACCACCAACTGTGTGCTGCAGCGCCTCTGAAACTCAAATGCTTAGTGCAACCTATTAAAACTGCACCTCAAAACCCTCTCCCAAAAAGCTCCCATACTATGACATTGCCAGATAATATAAATTCAGTTGCAGGCTCCCAAGCACCTAGGGAATTGCTCTAGGATATTTAATTTCCACTCATGTGGCAGTACCTCAGGAGTATGGTACACCACCCATTGTGCGTACAATTGCATCTTCCGAAAATTAGGACCGAGAGAGCTAAAAACTGAAGCTTCCAGTCACTGTTCCCCAGTTAAATTCACCTTATTTTCTTGCATCCATTTACTTTGTATGGCTTGAAACAGGTCCTCAAAATTGGAACACCCTGAACACAGCCACTTCTCTGTTTTCCATACCCTCTTTTAGGGTTGAAAAAGTGTTCACACTATTTCCCTAGATGACTCAATTTGGAAAGGTTGGTATTTTCTCAGAAAAGATGTTATTTGTAGATATACCAACCTATTTTGCACCCAGAATGTCAGGAGACAGGGTGGAACTACTTCTCAAGGAATCAGAGCTTTATTAACTAGCCAGTCCCCAAATTTTCCTGAATTGTACTTCTCCAATCTACTAGCAGCATCTGCCAATTCAGTCGAACACAAACTTTTAACAGGGGTTTCTTCATGAATACTGGGGATTCGTAGCCATTGAAATAGTTGTTTCTGTTTAGATTTAAAAACTAAACATGAACAATATATTTTTTGGATTTTTTACTTGGGGAAGAATAGGGTCTGGCGGAATAAAGCTCTATCGCACATGCCCAAAAGAAAAAAGTTTTCAACAGTCTTACCTTTAGCCAAATCATCATACCAAGTGCTATTTATTAAACAGTAAAAGTAATACACTGTCCAATCCGAGAGGGAAAACCCTCCTTGTTGAGTGGGCAGCATCTACCTATTCATACTGACTCTTGGGTTGCTCTTTTCCATTTGAAAGCACTAATCTGTGCATTCATACGCAGAAAAAGATATTAATTAATACAGAAAGGATGGATGTAAAAGGAAAAAGTTTAGAAGAGGCAGAATATGCATTTCAGCTAATGCCCCTCTCCCAATTATAGAGATCCCACTATATAATTCCACTGATCAAACTGATTGTGAATCTTAGCAATCAAGGTGGGGTAATTTAATTCAGATTTATTCTTCAAATCTCTCAGAAACTCTAATTCCCAAATATCTAACTGTTTTTTGCTGATATATTATATATATTCTGCAAGTCTTGAGGTAGAACTGTTAAATCTGTATTAAAGAGAAGAATCTTAATTTTGGAGATATTTTCTCGACATCCAGAAAACCTTGAGAATTTAGTTTCAATACCAAATAGATATTGAAACACCCTCCTCTCATGTGCCAGACAGAACACTAAGGGGGTTATTCTAACTTTGGAGGAGTGTTAATCCGTCCCAAAAGTGACGGTAGAGTGAGGGATATACCACCAGCCGTATTACGAGTTCCATAGGATATAATGGACTCGTAATACGGCTGGTGGTAAATCCGTCACTTTTCCGTCACTTTTGGGACGGATTAACACCTCCTCCAAAGTTAGAATAACCCCCTAAGTCATTCGCTTTTAGGTGAAGTTTTGATAACCCAGGATCTTCTGCTTTCACTTCCCTACTCTGATATACGAAATAGCCCAGGGCGTCAATAAACAGGGAAAAAAGAATTGGTTAGAGGGGGAAGCCCTGCCTTGTGACCCTGGAGAGTCCTTACCATTTAGAGATATTGTGGTTGATGACCCCCTCATATATTGTTGCTATTAACCCTGTTAGCTGTGTTGGAAATCCCAGTACCTCCATAACCTGAAATAAATAATCCCAGCTCACAAGGTCAAAAGCCTTCTCAGCATCTATGAACACGACTGCTGTGGGTCTTGCCTAAATCAAAATAATCAATCAATTCAGTTAAATAATTTGTACTGTAGTACAGGTGGTGTTCAAGGATAAACCAAGCTTGATCTTTCCCGATTAGAAATGTCATAACCTCTGCTTCCTTAGCAGCGAATATTTCATAAAATCATGCTCCATCATGGGAAATAAGTTTCTGTCTTCCGCATTTTTGTCTTTCTTGGGAAAATACATGAGGAGGCCTCTATGAAAGGAAGAGGGAGCAGAGCCACCCTTCAATATATTATTAAGCAGGGTCATCTTGGAACCTCTTACATTTGTGATGAGAATCTGGTACCACCCTGATTGAATTCCATCTTCTCCTGCAGCCTTCTCTGTTGGCAAAGCTTTTCTTGTGGCCCTTATCTCTAATAGTGTTACAGGGTGGGCAAGATTTTCTGTTGATTCATTTGACAATTTTGGGAGATGAATTCAATCCAAGAAACACAAAATATGTTTCTTACTTAGGGGCTGGTCTGCAGTGTAGATGGTTGTAAAGTGCTGATGAAAAACCTCTTCAATTAAAGGGTCCTTTCCCAACAGAGTGCCTGTTGATGGATCCCGAATGTTATCTATGATATTTTGAGTTTGCTGTGCTCTAACCTTCCTGGCTAAAAACCTCCCACTTACTTCTCCTTCCTTATATAGTTGTTGCCCATACATTCTACTATTTGAGAGTTGCTTCTCCATCGGAAACTGGTGTAGTTTACTCTCCCAGATTCTCTCTACTTAAAATATTGAGGATTAACTACTTGGGAAGGTTTCAACTCAGCCAAATAGAGAGTCTCAGACAACTCCCTAAATTTCATTTATCTTGTTAAAATTGATTTGAAAAGCAACAATCTCCCCTCTCATGTTTAACTTAAATGCTTCCCAGCTATTTTCAGAGAAAGAAGAGCCTGCATCTGTTCAATAAAGATTCATCAGTAAATAACGCTCTATTTAAATACTATCGTTTGGGCAGGGTTAATTTGTTGGAGAGGAGTACATCTGTAGTTATGGTAGTGTGATCTAATAGCAAATTTGAGATAACTGAAGAGGTAAAAATTGGGATATCCTTAGAGGTGAGAAGGTAGTCTATCCTAGCAGAACAATGATGAGAGGAAAATAAGGTACACTGCCTAATCATCGGGTTACCAACCAGCCAAGGTCAAACAAATGATACTCCTTCTTAATTCTCTGCATTGCACTTGCCTTCTTAGACTTACACTGAGGAACAGCCTCCCTGCTAATATCTATGTCTGTTTTTTTGAGCGAAGTTAAAATCGCCACCTATTAATATACTCCTGGAGTGATTGGCCAACTGCTGTGATAACTCATATAGGCGGTCATTCCAACCGCGGCGGGAACTGCCAAATGACCACACCGCGGTCAAAAGACCGTGGCGGCCATTCTGGCTTTCCCGCTGGGCCGGCGGGCGACCGCCAAAAGGCCGCCCGCCGGCCCAGCGGGAAAGACCCAGCAACGATGAAGCCGGCTCCGAATGGAGCCGGCAGAGTTGCTGGGGTGCGACGGGTGCAGTGGCACCCGTCGCGATTTTCAGTGTCTGCAAAGCAGACACTGAAAATCATTATGGGGCCCTGTTAGGGGGCCACTGAACTGCCCATGCCAGTGGCATGGGCAGTGCAGGGGCCCCCAGGGGGCCCCACAACACAATATGTGCTGTAGTATACAAGTGGCAATTAACTTTCCATGCCATTACTGAATTTCTGCTCCATGTACTATGGTCTTGTAGGAAAGCTAAATGTTTAAATCAGGGTTTAAGCCAATTTCCAAATTTTTAGGGGTCAGTGTCCTAGTGTTAGAAATCAGGATTACCAGCAGGTGGTTCCCCCCAAGAAATTACCAGGTGGCCATGTGCGGTCTAGAGTAGCACTTTGGCCGGACATGCCCCCCTCTTTAGTCAACATGTTGCCCTGCAGCTCACAATCAGTGGCTTACAGCAACTGGAACTTTTTAACACAGACATGGTCGAAAGGCCTGGGCCACCGTATGCCAAATTGTCCGTGGGTAGTCTGAAGGTAACGGTCACCTGACACTGGCCGACTCAGGATGAATTTTGATCTGCAACCAACCGCACTGTTACTCTGCACTGATTTTAGTGATACTAGAAGACACCCTGCGGGCTGCCTTGGGGAAGCAGCAATGGAGACACAAATGGAGTACTTCAGGTAAGGCAAACGCGAGTCTTACTCTTACTTAGTTAGACACATTATCTAGATTGTCACTGAGCTCCTGAGTATGCTGAGACACAAGTTTGAGACTAACTCACTGGGTTCTCTGCGAAAAAGCCTGGATTGTCACTCTAAAGAAAAGGCCAGGGCTTTGGAAACCAAAAAAAGTACTTTCTCTAACTCATTCAAAAGTAAATTAACTCTCTATAAAACAAATGAAGAAAACTGCTCTGAAGTAGAAGCTGGGTTAAACCACATGGGAACATTAGAAACCTCCTCTGCATCTCTAGGTTTTGAACTCTCTGAGGCCTCCTTGATTAGTCAGGACTTAGTACCCTCGACCATAACGAATATCGGGGATAGCCAGGATACTGAGCTCTTACAGGTTATGGATTAAGCTCAATGGTTTGCCCTTCAGAACCAAACCCAAGGTAGTTGCCTCAAATAAGAAAGCTGGGCACTCTGGAAAGGAGCACGGAAGGTAGGTACATGAAGGGAATTCACGACAAACGTTGTAACAAGGAGGGTTGGAGTCTACAGGGTGTGACTGTGCCCACCTGTAACAAAAAGGATCTGTTTTTTATTGCAGCAAGTTCTACCCTTCCCTTCTGCAGCAAAACCAAACAGTGGTAGGGGTAAAAAAGGTTTTCCTGTTCTTTAACAAGTCGGGCAAAGCTGACACTATCTCTATTTCCACCAGCTATCTTGGGGAGAACAATGTGGCTGAAGAGGGTAGCAGTTCAGCAGATGGGACTCAACAAGCTCACCAGTCAAGAAACCAAGTTCCATGTCAAACTCCCTTAACTATGGAAAGTGCAGAACTTAATTCTGAATTAGAAATGGTGGTAGGAGATAATGCCTTTCTGACAAAACATTCAATGGTGGCACAGCTGGTTCACGAAAGCAGTGAGATCTGGTAAACGAAAACTAAGATTGAATCCTTATGAAAGACTATTGTGTCTGAAATTCAGGAGGTAAAAGCTTGCCAAAACTCCCTAAATCTTACCTTTGGTAGCATGAAGGCAGAAAGTGAAAAGAAAATTGAGTCTTTTTTGGTGCAATTGGAAGTTATCACAACTAGAATATTGGATCATAAAGATATCCTAAGTGAGCAGTGTAAAAGGAACTCCATCCTACAAAAGGAACTTACCTTTGTGAAACAACAATTGGAGGACAAAGAAAGTTGCCCGAGGAGCCTAAGTTTAGATTTGTTGGCATACTTGGGAGGGAAAAGGGAAAAGCTGAGACAAATATTAAGTATATATAATTTGATTGACATTCATTTTCTGATGGACAATTCAAAAGACCTGACGATAACTCATTCACATCAAACTGTTTCGAGAGTATCCAGATAGATCCAAACCTCGTGTGATGCTGGTGAGTTTTCGGAACTCAAGAATGCATGAGAATGTGTTGAATAGTGCTAAAAAACACAGAGTATCGAACCTGGAGACAAGTTGGAAATACAGGTTTTTTGACATGTCATATGAGACTTCCAAGCGACAAAGGGAATTCCGGCAAATGTCGAATCTGGAGACAAGTTGGAAATACAGGTTTTTTGACATGTCATATGAGACTTCCAAGCGACAAAGGGAATTCCGGCAAATGTCATCTTTATTTTAAGCTTCTAGTGAATAAGCAAGGATTTTACAACTGGCCAGACTTTGTTTAAGGGAGAATTTAAGGTGTTTATTGATATTCTGACAGCACAAGACTATTTTCAAGATGTTCAATAAAGATGTTTATTTTTAATTTGTCTGTTTCTGGTTTAAAATTTGTGTGTATCACTCGCTTCTAAGAGATTGAATTTAAGTATAGGCCAGCCTCAGCATAAAGATCGGGTGGGGGGCAGTCCGGGCCACTAGGGTCCAAAGTAAGATGCAAGAAGTACACCAGTGGCAGGGAGGGTGGACATTTAACAAGGTGACATGGTCACAATGGGAGGATCAGGACACAGAGGAATGGGTGGGTGATGGGTTGGATATAGTAGTGGGTTAGGTACTAAGGGGAAGTAAGGTGGCAATGAAAGTGGTGGATGGGCACTGGGTAGTGGGGCTAAGGCGGTATGGAGCTCTGTTAGTCAATCAATCAATCAATAAATCAAACAGCATTTATTAATTTATAGAGCATGGGTAATCACCCGCAAGGGTATCCAGGTTCTTAGAACATAGCTGCTAAGGGTTTCAGTTGAACAGCCAGGTCTTGAGTCCTTTCCTGAATTCCAGAAGAGACAATAATAAAAGGTAGATGAAGGGGGAGGTCATTCCAGGATTTCACCACAAGGTAGGAGAAGGAGCGTCCTCCAATGTCGCTTTGGTGGGCACATGGGTATGTGTGAGGGAGAGGGAAGTGGAGTGGAGGTGTCTGGAAGATTGGTGGAAGCTCAGGCGGTGATTGATGTATGCTGGTCCTTGATTGTGAAGGGCCTTGAAGGTGTGGATCAGCATCTTGAATTGACATCTCTCCTGAATGGGAAGCCAGTGGAGCTTCTTGAGGAGGGGGTTGTGCAGGTCCGTTTGGGGAGGTTGAGGATGAGTCTGACTGCTGAATTCTGAATGGTCTGTAGTCACTTCAGGAGGTGCTTGGTGATTCCTCCTTAGGATGTGTTGCCGTAGTCAATCCGGCTGGTGACTAGGGCTTGAGTTACAGTTCATCTGAAGTTGATGCGGAGCCATTTGAAGATCTTACGGAGCATGTGAACGATGAAGAAGCAGCTGGAAGAGACTGCGTTGATCTGATTTTTCATGGTGACCTTGCTGTCCAGGATGATACCAAGGTTGCGACAGTGGTCTGTTTGGCTTGGGTGCTGGCCCTAGTTCGGTAGGCAACCAAGAGTTGTTCCATGGGGAGGGGATTGTGTTCCAGAAAATCATCACTTCCGTTTTGTCTGTGTTGAGTTTTAGGCAGTTATTATTCATCCAGTCAGTGATGTCCATCATGCACCGGAGGAAGTTGGCTTTTGTGGTGGAGGGGTCTTCTGACAGTGAGAAGATGAGCAGGTTGTCTTCTGCATAGGATATGATGTGTGTTCCATGGGTTCTGCCGATGTTGGCCAAGGGGGTCATGTAGATGTTGAACAGTGTAGGGCTGTGGGACGAGCCTTGAGGGACACTGCAGATGATGTTCTTTGGTCCTGAGGTGAAAGGTGGCAGGTAGATTCTCTGGGTTGTTCTGGTGAGGAATGCTGCGATCCATTTAAGGGTATCTCCTTGGATTCCAATGTGATGAAGCCTCTTGATAAGGGTGTGGTGGCATACGGTGTTGAATGCTGCTGAGAGGTTGAGGAGGATAAGGGCTTCCATTTCTCCCTGGTCCAGGATGGCTCGATTCAGTGATCATGCGGTTTCAGCTCTGTGGTTGGTGCGGAATGCAGAGTGGGAGGGGTCTAAAAAATTGCTGCTCTCCAGGTGTTCTGTGAGTTGGTGGTTGATGCCATTTTCAAGGACTTTGACCGAAAAGGGGATCAGAGAGAATGAGACAGTAGTTCTTGAGTTCACTGTGGTCTGCAGAAGGTTTCTTGAGCAGGGGTTTGACCTCTGCATGTTTCCATACTTCGGGGAAGGTGGACATGGTTATGGATGAGTTGAAGATGTTGGTGAGCTCGCTACTGATCATTTTGCTCTTGGTGGTGGGGACAGGGGCCTGTGGGTGCTCCTGAGCAGACAGAGTTCATGATGGTAGTGGTGTTTCTTGTGGTGAGCTGGTCCCAGGTGATAAGCAGGTGGTTGGAGATAGCATCAGGATTCAAATCCTTGGAAGCACGGAAGCTGAGGGTGACGGAGGCGGTGGACGGGAGTTCAAAGTTTTTGTAGATGGTGGAGATCTTGTCATGGAAGACGTCTGCCAGGGTGTTGCAGAGACCCTGAGAAGGGGTGATGATGTACTTGGTGGCTGAGGGGTTGGAGAACTTTGTGATGATGTTGAAGAGTTCTTTGCTGTTGTTATAGCTGGTTTCAATGTGGTCAGCCAGGGCGTTCCTCTTAGTCTCTTTCAGTAGTTGATGGTATTGGTTGAGGGATGACTTGAAGGTGGCTCAGTCTGTGGTCTCCTTGCTGGTGCTCCATTACCTTTCTAGTTGCTTGCAGTTGCATTACACAGTTGTCATTTCCGTGGTGTACCAACTGGCCTGTTTGGTGGGTCTCTTGAGTTTGGTAGGCTTGACAGGCGGCAACTCTGTCAGCGCAATCAGTGGTCCAGGTGGAGAAGTTCTTGGCAGCCTGTTCTAGGGTTGGTTGCTGTGTCAGGGTGGGAGTGACACCCACTGTGGAGTGGCGCCGCCATTGGGATTCCGACCCCCATGCCCACTGCCCATTTTGACGGGGGAACATTGGCGGGCGGCCTCCGCCGCCCGCCAATGTTAGAATGACCCCCTCTGTGTTTTTGAGCACTATTCAACACCTTCTCATGCATTCTTGAGTTCCGAAAACTCACCAGCATCACACGAGGTTTGGATCTATCTGGATACTCTTGAAACAGTTTGATGTGAATGAGTTATCGTCAGGTCTTTTGAATTGTCCATCAGAAAATGAATGTCAATCAAATTATATATACTTAATATTTGTCTCAGCTTTTCCCTTTTCCCTTCCAAGTATGCCAACAAATCTAAACTTAGGCTCCTCGGGCAACTTTCTTTGTCCTCCAATTGTTGTTTCACAAAGGTAAGTTCCTTTTGTAGGATGGAGTTCCTTTTACACGGCTCACTTAGGATATCTTTATGATCCAATATTCTAGTTGTGATAACTTCCAATTGCACCAAAAAAGACTCAATTTTCTTTTCACTTTCTGCCTTCATGCTACCAAAGGTAAGATTTAGGGAGTTTTGGCAAGCTTTTACCTCCTGAATTTCAGACACAATAGTCTTTCATAAGGATTCAATCTTAGTTTCCGTTTACCAGATCTCACTGCTTTCGTGAACCAGCTGTGCCACCATTGAATGTTTTGTCAGAAAGGCATTATCTCCTACCACCATTTCTAATTCAGAATTAAGTTCTGCACTTTCCATAGTTAAGGGAGTTTGACATGGAACTTGGTTTCTTGACTGGCGAGCTTATTGAGTCCCATCTGCTGAACTGCTACCCTCTTCAGCCACATTGTTCTCCCCAAGATAGCTGGTGGAAATAGAGATAGTGTCAGCTTTGCCCGACTTGTTAAAGAACAGGAAAACCTTTTTTACCCCTACCACTGTTTGGTTTTGCTGCAGAAGGGAAGGGTAGAACTTGCTGCAATAAAAAACAGATCCTTTTTGTTACAGGTGGGCACAGTCAAACCCTGTAGACTCCAACCCTCCTTGTTACAACGTTTGTCGTGAATTCCCTTCATGTACCTACCTTCCGTGCTCCTTTCCAGAGTGCCCAGCTTTCTTATTTGAGGCAACTAGCTTGGGTTTGGTTCTGAAGGGCAAACCATTGAGCTTAATCCATAACCTGTAAGAGCTCAGTATCCTGGCTATCCCCGATATTCGTTATGGTTGAGGGTACTAAGTCCTGACTAATCAAGGAGGCCTCAGAGAGTTCAAAACCTAGAGATGCAGAGGAGGTTTCTAATGTTCCCATGTGGTTTAACCCAGCTTCTACTTCAGAGCAGTTTTCTTCATTTGTTTTATAGAGAGTTAATTTACTTTTGAATGAGTTAGAGAAAGTACTTTTTTTGGTTTCCAAAGCCCTGGCCTTTTCTTTAGAGTGACAATCCAGGCTTTTTCGCAGAGAACCCAGTGAGTTAGTCTCAAACTTGTGTCTCAGCATACTCAGGAGCTCAGTGACAATCTAGATAATGTGTCTAACTAAGTAAGAGTAAGACTCGCGTTTGCCTTACCTGAAGTACTCCATTTGTGTCTCCATTGCTGCTTCCCCAAGGCAGCCCGCAGGGTGTCTTCTAGTATCACTAAAATCAGTGCAGAGTAACAGTGCGGTTGGTTGCAGATCAAAATTCATCCTGAGTCTGCCAGTGTCAGATGACCGTTACCTTCAGCCTACCCACGGACAATTTGGCATACGGTGGCCCAGGCCTTTCGACCATGTCTGTGTTAAAAAGTTCCAGTTGCTGTAAGCCACTGATTGTGAGCTGCAGGGCAACATGTTGACTAAAGAGGGGGGCATGTCCGGCCAAAGTGCTACTCTAGACCGCACATGGCCACCTGGTAATTTCTTGGGGGGAACCACCTGCTGGTAATCCTGATTTCTAACACTAGGACACTGACCCCTAAAAATCTGGAAATTGGCTTAAACCCTGATTTAAACATTTAGCTTTCCTACAAGACCATAGTACATGGAGCAGAAATTCAGTAATGGCATGGAAAGTTAATTGCCACTTGTATACTGCAGCACATATTGTGCCAACCACTACAGTGGCAGTGAAAACATGGTTTCAGATCTATCAGGTGTAGAGTGACAGCAGCAGCTTGAACCCTGCTGCCCTGAACTGTCAAAATCACTCTTTTGACAGGCGGTTAAACCTGATTTTAAATATTACACAAGCCACCCCTAAGCACAGCGTGTTGCCCATTTAAGAGAAGAACATGTATGGCTTTAGATATAGCATGTTCCCTTAGTGACTGGGCCTAAAGCGGCATTGTCACTATTTGGGCAGTAACTACTTAGATCTTTAATTTTTTACCTATACCAGGTGCAGACTCCATTCAAATACTTACTTTTATGTTAAATAAAAAAGTAATCCAATGGGGAAGTCAGATTTTTGTTAAGTATATTCGGAATGTAACTTTTACAATGTCACCTTTGCCCAGGCTAATGCTACCAGAAGCTAATTTGCATTAGCCTGTACTTGGCCTGAATTGCATGTCAAAGAGGTGTGAAAACTGCTCCTACAGCAGAGATAATCACCTGGGAGCAGGAAGTGTGTTTTCCCCGGCAAGAAGACCAATTTGGATGAGCCCAGGAACTTAATTAACTTCAGGGGCATGCTCTGTCACAAATAAATGTTAGGGCACACTTGGAAAATCCTAGCTTGGGTCACCAAAGACAGACTGGCACCAAACACAGTGGGAGGAAAGCTACCCCCGGAACAGTCTTGAATGACCACAGAGGAGGGGACTGCTCATTACCCGGCCTACGCCTCTTGGTGGGCACACAGGCTCTGCAGATGGCATAAAGGGTTACTCCACTTTGGATTTTGAGGATGAGGGGCACTGTGGCATTGATTACACTAGGGCAATGAGGCACCACTAAAAATATTGGTAGGGTTTCCTTAGGAGCGTTTATACCATTGATTTGGGAATGTCCAGAAGTCACTCCTCTTTGCTTACAGGCATAAATATGCAATCAAACACACCTCCTCAGAACACTTTCTGGATCTGTGGAAGATGGGAAGAGAACTGGGTCTGTGTTCTGTGACCTGAGAGGAAAGCTGGACTGGAACTTATCCCTCTTGTACCCAGGATAAATAATTGAACTCAAGGATCAGTTAGTTGGATGATCCCCTGCATGGCTATAGGGACACAACAGGTTGCATTAGGTATTTTCTCTCAATTGCCAAGCTAAACAGTGTGAACTAGATCTAGACAGGGCTTTGCTGTTGGCCTCTGTTTGTCACCCTGAGAGTTGCTAAGTGCCCCACTCTGAGGTTCTTAGACGTGCTCCACTAGTTGTGTTAGTACCAAAATACATTTTGGAAACTTTTGAATACTTTTCTTCTAGAGTTCAGATCTTCAGGGGCATCCACCCGAAAAACAATCCGACTGGCAATTCCATGCTATCATATTGAATTTCAGCTTTGTTCTGGTCATGCCCCCAAGGCCCTCCAAAAATGACTCAGTTCCTTTCTGCATTGGGACTCGGAAGCTTTTTTGAACTCTTTGACTGCTTGATTTGTGTCAAGCACTAACTTATGTGGTTCTGCAGGGGTGCAGTGGAGACCCGAGAAGCTGCCTCTCAACTCCTCCTCAGTACCCCCAGTCCTCTCTGTGGTCTCCACATGGCCAGGAAGAGAGAGAAAGCAAGGAAGATGATCCCTTTTTCTGCTGTGCTTTGCATAGCCACACATTGTCCTTCTTCCAATCGCTCATGACAACTAGAAGGACCTTCTATGGACCTGTAACATTAAGAGGTGCCTTATCATATCTCTGCTTCCCCTTAGTGCTGGCTAATGTGTACCTTTAGTTGTCCCTTTCCCCTCTTCTGGTGAACTCTCTTACTCTGTTCTTGGATAATGTTTCTGTGATTGCCTTGGGAAAAGAAAGATCGATAGTTAGTCATTCTGCAGTTTTTTGACTAAATACCAATATGCCTCCCAAAACTTTGTTGTGTATCTACTAGGATCTCCTTAACTGTAATGACAAGGAGCAGAGTTCAACAATGTCTTTTTGAGGATATTCTATAGACATATGGTTTAGTGGTTCTGGTTCCGATTCTATATATAATAATCAACATCATGGACATGTCGAACACAATTAGCTTGTATATTTCACAAAAATGATGCACTTCTATTCAAATGCTCAGTATTTATCTAATAACAAGTGAGTAACAAGCTCCAGACAAACAAGAATTAATCTTAGTCTGTCTTTCATTATAGAACAAGAGATCGCTGGTGACGCTCAAGGTAAGTATTTGATTAGTCTCAGTTAAGTCCTAAACTTACAGAGTTACTGCCTGCCACTTAGGCTCCAGTGTTATCCCAAAGCTTGTCTTTTCTTCCCTTTTAGCTCTCCTATCGTAGTGGTGACTTTGCACTGTATCTGAACAGGAATCCGGTTACAGGCGGGAGCGGTGACCAGGATGTGGATCCTCTCCAGTTAAGTGTTTCAACAGGAAGCAGCTTCCAGAAGATGGATGTGGCCTTAAATAGCAGTTGCACCCAAGATAGCTACCAGTTCATACAAGACTTCCTTAGTCTTGCAAGAGTTTGAGTGAGGTATCCTTTCTTGCCCCACTCAGGATTTCTCAATGTTGTGCACTAGAAGTGCTTGGGGGGCATTAAAGTGCACATTCTCCTCTGGGTGTGGATGCACTTGGGGGGTATTAAAGTTTATGGTTTCTTCTTGGTGTGACGGCGCTGGAGATGTGTGCCCCCACGGGAAAGCACCAAGTATGTCGTCTTCAGCATAAGTGAAGTGGGCTTGTCTGCCTGACAATGTTCACCAGGACCAAGCCACTTGCTCTATTCAACTAGTGCTCCGTTGCCATTAGCCTCAAACCTTGCCAACTTTCCAGTATACCACTCCATAGGTTGACATGAATGTGTTATTTTCACTGCATGCATAAAGGCTATGTTATGTCTTTGTCGAATTGTGACTTATCTGATGTATTTATTTTTGTCACAAATTTGCCTGTCTGTTCTGTTGAACTTGTTTTCTCACCTACATTTGTATGTTTAATTTAATTACTACTAAAATAATTGTTGTGTTAATTGGACTGTGCATATGGGTATGGTTGTTCTCCCATATGCACATATATATTTTTTCGTCTTTTAATTAGGGACCATTGTTTCTTTATTGATTATATGTGAACCCCTGGTCCCTTGTTATCCACGGGTTTCCCTTGGATAACATAACAATTAGTTCAACTCATGGCACAGTGGGGGTGGAGATTAGGCTATTTTAATTTCTGTTACTCTTCTGGGAAAAGTTGTTAATAGTGTTCTAGATTCTCCATATTATCAGTTACTTTTATATAATTAAAAGGGGAGGGGTCTTATTATAATGAATTACTGTATTTTTACAATGTCCTGTGCCCATGTTCTACTGGCGCTTGAGAAAGGTTTGATGGGCTTCCTTCAGATAAGGGATAATTTGGCTTGGCGATTTTAATATTAATTCTTGTATACTTGCTGCCAAGGAGATTTGTGATATTACTAATAATGAAGGGGTGGAATTGATTCATTTCTTCCATAGTGCCTACTGGAATAGAATGAATGGGTTATTTCTGAAGAAAAGTTAATTTTTATAAAGGATGCCTAACCCCTATTGCTTATTGTACCATAGATGTATATAGGGAGTGCCATAGTAGTACCTAATCTTGGAGAATCTTAATCTTGGAGAATCTTATACCCTTTGTCCATAATTTTCAAATTCTTTTATAAAGCATGAAGTGATCATAACCCTTTATCTGTGACTTTGAAGAAGCTAGATGAGGCTAAATCAGAACTGTTGTGCCGGGAAATAAGTGTGGAGAGGCAAAATGGATTGCCTTAAAGTGGGAGGGTGCATTTGCAGAGGTTGTTTATGGATTTAATACAGAACCAGAGTGATTCAGCTGCCATTTGTCTTGATGATATGGAGGAGGGGGAAGTTGTTTTAGTGGGTTTTTGCGAAAATTAGCAAATTACTTAATATGCTTTGAAAAGAGACCTAGGTAAACCTCAATTATAAAGTAAAGGATGGTGTGGTATAACCTGTAGCAAGGCCCATTAGGCCTTAAAAAACAGGCCACTAGGGTCCATATCTAGAGATAGAGTAGTGATAAAAATACTTGAAGGAATATGAACTCACCCTAGCTAAGAGGAAAAATAAAATCAAAGAAGAAGCTTGGGAAGCTCTGAAATGCCCCATTTTTCAGTGAGGTGCCTTGTCCTTTGGTGGATACTGTAATTACAGCTGATGAATGGGTTAGGCATTTTTACCTCAATTTATTCTATGCAAAATGAAAAGAAGGGGGAGGAGAATATTGAGACAGTGGGATGCCCAGATTTACCCAATGAGTTTGGTTTATTTGAAGGAATTATGGCAATATGGCCAAGTAGGAAAAGGAAAGCTCCAGGGCAGTATGGAATTCCTTTAGATGTTTCTATTGAAAAATTCAATTTTTGGACTCCACTAATGATGAATGTCCTTCGAGCAGTTACATTGGGTGGTCCTTTACCCATCTGGTCACAGTCTATAATCGTACCAATTTTTTAAAAAGGGATACAAATCTGACTTAAGCTGCTATTGACCTACTTACTTCTTGGATTCAACCCTAATGTCATGGGAAGAATTGTTTTGGCCAGGCTGGAAGGATGGGAAGAGGACAATGGCATTATCAGTGAGGAAACTGGTAAATCTGGTGGCTTTTTTGACAGGTATGGATGTGGATAAGCCACTCATTAATTGCCTAAGACAACTTTTTGATGATACTAAGGCCCGAATATGGTACAGCTGACAAGGAGAATGTACATAACTGTTGAGGTCAGTAGAGACGTGAGATAAGGGTGCATCTTACCATCATTGTTGTTTACTCTGTATATTAATACATTAGAAAGTTTCTTGATGACAGGAGCATGGGATATGACACGAATAGGATCATGCCCACTTCCAATATTGTTTTATGCTGATTGTGCTGTTTTGATGGCACTGACAGGAAATGCCCTTCAAGGTTTAATTGATTCTTTTATTCAGGTTATTGATAATTTGGGTTTGAATGTGAATTGCAAGAGATCTTTTACAGTGTGCATTGGAACAGTGTAAAAAAGGTAGGTATGTATGATAGGTATACGCTTTAACTGCAAGGAAAAAACAATGATTGTTTCTGATTCCGCTGCAGCCCTTACTTTTTTGCAGAAACAATCCCCTTTGCATGGGGTCTGCCCCATCCATGACTGTGCTGATACTGAATTGTCTTTTGATGAGGTGGAATGACATCACTCTAACACCATTTGATCCTGGTTTAAACTAGTTGAGACATAAAGTTAGTGTGTTACACTGCTACATGAGTATCTTTAGATTTGCTGTTAGAATTTATATGATGAACCCTGGCCGCTGCCCTCATCTGCTCCATTGCACTTGTTGGTGCAGTCTGCAAAGGATTTGACAAAGCTGAGTAATATTGCTCCTTCAATATTTATTTGTGATTGCTGGGCCTGGTTTTATTTACAGGTGCTCTGGCCATCGCCCGGCTTTAGGCCCTACTGAGTGTAATGACACGAGTATGCTAATATCTGCTAGGTTTTGGGATCTTACTAGGATATTGGGTCCTGGTGTGGGTCGATAGGGTGGAGAATGGAAGCAGTGTTCAGAAAGGCAGAGAATTCTGGTACACACATTTCATGATGCTTGACTATCATATACACTATCTGGTAGGACTGAATTGCTCATATTTTATGATATGTGCACATGATTACAACAGTAGTTTTGTAAGGTTTATCACCTGAAATATTAGAGGACTTAATAACCCTCACAAATGTTGGCAGGTTCTTGCCTACATTATCATCATATGTTTTGCCTACATTATCATCATATTTTTGCCAGAGACGCACCTTTTACCTAGGAGTGAGTCTCAGAAGACCCCTGCATGTGGTTCCTACAAATACATACTTTTTCCTTATTCCTCTTATTCTAGAAGTATGCCTATTATTATTAAAAAGTCAGTGAATTTTCAGCATATTAAAACTATTTTGGACCCTGAGGGCCTATATCTGTTGGTGCAGGGTCTGCTCAACTGCATGCATGTTACTTTAGTGAATACATACAGCCCTAACGCTGGCCGTCCCAAATTCTTTCTAGCGTTGTTTAAACAATGTGTGACAACTGATCCCCACACTATTGTATGGGGAGAAGACCAAAACCTTGCCCTGAATATTGACTTGGGCTGTTCTGATCGACATGAATGTTGCCTCGCTAGAGCTCTTGAAGTTTTCTAAATGTGATGGCTCACTTTGATTTGGTTGATTTCTGGTGATCGATGCATGCATCAAAATATGAGTACACTTTCCACTTATATATACATGGTAACTCATCCCGTATAGACTTCTGGGTAGGACTGCGGGACGTGCTGGGGTGGACAAAAGAGATCCTGCATTTACTGAGGACTTTTTCAGATCACTCTCCGGTGGTGCTGAAGATAGCCCTGCCTAGCACATGGGCTTGATCGCTACTGTGGTGCCTCTAACCCAATAATCTCCTGGATGCAGTGTTTCAGGAGGAAATCAGAAATGTGTAGGAAAGTACCCTCTTTTTGGCATGTTACCCCCAATTTCTGCCTGATGTCAGTATGTTTGACTGTGTCACTGGGACCCTGCTAACCAGGACCCTAGTGCTTGTGCTCTCTCTCTTCTCAAATGTGTCACTAAATACAGGTAACCCAGTATTTAATCCCAAATTGGCATACTGGTGCCCCCTTATAAGTCCCTAGTATATGACACGTAGGTACCCAGGGCATTTGGGGTTCCAGGGGATCCCTATGGGCTGCAGAATTACTTTTGCCACTCATAGGGAACCCATGCAAAGGCTTCTACAGGACTGCCATTAGAGCCTGTGTGAAATGGTGCATGCACCATTTCACAGCCATTTACACTGCACCGGGTCACTTATAAGTCACCTATATGGCAGGCCTTCCAAGCCTGAAGGCTGGGTGCAAAGTACTTGTGTGTGAGGGCACCCCTGCACTAGCAGTGGTGCTCCCACATCATCCAGGACTATTTTCCCAGACTTTGTGAGTGCGGGAATGCCATTTTATGTGTGCACTGAACATAGGTCAATACCTATGTCCACCTTCATAATGGTAACTCTGAATATAGCCATGTAAGGTGTCTAACACCTGGGAATTGTACCCCAATACTGTTTCTAGTATTGGTTTTATAATTCCATGCACTCTGGGGGCTCCACAGTGGACCCCCAGTACTGCCATACCAGCCTTCTGAAGTTTTCCAGGCAGCCCAGCTGCTGCCATCTCACCAACAGGTTTCTGCCCTCCTGCTGCTCAAGCAGCTCGGGCTCTGGAAGGCAGAACAAAGCATTTCTCATGAGAGAGGGCTGTTATACCCTCTCCCATTGGAAATAGGTGTTACAGGCATGGGAGGAGCATCCCTGGGTTTTGCCATCTTGGATTCCAAGGTGGTGGGACACTCTGGGAGCATTCCCTTATAGGTGCTTACCTGTGTAGCTGACCAATCTGCCTTTCAGGGCTATTTAGGGTCTCTCTCCTGTGTGTCCAGCAACACAGGTGGTGGACTGAAGTTGTCCCGATGGTCCTAAGGTCCAGCTGTCCAACTTTGTTGGAGGTAAGAGCTTGCCTCCCCACACAAGACAGTACTCCTGTGCATCGCATGATTTGCAGTTGCCAAGGCTTGTGTGCGACCTTCCATGAAGTCTTCGTGCACAACACAGCTCTGGCCCCCAGCATTCCATCCTGCGACGCACAGCTTCCTGAGTGGTTCTCCGGCAGCATGGGATCCCTTTGTGTTGTGCGGCAGCGGCCTCCATTTGCACCTTCTTTGTCCCTGTGCTGTGGGACTCCTGTGCATGCTACCTGGTCCTTTGAGGGCTCTCTGAGTTACTGAGAGCCCCCTATGTCTCCTCCTCCTGGGTAGAGCCCACCAGGTCTCTCCTGGTCCCGGGCAGCAGAATTTTCCGCTAACCGTGAGCTTTGCGTGTGCCAAGGCTTGTTGGTGGAATCCAGCGATGCAAACCAGACTGCAATCATCCATTCAGCGTGCTACATCATCTACACCAACCAGGAACCCGCATACATCTTCTTGGGTGCAGTACTGACTGTTCTTCTTCACCAATGGTTCTTCGGGGCTCCTGTTCTCCCTGGACTCTTCAGTGCTTCTTGGACTTGGTCTTCTTCTTCCACAGGTCTTCAGGTCCAGGAATCCATCATTGGTGTCTTGCAGTCACTTCTGGTTCTTGCATTATCTTCTATCACATGTCCTTGTATGTTCTAGGAAACTTACTGTGATTTACTCCTGCTTTCCTGGGCTCTGGGGTGGGTTCTATTACTTACCTATGGTGTTTTCTTACATGTCCAGTGCCCCTCCACTCACTACACTTGTCTAGTTGGGAAACCAACTTTCGCATTCCACTATTTTAGTATATGGTTTGTGTTCCCCCTAGGCCCATTGCAACATATTTTGATTTTCACCATTTGCATTACAGCTATTTCTGCATTCTAGTGTATATTCTGTGTATATTACTTACCTCCAAAGGGAGTATAGTCTCTAAGGTATGTTTGGCATTTTGTCACTAAAAATAAAATACCTTTATTTTTGTAACACTGAATATTTTCTTTCATGTGTGTAAGTACTGTGTGACTACAGCGGTATTGCATGAGCTTTGCATGTCTACTAGATAAGCCTTGGCTGCTCAGCTACAGCTTCTCCTAGACAGTCTGGCTTCTAGACACTGGGTACATTTCACTAATAAGGGCTAATTGGACCTGTTATAAGGTGTAAGTACCTTTGGTACCCACTACAAACCAAACCAGTCTCCTACAAAATGTTGTTAGGGACTATGTTGCACTGAACATGGACTCTGTAAATATGGTTGCCAACTATTAGGAAGCTCTAAAGGCTGTTATTCGGGGAAGTATATTGTTAAAGGCCATGGTATACTCAGGTTTATCATGGGTAGGCTTGGTACTTTGGAACACAAACTCTGCGATCTGGAGGTCCGCTGTGACCTGGATAAGGATAGTGATCTCCTGGCCTCCATGCATTCCCTTCTACTTGAGTTTCAGGGTGAGCTTGACAGGAAGCTTAAGTTCCTGAGTAAGCATTCCCAAGCCTGGAGGTATGTCGAGAGGGATTGGCTGGGACATACACTTGCTGCTGTGCTTAAGCCCAGATGGGCAGCAAATCATGTTCATTGTGTGGGTTTGTTTGTTGGGTGCACAGTTTATGATTAAGTTGACATAATGGACAAGTATGTTGCCTTTTTCCAGATTTTTAAAATGTCCTCCTTAAATAAGCTGACCTTGTCATGTGTGGATCAGGAGGCATAGGCTTCTCTGTAAGCCCATTTCTGTTGCAGAAATCAAACAGGCAATTAACCAGTTGAAAAATGGGAGCACGCTAAGGAGAGACGCTTCCCCACTGAATTTGACAAAGTGTATGCAGAGGAGCTTGCGCTTATATTGCTGGCTATGTATGAGGAGGCCTTACGAAAAGGGGTAGCTGCCCTTGACAATGAGAGAGGCTAGAATAATAACATAACTTAAGCCGGACAAGTCCTCAGAAAGATGTGAGTCCTATAGTCCCTTGTATCTCATTAACATTTGTTAGAAATGGAGGCTTTGTTTGCAGTCAGGTTGCCCCCTGCCCAAACAAGGACTCTCGCTCTAGTCAGGTCAAAGGAGAAACACACCTGGTTAACCCCCGCTCACCCCCCTAGTTGTTTGGCATGAGCCGAAAGGCTTAGCCCAGACACAATTTGTAAAATATTTGTACCAACACACACAGTAATGCAGTGAAAACACTACAGAATGACTCATGTTAGAAAAATGGCCAATATTTATCTGAACAAAATGACAAAAAATCCAACATACACAAGCAAAGTTATGAACTTTCAAAAGAATAAACTTCTGTATAGTGCTTAGGAACACAAATGCTTCAAATTGGTGATATCACAGCATTGTGACGGAGTCGTTCCCAACAATCCAATGCGAATAGCGCCAGTCACGGAGTCATACGGACCACCAGGCAAAGTACCTTATGAAAATGATGAAACAAGCTAGGGCATGGGAGGGGAATGCGGCGTTGCTGAATCCGATGCGGCGTCGGTTTAGGTGCTGTGGAGCAAGGAGCAGAGGCATCACTAAGAGCTATTGGGTCCTTGCTGCAGAGTGGTGGAGGTGATATGGCGTCAGTGCGCAGTGTTGGATTCACGCACTTCCGGCGGAGTCGATATCCGGTAGTCAAATCGTGGTGTGGCGAAGTCTGGGATCACGGACGTCGATGACACAGCACTTTGAGACTCACAGAGTCATGGACTTTGGCGGGCTGCTGTGGCTTCAGGCCTGCGAGGTCGCCGCACTCCAGTGGGGACCACGGCTTCAGGTGCAGGCGGTGTCGCGGAATCCAACAGCAGCATCAGTCCGGGGTGGGAGCACTTGATTTTTCTTGATTTTCCACCAGATTATCCTTTCAAGGACCCAGGGACTGCATTAGGCACCACTTGGCAGGGCAGGAGTCTCAGCAGAGAGCCTAGGTGCTGGCAGAGGAAGTGTTTGATGGCCCTTGGACTTCTAACAGAGGGCAAGCTTAGTCCAAGCCCTTGGAGATTATTCTCAAGCAGGAATATACCGTCCAGTCTTTGTCCCGTTTCACGGGCAGAAGCAGTAACTACAGGATAGCCCAACAAAGCACAGTCACAGGCAGGGGCAGCACTTCTCCTCAGCTCTTCAGCTCTTCTCCTTGGAAAAGGTTCCTCTTGGTTCTAGAAGCACATCTTGAATAAATCTAAGGTCTGGGGTTTTGGGTCCACCACTTATACCCCTTTTTGCCTTTGAAGTTGCCCAACTTCAAAGAAAAGTCTCAGTTGTTTATAGGATCCTGCTTTTCCCACGCCAGGCCCCAGACACACACAAGTGGGTTGGAGACTGCATTGTGTGAGGGCAGGCACAGCTAATTCAGGTGTAAGTGACCACTCCTCCCTCCACTCTAGCCCAGATGGCTCATCAGGATATGCAGGCTATACCTCAGCTCCCTTTGTGTCACTATCCTGAGGAGATTCACAAACAGCCCAACTTTTGGTCTGACCCAGATAGGGAATCCACAAACAGGCAGAGTCAGAGAATGGTTAAGGCAAGAACATGCCCACTTCCTAAAAGTGGCAGTTTCAAACTAACAATCTAAAAACCACCTTCATTAAAAGATGTATTTTTAAATTGTGAGTTCAGAGACCCCAAACTCAATATTTCTGTCTCCTATGAAAGGGAACCTGCACTTTAAGGATTTTTAAAGGTAGCCCCCATGTTGACCTATGAGAGAGATAGGCCATGCAACAGTGAAACCCGAATTTGGCAGTATTTCACTGTTAGGAAATGTAAAAACACACCAGTACATGTCCTACCTTTAACACAGACTGCACCTTACCCTTACCCAAAGGGTTACCTTGGGCCTAACTTAGGGGTGCCTTACATGTATAAAACAGAAAGTCAGGGGTTGGAAAGTGGGTGCACTTGCAAAGGCAAATTGGCAGTTTAAAGCTGCACACACAGATACTGCAGTGACAGGTACAGGCCTGGGCTCCTCTAGTGCACTTTACTAGGGATTTATTAGTAAATCAAATATGCCAATCATGAAAAAGCCAATTACATATACAATTTCACATAGGGAGCCCTTGCACACTACCACTGGTCAGCAGTGGTAAAGTGCCCAGTGTAACAAAAACAGCAAAAACAGAGTCTAGCACACAGCAACAACCTGGGAAGCAGAGGCAAAATGTTAGGGGAAACCACACCAAGGATGCCAGGTCTAACAACATTGATAGCTAAATTCTTACCAACTTACTGGCGAATAGGCTGCTCTCTTTGATGCCAAGTCTGATCTGCCCGGACCAGTCGGGGTTCATCCCGGGCCGGTCCACTGCGGATAACCTCTGAACGCAGTTTGCCCTTACACACCAACTAGACCATGATTTTGCAGTACTGGCCACTTTTTCAGATGCTGCAAAGGCATTTGATACTGTTGATTGTCCGTTTCTGCTGGAAGTACTGAACAGAATGGGGCTTGGCAGTGCTTTTGTGAAATGGGTTCAGCTGATTTCTATTACTCCCTCAGCTACAATATGGCTAATAGATTATATGTCTGAGTGGTTTATCATTGGCAGTGGCAGGGTTGCCCCCTATTGCCTCTTTTGTTTGCCCTTGCTCTGGAACCTCTGGCCTGTACTCTGCGAGAATTCCATTACAGGAGAGGGGTAAACATGGGTTTTCACTGTAGATTTTTATTGGATGTACGCTGATGATGTAATGCTGGTGGGTAGAGACCCTGCAGTCAACCTGAGTCCAATTATTGAAAAAGTAGTGGAGGTGGAGCGCAGGTCTGATATTTAGAAGTTCTGCAGACACAAGTTGAGCATTGGATTACCCTGCCATTGTCTCTGCAGGCAGATTGGCCTTGATGAAAATGATAGTTTTACCTAGGCTGACTTCTCTATGCAATACCCTGGTGCCATATTCTCCGCACATACCCATTGCACATTACTGTTTGTTGCAGCTGGATTGCTCTTTTGAGCTGTTGACATTCTTTGGTAACAGACACATTAATACATTGGGGGACATGTTTCTGGTGCATAGGATCTAAACATACTAAGAATAGCTGGGTGATTCTCCCACTAACCTGAGAGATGTTATAACCTATAGTAAGCTTGCCTATGAGTCCCGCTGACTTTTGTCATGTTCCCAGAGAAGCCCCCAGAATGGCCAGTGTTGGCAATCTTACTCTCTAACCCTCAACCGTACAAGCTTATTACTAGACTGTGCACTGAGGTAATGTACTGCCTTGTGGTGGAGACTCCCAAGGAGCATTTGTTGTGCGAGAGAGGCATGCGGGTAGCTATTTCTGATGAACATTGGCCAACAGACTAAGCAGGTTTCTCCAAATGGCAGATATTGTTTAATTTATTACATATATTTGCACAGGGTGTAATTGACCCCTGATCACAATGCTGACACTAAATGCAAGTGCTGTGCTGCTTGAGAAGCAGATTTTTTTCCATCTAGCGTGGTCCTGCCCGGAGGTTCCTGCATTTTGGGACTTGATACAGTAACACTGCTTGACATGACAGAATTTGCTTTTCAACTTACTCCTGATATGATACCTCTAGGTTATGTTAAGAATGTGCCAAAAAGGTATCCCAAATTCACTGCCACAAATCTGCTTTTGGACAAACGAAGAGTTGCTATGATGTGAAGAGAGGCAGGAATGCACTGAAATGTCAGAACTGACTTAAGGATATGTTCCTCCGAGAGGACTGGTTGGGGACTTATGCTTCAAGTCTTCCAGTAGCTGCTAGGCTGAGGGACTTTTGAGACACTTTACGCTCTTATTTGTTTGAGCTAGGCCCCGATTAATGGTTGCATTGCTTCAGTGCTGGCCCTGATGTGTGCCTAGTGTTCCGTGCTGTTAAGTGCTGGTTTCTTCGCTTGGGGCATCAGATTTCATCGAGGTCATAGTATGCTGCACAGAGTTATTGTTGCATAAGTGAGAATTATGCTTTGTCTGAGTTTATGCTTTCTATTGCCCTTTTATGCCTCTGAAATGCATTGTTGTGATCTGTGTATCTGCTCATAATGTATTATTATGCAATGCACTGATCTGCCTATGTGTTGTAAGTATTGCTAATTACAAATAAAATAAAATAAAAATAACAAGCTATTATATTTACCACTGGGTTTTGCTAGTGAGATTACACATAGATATATATATATATATATATGCTGTTCGATATAGCTATTCAAACTTTTCTTGTGATTACTGGTGTCTGGGTTTATAATGAAAGGGAAAGCAGATCTTGTAGACTGTGTATGGAAAAGGATGAATCAATAAATCATATTGTTAAGTACTGTCTCGCTTTGACATGTTGTTCCTCTAGCAAACAACTGAAAATTGCCACTTGTCCCTGTTACGAATCCATTGTTCTTCCTCTGGGGAGTTCTGTGTAGGGACTGTCTTGAGCCTGGACTTAAGACTTATCCAAAGTTCTTGTATGACTTCAGTGAGAGACTTCACTGTTGGACACATTGGAAAACCTATGTTTGCTTCCATAGACTATTAATACCAGAATGCACTGCCAAGTAATCACGGAGACCCGACATCCACTGTGCAGTGCTTTCTTTTGGACTAGCCCTACTGGCCTCAGCACTGGATTCTGTCTTTCAGGACTTGTGAGAGATGGGAGTTGTAAACACGTGAAACCATATAATATAACCCAGTTTTGTGAATTCACCTATGCTGCTGCTTCTGCCTGGAACTGCTTACAAGCTGCCACTGCCAGAAGCTCCTTTTTCGTGTATTGAAGTTTGAACCTCTGTGTACCAGAACTCATATTGCCTGTTTTTCTCACAAATTCCTACCTTGCTTCAGCCAGAGCCTTTTTTCCTGTTCCTGTGTACCTTACTACATATTTCACCAAGCATTGCTTGCATTTTGCTTACTCCCTTTTCTGCTTTTTGTCTATAGTCTTGTGCAGCCCTCTGGGGCTGCTCCCTTTCTACTTGATCCTAGTTTGTTCTTTCTGTTTCTCCTATTATTTACTTTACTTATTCCTTTTGATATCATAGCTCTTATGTTTCTTCCCAGTCTCCTAAACTTAGATCCTTGTTTATGTGCCCTTTCTCTATTTTTCTCTTGCAGTCTCTAGTTTCCTTGCAGTTCCAGTCTCTTGCTTGTTACTGATCCTAGAATCCTTGTGCTTATCCCCTCTCCAGTTTTCCCTTGCTCTCTTGCTATAGCATCAATCTTTTGTGCTATAGTCTTATTCTTGCAGTTTCCTCTGCCTATCCGTACCAGTTGATACCCAGACGTTATCTCTCTGCTGCTTGCATCAAATTCCTTATGGGAACTCAGTGTCAGCTAAGTGTACTATTTTGTTCTCACCTGTGTATAAGTGTATTCCTTTGTAAAGGGGTTGCATCCTGGTTTCCAGAAGGCAATTTCTGCCCCATCCTTTCTCATGTACATGTAGTTTTACCTGTGACAGTGTGACATTTCCATTTTCTTAGGAATCTCAACTGTGTCTCCAGCTGGACCAATAGGGGTTCATCTCGTGTATGAAAGTACAATTCTTATGTGTGCCTTAGGGTCCAAATAGAGAATCACTTCCACTACTTCCTTTTTATGTGGTTGTAGGAGGCTGGCCTGGTTTATAGTGGGTACCGTGGGTGGTTACACCTTATACCAGGTCCAGTTATCCCTTATTAGTGAAAAGTAGTAGTGTTCTAGCAGCTTAGGCTGATAGAGATAGCTCTAGCAGAGCAGCTTAAGCTGAACTAGGAGACATGCAAAGCTCCTACAGTACCACTTATAGTTACGCAGTACTTATACACAAGTAAAGACAATACTCAGTGTTACCAAAATAAAGGTATTTATTTGGGTGACACAGTACCAAAAATATCTTAGAGACAATACTCCTTCTAGAGGTAAGTATTATACACAATATATACACTAGAGACCAAAATTAGACAAGTAAATAGTCATAGAACAATGCAAACAGTTGGAAATCCTATAGAATGCAATGGGAGAAAATAGGTCCAGGGGCAACACAAACCATATACTAAAAAAGTGGAATGTGAATCACGAATTCCCCCCTAGACAAGTGTAGTGTGTGCAGAATCGCTGGGAGAGTAAGAATACAGTAAAGGTAAGTAAATTGCCCCACCCCAGAGCCCAGAAAAGCAGGAGTAAAGTACTGCAAGTTTCCATAAGACACACTACACCTCGTTTTTTGGATTTTGCAGCAGCCAACCAAGTCTGCAAAGAACAACTGCTGGATTATTGGACCTGAAGACCTGCAAAGGAAGGGGACCAAGTCCAGAAGTCGAAAGAAGTTCCAGGAAGGACAGGAGCCCCTGCCAACCCAGAAGAGGGTGCAAAAGAAGAGTCCCTGGTTAGTCAAAGACTGCAGGAATGCACCCTAGGAAGATGCCAGCAGGTTCTTGCATGATGTAAAAGATGTCCTACGGCGCGAAGATCATTGCAGATGAGATTTTGTGTCAGAAGTCACCAACAAGTCTTGGCTATGACAAAAGTGCATTTTTCATCAAAATGGTGCTGAATGGACCAAGGAGGGACCTGGGGGCCTCTACTCTGTGTGAGGAGGAAGAGGGGGCTCTCAGAACATTAGAGAACCTTAAGGATGCCAGCCAGCATCCCCAGAAGCTGCAGGATCTGGGTTCAAAGGAGGTGCAAAACACAGTTGATGCAGCACAACAAAAGAAGGTCCCACACTACCGGAGAACAACTCAGTGAGTTGAGCGTCACAGCGTGGAGTGCTGGGGGCCTGGGCCAGGCTATGCACGAAGGAATTATGCAAAGAGGCCACAGCGGCCTCAGGAGGTGAAGAAGACACAGTACACACGGGTACCATTGTTCTTGGAGAAGGCAAGGTATTACCTCCTCCAAATAGCGTCAGCAGGACCTCAGGACAGTCTATGTCGATGATGTCCACCCTCTGTGTCCTTAGGAGCACGCTCGTTGCTGTGAGAGGAGTCCCAGGGTACCCGTCGTCATCTTGGAAGGTGCCTGCTTGACTCTGTCACTCCACGGGAGATTTCTTCGGCTCCTCTGGTGCAGGATGAAGACAGGGAGTCCCCAGAGCATGCACACCGTGGAAACTGTTGCAGTTGCTGACTTGGAGCTGAGGTTGCTGAAGAAAAGTGTCTCTTGTAGACACATTGTTGCAGTTACAGTGTTTCTTGGAGCAGGCTGCGGTTGATCCGAGGTCAGAGGAGTCTGAAGTTGTTGCAGAGGATTGCTGATGGAAACTTGCAAGCAGATTCTGAAGAGACTCCACAGGAAACACCCTAAATACCCCTGAAAGGGGGATTGGCTACCTTATGAGCTAAGGACCTATCAGGAGGGGTCTCTGACTTCACCTGCTGGCACTGGCCACTCAGCGGCCTCCAGAGTGCCCCCACACCTTCCAAAGCAAGATAACTGAAGTCTGGGACACACTGGAGGAGCTCTGGGCACCACCCCTGGGGTGGTGTTGGACAGGGGAGTGGTGACTCCCCTTTCCTTTGCCAGTTTCCCACCAGAGCAGGGGAGAAGGGGTCCCTGAACTGGCTTAGACTGGTTTATGCAAGGAGGGCACCATCTGTGTCTTTCAAAACATTTCCAGAGGCTGGGGGAGGCTACCCCTCCCCAGCCTGTAACAGCTATTTCCAAAGGAAGAGGGTGTAACACTCTGCTCTCAGAGGAAACACTTTGTTCTGCCTTCCTGGGACTGGGCTGCCCCAGGAAGGGCAGAACCCTGTCTGTGAGGTGGCAGCAGCTGTAGCTGCAGTGCAAGCCTCAGAGAGCTGTTTTAGCAGTACTAGGGGTCCATGGTGGAGCCCCCAGGATGCATGGAATTGGCTCCCCAATCCAAGATTTGGAATGGGGGGACAATTCCATGATCTAAGACATGTTACATGGCCATATTCGGAGTTACCGTTGTGAAGCTACATATAGGTATTGACCTATATGTAGTGCACGCGTGTAATGGCGTCCCCGCACACACAAAGTCCGGGGAAAAGGCCCTGAACTATGTGGGGGCACCTTTGCTAGTGCAAGGGTGCCCTCATATTTAGTAACTTTGCACCTAATCTTCAGCAAGTGAAGGTTAGACATATAGGTGACTTATAAATTACTTAAGTGCAGTGAAAATGGCTGTGAAATAACGTGTGCATTATTTCACGCAGGCTGCAATGGCAGTCCTGTGTAAGGGTTTGTCTGAGCTCCCTATGGGTGGCAAAAGAAATGCTGCAGCCCATATGGATCTCATGGAACCCCAATGCCCTGGGTACCTAGGTACCATATACTAGGGACTTATAAGGGGGGGTCCAGTGTGCCAATTGAAATTGGTAAATGATGTCACTGGCCTACAGTGACAAATTTAAAAGCAGAGAGAGCATAAGCACTCAGGTGCTGATTAGCAGAGCCTCAGTGACACAGTTAGGCACTACACAAGCATACACATTAGGCCACAAACTATGAGCACTGGAGTCCTACCCCTCCCCAGCCTGTAACAGCTATTTCCAAAGGAAGTGGGTGTAACACTCTGTTCTCAGAGGAAACGCTTTGTTCTGCCTTCCTGGGATTGGGCTGCCCCAGGAAGGGCAGAACCCTGTCTGCGAGGTGGCAGCAGCTGTAGCTGCAGTGCAAGCCTCAGAGAGCTGTTTTGGCAGTACTAGGGGTCCATGGTGGAGCCCCCAGGGTGCATGGAATTGGCTCCACAATACAAGATTTGGAATGGGGGGACAATTCCATGATCTAAGACATGTTACATGGCCATATTCGGAGTTACCGTTGTGAAGCTACATATAGGTATTGACCTATATGTAGTGCACGCGTGTAATGGCGTCCCCGCACACACATAGTCCGGGGAAAAGGCCCTGAACTATGTGGGGGCACCTTTGCTAGTGCAAGGGCGCCCTCATATTTAGTAACTTTGCACCTAATCTTCAGCAAGTGAAGGTTAGACATAGGTGACTTATAAATTACTTAAGTGCAGTGAAAATGGCTGTGAAATAACGTGTGCGTTATTTCACGCAGGCTGCAATGGCAGTCCTGTGTAAGGGTTTGTCTGAGCTCCCTATGGGTGGCAAAAGAAATGCTGCAGCCCATATGGATCTCCTGGAACCCCAATGCCCTGGGTACCTAGGTACCATAAACTAGGGACTTATAAGGGGGGTCCAGTGTGCCAATTGAAATTGGTAAATGAAGTCACTGGCCTACAGTGACAAATTTAAAAGCAGAGAGAGCATAAGCACTGAGGTTCTGATTAGCAGAGCCTGAGTGACACAGTTAGGCACTACACAGGCCACATTAGGCCACAAACTATGAGCATTGGGGTCCTGGCTAGCAGGATCCTAGTGACACAGTAAAAACACACTGACACACACTCACAAACAGGCCAAAAGTGGGGGTAACCCTGCTAGGAAGAGGTTGCTTTCCTACAGTGGTAGCAAGGTGATTATCTGTAAGAATAATCTGCGCAGAGATGTTGACTTTTCCTATTATTGTGAGACGTTCTGAGTTTTACAACCCAAGTGGTAATTCAGTTTGTTTGTTCATTATTGGTTCGTCTCCCCTGTTTGTACACATATGGGTTGCCTTGCCTGCTCTATTCAGTTTCTGTTTGTTACCCTATTTGTCTGTTCTTCCTGGCGCATGTCTTTGTCTGCTCCTGTGCATTGGTACATTAACTCCGTAGTCAAATATTGCTTGACCTTAAGGAGTGCTGCCCCACAGCCACATAGCAGTCTCAAGCTGGCAAATGTGGTTTGAGATTTTACCTATTCCTGAGTCTTCCAGTGACTAAGTTAAATCAGGTCGGTTAGTATCTATCAGACTGCATGAATGCACCTGTATTATTGAAGACAATTACTTAAATCAATTGATGTTGGATAGTCTTGGTCCTTAAATGTATTCATTTGAGGAACTGGAATGTAGTATGACTGTTGATTGTGTAGTAGTATTAATAGTCTCTATCAAGATTCATGAAAACCAACAGCAATTAGTGTAAATTTGTTTCAGAATGATCTTGTTGTAGAAAGTATTTTGAATTATACACTCAATAGACTGTATGTTTATGATTTTTAAACTGTTGTTTAATGGGTTAAACATTTTTTTTTAAACTGTCAACAAACAATAAACTCCAATAAAAAGCAGGTAATGCAAATCAGGTATACTATGCCACAATAGGGGGACTCATTAGAAGTCCTATCATCGTCCAGATTGGGGTGTCATTGGGCGGTATCAGCCCCCTTGGGATTATACGATCCCTAGTAGCTCTGTGGATACAGTGGGAAAACCTGTGGGAAAACAAGGAATTCCTAGGTGAAACAGCTGTCCTGGCAATTCTTTATTTCGGAGGGTACACTAAGCATATAACTTGTACTCCCTGCTAATTCCTCCCTCTCTCCCACACTCCGGAATGATTGATGTGCTGTATATTGGAAATTCCTGAGACAGGAAATATGAGGCCAAAATCCAGGGGGTGGCTGTAGGAAGGACTGAAGCCTAAATTGTTTCAGGATAATATGCTCCACCTCATAGAAAACATACAAGCCCTCATTACAACCCTGGCGGTTGGTGATAAACCGGCGGTAATACCGCCAACATGCCGGCGGTAAAAATAATTTAATCACGACCATGGCGGAAACCGGCAACACAGAAAGCCACTTAAACATTCTGACCGCCACGCGGTAGCAACAAACACCGCGGCGGTCACCGCCAACAGACAGGCGGAAGACAATGTACCGCCCACACTATTACAAGGCACCAATCCGCCAGCTTTTCTGGGGCGGTACCAACGCCATCAAAAGCATGGCTGAAACAGTACTTGGAACGGAAACCACTCACCTCTTGACACCCAACGAGGAACCAGGATGCCATGGAGCCCGAGTTACAGGTGTTACCAACATTGGTTTACCTCCTCTTCTACCAGGAACATCAAAGACGGCGGCAACGACCACGTGAGTACTGCACCCAGCACACAGGGGAGGGGGGGAGGAAAAAGAGAGTGACACACACGCACCACCCCCAACCCCCACCCCCAACAACAGATCAGTATATACAAATATTTACAGCAAGTACACAGGTCTGGATACTGTTCCATTACATGTCCATGGGCCAGTGGTCCCAAAAAGCATGGGCGAAGCCCACACATGACACCTGCCTCAAAACGGAGAGAACACTGCAGGGGCATCAGGTCGAAAAAAACACAGGCACCTCAGGGGGAAGGGGGGGGGGATACCTCAGCTGGATGATGGGACGACGCCACTGCTCCATGAGAGGGCTCCATGCCCACTGGTTGGTCCTGGGGAGTGCAAAGCCACAGTCTCTCAAGTCTCTGAAGTGGGTGGTTTGCCCACTGATTGGTCCTGGGGAGTGCAAAGCCACAGTCTCTCAAGTGGGTGGTTTGCCCACTGATTAGTCCTGGGGAGTGCAAAGCCACAGACTCTCAAATCTCTCAAGTGGGTGGTTTGCCCACTGATTGGTCTTGCGGAGTGCAAAGCCACAGTCTCTCAAGTCTCTCAAGTGGGTGGTTTGCCCACTGATTGGTCCTGGGGAGTGCAAAGCCACAGTCTCTCTAGTGGATGTGTTCTCCACTGGTTCTGGAGAGGGCTTTGTGCCCAGAGTGCTTCATCCTGCCAAGGACTGGGGTAGTGGATGCTGTTCTCCACTGATTCTGGAGGGCAGAGTGCTTCATCCTACCAAGGACTGTGGTAGTGGATGCAGTTTTCCACTGGTTCTGGAGGGGGATTTGTGCTCAGAGTGCTGCACCTGGGGTTTGGCAGTTCCCATTCCCTCCCCTGGGTGTCTGAGCCACAAAGTTTTCTGGGAACAGATAGCATGGTACTCTATGGAGGCAGAGACACACTCCACCCTGGGGCAACTTAGCCTGCCATATGCTGGTACTGTCAGTGCTGGTTGTGGTGCCTCATGTAGTGTGTGCAGGGTCCAGGACGTCTCCTGCAGCTCGGACGACTGCTCACTGGGGATGATGCTGATGTCGGCTGTGGTGGTACTGGCTGGGCTCGTCGCAGGGCAGGTGGTGGTGGCTGCAGCGGTGTCTGCGGTGGAGATGCTGCCGGTGGTGCAGGTGTCAGCACCTGTGGAGGGAGACAGCAGGACGTCTCCTGCAGCCTCGGACGGCTGCCCACTGGGTTGATGCTGGGGACTGCAGCAGAGGCAGCAGACGTACAGGTGGCGGTGCAGGTGGCAGTGGCCACTGCCGTACAGGTTGCTGTTCTGTCTTGCGGAAGGGGTGACACCAGTCCCTCGCCCGGAGGCTCCGTGCCCTAAGCTGACTTCCCTTTGGCCTTGTGTCCCTTCCCCACCTCGGAAGTCGCTGCTGGGACCTTCGCACTGTCCTCTTTTGTCTTGGGGGAGGCCTTGCTGGGTGGTTGGTGTGGCTTTTCCCAACGGCATGTGGGCCCCTTCTTCACCTTGGCAGGTGGCAGAATAGGGTGATCCTTGGCCTCACTAGGTGGCCCACTGGCACTGGGTGCCGCCCGCAATGTTATTGGACTTGCAGGGACCACAGTGCTTGAGGATTTTGTGGCTGAGGTGCTGGTCTGGGATCTGGACATCCTGGCCCTAGGGGAAGGTGTAGGGAAGAGGTCAATGGAAGCTAGAAAAAGTTTTCTAGACACACTGGGATGGGAAGATGGAGGGGGATTGGGAGTAGAGGAAGAGGTAGTGGTTGTAGGAGGTGTACGTCTGCTGAGTTTGGGTGAGGGTGCATGGGCTAGAGGCTGTTGTGAGGTGGATGGCTGTTGAGTGGGTGTGTGCCTGCGTTTGTGTACTTCGGGAGGAGGGCTCACAGACACACTGGGAGAGGACACAGGGGATGTGTGCATGGTAGTGGGGGTGGTGATTGCACGTGAGTGGTGTGTGGTGATGGGCATGCTGGTGATGGAGGTAGTGGCTGAGGATGTGGTGCGTGCAAGTGTGAGTGGAGACGAGACTGGGAGGGAGGTGGACGACTTGGAGGAGGGGGACACAGTGGAGGCAGTGGATGTTGGTGTGCCTGCATGGGTATGGTGCTTGTATGAGTGCCTGAGGGATGTGTGATGCTTATGTTTGCCTGAGCCACTTTTGTGTGTTGATGAGTGTGCATGCTGGTCTGATGGTGTGTTTGGGATAGGCTGAGGTAGAGGGGGTTGGGTCTGGGGAGTGGAA
The DNA here is from genome assembly GCF_031143425.1 of Pleurodeles waltl. Lineage (NCBI taxonomy): Eukaryota > Metazoa > Chordata > Amphibia > Caudata > Salamandridae > Pleurodeles > Pleurodeles waltl. The sequence goes on along the minus strand of NC_090444.1, from coordinate 184,456,709 downwards.
GTTGGAGGGGGGAGGCTGGACAGAGGGACAATGGCTGCCATCAGTGCTGAGGCCAGAGCCTGAAATGCTCTCTGTTGGGCTACCACTCCAGAATGAATGCCCTCCAGGTACGCATTTGTTTGCTGCAAGTGCCTCTCGACACCCTGGATGGCATTCAAAATGGTTGACTGCCCAACAGTGGGAGATCCCACAAGGTCAATAGTCTCCTCACTAAGGGCATCAGGGCTCAATGGGGCAGGGCCTGAGGTGCCTGGGGCGGAGGAGATGCCCACCCTCCTGGGTGAGCGGGCACGGGAAACACGCTGACGGGCTGCTGGGAGGGCGGTGCTGGTAGGGAGGTTGGCGGCTGTACCTGTTGTTGCGGTGGGCACAGAGGTGGCCGCCACTGCAAGGGAGCTCCCATCAGAGGAGGAGTCACTGTCGCTGGTGTCTCCTCCTGTCCCCGTTGTGGAGCTCCCCTCGCCCTGCGTCCCACTGGTGCCTTCAGACTCCGTACATTCACCCTCCTGGGCCATGTGGGTTGCAGCTCCCTCCTGCTCCGGTGCCAATGCTCCTCCGCCAGATGATGCTAATGCACACAAGGACAGGGTGACAAACCAAAAAGGGGGGGAAAGACAAAGGAGACACATGGTCAATGCCAACAACAACACCACTGTTGGCGGACACAACACACGGGGAGCAGCCCTATGCACTAGGCCATGCACTAACTGTGGGACTGTGCCTAAGCCCATTTGATGCACACCTAGAACCCACAGGAGCCTTACTAGGTGTAGATGGCCACTAGCACTTTTGGGGTTGGAGTGCCACAGAGCCTGCCTAACAATAGACCTACCCTAGCAAGTTTGCCCTGGCCTAGGGGAACCCACAGCCCACTTCCCCCACCCAAACACCTCATACAGCGCGCAGAGTCAGCTGAATGAGACTGTACTCACCCCCTTGTGGCTGCTGTGATGCCCTCAAGCACCCATCCAACTCAGGATATGCCACCGCCAAGATCCGGTACATCAGGGGGGTCATGGTGCGACAGACCATCCATGTTGTGATGCCATCCCCAGCTGGGCCTCTACCGTCTTCTTGCTCCAGCGGCGCAGGTTCTCCCATCTTTTGCAGCAGTGGGTGCTCCGTCTATGGTAGACCCCCAGGGTCCGCACTTCCTTGGCGATGGCACGCCCAATTCTTCTGGTGGATGCTGACCTAGAGGAAAAGTGAAGTAAGAATGGATTTTACTCCCCCGTCTGGTTCTTCTTACTCGGACCCAGAAACACATACACTGACCATCCTCAGATGCTGGCCTCAGCCCATCCCCCCCTGTATGTTCCATCCACCCCACTCCATACATTCATGTCCCATCCATCATGCTCACAGTGTACTCACCTGTTTGTCTGGAGGACCATAGAGTAGCATGTACTGGGGGAAGACCCCAGCCACCAGGTTGTCCTACTCCTCCGTGGTGAAGGCAGGGGCCCTTTCCCAGACACTGTAGCCCTTGTCGCTTCCAGGCTCAGGTCACAGCAGCACTTGCAGTGTAGGTCCTCTCCTGTTTAAGGTCAGGTATGAAGTGAGTGAACAGATAGAAAATGGCGGTTACGTCTGTGGCGGTGCGTACCGTCACTGCCATTGTACATCGTCATTGGGTGGAACCCTTAGGGCCCAATGATAACCAATGCTGAATTGCGCCGCGGTGTTCGTCCGTTTGGCAGACCATTACATCTCCCATGTGAATGCCAAGTATCCTGGCTCAGTGCATGACGCTTACATTTTGAGGAATAGCAGCATCCCATATGTGATGGGGCAACTCCAGAGGCACCGTGTATGGCTAATAGGTGAGCCCAACGTCACAACACAGTTTGAATAGGTGTCTGGGTATGGGGGAGTCCCTAAGGGTTGGTGTGTGTCTAACAGTTGTCCCTCGATATTTGCAGGTGACTCTGGTTACCCCAACCTGTCATGGCTACTGACCCCAGTGAGGAATCCCAGGACAAGGGCAGAGGAATGCTACAATGAGGCACATGGGTGAACTAGGAGGATTAGTGAGTGGACTTTTGGCCTCCTGAAGGCCAGGGTCCGGTGCCTCCATCTGACAGGTAGCTCCCTATAATGCTCACCGAAGAAGGTGTGCCAGATAATCGTGGCATGCTGTATGTTGCACAACCTGGCTTTGCAACGCCAGGTGCCTTTTCTGCAGGAGAATGGGCCTGATGTTGGTCTTGTGGCAGCTGTGGAGCCTGTGGACAGTGAGGAAGAGGAGGCAGAAGAAGAAGATATAGACAACCGAAACAACATCATCATGCAATACTTCCAGTGAGACACAGGTAAGAGACTGGCACTGCTCCTCTCATATCATAGTACCGTAGGACATTGCATGATTCTGCCTTTTTACATCTGTGTATGGACCCTGACAGTTCACTTTGGCTTTCCATTTCACAGATCTGGGTTCCACTTTCTGCTGAACATTGGTATGTGAAAATGAACATTGACATTGCTATTTGTCAGAGAGGTTGTAATAACACACTTGTGAAAGTACAGACTGACTCCAGTTCATTTTGTGATAAAAGGGTGTTTATTTAAGTGCTATTCAGTGGAGGGGTATGTGCAATGGGCTGGGGTGATGGTGGAGGAATGTCCATGGTGGAGTCCAGTCTATTGATATCACAGGAGCATTGTCCAAGGGGGTATAGGAGGTGGAGTAATGGCAGTTCAAGGTTGTCAGCGTTACATACTGGGACAGAAGGGTGACAATCATGGGAGTCTTATTTCCTGGCGGGGTCTTGGCAGTGTTCTCTGTCTTGTGCCTGGATCGCAAGGGCCGTTTGCGGGGTGGTTCTCCTTCTGCAGGGAGTGGGGTGCTGGTGGCCTGTTGGTCCTGTGGCGGGACCTCCTGTCTACTAGCGCCGGCGGATGTGGAGGGCTGTTCATCGTTCAGGCTAGTGTCAGGGGCACTGTCGTCACAGTGGGCCTCTTCTGTGGGGGATACTGGATATGGCTGGCACCTCCTGTCCGGTGACGTTGGGTAGGGGTCCTGTTGGGGTGTAAATGCATAGTTATTGTATCTGTGTGTGCCATCTTGTGCAATGGGTGAGTTACCTTTTACTCCTGTGCTTGCATTATTGGCTTGGCCCTTGTGTGATTGGTGATTTTGGGGCATGGGTGAGTATCTCTACTGGACATGCTTTGGGGATGGGTGTCCATGCGTTGGTGTTACATGCAGGGCTTGGTTTTGGGATGTGTGGGTTGTGATAGTGGGGTTTCTGTGGGGTGTTGGGGTGATGGGTGTGAGGGTAGGGGTAGGAGTTTGTGATGGAATGCAGGTATGGGGGGTGTTAGTAATAAAGAATTGACTTACCAGAGTCCAGTCCTCCTGCTACTCCTGCGAGGCCCTCAGGATGCTTGATCACCAAGACTTGCTCCTCCCATGTTGTTAGCTGTGGGGGAGGAGGTGGGGGTCCACTGCCAGTCCTCTGTACGGCTACCTGGTGTCTTGAAACCACGGAACGTACCTTCCCCCATAGGTCATTCCACCTCTTCCTGATGTCATCCTGTGTTCTTGGATGCTGTCCCACTGGGTTGGCCCTGCCGACAATTCTCCGCCATAGCTCCATCTTCCTTGCAATGGAGGTCTGCTGCACCTGTGATGCGAATAGCTGTGGCTCTACCTGGATGATTTCCTCCACCATGACCCCGAGCTCCTCCTCAGAAAACCTGGGGTGTCTTTGAGGTGCCATAATGTGGTTTGGGTGATGTGTGAGGAGATGTTTATTGTGCTGTGTGATGTGTTGTGTTGGTGTGTGTTCTTTGAGGTGCGTGGATGTTGTATGAGTGATGGTGTTGTGTGCCTGTGGATGCTGGTGTTGTGTTTCCTATTCTCTCTCTCTGCTTCTTCCAAAAATGTCATTGTAAGGGGTTGTGGGTAATGTGGGTGTGTGTTTTATAGTGGTGTGAGTGTCTGGGTGTGGTGTGTGTATGTGTATCAGGTGTGTGTATTTTGAATTGGCCAATGTGGTTGTGTTTTGTAAATGTGTGTGTATTTTGAGCGCAGCGGTGTGTACTGCCAATGGATTACCGCGGCTGAAAGACCGCTGCGTTGATTCGTGGGTTGTGATAGTGTGGGTGTATTCTTGTTGGCGTGACGGTGTAGGTTTTGCTATTGCCAGTTTATCACTGACCTTTGGTGTGGCGGACTTGTGTGGGGGGGTCTGTATTGTGGAGGATTATGAGATGTGGGTTGTAATACCTGTAGCGGATTTCCGCCTCGGCCACGGTATCTTGACGGCCGTCAGCACGGCGGTAAGCAGGATTTACCCCCAGGGTTGTTATGAGGGCCACAGTCTTTTATGGGGCCTTTATACTTTGAGATTTAAACTTCTAGGTAGATAACACATACAACGTCTGCATTTAAGGTATCATACAAGACCTCTCTTTCCTGCAATGGACAACAATTTGTAGACCAAACAATCCACTCAATGTGCAAATGCCATGGTCTCTTGCTTTTCTTGATCTCCAGGTTTTTCCAGCTATGGATTGGTAACCAACTTCATCTTCATCTAAATGGTACTTGAAACATTTGAAGGCAAATACGATTTTAAATTACTTTTTAAATGTGGGGTTAGCTTGCAAAGTGGGATATAAATGATACTTACAAATATTAGGAAAGAGCTGTTTGAAACTTTTAATAAAGGCAAAATATGTTCTGTGACTGCACTGCATCAATACAGATTTGAACACCATTGGGCATATATATATGCTGGCTGCTTTTCAGACTAGCAACTGGTCCAAGAACTGAAAGGTGCACTCTTATCCGGCTTACAGCTAGATTTAACAGGTCAAAATATTCCTCATTGCTATATTTATGGAGCAATTAAAATCCTAACTTTAAAACAGCATTACTCTATACTGAACATAGTGAAATAATACACAGAAGTAGAGGAGTTGCTTATTACATATCTTAGAGTTGACCTTCATGAAGCTTTTGTGGCCACAATAGGCATTTATCAGTAGCAGACACAACGGCCCTCATTATGACATTGGCGGTGACTGTTAAAGTGGTGTTAATACCACCAAAACCTGGCGGTAATTACCGCCAAATTATGACCATGGTGGTGATACCTCCCATAGACAGCCAATGTACCACACCAACCGTGAGGGCGTAAACACCACTGACCATTGGGGGAGCCATCAACAGCCAGGCGGAAGTCAAGGTACCGCCCACCATATTATGTGATAACAAACTGCCAGGATTTCTGGGACAGTACCAACACCATCAAAAGCCTGGCGGAAACATAGTACAGAAAAAGCCTTACCATCAGGGACACAGAGGACTCCACTGCCACCAAGGAACTGGAACTCCAAGTCTTCCTGGTGCTCAACTACGCCATGGCCGTCATGGAACACCAACGCCGACGAAGACGACGACGGTGAGTACAGCCTCCTAGCACACAAGGGAGGAAAAGGAGAGTGACACACACATGCACAACACACACCATTCACACACACACCATACACAGAACCAGCTGCAGAGTAAAACGAATGTCACAGGACCCACATGAAAATAATGCAAGGACAACAATTCTGATGTACAAACACTGTAATTTGCTGCCAACAGCCACCATAATGAAACATGAAATGTAAATGCAGGTGTCAATGTCCAGATTGGGCCAATGGCCACTCCAAAGTAGAAAAGGGCCACATGGCCACAGGGCACAGTCCAAGGCCCAACTTCACTCCTGACATAATCCGGACTCCACTGTTCAGGGGCATCATGTTGGAAATGGGCAGGCAAATCAGCTGAAGTGGGTAACATGCCCACTGGTTCTGCATGGGGTTCCTTGCCCAACAGTCTTTGGAGGGGAGTGAAAGGTCACAGTCTCTGGAGTGGGTAACATGCCCACTGGTTCTGGAGTGGGCTCCTTGCCCAACAGTCTCTGGAGGGGAGTGAAAGGCCACAGTCTCTGGAGTGGGTAACATGCCCACTGGTTCTGGAAGGGGCTTCTTGGCCAACAGTCTCTGGAAGGGAGTGAAAGGTCACAGTCTCTGGAGTGGGTAACGTTCCCACTGGATCTGGAGGGGGCTCCTTGCCCAACAGTCTCTGGAGGGTGGGCTACATGCCTTCAGCTAGTGGATGGGACTCTTTGGGTGCCTCTGCTGGTGGAGAGGGCTCCTTGCCCTCTGCGGGTAGAGGGAGCTCCTTGGGTGCCTCTGCTGGTAGAGAGGGCTCCTTGCCCTCAGCTGGTGGAGGGGGCTCCTTTGGGTGCCTCTGCTGTTGGAGCGGGTTCCTTGCCCGCTGCTGGTGGAGGGGCCTCCTTGGGTACCTCTGCCGGTGGAGAGGGCTCCTTGCCCACTGCTAGTGGAGGGGGCTCCTTGGCTTTCTTTGGAGGTGGAGGGGGAACCTTGGCTTTCTTTGGTGGTGGAAGGGGATCCTTGGCTTTCTTTGGTGGTGGAGGGGGATCCATGTGTTCCCTCTTGTGACAGACCCCTTGGCCTTTGACATGTGACTGGTGTCCTTGCCTCCAGGTATAGGAGGTGCCTCTACTGACCCCGCCCTCTGTCCCTTGGCTTTAGCCACCCAGGGCAGAACGAGGGGTGTAGGGTGAGGGAAGAGGTCAAGTTGGGCAAGGAAAAGCTTCTTAGGGACGTGGGGTGGGATGTGGGAGGAGGGATGGAAGTGGAGGTAGAGGGAGTGGCTGTAGGAGGTGCACATCTGCTGGACTTGGGTGCAGGTGCATGGATGGTGTGCATGTGTAAAGTGGATGGCTGTTAGGTGTCTGAATGGGAGCGTTTTTGTCTCTTAGGAGAGGGGGCAGACAGGGTGGGAGGGGACAAACAGGATGTGTGTATGGATGTTGTAGAGGTGTCTGCAAGTGAGGTGTGTGTGCTGCATAATGTGGTGATGGTGGTGATGGCTGTTTATGCAGTGCATGCAGGTGTGAGTGCGGATGTGACTGTGAGGGAGGATGAGGGGGAGACAGTGGAGGCAGTGGATGTTGTTGTGTGTGCAACTGTCTGTTGTTTGTGTGAGTGCTTGTGGCTTGAAGTGTGCTGCCTGTGTTTGTCTATGCCACTCTTGTGTGATATCTTGTGTATGCTTGTCTGCATGTGTGCATGGGATGGCTTGGGGTTGAGGAGACTGGGACTGGGAAGTGGTAGTTGGAGGGGGGGCGCTAGGACCAGGGACAATGGCTGCAATCAGAGAGGAGGCCAGAGCCTAAAACGATCTCTGTAGGGCCGTCAACCCACCGTGGATGCCCTACAGGTAGGCATTGCATTGCTGCATCTGGGCTGCCAGCCCCTGGATGGCATTCACTATGGCTGAGTGCCCTACAGAGATGGATCTCAAGAGGTCAAAAGCATCCTCATTGAGGGCAGCAGGGCTAACTGGGGCAGCGCCTGAGGTGCCTGGGGCGAAGGAGATGCCCGCCTTCCTGGGTGAGCGGGCATGGGCAACTCGGTGGGGGGCTACTGGGAGTGCGGTGCTATTACGTGGGTAGCGGCTGTACCTGTAGCTGTGGTGGTTCCAGAGGTGTCCGCCACCTCCAAGGAGCTTCCATTGGAGGACGAATCAGAGTCAGTGTTGTCACCTCCTGTCCCCGTCGTGGTGCTTCCCTCACCCTCTGTCCCACTGGTCGCGTCTGTTGATTCTGCCTCCTGGGTCCCGTGGGCTGCAGCTCCCTCAGTAGCCAGTGCCCGGCTTCTCTGCCAGATGATGCCAATGCACACATGGACAGGATGACAGAAGAAAATAGGGGGGGAGAGAAAGGGAGCACTGGGTCAATTACAGCACCAACACCACAGCTGGCATACACATTACCATCACACACAGGGATCAATATTGAGCACTATGCACCGCACTGGAATCCCATTGGCTAGGTACCACAACACGATGAGAGCCAACCACCACCATCTGTACCCCTCCTGGCACCTACTAAGCTATGTCTGACAGGGAATGCTACCTAGCTAGTTAACAAGATTTTGCCATTCACCAATTTACCCTGAGCTGGACCATGCAGCAATGTCTGAGCTGGCATTAAGGGGCACCCACTTACTGAAACCCACCACCAGGAGCCCATGTAAGGCAACAAAGATGGTTGTTACACACACTATACTCACACCTTGTGGCTGCTGTGCTGCCCTCAAGCGCCCATCCAGCTCTGGGTAGGCCACTCCCAGTATGCAGGCCATCGGGGGTCAAGTTCCAATAGGCACCCCTCCCTTGTTGGGAGGCCATCCCCAGCTGGACCTCCGGGCCAGCGTCTCAGGTCCTCTCACCGTTTCCTGCAGTGGGTGCTCCATCTGCTATAGACCCAAGGGTCTGCATGTCCTTGGCCATGGCACGCCACAATCCCTTCTTCTGATGGGCACTGACCTGCAGAGGAAATACAGACAGGCGGACACCATTAACCGTACAATCCAGCCTGTCACAGATATGGCCCACAAATACCATTTCCCCTCAAATGGCACACACATCAACTGGAGCCCTGCATGTACACTACCACCAGCCATACCCCCCACCCAAATTACTTACTGCCAGCACACACATATCTCCATGCAACCTTGTTGCATGCATCGTCCCCATGGTGTACTCACCTGTTAGTCTGGAGGCCCATACAGTTGTCCATTCCGGGGGTAGGACGCCATCCACCAGGTGCTCCAACTCCTCTGAAGTGAAGGCAGGTGCCATTTCACACGGGCCATGACAGGTTCCGGACTCAGGTCACAGCAGCACATGCAATGGATGTGTTGTCCTGTGGAAAGACAGGAATCAAGTGAGAAAATTGCGGTCACGTCCGCGGCGGTGTACACCTCTACTGCCACCGGTGATCCTGATTGGACCATGTACTCCATAGAGCCCCATGAAAGCCAATGGGGAATAGCACAGCGGTGCAAGACCGCCTTCTGCCATGACACCCAACGCTGGCGGAGTTACATCACTTCCACCTGTCCCTACATATAGGACAGGCGGTCACCATTTTATGGTGCTGGTCAACATTCTGAAATTGAAAACTGCGTCATTGCTGTCAATTGCACATACAATGCCATTTACATAGTCCAATTATATACAAGCAAAATGTACACTGAGGTGGTGATTCCATTGTACAGTTTGTCACTCCCTTCTCACTCTTGTATCCTTTAGGTACCTACCACTGCGGAAGAATAGGAGGAGGAGGCAAGTCCCCGTGTACAGACCCTTTGTGGACTTGGCTAAACTGGAGGACAGGCACAAAATACTCACCTAAAGACTGGACAGGGCCACAATCACAGAGCTGTGTGCTCAATTGGAGTCTGATCTGAGATCTGCTATCCGTCGTCCAACTCGAATCCCCCCTCTTGTGCAGGTTCTATCTGTGTTCAATTTCCTGGCAACTGGCTCTTTCCAAGTGTCAGTGGGCTTCGCAGCAGGAATGTCACAGCCAAGGTTCTCAATAGTGCTGGCATGGGTTTTGTCTGCCTTGCTCAAACACATGTGCAGCTACATCGCTTTACCCCAAGTGGAAGATTTGGCCACTGAGAAGGCTGGATTATATGCAATGGGACATATTCCAAATATTGTTGGGGCCATTAACGGAACACATATAACATTTGACCCCCGCCACCCCCCCGGCCGAATGAATAGGTGTTCAGGAATCGGAAGAGTTTCCACCCACTCAATGTGCAAATGGTGTACCTGGCTGACTAGTACATCTCCCACGTCACTGCCAAGTATCCTGGGTCGGTGCATGACGCCTTAGTTTTGAGGAATAGCAGCATCCCAAATCTGATGGTACAACTACAGAGGCACAGGGTGTGGCTAATAGGTGAGCCTGAGTCCCAACCCATTACATGTCAGTGTAAGCATTCAGGAGTCATCCCCCATACCATTGTGCACGGCTAATGATTGTTCCTCAATTCTTGCAGGTGACTGTGGCTGCCCAAACCTGTTGTGGCTCTTGACCCCTGTAAGGAATGCCAGGACAGGGGCTGAGAATAGGTATAATGATGCCCATCGGCGAACTACGAGAATAATTGAGCAGACCTTCGGCCTCCTGAAAGCTAGGTTCAGATGCCTCCATCTGAGAGGTGGACCCCTCTCCTACTCCCTTGAGAAGGTCTACCAGATAGTTGTTGTATGCTGCATGTTGCACAACCTGGTCATCAGATGACATGCGCCCTATCTGCAGGAGGAGGAGGGTGAAAATGCTCCTGTGGCAGCAGTGGACCCTCAGGACTGTGAGGATGTGGAGGCAGAGGATCAGGATTTGGACAACAGGACATCAGTCATACGTCAGTACTTCCACTAATACACAGGTAAGACAGTGGAACTGACCATTCCTCTGATTATTTATCTTTTCAGTGTGGCTGAAGCATGATGGCAGTCACTGCCTTACCATCGCAACTTACTGTCTGTCACCTATGCCTTCTCATTTTGCAGATGTTGGTGAGGTTACAACTGTGTACTAATGTGATAACTACAGACAGCTACAGGCCATTATTTGTATGCAATCACAAAGTTCAGGACAATTGCACAAGATGAACCTGTTAATATTGCACATTTTCATCACATAAAGCACTATCACTCAAGTTGTGTTCAAGGGCGTTTATTGTAGTGAAAAATATAGAAGGAATAGTGCAATGGTGTAGTGTAGCCATTTTTAATGTAGCTTTATGCGCGTTCGCTTAAAGTATTAGGCCTCTGTGCACTTTGCCCTAGATGCATTTTATTTAGCCATGCACTGTTATTTTACAATAACCAGTTTCACGGTCTTGTTTTATTTCCCTCTATCATACTGTTTAGCTTATTTCAGCACTGTGTTTTCAAACAATACATTCTTGCTCACTCTGTGTTTCAGTCAAGGATACAGTCTGGTGCATTGCCGATAGACGTGGTAGAAGTTTAGTCTTTATGGTTCGTAGACAGTACACATCCTTACGTAGGAACATCGGGGTGTTAGTTCACATCAATAGTATGAAAACACTTTCTAGTCCCGGTACACGTAAGAGGGAGATTCCAACCAGGAACCCACAACTAGATGTTGACTGCCCTGTTGCAGATGCTGATCCAGATCACAGGCCTTTGCTCAGGTATGAGGGTTGATGTCCTCCCGGGGAAACCAGAAAGGCAGGCTTAGAGCTTCACATGCTGTGCTCGAAATATAACATAGAGAGAACATAATTTAGTTACAATATGATAGCCTTATTTTTATGTTTCACTCTCCTCGTTACTATTTCCATCTTACTGTGTTTTATGGTTCTGGTTATTGCGGCTCATGCCTTGTTATCTAAAATGCAGTCGTTTTATTGAACTAATCTTTAAAACTCAAACTGCCTTTGTCATTTATATATGGGACCTCACTTTGTATGAGAGAACTGGTTGTGACCTGAGTGACCACGACTTCCCTGGGAAGTACTCAGATGTCATGCTCTCGGCTGCCCAATTGTCTCTTCCCTTTGGGAGAGATGAGGCACTGCTAGTTAGCCGGAGCATAACCCGGATTTAGAGTGACAAGGGTACTTCACTGTGGGTCAGACTTAGTCCCCCACACTGTGAACGATCTTGTTGCCGAAAAATCCAGTAGTCTCATTAGGATAATGAGAGCCTACGCGACATGGCACCGCCAATGTTTGGTCTGGCTCAAATTTTTGGGTCCACCAGTTTCTCTTGGTCTCATATCATATAATGATCCCTCAGTTCCTTTAGCGGAGACGTCCATGGCACTGAGGAGTTCCACCTCTGCGGTATAGGTAATCCTATTTACAGCGAATGGTAGTTCAAACTTGAACCTTAAATAGAAAGACCCAGTCTTGGTGTGCCTTCTCTGAACTATCGCTGTTATAAAGATGGCAAATCCCCAGGTAATACAAATAGCTCTTAATATGAGACAGCAGCTCACAGCACATTTGCTAGTAAATGGCCTTACGATCCAGGGTGGTCAAGTCACGTTTGTGGTGGCCGCCCACGCAGCATATGGAACAGAACTCTTTTACTCTTGGGTCACATTTCCAGCAGTTGATGGTAACACACATACATTCCACACATATACAGTTGCGAACGCACCTGCACAGTACAGGGCGTACGCATACTTGGAGATTCCTCTATCTTATCAAGAACATAATAATTGGCTTGATGGCGCCCTACCACACACCATATTACCAGTAAGGTTAGGTCCACTTAGCAATGATGGTCCTACATGGCCTTTACTGGCCACATATACACCACATCCTGCGGTAGCAAATATGGCGGTGGCTGAGGTTCGACGCTTGTATACAGACCTAATGGCTACATATAGACGTCTAGTACAATTTGTGATGCAAAGACTAAATACAAACCCAGCGCGTGCTGCTCCAGCACAACCACATGCAGTAGTGCCAGGTATAAACCCGGTGACTGTACACTCTATTATGGGTAAAGTACCAGTGAAACGGGAGGAGACTCCATTTTGGCTGGCGCAGAAAATTAATACGCTGGGGGCGGTATTCCCCATACTGGACCTCAGGACAAACATAGAATATTGACTATGTGTTTACCCTTTGGGATGGTTCCCACGGTGGAACATTGTAATACATGGGGCACGGTATTTGCTGCGCTCTATACCACGGCACACGGTACACCGACATTGGCTAACCTACCGGAGGTGCTTAAACAAATACAGGATGAATACAGGGCAGCCCCGGCTTTAGATTTGGGGATGCAACTGATGGGCAGCTTTGCCACAGTCTCTTCTATCATCCTAAGTAATCTTAAAGGAGAAGCAGTTGTACTTGCAGTGCGCATGCGTCTTCGTGACGTCCCGCAACTAGATCAGGAGCGGGAACTGCCAAAAATAATAGCGGAAACGTATTCCAGTATTGGTCGAGATAGCCTAGGGGCTAGACCGCAAAAACCTCAATTTCAGGGGAAAATTAGTAAAGAAAATACTAAACAGCAGCCTGAGGGTAATAAGAAGCGCTGGGAGAAAAACCAACACCTAAAAAAGAAAGGGGAGAATCACCGCGTACGGAGACCCCGCAAAATAGATATAATCTCAGAAATAGAGATAATATTAAAACGCCCGATAGATATCAATATACTGATACACGCCAATCTCATTCCTTTCAGGACTCAACAGAAAAGAGAAATGAGAGAGGTGGGCGGTCAGAGCGGAGAACGGAGTACCTGAAACCAAGACAGGGCTCACAACGCTCTTCTGAGGTTTCTGTCAAGAAGGAAGAGAAACCGGTACAACAAAAACAACAGTTTAAAAAGAAAAAGGTGGCGGCAGTCTCAGTTAGACATGCCACTCAGGAAGAGAGTTCTCTTGAAGAACAAGACATGGGCACTGGCACTGCTAGACAGCGCGGCAGAGGTCACAATAGTTCGCTGGAATCTTCTAGAGCATCTGGAGGTGAAAGCAACTGATGACTTCATACAAGTAGAAATAGGAGACATGCGTGTCTCCGAACCCGATAGGGTGTATACAGGGAGTGCAGAATTATTAGGCAAGTAGTATTTTTGAGGATTCCTTTTATTATTGAACAACAACCATGTTCTCAATGAACCCAAAAAACTCATTAATATCAAAGCTGAATATTTTTGGAAGTAGTTTGTAGTTTGTTTTTAGTTTTAGCTATGTTAGGGGGATATTTGTGTGTGCAGGTGACTATTACTGTGCATAATTATTAGGCAACTTAACAAAAAAAAATATATACCCATTTCAATTATTTATTATTACCAGTGAAACCAATATAACATCTCAACATTCACAAATATACATTTCTGACATTCAAAAACAAAACAAAAACAAATCAGTGACCAATATAGCCACCTTTCTTTGCAAGGACACTCAAAAGCCTGCCATCCATGGATTCTGTCAGTGTTTTGATCTGTTCACCATCAACATTGCGTGCAGCAGCAACCACAGCCTCCCAGACACTGTTCAGAGAGGTGAACTGTTTTCCCTCCTTGTAAATCTCACATTTGATGATGGACCACAGGTTCTCAATGGGGTTCAGATCAGGTGAACAAGGAGGCCATGTCATTAGATTTCCTTCTTTTATACCCTTTCTTGCCAGCCACGCTGTGGAGTACTTGGACTCGTGTGATGGAGCATTGTCCTGCATGAAAATCATGTTTTTCTTGAAGGATGCAGACTTCTTCCTGTACCACTGCTTGAAGAAGGTGTCTTCCAGGAACTGGCAGTAGGACTGGGAGTTGAGCTTGACTCCATCCTCAACCCGAAAAGGCCCCACAAGCTCATCTTTGATGATACCAGCCCAAACCAGTACTCCACCTCCACCTTGCTGGCGTCTGAGTCAGACTGGAGCTCTCTGCCCTTTACCAATCCAGCCACGGGCCCATCCATCTGGCCCATCAAGACTCACTCTCATTTCATCAGTCCATAAAACCTTAGAAAAATCAGTCTTGAGATATTTCTTGGCCCAGTCTTGACGTTTCAGCTTGTGTGTCTTGTTCAGTGGTGGTCGTCTTTCAGCCTTTCTTACCTTGGCCATGTCTCTGAGTATTGCACACCTTGTGCTTTTGGGCACTCCAGTGATGTTGCAGCTCTGAAATATGGCCAAACTGGTGGCAAGTGGCATCGTGGCAGCTGCACGCTTGACTTTTCTCAGTTCATGGGCAGTTATTTTGCGCCTTGGTTTTTCCACACGCTTCTTGCGACCCTGTTGACTATTTTGAATGAAACGCTTGATTGTTCGATGATCACGCTTCAGAAGCTTTGCAATTTTAAGAGTGCTGCATCCCTCTGCAAGATATCTCACTATTTTTGACTTTTCTGAGCCTGTCAAGTCCTTCTTTTGACCCATTTTGCCAAAGGAAAGGAAGTTGCCTAATAATTATGCACACCTGATATAGGGTGTTGATGTCATTAGACCACACCCCTTCTCATTACAGAGATGCACATCACCTAATATGCTTAATTGGTAGTAGGCTTTCGAGCCTAGACAGCTTGGAGTAAGATAACATGCATAAAGAGGATGATGTGGTCAAAATACTCATTTGCCTAATAATTCTGCACTCCCTGTACAGTGACTTTACAATTGGAAGGAAACATTGAACGCCCTATACACGCAATCTTTTGGGATCGTGTAGTTAAGATATATGACATTTTGCTGGCTGAACAGGATCGGCTGCCTAATTTTGCCCGCACCTGCCCAGTAGGGGAGGAGGTTATTAGACCTTCCTTCTCGCCCCTTGTTCCAGGGGAACTCACGGAATCCTATTGCATAAAATGGGCTCTGGCACAAGCTCCTGCCTTATATAGAAATCACGTAGGGTGGGACAGGGATTCTCCATATCATGTAATTCCGATTAAAGGTGAACCTCAGCCACAACCGCAGTATCCCATAAAACATGAAGCAAGGGCACCGGTGAAAGAAATACTTACACAATTAGAATACCAGGGGGTAGTTGAACCCTGTATCTCACCGATGAATAATCCCTTGTTCCCTGTAGCTAAGCCGGCCCATTCATATAGAATAGTCTTAGACTACAGACATTTGAACGGACATACACGTACATATGCTATACAGAATTCACATAGCACTGCACTGATGAATAACATAGTGCGGAAAAAATATAAAACTACATTGGATATCTCAAATGGATTCTTCTGCCAAAATATTGCACCGGAAAGCAGGGACTTAACAAGCTTTAGCGCGTTAGGCTCCCAGAATAAATTATGTCGTTTGTCTCAGGGGTATAAGAACAGCCCGGGACTGTTTGCGGCTCGTGTGACTGAAATTCTACATGAGTTGGACCCTGAAGCGTTGTCATATGTGGATGATATATATCTCACGGATGACGAGTTACTGCAACATTTAAGGTGGGTAGCCCGCATTGTTGTAGGGTTTGCCGAAGTCAGATACAAATTTAACTTTAAAAAATCGAAAATTGCCTTTCTCAGCGTCATATTCCTGGGAAATGAGTTGTCGAATGAGGGTAAGAGCCTAGCGCCACATTTTTTAGAAAAATGTGCACAGCTGCAACCTCCAAATACGATTTAGAAACTCCAATTGTTGTTGGGCTTTCTCAATTTTGGCAGAACATACATTCCTGATTATGCTGCACGCATAAAACCTTTATATGAATTAATACGTCCTGATTTAGAGCAAATCCTGGACAATTGCACATACACATACTCTTCGGGAGTTGCAAGCAGATATGCTGGCAGCAAAACATCTACATACACGGGACAATAAGACGCATTTGGTCATCAGGGTGATGGCTGGGACCGTTGGGTTTACATATGTCACATTTAATGAGGGTGAGACTGTCCCGATTGGATACAAGTCACACTTGTATTCTACTGCTGAACAACGATTTGCTCCCACGGAGAAAATACTAACTGCTGTACAGATGGCTGTTATTAAAGACAGACCTCTTGCCAAGGGAAAATGCATTATTGTTGTTTCTCCTATTCTGGCCCTAGAGGCTGTTACAAAAGCTAGCATCCCGAAGGCGAAAGCACTACATCCAAGATGGATACAATGGGCTACGTCTTTGACGGCCACTGATGTAGACTACATTTTTTACCCAAAGTTACAAACTAAGGCATTTCTGCAATATGAAGTTGAATATCCAGTCCCCCGCTGACACATTGCCTATTGATCAATGTCAAGTAGTCATGTACACCGATGGCTCTGCGCAACCGGCGATTGGGACGAAACACTAATATTCGGCTGCATGTGCAGTAGTGAGCGGCTATATGGAGGGGGAGAAGTTCTGCCCCGACATACTTATACACAGACCTTAGGGGATTGTACAGCACAGTTAGCTGAGCTAAAAGCTCTTCTATTGGCACTAGATCATAGGGATCCAACGCAGTTCACACTGATTGTTTGTGATTCGTATTATTGCGTCCAGTCTTTTAATGAATATCTACATTACTGGCGCTTGAATGGGTTCAGAGATTCGAAAGGCAACACCATAAAACACAGACTACTATGGAGGAAGGTAGCAGACTTGAAAGAGACGCTACCCAAAGTCCATGTTGTGCATACACATGGACACCAGCGCATTGGAATACACGTTGCTGGGAATACCTTGGCTAATGAAGCCGCAAAGTCGGCAGTGGCAGTTGTCACTGTAGCTGCAGTGACTCGTTCGAGTTTCAAACCAGACACAGAGATTATGGCTGCCATTAAAGCTGCGGTTGATGGCACGCCTTCTCCTAAAGGATTTCCTAATAACTATCAATACTTCATGGGGAGTATGCTGAACGCTGAAGTTAAAATTCCTGGCGTAGGCGTACGCGACATCCCCAATAAAGCTGTTAGACCACAATTGATTAAAGCAGCGCATGAGGGAGTGGCATCTGCGCATGCTGGCGTGGCCGCTACGATTTCGCTATTACAGACCCGTTACTGGTGGCCTGGTCTCTACAAAGAGGCTAAGCAGTATGTCCTTTGTTGTGACATCTGTCAACAAATTAAAGTTTCGACCGCTAAACGCCCGCTGCAGACACCCCTCTTAATATCGAATAGGCAGTTACAATGTGTGTACTTGGATCATTGTGGTCCACTGACACCGGATAGTGCATATAAATATATACTAGTCGCTGTTGATTCTTGCTCCAGATTTGTGTGGGTGTGGCCACAGCGCTCGGCTGACGCTCGGACTGTTATTAAAGATTTGCGAGTCTTTGTCGGTATATATGCAGTTGCGGCGTTCCATTCGGACCAGGGCCCTGCATTCGCCTCAAGGGCATTCAGGGACACCATGGCTTCATTGGGGGTCCAGCTTCAGTACTCGTCTACATTTCATCCCGAGGGAAATTCTGTCGTGGAACGATTAAACCGCGATTTAAAGCAATCCTTAACAGCCAGAGTCATAGGTACGGGTCGTAATTGGCTAACCCACCTGTATGGAGTTCAGAGAGCACTAAATAACCTGCCTAGAGGGTCCCTGGGGGGTCGTACTTCATATGAGTGTCTGTTCGAAACACAAATGTTTGTTCCGGATCTTGATGGTCCTGGTGTGGAGGCGGCGGAAACGCCTTTTGACATAAATGATCGTGTCACTGTTTTGTAGGAATTACAGCAGTTCCGTGAAGATAATTCTTCTAAAAGTGCTGCCTCGACAGGAATTAAGGATGTGCCAATAACACCTACTGGCTGGATTCCCAGGGTTGGGGATCTTGTACGTGAAAATGTTGCAGTGAAGAAAGAATTTGGCCCTTCTTATCGAGCACCAGTCCCTGTGTTGGGGATACACGGATCGAGAACTGTTATTCTACCACTGTTGCAGGGTGCCAAAGAAAATCGTTTTGTTTCCATTGACAATGTCAAGTTACACCATGTGGCCAATTCTACACAGCAGACCAGGAGGAACGTCCAGTAGTTCCCGAATCCCTCTCACTACTGGGGAAGATGTTCCGCTTCAAGTTATCTATACTGTTAGAAATGGGGTTTTTGGTTGGCAGTCAGGTTACCCTCTGTCCAAGCAAGAACCCTCATTCTAGTCAGGGTAAGGCACACACAATCCAAATTTTCCTGTGCCCACCCTCTGGTAGCTTGGCACGAGCAGTCAGGCTTAACTTAGAAGGCAATGTGTAAAGTATTTGTGCAATAAATCATACAATAACACCATATAGCACCACAAAAATACACCACACAGTGTTTAGAAAAATATAGAATATTTATCTGGATATTTGTAGATCAGCACAATAAAAGATGCAATAAGAATTTGTAGAAGTATCACTGAAAAGTTATATAAAGTGTCTTAAGTCTTTAAAAAGCAAACAAAGTCTCTTTCAAGCACAAAGTACCTGGTTTGGAGTGGAAAATCTCTGCAGAGGGCCGCAGAGGAGGAGATGCGTGGAAAAATGGTGTGTGCGTTGGTTTCGCCCCTTCACACACGGACTTGCGTCGTTATTTTTCACACGGGGAGACATGCGTCGTTCTGTGGGAAGAAAAATGGTGTGTGTGTCGGTTTCGCCCCTTCACACACGGACTTGCGTCGTTATTTCTCACTCAGTGGAAGACGTGCATAGTTTTCCGGCATGCAGGCCGACTCCTTCTATGGTTCGCGGGATTACCAGATGTCCCAGGGTCTGTGCCTGGGTTCCTCGGCTTGTTATCCGGCTGCGCGTCATTCCAGGAGGCTGTGCGTGGAATTTTCTTTCTCGCAGCAGGTGTCGCGTCGATTTCCTCTCTGGAAGTCGGGCGGCGTTGTCCATGCAAGGCGTGCGTCGAAGTTCCGGTCGCACTGGAGGTGTCACGTAGGGCAGCGTCGGCATGCGGCGATTTTCTCACCGCGGAGCAAGCTGTGCGTCGACATTTTTTCGGCGCACGAGGAGTCCAAATGAAAAAGAGAAGTATTTTTGGTCCTGAGACTTCAGGGAACAGGAGGCAAGCTCTATCCAAGCCCTTGGAGAGCACTTTTGCAGCCAGACAAGAGTTCAGCAAGGCAGCAGGCCAACAGCAAGGCAGCAGTCCTTTGTAGAAAGCAGACAGGTGAGTCCTTTGAGCAGCCAGGCAGTTCTTCTTGGCAGGATGCAGGTTCTGGTTTCTTCTTCAGCAAGTGTCTGAGGTGGTAGGGCAGAGGCCCTGTTTTATACCCAAATGTGCCTTTAAAGTGGGGGAGACTTCAAAGAGTGGCTTAGAAGTGCACCAGGTCCCCTTTCAGTTCAATCCTGTCTGCCAGGGTCCCAGTAGGGGGTGTGGCAGTCCTTTGTGTCAGAGCAGGCCCTACACCCTCCCAGCCCAGGAAGACCCATTCAAAATGCAGTTGTATGCAAGTGAGGCTGAGTACCCTGTGTTTGGGGTGTGTCTGAGTGAATGCACAAGGAGCTGTCAACTAAACCTAGCAAGACGTGGATTGTAAGGCACTGAAAGATTTAAGTGCAGAGAAATGCTCACTTTCTAAAAGTGGCATTTCTAAAATAGTAATATCAAATCCAACTTCACCAGTCAGTTTTACCCACACAGCACCCTGCTCTAGGGGTTACCTAGGGCACACATTAGAGGTGTCTTATGTGTAGAAAAAGGTGAGCTTTAGGCTTGGCAAGTACTTTTAAATGCAAAGTCGAAGTGGCAGTGAAACTGCACACACAGGCCTTGCCATGGCAGGCCTGGGACAAGGTAAAGGGGCTACTTGAGTGGGTGGCACAACCAGTGCTGCAGGCCCACTAGTAGCATTTAATCTACAGGCCCTAGGCACATACAGTGCACATTACTAGGGACTTATAAGTATATTAAATATTCCAATTGGGTATGATCCAAAGTTACCATGTTTAAAGGGAGAGAGCATATGCACTTTAGAACTGGTTAGCAGTGGTAAAGTGTGCAGAGTCTAAAAGCCAGCAAAAACAGGTCCAAAAAGTGGAGGGAGGCAGGCAAAAAGTTAGGGGTGAACACCCTAAGGCATGTCATGTCTAACATATACCAACACTGTCGCCTCTCCGAGCTTGGGGAGGGTCGATGATGATCTCGCTTTAGTTCCACTGACAACACATAACTTAGAAATTTTTGATCAAGTCACCATGACTACTGACGTGACGGATGGTGTTACCTACAGTGTACCACCGCGTGAAACACCAACTCCTCCATTGAATACGGCGACACCTTTTGCACGAACTGCCTCTGGTTACTTTGCCAACACAAATGATGGTATTTCGGACTCGTTTGCCTCTTCGGCTTCTGGCCTATCAGGTCCATGTAAGCTGATGTGTTGGCCTAAGGATACGTATTTTGTTTTTCCATGGAACTATCTGTGGCTTTTGTTGACTATGTTAGCATTTTTTCTTTGGTTAGGGTTTGTCATTATCTTTTTTCTGTTGATACATGGTCATTTTTTTCCTGAGAGATCAGCGGTTGAACAGGTGGAGGAGGTGTTGAAGCCACATTTTTCATCACATAGGGTTCGAAGAGACTTGTCCTTTGTGAACATTTCTGCAGTGCCGATTCCGGATGGAATTGTGTGGGATAAAGTAATGTTTGAAATATATGGTCCCACTGAGATAAATCAAATACCGTATGTGCTGAAATTATCTATGAATGATATAGTAAAACCAGACATTGTATCTGATGATTGGGATGTGAAGACAGTTGATTCCATGATGACTGAATTACAATATTATACTGTGTATGAAAATGAAGATATTTACCAGTTTAAGGACAATTATGGTGACATGTTTTGTTATAATTATTATGGGCACCATTTTATACATAAAGCCAGTAGTCCAAAAACGATATTTGACTATACGCAATGGGAGCATTGCCCAACTCCCCCGCAAGGGAGTTCCAAAATGTATTCTGACAAATTTACGTACTTTTCTGGGCATCATCAAATGAATGCTAAGTCATATTATTTTAAGTTAACTCAGTTTAAAGATAAACAAATGCTGTTGACTAATACGAAATTCATATACTCAGAATCTTTTGTTTCCCGACTGTCAATTGAAGGTTATGAATATTGGTCAAATAATGTTGATTTGAAAAGTGTTTGGGGAACAAAACATTGGCAGACAAGGGGTAGAGAAACATTGTTTAGGGCATGTCTCATTCCAGTCCAAATGACTTTTTTAAATGAAACAGTACAACAGATTAGCTGTTTAGGCTTAGCAACAATCAGAGACTTGAATGTGCCTAGTATACCTGCCCCTGCAAAAATTAATAACTGGCAGAAATACATAAATGCTACTTTTGGTGAGCTTACAGACTGGGTCCAGAATGGTACATTTAACACTTCATTGACACGTCCGGGCGGGTGGTTATTGTGGCCTATTGACACCAACGGGTGCCATCAACGTTTTGTCTCCTCCTCGGGGGGTTTCCGGACGGGTAGGTCTGACCCTCGCTATATATCGCCAGGACATGCTGAAATAATAACTACATATAGTGTGGGAAAATTGTGCCAACAATGGTTGAAATCCTCCTCGCTAGATGCAGTTAAGACACATCTCACTCTCCTGTCTAATAACACTGACTTACAAGACTTTTTGTCAGGCCCAAAGACACCACGTAGGAAGCGTTTCTTGTATGAAGTATACAATGAAATATGGAAACTTTCCCAGCAGGAGGATGCAGCCCGGTTAAGGCAGATAGATCAGGAAAATATGGAAAAGGCATTAGCTGTTGTGGATAATGGAATTCACACCTTGTCCGACCACATATATACAATTAACAACATTGTTTCTTCTGCGATAGACATAATACGATCTGATATGTCTTCTTTATATCATGGACAAAGTCAGACCAGGTCCATTATGCAGTTGGGTTGGACACTTCAGACATTGAAGGCGGGTCGCGTTCCGTGGCAGCACATCAGTGCCAGGGAGATCTTTTCTTCCTTTAATTTAACGCGACAACAACAACTAATGGCTAAGAAGGAGGCGACTTATGTCATGCTCAACATTGAGAAATTAGAAAGATTTCCTTTTACCGTGGCCGAGATCCCCTCTGCAGAGTGGTTGATACACTGGGTTATTTATCTGCCCATTTCTACGTTACAGTTCACTTCCTGTTTGAAACATGTTCCGGTAGGCAGATATGAGAAGTTGAAAGATAGTTATATCCATGAGGTGTGGGAGCTTCCTTTCTTGTACAAATGCCTCAATGGCATGAAAGAGGTCTTTCTTAGCGGTAGTGAATGCGAGACTTCAGTCAGCCATTTAATGATTTGTAAGCAGCTGTCCTTGCATGGGGCATGTAATGCCTCGGTTGCGAACTTGGCTTGCTATCTGAAGGGAGTTCCGGTCTCCTTGATTAAACGCACATTCCAGGTGCTTTCAAACGGCAGCTACGTCCTCCTCAATAGTGAAGACTGTTGTGGCATGCGGGCCGGAATAGTTTACGTTGTTTCGGTCACTAAGGTCGTTACTTGCTGCAGGAGTGTGTTGTTTCCCCCCACTAAATTGAGGGAGGTAGCAGATATCTGGCCTCACATTGCTACTTCCAAGGTGAATTTCGACAAGGTAAGTAGACTAAAGGCTTTATTGTTTCAGAAGCATGTGGCCCTTACATCTGCACGCGAGACCTACGCACTTCAGGTGGCAAGGTCATCGGCGGAAATACAGTCCCTGTTAAATACCAACTTTCCGAGCCACTTTGGTGAACTCGTGGGACGTATATTTAATGCGTCCAGCACAGCTGGACTAGCACATTTTTTTAAAGCTGCTGGTGTTGGTTTCATTCACACCTTCTCTTCCAGATTCGGTTTGATACCTTCGGCTATTCATTCAATTTTCTGAAGCATTTTTGGGGGATTTCCGATAACTTTGGCCTTATTAGCCGGCATTTTGCTGTTGCTGTTGTTTTTCCGCAATGGCTGTCCCGCCGCAACAAAGACGAATGTGGGCGCTCCCATCAGTGCAGCTGTGTCGTGAACGCATGATTCAGCACTTTGGAGCAACACTCCTGGGACATTTGGAGTGTGACTGGTCTCTGTCATTCAGACCTGTTTTGGATTGTGTGCAGCCCGTGTTTCGGTGCTGTTGGTGCGATTTGGAACATGCACTAGTCGTCTGTCTCTCACAGCAACACACCCCAGTGGTTGATGCTGATCTTTTGATGTTCCCGATGAGGGCTCATTACCAGACCTGTGCGCTGCGGCTGCGTTTGCTTCGTGAGGCTGATTACGAGATACCCTTCCTGGAGGAAGTTGATATTAACTCGTTCACAGGCCCTGTACGGGATGCTGCCCTGGTTGACACTGGGGCTTTGGAACACACCTGCTCCTTGATAGTCTTTAGCGTGGATTTTCCGGTTTTGTCATCTGCTGAAGTGGAGAATCTCCTGCTTTCCATGACCAATGTTTGACTTGAATATGGTCTAAATTGACGCTGTCATATGAATTCGGCATTCAGCCACATGCTTATTTTTAAATTGAGGATTAGTGTGCTTTGTTGTCCTCTTGACTTGTTGAAATTTCATAGGTTTTTTAATTGTGTTTTAGCTTAGGGCATTTTTAGCTTTGACTTAAACCACTTTCTAACGACAAGGGGAGGGTGTAGTGTAGCCATTTTTAATGTAGCTTTATGCGCGTTTGCTTAAAGTATTAGGCCTCTGTGCACTTTGCCCTAGATGCATTGTATTTAGCCTCGCACTGTTATTTTACAATAAACAGTTTCACGGTCTTGTTTTATTTCCCTCTATCATACTGTTTAGCTTATTTCAGTGCTGTGTTCTCACATCAATAGTATAAAAACACTTTCTAGTCCCGGTACACGTAAGAGGGAGATTCCAACCAGGAACCCACAACTAGATGTTGACTGCCCTGTTGAAGATGCTGATCCAGATCACAGGCCTTTGCTCAGGTATGAGGGTTGATGTCCTCCCGGGGAAACCAGAAAGGCAGGCTTAGAGCTTCACATGCTGTGCTCGAAATATAACATAGAGAGAACATAATTTAGTTACAATATGATAGCCTTATTTTTATGTTTCACTCTCCTCATTACTATTTCCATCTTACTGTGTTGTATGGTTCTGGTTATTGCAGCTCACGCCTTGTTATCTAAAATGCAGTCGTTTTATTAAACTAATCTTTAAAACTCAAACTGCCTTTGTCATTTATATATGAGACCTCACTTTGTATGAGAGAACTGGTTATGACCTGAGTGACCACGACTTCCCTGGGAAGTACTAAGATGTCATGTGCTCGGCTGCCCAATTGTCTCTTCCCTTCGGGAGAGATGAGGCACTGCTAGTTAGCCGGAGCATAACCCGGATTTAGAGTGACAAGGGTCCTTCACCGTGGGTCAGACTTAGGCCCTCATTCTGACCCTGGCGGTCGGTGATAAAGCGGCGGCCAAGCCGCCAACAGGCCGGCGGTCTAAAATATGCAATTCTGACCCTGGCGGGAACCGCCAACACAGCCCGCCAACTTAACACTCCGCCCGCCACGGCGGTACAAACAAACAGCGCGGCGGTTCCCGCCAACAGCCAGGCGGCAGACAATGTACCGCCCACCCTATTACGACCCACCAATCTGCCACCTTTTCCGGGGCGGGAGCACCGCCGATAAGAACACGGCGGAAACAGACTACGAACGGGAAAACGCTCACCTCTACGCACTCCACGCGAGATTCCGGCAGTATGGAACCAGAGTTGCAGGTCATCCCCGCACTCCTATTCCTGCTCATAAACCAGGAGCACGCCCGGCGGCGCGGAAGACATCGGTGAGTACTGCACCTACGACACAGGGGAGGGAAAAGATTACCGGCACACACCCACCCACCCACACCCACTACAACACACACATCAATGCATTCCCACAGATCACTGTCACAACCCACAAACCACCCCCCTCCGAAATAATGCAAAGACCAAAAGAAGAGATCATAAACGGGCAGATATATTGAAATATGTACACCAGTAATCCCAATAAATAAATAAACTATGTCCAAAATATATACAGCTACTAAATGTAGTCCAACCACTGTCCGTGGATCACAGGGGTCCTGTGCAAAGGGGCAAGGCCCAGTCCCACGACAAGAACTCCACGGAGAGAACACTGCAGGGGCATCAGAAAGAAAATAGGACAGGCACCTCAGGGGGAAGGGAAGGGGGGGCACCTCAGCCACTTGAGTACACGACGCCAGATCCACGAGGGGACTCCATGACCACTGGCCCATCCTGGGGAGAGCAAAGCCACAGTCCAAACAGTCCATACAGTGGGTGGCCTGCCCACTGGGCCATCCTGGGGAGAGCAAAGCCACAGTCCATACAGTCCATACAGTGGGTGGCCTGCCCACTGGGCCATCCTGGGGAGAGCAAAGCCACAGTCCAAACAGTCCATACAGTGGGTGGCCTGCCCACTGGGCCATCCTGGGGAGAGCAAAGCCACAGTCCAAACAGTCCATACAGTGGGTGGCCTGCCCACTGGGCCATCCTGGGGAGAGCAAAGCCACAGTCCATACAGTCCATACAGTGGGTGGCCTGCCCACTGGGCCATCCTGGGGAGAGCAAAGCCACAGTCCATACAGTCCATACAGTGGGTGGCCTGCCCACTGGACCATCCTGGGGAGAGCAAAGCCACAGTCCATACAGTCCATACAGTGGGTGGCCTGCCCACTGGGCCATCCTGGGGAGAGCAAAGCCACAGTCCAAACAGTCCATACAGTGGGTGGCCTGCCCACTGGGCCATCCTGGGGAGAGCAAAGCCACAGTCCATACAGTCCATACAGTGGGTGGCCTGCCCACTGGGCCATCCTGGGGAGAGCAAAGCCACAGTCCATACAGTCCATACAGTGGGTGGCCTGCCCACTGGGCCATCCTGGGGAGAGCAAAGCCACAGTCCAAACAGTCCATACAGTGGGTGGCCTGCCCACTGGGCCATCCTGGGGAGAGCAAAGCCACAGTCCAAACAGTCCATACAGTGGGTGGCCTGCCCACTGGGCCATCCTGGGGAGAGCAAAGCCACAGTCCATACAGTCCATACAGTGGGTGGCCTGCCCACTGGGCCATCCTGGGGAGAGCAAAGCCACAGTCCATACAGTCCATACAGTGGGTGGCCTGCCCACTGGGCCATCCTGGGGAGAGCAAAGCCACAGTCCATACAGTCCATAACAGACCCCACTGCCACTGGAGGAGGCAAGTTGGCCAGAGGACATCCTGCAGCCCTGCCCGAGATAGATCCTGCCCTGCCACGTCTGCCAAAGGGCCAGCGGTTCTTGCCTTGAAGGGCCCAGTTCAGCGGTTCCTGAGACGGCGGGGCCCAGTTCAGCGGTTCTTGAGACGGCGGGGCCCAGCGGAGCGGTTCTTGAGACGGCGGGGCCCAGCGGAGCGGTGCGTGAGACGGCGGGGCCCAGCGGAGCGGTTCTTGAGACGGCGGGGCCCAGCGGAGCGGTGCTTGAGACTGCGGGGCCCAGTTCAGCGGTCCTTGCCCTGAAGGGCCCAGTTCAGCGGTTCTTGAGACGGCGGGGCCCAGTTCAGCGGTTCTTGAGACGGCGGGCCCAGTTCAGCGGTTCTTGAGACGGCGGGGCCCAGCGGAGCGGTTCTTGAGACGGCGGGCCCAGCGGAGCGGTGCGTGAGACGGCGGGGCCCAGCGGAGCGGTTCTTGAGACGGCGGGGCCCAGCGGAGCGGTGCTTGAGACTGCGGGGCCCAGTTCAGCGGTCCTTGCCCTGAAGGGCCCAGTTCAGCGGTTCTTGAGACGGCGGGGCCCAGTTCAGCGGTTCTTGAGACGGCGGGGCCCAGCGGAGCGGTGCGTGAGACGGCGGGGCCCAGTTCAGCGGTTCTTGAGACGGCGGGGCCCAGTTCAGCGGTCCTTGCCCTGAAGGGCCCAGTTCAGCGGTTCTTGAGACGGCGGGGCCCAGTTCAGCGGTTCTTGAGACGGCGGGGCCCAGCGGAGCGGTGCGTGAGACGGCGGGGCCCAGTTCAGCGGTTCTTGAGACGGCGGGGCCCAGTTCAGCGCTCCTTGCCCTGAAGGGCCCAGTTCAGCGGTTCTTGAGACGGCGGGGCCCAGCGGAGCGGTGCGTGAGACGGCGGGGCCCAGCGGAGCGGTTCTTGAGACGGCGGGGCCCAGCGGAGCGGTGCTTGAGACTGCGGGGCCCAGTTCAGCGGTCCTTGCCCTGAAGGGCCCAGTTCAGCGGTTCTTGAGACGGCGGGGCCCAGTTCAGCGGTTCTTGAGACGGCGGGGCCCAGCGGAGCGGTGCGTGAGACGGCGGGGCCCAGTTCAGCGGTTCTTGAGACGGCGGGGCCCAGTTCAGCGGTCCTTGCCCTGAAGGGCCCAGTTCAGCGGTTCTTGAGACGGCGGGCCCAGTTCAGCGGTTCTTGAGACGGCGGGGCCCAGCGGAGCGGTGCGTGAGACGGCGGGGCCCAGTTCAGCGGTTCTTGAGACGGCGGGGCCCAGTTCAGCGGTCCTTGCCCTGAAGGGCCCAGTTCAGCGGTTCTTGAGACGGCGGGGCCCAGTTCAGCGCTCCTTGCCCTGAAGGGCCCAGTTCAGCGGTTCTTGAGACGGCGGGGCCCAGTTCAGCGCTCCTTGCCTTGAAGGGCCCAGTTCAGCGGTTCTTGAGACGGCGGGGCCCAGTTCAGCGGTCCTTGCCTTGAAGGGCCCAGTTCAGCGGTTCTTGAGACGGCAGCCGGTCTATGGCCAACTGCTAATTGCCTGGTGGTGCCCTCCTGGGCAGCGGGGATGGTGCTCCTTCACTGCCCACCTGGGCTGTGGGTGGTGGGGCCCTCCTGGCCAGCTGGGCTGGGTCCTCCCTGGGCAGCGGCTATGGGGGTGGTGGGCTCTCCCGGGGCAGCTGTGCCGGTTCCTCCCGGGGCAGCGGCTATGGGGGTTGTGGGCTCCTCCTGGGCAGCAGGCCTGCTGCCTGACCTCTCCGACTTGCTGCCCTTGCCCTCCTTAGTCGTGGGCCTGTGGCCCTTTCCTCCCTTTGGAGCTGTGGCTGGTGACTGTCTCTGGGTGGTGTCCGGGGGGGATGTAGAAGGCGGGCTCCTGCGGCGCCCCTTCCGCCTTCTGCTCCTCTTCCCAGGGGGTGGGCTGGCTGTCCCCTTGCTGCTGGGCGAAGATCCAGACATGCGGGCTGGCGGGCTCCAATACCCCTGCACCCTTGTCAAGGGGGCTGCAGGGCTGGTGGTGGCTGAGGTGCTCTTCTTACCCCGACGAGAAGGAGGGGGTGCTCAGGGTCAGGAAAGAAGTTAGTAGTGGCGAGGAAGAGCTTCTTGGGACAATGGAGAGTGGTAGGTACAGTGGGAATGGGAGTGGAGGGAGAGGATGTGGTTGTAGGTGAGTCACGTTTGCTGTCTTTGGGTGCAGGTGCAGGAGGGATAGGCTGTCGTGAGGTGGATGGCTGTTGGGTGGGTGGGTGGCTGCGTTTGTGTGGTGTGGAAGAGGGGGTGACAGACACAGTGGGAGAGGACACAGGGGACGTGTAAATGGCAGTGGGGGTGGTGACTGCACGTGTGCGGACTGGAGTGGAGGGTGTGCTGGTGATGGAAACACTGGCTGATGGTGAGGTGAATGGAGGTGTGAGTGTAGACGTCACAGGGAGGGAGGAGGGAGACGAGGAGGTGGGGGTCACAGAGGTGGTAGTGACTGTTGGCATGTCTGCATCGGAATGTTGCGTGTGTGAATGTCTGCGTGATCTGTGGTGCTTATGTTTGGATGAGCTTCTCTTGGGTGTTGAGGTGTGTGCAGGCTGGTCTGATGGTGTGGGTGGGACAGGCAGAGGAACAGGAGACTGGGAGGAGGGAGTTAGTAGAGGCAGGCAGGAGACAGGGACAATGGCTGCCGTCAGTGCTGAGGCCAGAGCCTGGAACGATCGCTGATGGGCAGTCTGACCCGAATGAATGCCCTCCAGGTACGCATTGCTGCGATGAACCTCCCTCTCCACCCCCTGGATGGCATTCAAAAGGGTAGTCTGCCCAACAATGAGCGTTCGGAGGAGGTCAATGACCTCCTCACTGAGGGCAGCGGGGGTAACAGGGGCAGGGCCTGAGGTGCCTGGGGCGAAGGAGATGCCCGGCTTCCTGGCAGAGCGGGCACGGGGCGAACGCTGAGGGGCTGCTGGGAGGGCGGAGATGGTGCGCTGGGTGGCGGCTGTACCTGTAATGGCGGGGGGCACGGATGGTGCCACCCCCGCAAGGGAGCCCCCTTCCGAGGACGTGTCCGTGTCGCTGCAGGGTCCAGTCGTCCCCGTCGTGGAGCTCCCCTCGCCCTCCGTCTCACTGGTCCAGTCTGACTCTGTGGCATGGCCCTCCTGGGCCATGTGAGATGCAGCTCCCTCCTGCCCCGATGCCACTTCTCCTCCGCCTGATGATGCTGATGCACACAAGCACAGAAAGACAAACAAAAAGGGGGGGGGAGAGAGAAATAAAGGGATATTGAGTACATGGATCTCCGGTACAGTTAGCGGACATGACAGACACAGATGCCCCCTGCACTAAGTTGCGCACTTGGGGTCCGCTACGCATTCCGTGGAACATGCCCTACACGCCTAGAGTTGACAACTGCACCCATGGATGACACGGCCCAGGGATGGCTGTACTGACAAACTACTGAGGGTGGTGGCTGGGGACACAGGGGCTTACGGGGGTGCCCAGCCTACAGATATCGCCCTGGCCTAGGGGGACCCCCAGCCCTCCTCCCCCACCCAGACACCTCCACTGCGCGACAACAGAGTAGATAATGCTTGTACTCACCCCCTTGTGTCTGCTGTGCTGCCCTCACGCGCCCATCCAATTCAGGGTAGGCCACCGTCAGGATCCGGAACATCAGGGGGCTCAGTTGACGGCAGGCACCCCGCCTACGTTGGGAGGCCATCCCCAGCAGAGACTCGGCGGTCTTCTTGGTCCCGCGGCGGATGTCCTCCCACCTCTTGCGGCAGTGGGTGCCCCGTCGATGGTGGACCCCCAGGGTCCGGACTTCCTTGGCGATGGCACGCCAAATCCCGATCTTCTCATGGGCGCGGACCTATGTGACACGTACAGGGAGGGAGAAATACCACGTTCAAGTTTGTCAGCATTTTCCTTTCCAGTGGCCCAACGCCCCCCATCCCCGCCAGGCCCCCCGCCATGCCCCCCGCCAGGCCCAACATGCCCCCCATCCCCGCCAGGCCCCCCGCCATGCCCCCCGCCATGCCCCCCGCCAGGCCCAACATGCCCCCCATCCCCGCCAGGCCCCCCGCCAGGCCCCCCGCCAGGCCCAACATGCCCCCCATCCCCGCCAGGCCCCCCGCCAGGCCCAACATGCCCCCCATCCCCGCCAGGCCCCCCGCCAGGCCCCCCGCCAGGCCCAACATGCCCCCCATCCCCGCCAGGCCCCCCGCCAGGCCCAACATGCCCCCCATCCCCGCCAGGCCCCCCGCCAGGCCCCCAAGCCAGCCAGTGGCCCCAAATCCATATTGAATTAAACTCACTTGTTGGTCTGGAGGACCGTAGAGTAGCGCATACTGGGGGAGGACCCCATCCACAAGTTTCTCCAACTCCTCTCCAGTGAAGGCAGGGGCCCTTTCCCCAGGCGCAGCAGCCATTGTCCCTTCCAGACCGAGGTCACAGCAACACTTGCAGTATAGGTCCTCTCCTGTGAAAGTTCAAGTCGCAAGTGGATAAGTAGATAGAAAATGGCGGTGACGTCCGCGGCGGTGCGTACCGCGGCGGTGCGTCCCGCCACCGCCGGCGCCCTTTGCCATTGGCTCCTGAAACCCATAGGCTTCAATGTTAACCAATGCGGCTTTGCGCCGCGGTCTTCGCCCGCCGCCCGCCGCGGTGTGCCACGCCAGCGCATTGACCTCACATCCCATTGTCACACTTCACAGGTCAGGCAGCCGCCATTTCCAGGGCCCACATGGCTCAATTTCAACTGCGTCACACAGGCCTAGGCCTTGCATAGCCACTCAGACACGCCATTCACTGCATAGAGAATCGTATACTGTGCTAGCTGTGAGTACGTACCTGTGGGTTGCTTGACTGTTTGCTCCATGTTGTCCTTCCTAGGCACCGTCCGCTGGGTTGGGCGAGGAGACGGATGAATCCTCCCGTGTACCGACCGCTGGTGGACCTGTCGACAATGGAAGAACGCCACATTATCCTGACCTACCGTCTTAACCGTGCCACTATCCATGAACTGTGTGCCCAGCTGGAGCCCGACCTGATGTCCCCCATCCGCCAACCCACAGGGATTCCCCCTCTGGTGCAGGTCATGTCAGTACTCCATTTCTTGGCAAGTGGGTCATTTCAGACAACCGTGGGAATTGCTTCTGGGATGTCTCAGCCCATGTTTTCGAAGGTGTTATCCAGAGTGTTGTCTGCCCTGATGAAATCCGTGAGGAGCTACATCATTTTCCCTGAGGTGGGCGAATTGGCTACAGTGAAGGGTGATTTCTACGCCCTTGGACATATTCCCAACGTCATTGGTGCCATTGATGGGACCCATGTGGCTTTGGTTCCCCCAAGAGACAGGGAGCAGGTGTACAGGAACAGAAAAAATTACCATTCAATGAACATCCAGGTGGTGTGTTTGGCTGACCAGTACATCTCGCATGTAAATGCCAAATTCCCAGGGTCAGTGCATGACGCCTACATCCTCAGGAATAGCAGCATCCCTTACGTGATGGAACAGCTACAGAGACACCGTGTATGGCTAGTGGGGGACTCTGGGTACCCCAACCTGTCGTGGCTACTGACCCCAGTAAGGAATCCCCGGACCAGGGCAGAGGAACGGTACAATGAGGCCCATGGGCGTACTAGGAGGGTGATCGAACGCACCTTTGGCCTCCTAAAGGCCAGGTTTAGGTGCCTGCATATGACAGGTGGATCCCTAATGTACTCACCTAAGAAGGTGTGTCACATCATCGTGGCATGCTGCATGCTTCACAACCTGGCTTTGCGCCGCCAGGTGCCTTTCCTGCAGGAGGATGGTCGAGACGGTGGTGTTGTGGCAGCGGTGGAACCTGAGGAGAGTGACGAGGAGGAAGACGACGGGGCTGAAACAGACAACAGGGACAGAATCATTGAACAGTACTTCCAATAGGACACAGGTAACATTTCAAAGATAATTTAGTAAATGTTAACTACTCTCCTGCATCTCTGCTGCCTGTCTATTTGCCCCAGTGTATGATGACTGAGTTTTGGCTTTTCCCTCCCTATTTCAGATCTGGGGTCCCCACTACGAGTCCTGTGCTTCGTTTCCCCATGGACTACAGCTTTGTGGCAGCTGTTTGTTGACTTCACCATGTACAAGGACATATTTGCACTGTCATGTCAATTACAATATATTGAAATCACAGCCAGACTCCAGATATTTTGGTGCAAAATAGGTGTTTATTTAAGTGCTCAAAATGGGATGGGTGGTTTCAAGTGGGTGGGGGCTATGGTGAAGGAATGTCCATGGCAGAGTCCAGAGTAACAGTCACACAGGTGCATTGTCCAGAGGCCTGTGGAGAGATGGAGCATGGGCAGTTCAAGGATGGACAGGGTGACAATGTGGGACAGTGGGATGACATCAGGTGGTATCCATTGCTGGCGGGGGTCTTGACATCCTACTCTGTCTTCTTGCGAGATCTCAGGGCCCTCTTGCGGGGTGGTTCTTCTCCTGCAGGAGGTGGGGGTCTGGTGGGCTGCTGCTGTGCGGGGGCCTCCTGTCCACTAGCGCCGGCGGAGGTGGTTGGCTGTTCTTGGTCCAGGCTAGTGGCAGGGGCCCTTGGGTGTTGTTGAGTGTCCGCCCTGTTGTTGACGAGGTCCTGCAGCAGCCCTACCATGGTAACCAGGGTGGTGTTGATGGCTCTGATGTCCTCCCTGTACCCCCGATAGTGTTCCTCCTGCAGTACCTGGATCTCCTGGAACCGGGCCAGTACCGTCGCCATCGTCTCCTGGGAGCGGTTGTATGCTCCCATGATGGTGGTGAGGACCTCGTGGAGAGTGGGTTCCCTGGGCCTCTCCTCCCCCCCCTGTCGCACAGCTGCCCTCCGAGTTCCCCTGTTTCCCTGGGCCTCTGCCCCCTGGCCGGTGTGCCCACTACCACTGCCCCCAGGTCCCTGTTGTTGTTGGGGTGGTGGGTTATCCTGGGTGCCCTGTAGTGGTAGACACACCGCAGATTGACGCGCCCTGGAGACAGAGGCATGGGCCCGCTGGGTGGGAGCTGTGCTGGTGTTCCCAGAGGGGTTTGGGTCTGTAGTGGCCTGGGCCTGTGTGAGGGGAACCGACTGTCCAGAGGTCCCCGATGGTCCGGGCTGGTCATCGGTGTCCAGGTCGACAGAGCTGCTGTCATCGCTGACGGCCTCTTGGGTGGGGGGTGTGGAGAATTCTGGCCCCTCCGCCGCGGTGTGTTGACGGTCGGGTCCTGCAGGGGTATAGAGGTATGGTTATAGTTTCAATGTGTGGCATATGGGTGTATCTGTGGGTTCTCGTGTCCCCAAGTGCTGGCATTCGTGTGTGGGGGCTTTGGTGAGGGTGGCTTGTGGGGGGGATGTGTATATGCATTGGGCATGCTTTGGTGATGGGTGTCCATGCTTAGTGGACGCATGCAGGCCTAGGTTTTGGGATGTGTGGGTTGTGATGGTGAGACATTGGCGGGGAATAGGTGTGCTGGGGGTGGGGGTGAGGATGGTGGTGGGGGTGAGGATGGTGGTGGGGGTGGGGGTGAGGGTGGGGTTCGAGGATGGGGGTGAGGGTTGGGGTATGATTTGGCATGCAGGTGGGGGGGAAGCAGTATTGAAGCTTCAACTTACCAGTATCCATTCCTCCGCCGACTCCTGCGAGGCCGTCAGGATGCAGGATGTTCAAGACTTCCTCCTCCCATGATGTGAATTGTGGGGGTTGAGGTGGGGGTCCTCCGCCAGTCTTCTGCACGGCGATGTTGTGCCTGGATACCATGGAACGCACCTTCCCCCGTAGGTCGTTCCATCGCTTCCTGATGTCTTCCCGATTTCTGGGGTGCTGTCCCACTGCGTTCACCCTGTCGACAATCCTCTGCCATAGCTCCGTCCTCCGGGCAATGCTGGTGTATTGTATCTGTGTGCCGAACAGCTGGGGCTCTACACGAACGATTTCCTCCACCATGACCCTGAGTTCTTCGTCTGTGAAGCGGGGTTGTCTTTGGGGTGCCATGGGGTGGTGTGTATGATGTGTGGGGTGGAGTATGTGTATTTAAGTGAGTTGAGTGTGGTGATGTGTGTTGTTTTGTGTGTGGATAGTGTGTGGGTGATGGTGTTGAGTGGCTGTGGCTGTTATTTTTTGGATGCTGGTGTCTCGCTCTTGCCTTCTTTACGAATTTTTTAGCGTAGGGGTTTGTGGGTGATGTGGGTGGGTGTTTTATATTGTATTGTGTGTGTGGGAGTGGTGTGTGTATGTGTATCAGGTGTGTGGGATTCAAATCGTCCAATGTGGCTGAGTTTTGTTCGTTTGTGTGTATTCTGACCGCGGCGGTGTGTCCCGCCAATGGAATACCGCGTTTGAATGACCGCCGCGTGGATTCGTGGGTCGTAATGGGATGGGCGTATTTCTGTTGGCGTGACGGTGGAGGTTTTGTCACCTCCACTTTTCCGCCGACCGCTGGTCTGGCGGTCTGTTGTGGCGGTCGGATTTTCGGAGGTTTGCCTTCTGCGGGTCAGAATGACCGTGGCGGGTTTCCGCGACCGCGGCGGGATTATGGAGGATTTCTGACCGGCGGTAGGCGCCTTTTACCGCCGAGGTCAGAATGACCACCTTAGTCCCCCACACTGTGAACAATCTTGTTGCCGAAAAATCAAGTAGTCTCATTAGGATAATGAAAGCCTACGCGACAATGGGATGATGGTAGAGGTAAGTCTAGGGTATTGGTCCAGTCTGTTTGTAGCACAGGTCCAGTGTCCTAGGGGCCATGGGAAGGGGAGCAATGGCAGTTCAAAGTGGAGAAGGTGACAGAGGGGAACACAAGGGGGAAATTCAGGAGGGCCTTGTTTTCTGGTGGTGGTCTTAGTCTTGGCAACTGTCTCAGGCGGCTGTCTGGGTTGCAAGGAATGTTTGCGGGGTGGTTCACCTTTTGCAGGGGCAGGAGCACTGGTGGCCAATGGATCCTGTGGCAGGGCAACCTGTCCACTAGCTGCAGCAGATGTGGAGGGCTGTTCAGTTGACTGGCTAGTGGAAGGGGCCCGCTGCTGTGCTGTGTAGTCCCTCATGATGTTGGCCACATCACCCAGCATTCATCTTATGGAGACCATGGTGGTGCTGAGGGCCTACAAATCTTTCCTGATCTCCTGGTGGTCTTCCTCCTGCAGCCGCTGGTTCTCCTGCATGATGTTTAACATTTGACCCATCTTGTCCTGGGATTGTTGGTCAGCTCCCAGGACATTGGTGAGTGCCTCCTGGGCAGTCAGTTCCCTGGGCCTGTCCTCCCCCTGGCACACACCTTTCCTCCATGTGTCCCTGTCACCCTGTGCCTGTGTCCCCTGCACGGTATGCCCACTGCCACTGACCCCAGGTCCCTGATTGTTCAGGCTGTGAAGTGTGGACTGGGGTCCCTGTACAGGTGAGTACACTGCTGATTGATGTGTCCTGGGGACAGAGGTGTGGGGATGTTGGGTGGCTGTTGTGGTGTTAGATACTGAGGGGGGCTCTGTGGTGGAGCGGGTATGGGCTGGGTAGTCGAATGACCAGTGGTCTCTGATGGGCCAGGAAGTTAATCCAGAAGTCTAGAGTTACTGTCATCACTGGGGGCATCTTCTGATGGGGGACTGGGTAGCCGTGACACCTCCTCGCTGCTGAGACTGACTGGGGCACCTGTGGAGATGCAAGTGGTATATTATGCTACATGTCTGTGACATTTTCTACATCCCTAGCTTCCGAAATGTCGTTGCTGTTGCCCTGCTACCTTTATTTGTGTATGTTGATATCTTGTGGGATTGTTAGTTCTCTATGTTGTACATGCATTGGTGGTGGGTGTACATGCAGAGCCTGGAGGGATGTGTATGCAGTAGGGATGGCATGCAGGGCTTGGCATTCAGGTAAGTCAATTGTGGTGGTGCACTGTGTGGGATGGAGTGGAGGGATGGGTGTCAGGGTGAGGGTTGGTGGTGGCATGCAGGTATGTGGGGGGATAGGTAGTATATAGTGCCTCACCAGCGTCCAGTCCTCCGACAACTCCAGTGAGTCCCTGAGGATGCAGTATTGCCAAAACTTGCTCCTCCCATGATGTCAGCTGTGGGGGAGGAGGTGGGGGTCCACCGCCAGTTCTCTGAATGGCGAGCTGGTACCTGGCTGCAATGGAATGTACCTTCCCCCGTAGGTCATTCCACCTCTTTCTGATGTCATCCCTTGTTCTTGGATGCTGTCCACCAGCGTTTACCCTGTCCACGATTCTCCGCCATACCTCCATCTTCTTGGCAATGGAGATTTGCTGTACCTGTGCTTCAACATACCCTGACTATTTCCTCCACCATGACCCACAACTCCCCATCTGTGAAACGGGGGTGCCTTTGTGGGGACATGGGTGTTGTGTGGTGTGTGTTGTGCACTGGCTGTGGTGGGGTGCGTGACGGATGGATGGGTGTTTGTGGTGTGTGTGTGTAGTTGTGTCTCTGATTTGCGTGGCTATCTCTTAGCTATTTTCCGTGTTCGTAAAGGGTTGTGGGTAATGTGGGTGTGTGTTTTATAGTGCTGTGGGTGGCTGTGTGTATCCGTGTCGGGTGTGTGATTTTAGTTTTGGCCAATGTTGTGTTGTTATATATTTGGGTGGCCATTCTGACCGTGCCGGTGTGTACCACCAATGGTTTACCACTGCAAAATGTCCGCCATGGTGATTCGTGGGTCATAATGTGGAGGGCGTTATTTTGTTGGCGTAACGGTATGGGTGCTCAGAGTTTACCACTAACCTTTGGTCTGGCGGATATGTGTATATTCTGTCAGTTTAGTGTGTGTGTCATAATATGGCGAACGCATGTTCGCCTTCGCGACGGTATGTTGGTGGCTGTCACCGCAGTGATAAGCAGGATTTACGACTAATGTCATAATGAGGGCCAATGTTTTTTAAAGAGTTGAGGCATTGGTTGAGGCATTGGTTCCTTGTGAAGATGGAAGAGGGAGGGATGGAGCTTGTTGGGTGTGGATCTCGTAGAAATTCAGGTTCTTTGCGCATGCAGGAGAATGCTAAACTTCTGGTATTCTTATTTTTGTAGTTAATAGTTTTGGTCCTGGCACTTTCACTGTTTCAAGTGCTCTGAGGGCCAGCAGAGATTCTGATCTGGCTTTCCAGACAAGGTAGAGTGTTGCAATTCAGATGCAGAAGACCTTGAAGATTATATCGGTGGGGAACAACAATGTTATTTTTGAAGTGTGGGAATGATCCAGAGAACTGTTCTCATATCCTTGTGCTGCAGCTGTGTGGAGGATGTCATCTAGCGGAGTATGGTGATAGTAAGGAAAGTCTGCAGTATGCCTCTATTGAAGACCAATTGGGAGAAACTGGGTTGTTGGTTGAGTGGGGTGCTATCCCTTGTCAAGCAACAGCCACAATCCCTATCAGGGTGAACAATACAAGTCATGTAATTAACTTGTGCTTTACCCTCTGGTAGTGTGGCACAGAACCAATGGAGCTTAACCTAGAGGCAATGTGAAAAGTACTTCTGCAGCACACAAATAGTAATAAAGTAAAAACACAACACAAGGAAAGTCCCACATCAATTAAGAA
The DNA here is from genome assembly GCF_031143425.1 of Pleurodeles waltl. Lineage (NCBI taxonomy): Eukaryota > Metazoa > Chordata > Amphibia > Caudata > Salamandridae > Pleurodeles > Pleurodeles waltl. The sequence goes on along the minus strand of NC_090444.1, from coordinate 184,418,703 downwards.
AATTAGAGTACATTTTAACAAATTATTTGACACCAAAATGACAACAATCCAATTAGTAGAACCAGAGGTATGATTTTTAAAAATTCAAGGTAAAAAAAACAGTGCCTAAAAGATCAAAGCACCAACTGTGGAAATCTAGTCACACAAGACTAGGTCAAAGTTGAAAAATGTGACAGATCGAGATGGAGCGTGAATTGGACATGAAAAGTAGATTGGGCCTGTCAGCACTTACCTCAGGACTTAGAAGAAATTTGAAGAAAAATTCTCTGAGATGGTACATTTCAGTGGGCAAGGCTGCAGGGGCTGTCCAAGGTAGAGGCGTCATAGTCAGGGAGCCACTGGCTGAAGTCACAGTGACGATTTCTACATTCAAACATAGGCCCTCATTACGACCCTGGCGGTCAGTGATAAACTGGCAGTAATACCGCCAACAGGCTGGCGGTAACTGCCGCCAAATTATGACCATGGCGGAAAGATTCCTGAAAGATAGCCAATGTACCACACCGACTGTCAGGGCGGAAACAACAGTCACCATGGCGGTAGCAGCCTACAGCCAGGCAGAAGTCAAAGTTCCGCCCACCATATAATGACCACACAATCCGCCACCTTTTCCAGGGAGGTACCAACGCCATCAAAAGCCTGGTGGAAACACATTACAGAAGCAAAAGGACTCACCTTCGGAGACACAGGGAAGAACCACGCCACCATGTAATAAGAACTGCAAGTATTTCTGATGAAATTCCACGTTATGCTCCACCACGAACACCAACGCCGGCGAAGACGGCGAGGATGAGTGCAGCCAACTAACACACAAGGGATTGAGGGAGGAAAGCAAGAGTGACCCACACACATGCACCAGACATACCCTATACACACACAACATACACCCAACCAGCTTCACAAGAAAACAATTTATCCCCGTACATCGGCTGAATAATGCAAGGACAACAGGAATTGACTAAAGTGATTGTAATAAGATCAACACAAAATTAATAATACGATTTGCCAATGCAACAGATATGTACAAATTTACAACAAAGGGACACTGCCCAATCCTCAGTTCACAGGGGCCACATAGCCAGAGGGCAAAGTCCAAGGCCCCACTTGTTACCTGCACCAATACGGAGAGAAAACTCCAAGGGCATCAGTTGGCAAATAGGCAGGCACCTCAGGGGCAGAGGGGAACCTCAGCCTGATGTAGAAACAAGAAGACTGGTTCTGGAGGGGGCAACAAGCCCTGTGCTTGGTCCTGGGGAGTGCAAGAACACAGTCTCTCATGTGGGTGACTTGTCCATTGGTTCTGGAGAGGACAGGCCGCACAGCAGCCCATGGAGGCTGGATCACATTGAGTCTGCCGGCAGTGATGGCTGCACTGTGGTGGTGGTGGGAGGCTCCTGCTCTGCCCCTGCACCCTGCAATGGCTCCACTGTGCTGGTGGTGGTGGAAGTGAGTGCTCCTGCTCAGCCCCTGCACCCTGCGATGGCTGCACTGTGGTGGTAGTGGGAGGCTCCTGCTCAGCCCCTGCACCCTGCGATGGCTGCACTGTGGTGGTGGTGGTAGTGGGATGCTCCTGCTCTTCCCCTGCACCCTGCGATGGCTGCACTGTGGTGGTGGAAATTAGAGGCTCCTGCTCAGCCCCTTCACCTTGCGATGGCTGCACTGTGGTGGTGGTGGTGGTAGTGGGAGGCTCCTGCTCTGCCCCTGCACCCTGCAACGGCTACACTGTGGTGGTTGAAGTGGGAAACTCTTGCTCAGCCCCTGCACCCCGTGATGGCTGCACTGTGGTGGTGGTGGTGGTAGTGGGAAGCTCCCGCTCAGCCCCTACACCCTGCGATGGGTGCACTGTGGTGGTGGTGGTACTGGGAGGCTCATGCTCAGACCCTGCACCCTGCGATGGCTGCACTGTGGTGGTAGTGGTGGTGGTAGTGGGAGGCTCCTGCTCAGCCCCTGCACCCTGCGATAGCTGCACTGTGGTGGTGGTGGTGGTAGCGGGAGGCTCCTGCTCAGCCCCTGCATCCTGCGATGGCTGCACTGTGGCGGTGGTAGTGGAAGGCTCCTGCTTAGCCCCTACAACCTGCGATGGCTGCACTGTGGTGGTGGTGGTAGTGGGAGGCTCATGCTCAGCCCCTGCACCCTGCGATTGCAGCACTGTGGTGGTGGTAGTGGGAGGCTCATGCTCAGCCCCAGCACCCTGTGATGGCTGCATAACCACGGTTGGTGGTGGGGGCTCTGTGACAGCTGCTGGTGCATACTCCTTCCCCTTTTTGTTTGCTGGTGCAGGCTCCTTTCACTTTCTGCTGGCTGGTGCAGGCTCCTTCCCCTTCTTGCTTGCTGGTGCAGGCTCCTTCCCCTTCTTGCTTGCTGGTGCAGGCTCCTTTCCCTCTCTGCTGGCTGCTGCAGGCTCATTCCCCTTCTTGCTTGCTGGTGCAGGCTCCTTCCCCTTCTTGCTTGCTGGTGCAGGCCCCTTCCCCTTACTGCTGGCTGGTGCAGGCTCCTTCCACTGTTTGATGGCTGGAGCAGGCTCCTGCTCCTTCTCCTTCAGTATTTGTGGACTGGAATGCTTTCCACCACAAGTAGGTGCGGATGGAACTGGCCTGTGGACTGCGTGGCTGAGGTGCTTGGCTGGGTTCTTGATACCCTGGCCATACGTGCAGGATGGCGGAGGGGCAGGGAAGAGGTCAATGGTGGAAAGGAAAATCTTTTTTGGGACATTGGGGTGGGAAGAGGGAGAAGTAATGGGAGTGGAAGATGAGTGAGTGGTTGTTGGAGGTGTTTGCCTGCTGGATTTGGGTGCAGGTGCATGGGTTGTATGCTGTTGTGAGGTGGATGGCTGTTTGGTGTCTGAGTGGTTGCATTTGTGTACCTTGGGATGAGGGGGACAGACACCTTGGGAGAGGACACAGGGGACGTGTGCATGGATGTTGTAGATGTGTCTGCCAGTGAGGTGTGTGTTCTGCTTGGTGTGGTGATGATGCAGGTAGTGGATGATAATGTAGTGCATGCAGGTTTGAGTGCGGACGTGACTGGGTGGGAAGTGGAGGAGGAGGAAGAGGGGAAAACAATGGAAATAGTGTATGTTGTTGTGTCTGCAACTGGATGGTGTTTGTGTGAGTTCCTGTGGGATGAAGTGTGGTGCTTGTGTTTGCCTGTGACACTCTTGGGTGTTGTCCTGTGTGCATGCTCATCAGGCTATGTGCTTGGGATGGGTTGGGGTTGAGGAGAATAGGACTGGGAAGTGGAAGTTGGAGGGGGGACGGTAGAAACAGGAACAATGGCTGCCATCAAAGAGGAGGCCAGAGCCTGGATCGATCTCTGTTGGGCCGCAAATCCAGTGTGAATGCCAACCAGGAAAGCATTAGATTGTTGCATCTGGGCTGCCAGCCCCTGGATGGCAATCATAATGGTTGACTGCTCTACAGAGATAGATCTCAGGAGGTCAATAGCCTCCTCACTCAGTGCAGCAGGGCTGACTGGGTCAGGGACTGAGGTGCCTGGGGGGAAGGAGATGCCCACCTTCCTGGGTTTGCGGGCACGGGCAACTCGCTGAGGGGCTGCTGGGAGGGCGGTGCTGGTACGGGGGTGGCGGATGTGGGGTGGTCACAGAGGTGTCCGCCACCACCAGGGAGCTCCCATCGGAGGAGGTATCAGTCTGTATTGTCCCCTCCAGTCTCCGCCGTGGTGCTCTCCTCGCCCTCCGTCCCACTGATACCCTCAGCATTGGTGGACTGTGCCTACAGGGTCCTGTGGGATGCAGCTCTCTCCATCACCGGTGCCTCTGCTCCTCCGCCAGATGATGCTAATGCACATAAGGACAGGATGACAAAACAAGAAAGGGGAGAGAGAGACAAAGGATACACTGGGTCAATGACTGCACCAACAACCACTGTTGGCGTACACAGTACCCTCACACACAGGGAACAGGCCTACCCACTATGCATTGCACTACCAGTGATATTGCTAGCCACCAAGGCATGAGGGGGGCACACACTGCCAGCTGCAGCACACCTAGGACCCACGCAGCCCTGGCTAGTAGTGGATGCTAACAAGCTAGGTAGGCAGTAATTATCCTTCAGACCTTTAGACACCAGAGGACCTACGCTGCTATGTCTGACCTGGCAAAGGGGCACCTAAGGACACACAACCACCACCCGGATACCACCCCACCAGGCGTAAGTTGTGATGATACCCACTGTACTCACCCCCTTGTGGCTGCTGTGTTGCCCTCAAGCGCCCATCCAGCTCTGGATAGGCCACCGCCAGTATGCGGGCGATCAGGGGGGTCAGGGTTCAATGGGCACCCCTTCATCGCTGGGAGGTCATCCCCAGCTGGACCTCTGCAGTCTTCCGTGCCCAGCATCTCAGACCCTCCCACTGTTTGCGACAGAGGGTGCTCCGCCTGCCATAGACCCCCAGTGTTATTCGCTATGGCAAGCCATGTACCATTCTTTTGATGGGCGCTGACCTGCAGAGGCAATACAGAGAGGAGAACATCATTACACAACCAGTCCAGCCAGTTACACATATGGCCCACCATACCTGTTTACAGCACTATTGGAACACGCATAGCCCAGCACTCAATGTGTACCCAGCCAGGAGGACATCCCTCACCCCTTACACGGAGCGGTCACACACACCTCCATACACGTATGCCACATGCATTGTGCCCACAGTGTACTCTCCTGTTGGTCTTGAGGCCCATACAGCAGTCCGTATTGAGAAGGACCCCATCCACCAGTCTCTCCAACTCCTCCGAAGTGAAGGCTGGGGCCCTTTCCCCAGTCACACGGGCCATGGTAGGTTCCAGACACAGATCACAGCAGCACATGCAGTGTAGGTCCTCTCCTATGGAAGGTCAGGAAACAAGTGAGCAATCAGATAGAAAATGGCGGTCACGTCCGCAGCGGTGCATACCGTCACCTCCGGCGTGGATCACCATTGGCCACTGTACCCTATAGGGCCCAATATAATCCAATGAGGAATTGCACGGTGGTTCCCGACCGCCTCCCAGCACGACGCACAACATCAGCGGAATTACCTCACTTCCACCTGTCCCTCCACACAGGACAGACTGACGCCATTTCGTGGGGGGCAGCCCTATGGAAAAATGCTGTGTCACAGGAGAAATAGGCACATACTGGACAAATCACAGTGACCCATTACATGTTTACAGAATCCAAACTACTGTTGTGGCTCCATTGTTCAGTTTGTGACAGGCTCCTCACTCTATGGTCCCATAGAGTCCTACCGCTGCGGATGAATAGGAGATGGAGACATACCCCCGTGTACAGTCTCCTGGTGGACTTGGCTACACTGGAGGACAGGCACATAATACTCACCTATAGACTGGACAGGGCCACAATCACAGAGTGTGTGCCCAATTGGATCCTGACCTGATATCTGCAATCCGACACCCCACTTGTGCAAATGTTATCAGTTCTCCATTTCCTGGAACACTCTTCCTACCCACCTGCACCAGACCAAAGACCTCCTTACCTTCAGGAAACTTCTCAAGACCTGGCTGTTCAAGCAGTAGCAGCACCATTCCCCCCCTTTCTCCCCGCTCCCCTCCTCAGCGCCTTGAGACTCTCACGGGTGAGTAGTGCGCTTTACAAATTCCTGATTGATTGATTGATTGATTTATTTCCTGGCAACTGTTTCTTTTCAAGTGACAGTGGGCTTGGCAGCAGGAATGTCACAGCCAATGTTCTCAATAGTGCTGACAAGGGTATTGTCTGCCCTGATAAAACACATGTTCAGCTACATTGCATTCCCCAGGTTGAGGATATGGTCACTGTAAAGGCTGAGTTTTATGTAATGAGACATAGCCCCAATATAATTGGGGTGACTGATGGAACACATATTGCATTTGTCCCCCCCTCCAGAATGAACAGGTGTTCAGGAATCGTAAGAGGTTCCACTCTATGAATGTGCAGATGGTGTGCTTGGCAGAACAGTACATCTCCCAAGTCAATGCTAAGTATCCTGGGTCAGTGCATGCAGCATCCCAAATGTGATGGCCCAACTACTGAGGCACAGGGTGTGGCTAATAGGTGAGCCCTGGTTCCTACCCAGTACATGTTGGTGTATGGGTATGGTGTGGGCCATATAGGATAGTGTGTGGCTAAATGTTGTCCCTCAATTATTGCAGGTCACTCGGGTTACCCAAACCTATCATGGCTACTGACCTCTGTGAGGAATGCCAGGACAAGGGCAGAAGACCGTTATAATGAGGCACATGGGTGAACCAGAAGGATCATTGAGAGAACCTTTGGCCTCCTGAAGGCCAGGTCCGGTGCCTCCATCTAATAGGTGGATCCCTGTGCTGCTCACTCAAGAAGGCCTGCCAGATAGTAGTACTGAAGGAGAAGGAGACTGGAGATGCCTCTGTGGCAGCAGTTGACCCTGTGGACAATGAGGATGAGGAGGCAGAGGATGAGGATGAGGACAACAGAACAACTGTAATTCATCAGTACTTCCAATGACACACAGTTAAGACAATGTAACTTTACATTTCAATGAGTTTGGTTGTATTCTGTGTGGCATTGGCATGCTGGTATTTCCCAATTCAATGCCCACTTACTGTTCCCTCTGGCTATTCATTTTGCAGATGTTGGTGGTATGACAAATACTCCTGGTGTGATCACTACAGCCAGCTACAGGTCATAATTCTATGCTCATTCTATGTACAATTCATTTTCAATGGTTGTACCTGTTTCAACATTTGAAATACTTGACATACTCCAAATCGTTCTTTTTTTAAGGGTGTTTATTGAAGTGCTAACATATAGGGGGAAAGTGCAATGGAATGGGATGATGATGGAGGAAAGTCCAGGGTATTGTTCCAGTCTGTTTGTAGCACTGGTGCAGTGTCCAAGGGGACATAGGAAGGGGAGCATTGGCAGTTCAAGGTAAACAGGGTGCCTTTGTGGGACACAAGGGGGACAATCAGGAGGGTCTAATTTCCTGGCGGGGTCTTGTCAAGTGTCTCTGACTTCTGTCTGGATCGCAGGGAATGTTTGCGGGCTGGTTCACCTTCTGCAGGGGGAAAGATGCTGGTGGCCTGTGAGTCCTGTGGCGAGGCCTCCTGGCACTAGCGGCAGCGCAAGTGGAAGGCTGTTCAGATGACTGGCTAGTAGCAGGGGCCTGCTGGTGTGAGGCTGCCTCCCTTATAATGTTGGCCATGCCTGCCAGCACCCCTGCTATGGAGATCGGGGTGTTGTTGATGGCCTGCAAGCCCTCCCTGATCCTATGGTACTGTCCCTCCTGCAGCTGCCTGTTCTCCTGCATGTTGTCCATGATCTGGCCATTTGTGTCCTGGGAATGTTGATAGGCTCCCAGGATCTCTGAGAGTGCCTCCTCGAGAGTCGGTTCCGTGGGCCTGTCCTCCCCCTGGCACACAGCAGTCCTCCCTGTGTCCCTGATGGCCTGTGTCTCTGTCCCCTGAATGGTCTGCCAACTGCCACTGACCCCAAATCCCTGATTACCTTGGGTATGAGGTGTGGCCTGGGATCCCTGTAGCGGTGGGCACACTGCGGATTGACGTGTTCTGGGAACAGAGGTGTGGGTATACTGGGTGGGTGCTGTGGTGTTGTTTCCTGATAGGGAGACTCTGTGGTGGTCTGTGACTGGGCTTGGGTAACCGGTTGTCCAGCGGTCCTCGATGGGCCAGGTGGATCGTCCAGAGTTATTGTCATCACTGTAGACCTCTTCAGTTGGGGGACTGGATAGTGCTGGAACCTCCTCTCTGGTGACATTCGCTGGGGTACCTGCGGAGATTTAAATGATGTGTTATAGTTAATGTGTATGACATATTGTACATCCCTGGCTTCCCCTCTATGGTTGGTGTTGCTCTGCCAGCTTTTACGTGTGTATGTTGGTGTATGGAGGAATTGTTAGTTCTCTATGCTGTACATGCTTTAGTGCAGAGTGTCCATGCAGGGCTGTGAGGGGTGTCCCATGCATTGGTACAGCATGCAGGGCTTGGCATTGGGATTAGTAAGATGTGATGGTGGAGTGTGTGGGATGGAGTTGAGTGATGGGAGTGAGGGTGAGGGTATGTGATGGCATGCAGGTATGGGTGGTAATAGTTGTTGAAAGTTGACTTACCAGAGTCCAGTCCTCCTCCGACTCGGGCCAGGCCCTCAGGATGCAGTATTGCCAAGACTTGCTCCTCCCATGCTGTGAGTTGTTGGGAGGAGGTGCGGGTCCACCACCGGTCCTCTGGATAGCGAGCTGGTGTCTTGCTGCTATGGAACGTACCTTCCCCCAAACTCGTTCCACCTCTTCCTGATGTCGTCCCTTGTTCTGGGGTGCTGTCCCACGGCGTTGACCCTGTCCACGATTCTCCACCATAGCTCCATCTTCCTAGCTATTGATATTTGCTGCACCTGTGCTCCAAATAGCAGTGGCTCTGCCCTGACAATTTCCTCCACCATGACCCTTAACTCCTCCTCTGTGAAACAGGGGTGTCTTTGTGGTGCCATGGGTGTTATCTGAGGTGTGTTGGTGAGCGTGTGTTGGGTAATGATTTGGGGTGTGTGATGTGGAGTGCGTGAGTGATCTATGGGTGTGAGTGGTGTGTGGCTCTAGTTGGGTACGTGGTCTTGGTGTCAGTCTTGTGCCAATGATTTGTAGTCGTAAGGGGTTGTGGGTACTGTGGGTATGTGTTTTATAGTGGTGTGGGTGTGTGGGTGTGGTGTGTGTATGGGTGTCAGGTGAGTGTTGTTTGAATTGTCCAATGTGGTGTATGTACTGCCAATGGTTTACTGCCGTTGAATGTCCACTGTGGTGATTCATGGGTCATAATGTGGTGGGCATTGTTCTGTTGGCGTAACGGCGTGGGTTTTGATACCACCGCTTTATCACTGACCATTGGTCTGGAGGATTTGTGTCTGTGGCTGAATTCTGTCGGATTGGTGTGTGTGTGTCATAATATGGCGAACGGATATCCGCTGCCACGGTGGTAAGTTGGCGGCAGTCAGCATGGCGGTAAGTGGGATTTACCGCCAATGTCATAATGAGGGCCATAGTCTCTTTTTGGTAAGTCAAAAATCTCCAGCAGGTTGAAGCTGGATGCTGTAGCCAATAAATCTTCCACAAGGTTGGATATCCCTTTGGCAAAAGACTGCTGAACAGAATTTGCTGCTGTGGAGAAAAATGTAGTGGGAGCTGCTGTGAAGTCAGCTGACTGGCAATGCCCCTCGGGTAGCTGGATGAGCAGATTGGTCATGCTCTCCTCTCGGTTCTCAGAGCAGTTGTTAGCAAAAAAAAACTTAAGTCCCATATTTTGTATTTTGGCTGTCTTGACACATTTAGCACCACCACCAAGGGTCCAGGACTAGAGGGGCACCACTTGGGGGCTTAATGCTTACTTAGGCTGGGTTCAGGTGAGGGTTGAAGTATTTCGAGTATTTTTCTGTCCCTGAGAGACTGATCAGAAGGCTAACCAGCTACCCCTTGGAGTCACTCTGGTAGTCCTGGTTTCAGCAGCAGAACAGGGCTCAAATAGCAGGGGAAACCTCTGATGTTCAAGGCAGGCTTCAGACAGCAAATCAGTCCTTCCAGGTGCAGCAAAGCAGTCTTCGGAAGTACACAGCCAGTTACAGCAGCAGGCAATCCTGGGAGAGTCCTTCCACAGGTACAGAAAGTGAACTGAAGAGTGGACGTGAGGGTTCTATTTTTATACCTGATGCCTTGTTTCAGGTAGAAAAGGTTTCTAGAGAGTTCCCCTTGAACTCCTTGACATTTCCTGCCTCCACTTCCCTGGCTCCAAACTGGCTACATGCAGTGGCGACAGCTCCTGTGCAGAGCCTATTCAGTTGCAAGTGGGGCTGTGCCCAGGTTGGCCCTTCTATCCTGCCAGGTGATGGCCTATCCAGGAACATCCAGTCCCTCTATTGTGTGGCTCTCAGAGAGGAATAAACAAAGTCCAACTGCCAACTACATCCAGTCAACTGGCTCAGGAATACGCTTCAGTCCTCAAATATGGCAGGAAAATGCCAACTTTCTAAAAGTGCCATTTTCAAATTGTAACTTAAAATCCGACTTTACCATTAAAGATGGTATTAAATTGGCTTACACCTGATTGACATATTTGATTTATTTATAGGTCCCTACGTCCCTAGTAAAGTGGAACACCTTTAACCATGGCCTGTAAATTAAGTGATACTAGTGGGCCTGTAGCACCTATTGTGCCATCCACCTAAGTAGCCCCTTAACGCATTTCCCAGGTCTTCCATTGCATCCTGAATGTGATTTTAAATTGCAAGTTCGACTTGGCAAAATAATCCCTTTGCCAAGTCCCAAACTCCCCTTTTATCACATGTAAGGTAAGTTCTAAGGACTCCAAAGGCAGGGTGCATTGTAATTAAACGTTGGAAATGTTCTTTTTTACATGTCCTGGTAGTGAAAAACTGTAAAATTAGTTTTTGACTAGTGTGAGGCCTACCTCTTTATGTTTGATTTGAACAGTAAGTATATTTAATGTTTAGTGTTTGGGAAATTGTAATTTTACTATGTTTTAGGGAGTGAGCACAAGCACCTTGGCACTGGTTACCAGTGGTAAATTGCACATAGTCATAAAGCCAACAAAAACAAAATAAGCAAAAATAAGAGGGCTGAAGGCAAAAAGTTTGGGAGTGACCGTGCAGAGACGGCCAAGTCCAACTGGTATAAGACTGCTGTCTGTAAGCCTTGTTTTTAAGTCAGTTCAGGGGGTTATGTGTTGATCCTGCCATACGGTCTTTATTTTCTTAGCCACGTGTGTTTTGAAAGCGAGGACTGTGCCGATGTTGAATCTAAAGTTTCAAGGCAAACTACCTCTTAATTCATCCACTATACACCTCTTGTGTGCAGTGTACAACACATTTGCGCAGTAGTAAAATCATTTATGCCTTTTTTGTTTCCCTGTGTGGATACCCGGCATGCATAAAATGGTTTTGTAAATCAGACCCAGAGAGTGCTCCAGTCTGTCAGCCAGAACGCTCCAACACAGTGGAATAAGTGCTGGTTTGTGCATCTTTTTGCAAAGTAATTAGAGAAGCCATTGTAGGCAGATCCTGTTTGTGAATGGCTTTTAAAATGTGGTCTGCCACTGAGTGACCCGAGCAAAGTTTAACCTGTCTTTTCTTTATTCCCCTTCTTTATTCTTCACTTTTATTGACCAATAAGGGAAGAATTTAAAAATAGTTTTTCATCTCTAATAATGCCAGATGTTTAGGAACTAGGCAACATAAATACATTCCCTCAACAAACGAGACTGCATCATTAGCCGAGCAAAAGGTGACATTCGAAACTACAGCACAGCTGTTAATGAACAATTTATTTGCTGATCTTGCTGACAGCAGTTAAAAAAATGCACCTCCTGCCAGTGAACTTAAAAGCTAAACATGATATAGTGAATTAAAACAGGCACTGAGTAGGAAGTGCTTTATTTCTCTTCCACATGCAGAGTGATCTCTGAAGATCAATTAATGAAACTGACACAAGCACATCCTGTTCCATCCCATGAAACAGCACTGACTGGAAGAGTGAGTAGCACTTTAAACAGGATGAAAGTCGCATCACGGAACTCAGTCTTCCAGAGGTCTTGAAAGCACACACCTCATTAATGAAGAGTCGGGACTCCGCAGGCCGGTATAGTAAGCAATGGTATTTTACATAGAAACTGAGCGTTGTCTTTATCGCCCAAAAAATGACTATTTAAAATAAAAATTATTAAACGAGTTTGACAGAATTTAGGAATCAGTCCTACTAGCTTGTAGTTATGAACAAAGAGCGAAGACAGAGGGTATTTTCCGAGGTAAATATTTCTAATAATTATTTATACGGGTTTTGAGGTATGCATGCAACTGGAAGAACGACGGAACCATTGTACTAAAGTCTGGTCGGAAAAAAACTGATCGTAATTTGCGACCAATCGATTAACAATAAATAATTTTGGAACTAAAATGGAATTTTACAAACTGACCTATGTACTACGCAGCCACTTTGCAAAATTCCTGTTCAGAATGTGTCACAATCCAATTTATCTTATGACTATTACGGTAGGTCGCAACTTGTGACTTACTCAATTAGTTATTATCACAGGGTGGTGGCCTGCTAGAACCAGCAGACCAACATGTCTGTGCTCACCGTTAAAGTAAACTTTTATTCTAAAACGCTGCACATTTATATTGATGGAAAATAAGCTGTGTTTAAATATAAAGTTACTTTTTTAGAGTTTGTTTAAGAGTTAGCAATAGTTTACTGCCTACTGAAGCATGCTTTCCTTGTTGCAGCAGATATTGGGTGCTCATGTCCCATCCTGATGGTGACCTCACATTGCCAGAAGTTGGAATGCCATTAACAATAGACCTACCTAGACTACTCATATACTACCAAGAATAATTTTAAGGTGTCATATACCTTTTTATGTGTGATGAATGTTTGTTTCGCTTTTCTATCACCTATCACTGCACCTCTCTTCACTTAAGTGTGAGCACTCGAGCGTCCTTAATCAGAAAATGCATAATATGGATACGAGGATGCAATGAATAAATAAATTGCTATAGGAGACAGTATTGATTACTTGCCTTTTTCTTACTTGCTTAGGGCTATTGTTATGTCTCTAATAACAGAAGATATATTGTTCTTTTATTAGAATTGATGCTTTTCTTTACATAATACATTTTAAACAGAACACACTCAGCCCTTTGAAATGTTTAGGACCTACTTAATGGTGATATATGTATTAAAAAAAAGGTTTAGGCCTGACAAAAGGTTTAATTTGCCAAGTAAATATAGCACTTTAAAACTGCACTCACATCCTGCACATCCTGCAGTGGCAGGCCTGAGACAAGTTTTAAAGGGCTACTTAAGTGGGTGGCACAATAAGTGCTGATGGCTTACTAGTAGTATTTAATTTACTGGTCCAAGGTACCTGTCCTGCGACTTTATGAGGGACACATAAGTAAATTAAATGTGCCAAATGGGTGTAAGCTAATTGTACCATGTTTGAAGCAGAGAGCACCAGCACTTTAGCACTGAAGTCCTAATGCCAAGAAACTCACCAACACTGGCACAGTGAAGGCAAACAGTTTAGGGTTGAGCCTGCAGAGAGGCCCAGATCCAACGGCTTTAGCATTGGTGGTGGCACCCTGTTGAAGAATGTTGGTGCCAGTCCCTTCCCCACAACCACTTTCTCTAGGGATTCCTGCACTACAATCCTCCATAGCCTCTCCCTCACATTCCATTTATCCTATAGCACTACTAATCTCGACATAGGTTGTTAGAGTGCTTTATATCACACACAGCCATATTATAAAGAGAAAATGAATTATACACATGTCAAAATATAGGAAACGTGACATCAGTCAATGAGGACTAAAAGGTATATGAGTCATATATCATTCATTCTGGCAGGCAGTGTATGTTAAGAGTGATTAGTGTAGAGAAACACAAACTCAGAATTCAAAACATAACAGTGACTGGGATTGTCTGCAATAACATTTATTTATTACTAGCCAAAGGAATGATGTTGAGCAAACATAGAATAATTAAAGATTGAGAGAAAACAATAATTGATAATTCCTCTCTTATGTTCTCCACCTCATTTCCAACATGAACATGAAATTATACATTTAGGCCCTCATTACAACCCTGGCGGTAGATGGAGAAGTGGCGGTAGTACCGCAAACAGCCGGCGGTGACCGCCATGCCAAACCACCACTTCTCCACTCCGACTGCCAGGGTGGTAATGACCGCTGGCCTGGAGACTTCAGTCTCCAGCCCGGCAGCCGTCACTACACCACCGGAGCCATCACGACCCCGCATACCGCCATGGATTTTGTGGGGTTCTGTACCACCACGAAATCCATGGCAGTAGGCACTATCAGTGCCAGGGACTACGTTCCCTGGCACTGATAGAGGTCTCCCCCACTCCCCCTCCCCAGAGTCCTCCCCCCAAACCCACGACCCCCCTACCGCCCCCCAAAGGTGGTAGGACCCCCTTCACACACCCCCAAACATTGACACACACACACACCCTACACGCACACTCACACAACTACTACACATACACACAGACATAAACGCACACATTTCCCATACACACAATACCCCTGCATGCATACACGCACTCACACACCCCCGCTACACACGCACACCTCATGCATACACAGAACACACAAAGCCCCCCTCCCCTAACGGACGATCACCTTACCTGTTCCGGTGATCCTCCGGGAGGGAACGGGTTCCATGGGGGCTACTCCGCTGCCAGCACCCCGTCACCAGAACACCACCACACCGAATCCTGGTTTGTGATTTGGTGAGTGGTGTTCTGATGATGTGGCGGTGGAGCAGCCTCCACTTCACCGCCGACCGCCACTATGGCTACTGGCGGCTCTCCATCCGAAAGAGTCAGGAGGGCTGCCAGCAGTCATAATACGCTGTGCGGAAAACCGCCTGCACTGGCGGTCTTCAGCACGGCGGTACCTCGGCGGTCTTGAAAAAAAACCGCCGAGGTCCAAATGAGGCCCTTAGTCATTTGTTGAAAGGTTGGAAAGCATTGATGAGAGTTCAGTGTACTAAGAGAGTTGTAAAAGTCATCATACTGTAAGTGCTATTGCATTGGAACTCAACATACTACATTCTGTGACACCTGTTTGAGCAGTACAGGCCCATCAATGATTATGTACTACAAAAGAGAGGGGATGCAGCTGTCAAAGCCATGACCACAGAGATGTCCAAATGAGGGCTACAAGAGTACCTGATCCATGCATAGCTAATTACTCCACATATTATATCATTGATGAGATCTTGTATGGTATCTTTGATATCACTGCGACATTTGCATTATTGATGAGAAAACTGTGCATGGCAATGGTGCCAGTTATAGTTACCTTAGGACACAAGCTATAGTTACTTGAAAGAAATATAACTGCTGAATTTGTATGGTTTTGTACAAGTAAATTCAGAACCTAACTTAATCAGTGAAATGAGCAGAAACGCCTTGGTATTTGTTGGAACTGAAATAAATCAATTATCGAGTGGACTTCGTGAAGTATGGGGAATTTCTTTTTGAATTTAATGTTAACTAGGGTAGTCTCCTCTGTCACTGGCACCGACAGATGAATGCGTCACCAAAACTGCAACCAACCGTATTGTTTTACTATACACACATATATATTTAAATATATATATATATATCGATTTCATAAGTAATATATTGAAAACGAATGGTACATTCTGTTGTTAAATATGGTATATCTTAATATTTGTATTGTGTATTCATCCTAATTCCAACTATATATTTTATATACTGTTGTATTAAATCCCCTATTTTTGATTGTATAGATTATAAAATGTATAATTATTTATAATATTTAAAGTTCAGTTACAATGGAGATAAAACAGTATGGATGTGAAGCAATATGGTATTTGTCAGGAGAATATAAATTGATTTACATAATGACTGATTATAAATTGCAGATTCAGTCATGCTTTTTGTATTGAAGTCGATAAATATATATTTATATATTGCCTTAGTCACTTTAAAATGGCCGACATGTTTCAGATCTAAATCGGGGGATGTTATATGTTAATCCTTTTTCGATGTTGGTTGTATATGGTATTGTGAATCTGTTGTATTTAAGTTGATTAATAGGAACGGGTCAGTTACCCGTGAACAAGGAAATCTTATTTTCCGAAATGCGCTGGGACATCGCCTAATAAAAAGCTTCATTTCTTCTCTCTGGAGTGACAGAGACTCGTCTATTCACGTTCGGGGCGTATATTATTTTCAGTCCCCGAGCGCTGTGGATGTTAGTTTTTGATATAATTATATACATATATATATATATATATATATATATATATATATATATATATATATATATATGTATATATATATATATATATATATATATACATATATGTTCTCCATCATATTTACAAATAAGAATCAATGAGTAAGAAATAAATATATATTGAAACAGAATTTTAGAATATAATCAGTTTACACATTTATACTGTCCATTGTAAGGTTCATTGAATTTGAAAATTATAACAAAATGTCTGTGTACAAATAGTCAAAGAAGTAATTACAACACTAAAATTTGTGTTAATTGATTACATTCTGCAATTCTGTCACTAACATTCACTGATTCTTGTTTGTAATTATGAATTGTTTCTTCCTTAGGAACTTGATGAATTTTGTACAGTTTGGAAGAATGTTATCAACTGGAACCGATGGCATTGCCTGTTAGGTATTTTGTTCATGTTTATGCATATTTGGGATAAAGACATTTCCAAAATGGGACTCATTCTCATGATCAAGGCTGTGTAACATATATCGGACTGTCCAATCCTTTTATGTGCAGACATTTCACAGTCGTAAAAGATACTACCAGTAAAATACCTTTGTGAATAGCCAACAATTGTATACGTTTTTCTGTGTGAATCAGGCCAGCTGAGAGAATCCTTTGGCTGGTTCACCACCATCATTTAGAATAATAAGAATTTTATTTTCATGTGATGTTATGTTAGCAGCAGGCCACCATCAGCATTAAGGCTGTTTGGAAAATATCCTGCCTTAATGTATTGGTCAACCGAGGAGGTAACAGGTATCACCTTTTCTAGTCAGGTAAGAAAAAAAGTTCTTAAAATGGGAAGGAAGAATTGTTGTTTTGGCTCTCTGTTGGCAGACACCACCAGTGGTCAATTATTACAGAGGGTATGTAATGGGCAGTAAGTATACAAATATTACTGATGGGAGGATACGTGCTGCTCAGTCTGATCAAGATTTTAAAGGGGGAAGGGTTGGGCATGGTCATTGTGCATTTTCCAGCTCTGATTGCAAGGGTGGTGGGCTGGAGAAGGTAACGTAAAGTAACTTACCAATCTTGGCAAGGGTGCTCAGATAGAGACTAAGAAAAAGACAATGGGGATTGAGACAGTGGGACAATTGACTTTGTGATGGGCCAAGTGTGTGGCTCAGTCTCTGTCATTATTACATTGATGGAGCTTTCTGCTTAATTAACAGGGATGCTTCACCAACCAGTAATGTCTAGTACTATGTGAAAAAATAAAAAGCCACATGTTGAGGAAAAAACATTTGTTCGCATAAAAATCTAATCTACCATTCTTGTCACCCTCAAAAGTCCCAACCCTTTTCTAAACACTGAAATAAACACAAAACTAACCTACAGAAAAACTAACCTGTTTCCAAAAGTTCTCCCCACCCTCACCTCCAACAACAAGCCCATCTCACCCCAAAGTAACTTTTCCTTCTATTGTCACGGTTTCGGGCGGGGCTGATCAGGACTTTGGTTGGGACACCCCTTGAGGTCACCGAATATCCTAAAGTGGTACTACACTGGGGCAGAGGAGCAGCTAAAGGCATACACGGAATGGACAGCTACGGATAGGCACAGGAAACAGGAAAGTAAAAGCAGAGCAACCCTTGTGTGAACAAACAGGAAACGGATTACCAGTGGACAAACACGCTGGGGTTGTACACAGAGTAAGGCGCAGAACCTCCCACAGTGACAGGGAATCTCAATGCCTCTGTGCAGTTTGCTCTTACAGATAGTCACCCTGCCAGCCCCATAGAAAGGAGGCAGCAGAAGTGATTCTGTCTCTGGACCCTAGAGCACAAACAAGGATAGTACTTACATACACAGGACACGCTCTTGTGGGTCCAGCTGGAAACACAGTGGCGATTCCTGAGAAAACAGCAATAGCACACTGTCACTGTTAGGCACGAAATACAACGTATAACACTGGACAAGGATGGGGGCTGGAATTGCCTCCTGGAAACCAGGAGCCAACCCCAGTACACAGGAGGACACGTATACACTGGTGAAGACTGATAGAACACTTACCAGACACAAAGAACCAAGAGGAAACAGAAACAGAAGGGAACAAACAAAGAGGCAGAGGCAAGAACTAGGAACAGGCTCAGGCTGAAGCAAAGGCGGGACTAGGACTTGAAAACAGGGCGCAAACTTCTGGCTGGGACAGACAGAGACAGGACTGGGAAACTGAGAACAGGCTCTGGCTGGAACAGGCAAGGACAGGACTGGAATACAGGGAGTAGGAAATGAGCAGTAAACAGGACTGGGAAACAGAGAGAAGGTTCAGGCTGAAACAAGGCAGGAGCAGGGCAGAGAAACAGGGAGCAGGCTTTGGAAGAAACAAACAGGTACAAGGCTAAGAAGTAGGGAGCAGACTCTGGCTGGAACAATCAGGAGCAGAGCAGAGAAACAGGAAACAGGATCAGGCTGGAACAGAACAGGAACAAAACTGGAACACCATCCGACAAGGGGTCTGTAACACAAAGGAATTGAAGTCCGATGCACGACGGGGAGCTTGAGGAAATGGCTGCTTATAAGCAGTTCCAAGCTGGGCTGCACAGGAGAGGTTTCAGGTGTGTGTGGTTTCGGACACTTGCAAGTCCTGGAGGAGAGGATCCAGTGAAAAGGAGCAACTGGACTTCTCCCATTGAAAACAATGGGAAACAGAATCCGGGTTTTCCTGACTACCAAGCTGTGCATTATGGGATTTGCAGTCCCAAGAAGCAAATGTAGTCCTACACAAGTGTACCATGGAGAAAAGAGAAACAAACAGGAGTCAGCAAGGGACTCTAGATAGGTGTTCAAGGTGATTCCCAGGCTTCTGACAGTCCCCTTACAGCGCCCCCTGGAAATGGGACGACCGAGTCGTAACAGTATACCCCCTCCCACCAGTCTGCTCAAGAAGAGAAGGCGATCCTTTGGCTGAAAAAAGTTGAAGAGGAACAGCCACAGCAAGAAAATCCAACACCAACCTTGGTGGATAAGTTTACAGTCCTGCCATAGGTGAAACTTCCAATGAGCAA
Organism: Pleurodeles waltl; assembly: GCF_031143425.1. Taxonomy (NCBI): domain Eukaryota; kingdom Metazoa; phylum Chordata; class Amphibia; order Caudata; family Salamandridae; genus Pleurodeles; species Pleurodeles waltl. Next base: position 184,399,847 of record NC_090444.1, on the reverse strand, counting down.
AGCATGTATTAATACCCATATGGGCTCCGATGTCTTTCCTCTCTATTGTTCGATTGATATGGGAGGAGTGCATGGAGTTGGTTTCTGGTGAAGTAGATTCAGGAGCAAGGAGATCTAGAATTGCATCATGGGCGGTATTCTTTAGGACATTCGTTTCCTGTTCAGTACTCTCTTCTTTGGAGGAGATAATTGGCGTATTAGTAACTGTCAGGTCTGTAACTCCTTCTGACAAGCAGGATATGTCTGTTTCTGCAGCAGTATTTGCTTTGATTGTGGTCTGAGGCTTGCAAAGCATAGAGACTTGGGAGACATGGGTAAATGGTGTTCTCAAGGTAAACATGAAAAAGTCAGAATTTTCTTTCGTCTTGGATGACTTCGGAGTATCAAATTCAGGAGCAACAGGAGTTTTCATGTCTTTAGAAACTGGATTAACATCTGAAAATGTAGAAGTTCCACAAGCTAATTCTTTAGGGTGATCTTCAGACAAGACTGGGATTTCTTCATTGCAAGTGCTCTGTGGTGTGTTTGTGGTATCATAAATGGTTTCTTTGCAAGGTGTTTGTACTACAGGTAGTTGATCTTCAACTCTGTTAACATTGAAAGGTTGTTCTTTGGAAAGAAATAGAACTGGAGTCTCTTCAGAAATCACCTTTACACTGTTACCTACATTTTCAGCTCTAGCCTTTGAATTGATGATGGTTTCTTGCAATAAAACACTAAGAACAGTACTTATCATCAGATCTTCGAATACAAGATTCAAATTCAAGTCTTTAGTTTTAGTGGGACATATTATATCTTTCAGTACTTGAGCTTCGGTTTCAGATTGCTGGTTTTCAGGAGTCATTAATTTCAGAGACACAGCAGGTGGCATTGGTGTGGCTAATTTTACATCAAAATCAGATACCGGTAGATCAGAGATCTGTTCTTCACTAACCGTTGAGTTGGAAACAGGCAACGCAGTGGCAGGGAACAGCAAGTCAGCATCAGTGGTTGAGGCTGCAACTGTGTCCTGTTCTAGGAGATGGCTATCATTTCTTATGACAGGCTGTTTAGTTTCAGATTGCTGGCTTTCTTCCTTTTCTGAAATCTCCACGGTTTGCTTTGACACAGAAGAGATTTTTAAACTTTCTGAGAAGTCCATTACAATCTTAGTAACTGCGGGTATGTCTTCACAGTCAGAATAATCCATGAATTCACTTGAAACAGGAACTGTCTCTTCATTATCTGAAAATTCTATGATATTGTTTGAAAGAGCAGGCGTATCCCCACAATCTGAAAATTCTGGTGTGTGCGCCATTTGAACAGCACTATCTGCAGGTTTGTTCACGGCAAGGCAGGAACCACTGTCATCACTAGATTCAGATTCTTCAACACTGTTGCACAACTTGCCATTAATCTCCAGAAAAGTCATATCTTGGTTTCTTAAGGTGCAGCTATTGTAGTCTGTATCAGAACTCTCTTTTTCCTTTGGCTTTATTTGTTCTGATAGAGGGGCTGAGACACTTCCTTCTGAAGACTCTGATCCATCCTTTGAATCAAGAGGTGTCAAATCTCTCAGAGATGTCAGAGATTCAGTCAACTGTACAGGAATTTTCACTGGAGAACTACAGGCTGAGAGAGAGTCTGAGGAAGAGGCTGATATATTTATAACTGGAGCTGTCTTTTGACTGTCATAAATAGAAGGGACAATCTGCTCGATAGAAGTCTTTGGAGAGGCACACAAAGTAGCATACTGTTCTTTAAGCCAAAGCTGGTGATCATTTTCTTTTTTCAGGTTTTCAAATTGCCTTGCAGTAGTTTCCATCAGCTGCTCTGTTACTTCTTCTACCTTACAGATAAACAGAATGTCTGGTTCTGCCAACAGTGAAATATGCATTGATGAAAAGAGCCCATGTGCAAGATTTCTTGTGTATGTTACAACATATTCATCATAGAAGTCTGATATCTGCCTTTTAATCTGCCAAAACTGCTCTTTTAGTGTGTGTATGTCCATATTGTTATCAAACCCACTCAGAATAGAAAAGGGTTTAGCAGAGCTTTTAGGGATTGAGACTGGTATATTATCATCCAGTTTGGGAAGAGCACAAGCTTTTTGAATTGAACTAAGGAATCCCACAGTCTTTACTGATCCCTTTGATACAGGTTCTATCCTGCTCACTTGAAAGCACTGAGGGACTGGTAGATCTTTACACGAGTCAGCACAACACTTAGGAATTGAGACTGATGTACTTTCATCCAATTTGGGAGGAGCACAAGCCATTTGAGTTGAACTAAGGAATCCCACAGTTTTTACTGATCCCTTAGATACAGGGTCTAGCCTGCTGACTTGAAAACTCTGAGGGACTGATAGGTCTTTATAAGAGTCAGCACTGCACTTTGAATTCTGAGAAACTGGCCTAGATGGGCTGAAGCACTCAACAGAAAACAAGGGAATCGGTAGTGTGGCTTCTTGAACAGTGTCAGGGTTATTTGTTTTGGCAGAGTGCTGGAAGTGAATCTGGGATGCACTAGCATGAGGCAAGGAATTAACCAGGTTTTCTTGAGAGTAAATGTCTTGTGCAGAAGTAGCAAAAGCACTTTCACTGTTAGGAACATTCTCCCCTGTTTGAGGTAATAGAACCTCCAAAAACTCATTATTACTTTGTAATTCTTCTACAGACAAGGATTGGGGGTCATAATCACATATATTATAATAGCTGAACATTGAGGAATCAGCAAGCCACGCAATGTAGTACTGCATTTGCAATCTTTGATTTTCTTTAACAAGTCTATCCTTTAAACTAAGGTATTTTTTAGAGGTCTTCTGAGAAAGTCTAGGTTTAGAAAGGGGTGTCTTAACATGATAGGAAAGCATTTTAGGTTTGTGTGTGCCTTTACTGCCAGGGGAGCTTGAAATGTTTGGGTCGTGCATTCTGTCACGGTTTCGGGCGGGGCTGATCAGGACTTTGGTTGGGACACCCCTTGAGATCACCGAATATCCTAAAGTGGTACTACACTGGGGCAGAGGAGCAGCTAAAGGCATACACGGAATGGACAGCTACGGATAGGCACAGGAAACAGGAAAGTAAAAGCAGAGCAACCCTTGTGTGAACAAACAGGAAACGGATTACCAGTGGACAAACACGCTGGGGTTGTACACAGAGTAAGGCGCAGAACCTCCCACAGTGACAGGGAATCTCAATGCCTCTGTGCAGTTTGCTCTTACAGATAGTCACCCTGCCAGCCCCATAGAAAGGAGGCAGCAGAAGTGATTCTGTCTCTGGACCCTAGAGCACAAACAAGGATAGTACTTACATACACAGGACACGCTCTTGTGGGTCCAGCTGGAAACACAGTGGCGATTCCTGAGAAAACAGCAATAGCACACTGTCACTGTTAGGCACGAAATACAAAGTATAACACTGGACAAGGATGGGGGCTGGAATTGCCTCCTGGAAACCAGGAGCCAACCCCAGTACACAGGAGGACACGTATACACTGGTGAAGACTGATAGAACACTTACCAGACACAAAGAACCAAGAGGAAACAGAAACAGAAGGGAACAAACAAAGAGGCAGAGGCAAGAACTAGGAACAGGCTCAGGCTGAAGCAAAGGCGGGACTAGGACTTGAAAACAGGGCGCAAACTTCTGGCTGGGACAGACAGAGACAGGACTGGGAAACTGAGAACAGGCTCTGGCTGGAACAGGCAAGGACAGGACTGGAATACAGGGAGTAGGAAATGAGCAGTAAACAGGACTGGGAAACAGAGAGAAGGTTCAGGCTGAAACAAGGCAGGAGCAGGGCAGAGAAACAGGGAGCAGGCTTTGGAAGAAACAAACAGGTACAAGGCTAAGAAGTAGGGAGCAGACTCTGGCTGGAACAATCAGGAGCAGGGCAGAGAAACAGGAAACAGGATCAGGCTGGAACAGAACAGGAACAAAACTGGAACACCATCCGACAAGGGGTCTGTAACACAAAGGAATTGAAGTCCGATGCACGACGGGGAGCTTGAGGAAATGGCTGCTTATAAGCAGTTCCAAGCTGGGCTGCACAGGAGAGGTTTCAGGTGTGTGTGGTTTCGGACACTTGCAAGTCCTGGAGGAGAGGATCCAGTGAAAAGGAGCAACTGGACTTCTCCCATTGAAAACAATGGGAAACAGAATCCGGGTTTTCCTGACTACCAAGCTGTGCATTATGGGATTTGCAGTCCCAAGAAGCAAATGTAGTCCTACACAAGTGTACCATGGAGAAAAGAGAAACAAACAGGAGTCAGCAAGGGACTCTAGATAGGTGTTCAAGGTGATTCCCAGGCTTCTGACAGTCCCCTTACAGCGCCCCCTGGAAATGGGACGACCGAGTCGTAACATCTATGGCCTCCAGGCTTCTTAAATTGTCCTTTTAGGTGCTGGCAAAGCCCAGCTTAGTCTCCTTCACCTCTACCAGGCTCTTAAGGACTTTCTCCAGGAAGTCTTCTGTGGTTTGGGGAGTGGCTTCTCTGGAGTTTGGCTGCTTGCAGAGGCAGTGATGGTGTGGCCAGGATTCCTCCAACTGTCAGCCCAAAGTGGTGAGAGCTTACTCTTCCTCCTTGTCATAGCGCAGTATGTTGTATGAAATAATCTAAGACAATTGCCATTATCGAAAATAGATTTTGATCCCTAAAATGGTTGAGAAGATTAAATGAACTTATGGGGTCACATGTTAACGTGTTATTTCAAAAGACTGAGCTGCAAAATATACATTTACATTCCCATAGAAAGAAATGACACATTAAAGTAATGCTGAATTATTAATTTGACTATGTTGCACAAAATTAATTAAACTCTTGACAGGGTCACATGATTTTTATTTTTGTTTTCAGACAACTAATGGCATGTCATAATAATTGTAATGACCGTGCTTTTATCCTACTCTTTCCTGAGTCCTTCCCTGAGTCTAGACTAAGCTCCACACTACATCCTCCTTCCTAAATTTATTAAACTAAAATAAATATTTTATTTCTGGTTATGGAGCAAGAGAGTAATAGGCAATGTCTCATAAAACATCTGGGTTTGGACTAGGTTTAGATTTAGCTAAGGACATGTTGGGTCATACTCATATGTTGCAGGAGTCATGTGGTTAAGAGAAGGTAAAAAATGGAACAGTGAAATGGAAGTAATGAGAATAAGGTGCTAAGGCAGATACTGTGGAAGAAATGCACTGAGATGGGGTTGTAGTGGGCTGGTTGGGACAGAATGAGGAGGTACTAGGTAGGAGTAGGCACTGAGAAACACACCTTTTCTTCTCAATTTACTTCCAATGGAAGAAACACTGAGACAGAATTATACTTTGGAAGGTAGGTAATTTAAAAAAGGATAGTTATATGGGCCTAGGAGCAAGGAGGGGATACTATCAAGAATGCTGCAGTTGCCCTTGACTTACCACTCATCCGTGCAGGCACTGAGTCCTCCTCCACAGCAGGATGGTCACCCGTGCTCTTCTCCACAGCCTGGAGTGGTTGAAGTTCTAGTTAAACAAGAATGTAACACAATAACTTAGAATATCAATGCCAAACACAGAATTTACACAAGTTGAAAAACATCCCCTAACAAATTTGAAATATTTGCTAGCCAAAGTAATATGGGTTTACAAGATATTTTAAAAATCAAATAATCAACAATTCAACTGTATAAAACCTTTTTTAACAATGGAGGGAAATTACTATGAAAAAAGCAGAAAAACAATTATTTTAGGAGGCAAGGGAATGAAAAGGAGATATGTAAAAGTGGGGTGAGGGAAATATTTTTGTTGCAGGAACAAAAAAGGAGGGAAGAAAGTTAAAGACAGGAGGGAGCATGCTGTGGAAACAGAGGGAATATAAAGCAAAACACAAGGAAAGATGTGGAGTTAACAGATATTAAAGTAAATAAAGGGAAGTTGGCAAAAATGGAAAATACAGAAGGCCATGATGCATAGTTGGTGAGAATTGTAAAAAGTGAGACACAATAAATATCCCTTGCCCACACCACAAGTAATGGCTGTTATGGAGGCTATGATGTCTATGTCAAAGGCCTGGCCCTCACTGGTCCGTAGTGGGCTTCTTGTTCCCCTTGATTCTCTAAAGCTGTTCGGAAAGGAGGAAAGATGAAGAAGACACTGACTACTAGTACTTTCTACAAAAGGGGATTTCATAGGTAAAGACATCTACTACTTGACTAACCAGTCCTATTCTTCCCTTCAACTCCTGGAAATCTATGGGCAAAGTCAGTTTCCCTTTGTGTAATGCATCTCACAGAGGTAGAGGTGTTCTAGCTACAAAAGAGTCATGGTAGAAAGCCAACACCTATGATATCAAACAATTGTCCTCCTGACATCCCATACATCAGGCTAAGCATACTTGGCTTGCCATGGACCATAATCCAGGCAGTATGAATTACTTGTCAAAAAATGTTTTTTTGTTAATGACATTAGAGCTGTTTGTCAGATCCTTGTGAAACTTTAAAAAAGAAAAGTTAATTTGCCTCAGCTCCTCTCTAAAAACCTTTTTCATTTGAGATGTCATCAATTATGTCATTGAACATGCCATGAGAAATGTAATATGTGAGGTCATAAGCAGTGAATAGTGCGGTGCAAGCTATAGTTAGCTCAGTAAGTAATAATTGCTGAATTTGAGTGCTTTTCAGGTAAAAATGGTATGTTTTAAATGACGTTTTCACTCAAATGCAAGGCCACCTTAAACATAACATTATTTTCACCTCTGTTTTTTCAGTGGCATTAGATATAAGGCAGGCTCATTGGCTTTGTTAAGGGGTCACCACATTAATTTGTTTAAAAAACAGTAATTATACCTTAGGTTCCCTCACTAAAGCCAATAAAATCAAGCACCATATACAGACACATTCATTATTATTAATAACACTGCAATGTTTATAAATACATTTTTCAGTAAAGCATTACCAATACAACATTGAATATTGAAACAATAATATTATTTATCAGAGTCTTTCTTTTACTCTAGTCCAGTCACATTATACAGTCATAGAAGCACAAGAACAAAAGCTTTGGGAGTTCTTGATTTCACGATGACTCATTAAACTTAGGATGTCCCTTAAAGGCCAGGTGGAAGGGGCATCTGCACCTTGTGAAGCCCACTCAACCTTCTTGAAATACATTGGTAGTGCTCCTGTCCAATTTGGAGCACCACAAGCACTAAAGAAAAATGCACATAATACCATGCAGGGCATTATGGGGCTTTCCTTGCAAGGAGCAGTGAATAATAAATGAGCAGCTCTGGCTGCTTAGTTTGTGGTCAGTGGACTCATTCTGCTGTTTGTTTTCCTGTGGTTTCCAGGTCATCAGTGATGTCATCAATGATGTCATTTGAGATGTCATTAATGGTGTCATTTAATATATCATGTTCTGGCATGTTATTTTGACTTATAAGGCACATTGCTACCTAAATGTTTTTCCAGCACTGGCCTCCACCTTGGCCTGGGATCGTCAAGCCATAACTTTACCAATTAGAGGGAGGATGGAAACAGCCAGGTTCTTAGCTGCTTCCGAAAAGCTGTGAGCGATTTACAGGCTCTCAGTGAATGTGGCAAATCATTCCAAAGACTGGGGCCAAGAAATGCAAATGCCCAGTGACACAGACAAAACTTCCTGATCCTGCCTGACGTCTAGATTGAGGGTGTACGATTTGGACAGTACCCAGCCATCAACTGTCTCAAACAAAGGCCCTGTTGGAAAGGCACTTGTGCGTGTAACAAACAATCTTGAAGTGGACTCATTGCTCAATGGTAAGCCAGAGTAGGGTGAGTAGTAGGCTGGCCGAAGAAGTGACTCTAGGTGGTTGAAGAAGTAAGCAGCTGCTGCATTTTGAACTACTTGAAGCTGTTTCAACAAAGCTTTTGCAGCACCCAGATGTAATATGTTGCCATTGTCCAGCCTGGAAACCAGCACAGCCTGGACTACAGTCCATTGAGTAGGAGCCGGAATACATGTCAAGATCTTCCTCAGCCATTTAATGATGCCAAAACAAATGGCCGCCACCTTGTTTATCTCTCTCCCCACCCAGCGCCTTGAGACCCTGACGGGTGAGTAGCACGCTTTATAAATTACGTGATTGATTGGTAACGCATAGTCAGTTTGTCATCTAGCCACGCTCCCTAACTTTTAACTAACTGAGCTGGAGAGGGGGAAAAAACGATGTTTGCAGGCATGGAAGAGTATCTCAGATATGGGGATGATTGCCCATAAGCAGAACCTCTGTCTTGTCCCCATTTAGTTTCAGTGAATTGGTGTTCATCTATGCTGAGACTTGGACAAGACAGATATTAAGGGCTTCTGCATTACGGTTATCCTTAGTAGAAAAGTATTCCACAATTTGGGTGCATTTGGCATAGAAAAAGTGAAAGCCCATGGGATTCCATAATCTCAGCAAGAGGCCTCACATATAGATTGAACAGCAGTGGGCTAAGGGTAGAACCTTATGGCACTCCTGAGGCTAGGTGATGTGGTTTGGACCTGTAATAGTGTGAGTGCACCTGAAAAGTGAGTTAGACAGGAAAGCACTGAGCCACAACAATGCTCTGCCCTGAATACCCATTCCTTCAGGCCTACAGGATAGAGTGGAGGGATTCACAGTATCAAATGTGGCACTGAGATCTAAAAGAATCAGTGCCACAGTGCTACCTTAGTCCACTTGGCCTTGAAGATATTTAGTGACACCGAGAAGGACCGACTCAGTACTGTAACCAACCTTGAATGCTGATTGAGATGGATACAATACGACATTGAGCTCAACATATGATGTAAGTTATTGATTCACATATTTCTCCAACACATTGGGTAGTGTAGGCAAAAATGAGATGGTCCTATACCTTGACTGTGTAAGAGGGTCAAGGTTACGTTTTTTGAAGTAGATGTGTGACTAAGGCCCCCTTACACACTACAGGAACATACCCTTCAGTCTGAGAGACATTAAGGATCTGGGTAAGATGTTCCATATTTGGTATGACTAGGTTAGCTAAAACAGAAGGAGGGGGCAAGGATCAAGTGGCGACCCTGACCTGGTCACCGCCAATAATTAAATAAATGTAGTTACCTCCAATAGAGAAAAGGTATGCAAAACACCAGATGAACATAGATGAGATTTGTCAGAACAAGCTATTGCTGTCTTAGTGAATGTAAAAGAGGGTTTGTAGGGGTTGTCACAGCTTGTCAGAAAGATTTCCTATCACCCTAAATAGGGTTTTGAGACAATTATTAGCCACAGCAATTTCATCCACAGAATATTTGGCTCTAGCAATGTGGCACTATTTCTGATAGTCCTTTAAAGCCCTCCTGTAACTTTGTTTATCCTCATTGTTATAGAATTTTTGCCACGTTCTTTCCAAACCTTTACAAAGTTTCTTCAGCTGATGCTGTGACTCATTATACCATGGGGAGGAAGGAGGATTCTATGATGTTTCTTACATATGATAGGAGCTAAAACGTCCAGGGAGGATCTGATTCATGCATCTGCATTGCCTAAGTCTTCTTAACCAAATGGCTCAGTACAGGATGTTGGATTCCAGTAAATAATACAGAATAGGAAGATTTTATTTCAACCAATTCCTGCCAGAGAACCTTATCTAGCTGTCCCAAGTATGAGCTCAAGGGAGGACAGATGGGACTGCAAAATTGTTGGACCGTGGCAAGGAATTGGTTGGTCTGCCGGAATGATGCTCAGATCCGAAAAAATAGGATCCAGCAAATGATCTGCAAAGTGAGTAGGAGATGTCGTGATAAGATGAATATCAAGCACAGCAAATTCATCCATTAAAGATGTAGCTATATTACATGCCTCATTGTGAAAGAGAATATTGAGGTCACCCAAGATAGTAAAGTTATTGTAATTTAAGAATAAGCTGAAGCTTCCGAGTGATGTAATATGTGAGGTTATAAATACAGCAATTCCCCTAGGCATGAGAGTGAGTAACTCTATGAATCATGTGCAGACTGTGCAAAAAAAACTCAAACATACAACAACATTCACAACTATGGCGGTCATTACAACATTGGCGGTAAAAGCCGCTTACCGCCGTGCAGAAGACTGCCAACACACCGCCGCGACCGTGGAAATCCGCCACAGCTATTCTGACCCACATTTCGGAATCCGCCAAAATCCAGACACCCACACAAGTCCGCCACACCAAAGGTCAGTGATAAACTGGCGAAAACAAAACCTCCACCGTCACGCCAACAGGACTACGCCCACACTATCATGACACACGAATCAACGCGGTGCGTTCCGTGGTCTCAAGACACCACCTGGCGGTTCAGCGGACTGGCGGCGGACCCCCACCTCCTCCCCCACAACCAACAACATGGGAGGAACAGGTCTTGGAGATTCTGCATCCTGAGGGCCTCGCAGGAGTAGGTGGAGGAATGGATTCTGGTAAGTCAAATCTTAACTATTACAACCCCCACCCTACCTGCATGCTATCACATACCCCCACCCTCACCCTCACCCCCAGCACCCCAACTCCTCACATATGCCCCAACATCACTGACCACCCATCCCAACACCAAGCCCTGCATGCAACAACAAAGCATGGACACCCATCACTAAAGCATGCCCACTGCACATACCCATACAACCCCCTAAACCATCCTCACACAAGGTCCCACACAGGAATGCAAACACTGGGGTACACGGTCACCCACCCATTGCACACCATGACACACACAGATGTAATAACCATCCTTTTAGACCCCTGCAGGACCCGTACCCAACGTCACCGGACAGGAGGGTCCACACAATGTCCACACCACCAACAGAAGAGGCCCACAGTGATGACAGCAGCTCTGTCCATCTGGATCTAGATGACCAGCCCGGCCCATCGGGGACCTCGGGACAGTCAGTTCCCATCACCCAGTCACAGGCCACTACAGACCTTCCACCCTCTGGAAACACCAGCACAGCACCCACCGAGCGGGCCCATACCTCCGTCCCCAGGACACGTCAATCAGCAGTGTGTCCACCACTACAGGGAACCCAGGCTAACCCACCACCCCAACAACAACAGGGACCTGGGGGCAGTGGTAGTGGGCACACGGTCCAGGGGGACCGAGGCCCAGGAATACAGGGGAACTGGGAGGGCTACTGTGCGACAGGGGGCGGACAGGCCAAGGGAACCCACTCTCCACGAGGCCCTCTCCTCCATTTTGGGAGCATACCACCACTCCCAGGAGACGATGGCAACGGTACTGGCCAAGTTTCAGGAGACCCAGCGCCTGCAGGAGGAACAGTATATGGGCTTCAGGGAGGAACTCAGAACCATCAGCTCCACCCTGGGCACCATCGTAGGGGTGCTGAAGGAACTTGTGAACACCAGGAGGGACACTGTGGCACTACAAGGGGCCCCTCACACTAGCATGGACGATGAACTGCCCACCACCTCCTCTGGCGCTAGTGGACAGGACGCCCCGCCACAGGACCACCACACCAGCACCCCACCCCCTGCAGAGGGAGAACCACTCTGCAAACGGTCCCTGAGATCCAGGACAAAGACAGAGCACGATGCCAAAACCCCCGCCAAGAAATGAGACCACCCTGATTGTAATCCTACTGTCCCACTTTGTCACCCTGTCCATACTGAAACTGCCCCAGCTCCACTTCCTATGCCCATATGGGCAATGCACCTGTGAGACTAATAGACTAGACTCTGCCATGGACATTCCTCCGCCATCATCCCTCACCATTTCACTACCCCCTCCAATATTGAGCACTCAAATAAACACCCTTAAAGCACAAAACAATCTGGAGTCTGTCTGTGATTTCGAAATAGTGTATTAGAAATTACAGTGACAAAATGCTCTTTAAAGTTTAATGTCAACATACCTATGTCACACAGCTCTAGTCCATGAGGAATCTAAGCAGATGTCACACAGTGGGACCCACATCTGTGAAATCGTAAGGGAAAGTGACAACTCAGTGACCATACACTGGGTGAAAACGACAGACAGTAGAGAGGTAGTAGTGTTAAAGTACATGTAGTAGGCAGGTTTGTTTTCTTACCTGTGTCTCACAGGAAATATTGCTGGATCACTGAGTCCCTGTTGTGCATCTCTTCTTCCCCTGCTTCCTCGTCTTCACTGTCCACAGGCTCCACAGCTGCAACAACACCGCCATCTGGACCACCCTCCTGCAGAAAAGGCACCTGTCATCGCAAAGCCAAGTTATGAAGCATACAGCAAGCCACGATGATCTGGCACACCTTCTTTGGTGAGTAGAATAGGGATCCACCTGTCATATGGAGGCACCTGAACCTGGCCTTCAGGAGGCCGAAGGTCCGCTCGATCACCCTCCTAGTTCACCCCTGGGCCTCATTGTAGCGTTCCTATGCCCTTGTCCTCGGGTTCCTCACTGGGGTCAGTAGCCATGACAGGTTGGGGTAACCAGAGTCACCTGCAAATGGTGAGGGACAACTGTTAGACATGTACTAACCTGGAGGGATATCCCCAGACCCAGACAACCATTCCCACTGACTTGCTTCCAGGTGCTCACCTAATAGCCACACAGAGTGCCTCTGGAGTTGACCCATCACATAAGGGATGCTGCTATTCCGCAGGATGTAGGCATCATGCACTGAGCCAGGGAACTTGGCATTCACATGGGAGATGTACTGGTCTGCCAAACATACCATCTGTACATTCATCGAATGATAACTCTTCCGGTTCCTGTACACCTGTTCACTCCTGTGGGGGGTACCAAAGCCACGTGTCCCATCAATGGCACCTATGATGTTGGGGATGTGTCCCAGGGCATGGAAATCCCCTTTCACTGTAGGCAAATCCTCCACCTGAGGGAAAACGATGTAGTTCTGCATGTGTTTCAGAAGGGCAGACAACACTCTGGACAATACGTTGGAAAACATAGGCTGGGACATCCCTGATGCCATGGCCACTGTTGTTTGAAATGACCCACATGCAAGGAAATGGAGCACTGATAGCACCTGCACTTGAGGGGGGATTCCTGTGGGATGGCGGATTGCTGACATCAGGATCTGGCTCCAACTGGGTACACAGTTCCTGGATTGTGGCAAGGTCAAGCCTGTATGTGATAATCAAATGTCGCTCCTCCATTGTCGACAGGTCCACCAACGGTCGGTACACTGGAGGATGCCGCCATCTCCTCACATGTCCCAGCGGACGGTGCCTATGAAGGACAACAGCGAGCACAGAGTCAAACAACTCAGAGGTACGTACCAACAGTTTACACAGAACACCATTCATACACAAAATGTGGCCTGTATGTGTGTTGAGTCTAGGCCTAGGTATGTGTGACGCAGTTGAAAATGAAGCCATGTGGGCCCCTGAAATGGCAGCTGCCTGACCTGTAAAGTGGGACAATGGGATGTGAGGTAACTGCGCTGGCGTTGTACACCGTCGCGGTAGGCGGGTAAGACCGCTGCGCAATACTGCATTGGTTAACATTGGACCCTATGGGTCCCAGGAGCCAATGACGATGTACGCCGGCGGTGACGGTACGCACTGCCGTGGACGTGACCGCCATTTTCTATCTGTTCAATCACTCGATACCTGATCTTCGACAGGAGAAGACCTACACTGCAAGTGCTGCTGTGACCTCGGTCTGGAAGAGACAATGTCTCGAGTGTCTGGGGAAAGGGCCCCTGCCTTCACATCGGAGGAGTTGGAGAAACTCATGGATGGGGTCCTCCCCCAGTACACGCTACTCTACGGTCCTCCAGACAAACAGGTAAGTACACAGGGAGCATGTTGTATGGGCTATGCCTGTGTGGAGAGAGCTGGATGTAAGAAGAAAGGGGGCAGAGTGCTGCGTGCATGAAAGACGGTGAATGCATGTGCCACATGGCAAGGGTAGGGATGGGGGCCAATCAGTTTGATGGTGCAGTTGGTAATGACTTCTCTTTTTCCCCTGTACATTTCATGTAGGTCAGCGCCCACCAGAAGAAAGATATTTGGCGTGCCATCGCCAAGGACGTCCGGACCCTGGGGGTCTACCACAGACGGAGCACCCACTGCCGGAAAAGATGGGAGGACATTCGCCGCTGGAGCAAGAAGACGGCGGAGGCTCAGCTGGGGATGGCCTCCCAACGTGGGAGGGGTGCCCGTCGCACCATGACCCCCCTGATGTTGAGGATCCTGGTGGTGGCCTACCCGGAGTTGGATCGGCGCTTGAGGGCATCACAGCAGCCACAAGGGAGTGAGTACACTCTCATTCTGCTGACTTTGCGCGCTTTACGAGGCGTCTGGGTGGGGGAGGTGGGCTGTGTGTTTTCCTAGGCCAGGGCGAGTTCCGTAGGCAAGGCCCCTCCGTAAGGCAGGCCATGTGGCACCCCAGCCCACCTCTGTAGAGTGCCAAGTACAGCTAGTCATGCCCCTGTGTCACCTATGTGTGCAGATGTCGTCCATAGCCTTGTAGGCCCAGAAATTGAACAGTGGAGCCCAAGAGCGTGGCGTAGTGCAGGGGGCTCTGTGACTGTCGTGTCCGCCAACGGTAGCGGTAATGCATGCACTCAACATGTCTTTCTTCTGTCTTCCCCCCCCTTTTTGTGGTCTCCCTGTTCTTGTGTGCATTAGCATCATCAGGCGGAGGAGCAGTGGCACCGGAGCACGAGGGAGCTGCATCCCACATGGCCCTGGAGGGCGACACAACGGAGTCAGAATTCACCAGTAGGACGGACGGGGACGGGAGATCCACGGCGGGGACAGGAGCTGACACCAGTGACACGGACTTGTCCTCTGATGGGAGCTCCCTTGTGGTGGCGGCAACATCTGTGCCCCCCACATCTACAGGCACAGCCGCCACCCCCCTACCAGCACCGCCCTCCCAGCAGCCCCTCAGCCTTTGCCCCGTGCCCGCTCACCCAGGAGGGTGGGCATCACCTTCCCCCAGGCACCTCAGGCCCTGCCCCAGTCACCCCTGCTGCCCTCAGTGAGGAGGCCATTGACCTCCTCAGGTCCCTCACTGTTGGGCAGTCTACCATTTTGAATGCCATCCAGGGTGTAGAGAGGCAGTTGCAACAAACCAATGCATTCCTGGAGGGCATTCATTCTGGTCAGGCGGCCCTTCACCGAGCTTTTCAGACTCTGGCCTCAGCACTGATGGCAGCCATTGTCCCCGTCTCTAGCCTCCCGCCTCCAACTTCCTCAACCCCGACCCAATCCCCTGTACCTCAGCCTATCCCAAGCACACCTACAGACCAACATGCACACACCTCAACACCCAAGGGAAGCTCAGGCAAACATAAGCACCACACATCCCACAGGCACTCACGCAAGCATCACACACATGCGGACACACCAACATCCACTGCCTAGACTGTGTCCCCCTCCTCCTCGTCTCCATCCTCCCTCCCAGTCTCGTCTACACTCACACCTGCATGCACTACCTCTACAGCCACTACGTCCCTCTCCAGCACACCCACCACCACACCCCGCTCACATGCAGTCACCACCCCAATACCATTCACACGTCCCCTGTGTCCTCTCCCAGTGTGTCTGTGATGCCCCCTCCCAAGATACACAAACGCAGGCACACACCCACCCAACAGTCATCCACCTCACGACAGCCTCCAGCACATGCACCTTCACCCAAAGTCACCAAACGTACACCTCCTACAGCCACCACCTCTTCCTCCACTCCCAATCTCCCTCCAGCTACCCGTCCCAGTGTGTCCAAAAAACTTTTCCTGTCCAACCTTGACCTCTTTCCCACACCTCCCCCACCCCGTCCGTATCATAGGTCCCGAACTAGCACCTCAGCCACAACATCTCCGGGACCAGTGGTGCCTGTAGTCACCAGAATATGGAGTGCACCGGCCACCAGGGCAGCCAGTGTGGCACAGAGCCACAGCACAGACAGTCCCCCACCTGTGAAGCATCAGAAGTTGGCCAGTGCCCGGCGGGAGAGGGGGAAGACTCCAGCCTCCAAAGCCGCTCCCAGGGGTCCCGTTGGGAGTGTGGAGTCAGCTGTGACACCTTCCAAGGTGGGGAAGGGCCACAAGAAACCCGGCAAGTCTGGGAAGAGCAGCACGGCGGAGAAGACCGCCATCATCCCCACTGCCCAGGAGGCCAGCACCAGCCCAGCTCCCCAGGAGGCCACCGCCAGCACCAGCCCAGCTGCCCAGGAGGCCACTACCAGCACTAGCCCAGCTGCCCAGGAGGCCACTGCCAGCACCAGCCCAGCTGCCCAGGAGACCACCTCCAGCACCAGCCCAGCTGCCCAGGAGGCCACCGCCAGCACCAGCCCAGCTGCCCAGGAGGCCACCGCCAGCACAAGCCCAGCTGCCCAGGAGGCCACTGCCAGCACCAGCCCAGCTGCCCAGGAGGCCACCGCCAGCACAAGCCCAGCTGGGCCATGAAGGACCGCCAGCAAAAGGCCCGATGGGCCATGAAGGACTGCCAGCAAAAGGCCCGTTGGGCCATGAAGGACCGCCAGGGCCAGCCCCACTGGGCCATGAAGGACCGGTCGCCAGCAGCTGAGACCCTGCAATGTAGACCGCCATCTGAAGCACCCCTGAACAGGGCACCGCCATCTGAAGCACCGCTGAACAGGGCACCGCCATCTGAAGCACCGCTGAACAGGGCACCGCCATCTGAAGCACTGCTAAACAGGGCACCGCCATCTGAAGCACCGCTGAACAAGGCACTGCCATCTGAAGCACCGCTGAACAGGGCACCGCCATCTCAAGCACCGCTGAACAGGGCACCGCCATCTCAAGCACCGCTGAACAGGGCACCGCCATCTCAGGCACCGCTGAACAGGGCACCGCCATCTCAAGCAAGCGCTAGCCCATGAGCGGCAGGGGCACTGACGCAACTGAGTTCGTCACGGGGTGAATGATGCACTCTGGGCACCATGCCCCCTCCAGAACCAGTGGAGACTGTCATCCACTACCTCTGTCCTTAACAGGATGAAGCACTCTGGGCACCATGCCCCCTCCAGAACCAGTGGAGACTGTCATTCACTACCTCTGTCCTTAACAGGATGAAGCACTCTGGGCACCATGCCCCCTCCAGAACCAGTGGAGACTGTCATCCACTTGTGAGACTGTGGCTTTGCACTCCCCGGGATTGAACAGTGGGCAGACCACCCACTGTCATCCACTTGAGAGACTGTGGCTTTGCACTCCCCAGGATTGAACAGTGGGTAGACCACCCACTGTAGAGACTTGTGAGACTGTGGCTTTGCACTCCCCAGGATTGAACAGTGGGCAGACGACCCACTGTAGAGACTTGAGAGACTGTGGCTTTGCACTCCCCAGGATTGAACAGTGGGCATGTGGCCCCCTCGTGGATTTGGCGTTGTGCACTCAAGCGTCTGAGGTGCCCCTCCTTTCCCTCCCCCTGAGGTGCCTGTTTTATTGGTATCTGATGCCCCTGCAGTGTTCTCTCCGTCATGGTCGGGGATCTTGTGTGGGCCTTGCCCATACCGTGTGGTCCCAGTGTTCCACGGACTTTCTTAGTGCACTACCTGGACTACTATGCTTGGTATTTATTTTGTACATGGTGTATATATATATTTCTGCCTACTTGTTTTTAATATATTACAATGGTTACACTAATTTTCAATTGTCTTTGCGTTCTTCTGGGGGGTTTGGGGGCTGTAACTGTGATGTATTGATATGCATGTGTGTGTGTTCTAGTGGGTGAGGGTGGGGGTGTTGCGTGTGTGTGTCCCTGTTTTTTGCCTCCCCCCTCCCCTGTGTCGTAGGTGCAGTACTCACCGTGGTCTTCGCCGCCGGCGTTCGTGCTCCTGGTAGAGGAGCAGGAAGACTATTGCAGGGAGAATTTGGAGTTCCGGTTCCATGGTGTCCTCGTTCCTCGTGGGGTCTGTAGAGGTGAGCGTTTTCCCTTCGAAATTCCTGTTTCCGTCATGTTTTTATCCGCGGTGAATCCGCCCCGGAAAAGGTGGCGGATTGGCCTGTCATAATAGTGTGGGCAGTACATTGTCTCCCGCCTGTCTGTTGGCGGTGACCGCCGCGCTGTTTGTTTGTACCGCCATGGCGGTCGGAGTGTTAAAGTGGATGTCTTTGTTGGCGGTTTCCGCCACGGTCGAAATTGCAATTTATTTACCGCCGGCCTGTTGGCGGTTTTACCGCCGCTTTAACACCATCCACCAGGGTTGTAATGACCACCTGTATCTTTATTGAAATAAAACATTTATATGTGTAAAATCATGTCAGCTTACATTTTATAATATGAGGTCATAAGAAGTGCATGGCAGAGGTGCAAGTTATAGTTATCTTACTGAACTAACACTGGTGAAGTTCAGTGTTTTTCTTTGTTGTCAGACATTAGCTTTTAACTCATTTCAACACCTACCTCACTATTCAGGTTTTGTTGCTTTTATTGCTATTACTTAGTGCAAAATGCTTCCTCGCATCTATTTTCGGCGCAAGGGGCTTTTCGTTCTAAGAATATAGCACTAAATGCAGAATCTCTATTCTTGTGTAATCCCACCTAATCTCTTGGCAATTTTAGGTAATTCTGCATGATTATGCTACACAGAATTGCATGAGCTATACCCACCCCCAAGGACCATATTACCATGTCTGACAATAACTTGCAACTAACCTTTGTATCTTTTAGGGAATTTCTGTGTTTTTTAACATGTTCAGCCGACACATTCACTGCACACAGCCTTTGGCCATTCACAAGAGGGGGATAGAATAGGCCCACCCCCTGCCTGTGGCCTAACTACTGCAGACAGTCCTCTGTGGTCAGCTTGCTGGCCATTTTCCCCTCTTGCTTGCCCTCTGTTCTCCATCTGCATGCCCCAGCCCCCACTTCCTTTAAGCTGTGGTCAACATTCCCTCCCTTTCCTCCCTACCCTCTGTTCTCCATCTGCATTCCCTGGCTCCTTCTGCCTGCCCATCATGGTCAGATTTCTGCTGCTACCCTCTACCATCCATACTCAGTGTGCATGCTCTGGCCCTTCTAGTCTGCCCCTCATGTGCCATTATGCTGCCCTCCGTGGTCAGCTTGCCACATGTGCCACTGTCCTCTACCCCCTGCCCTCCATTCTCAATGGGAAAGCCCCTGCCCTTGACCCTCACTACTGTCACTGTGCTGACCCTGCCCATGCTGGCCTGCTTACTGTGGTGAAGTTTCTGTCATTACACTTCTTTTGCAAGCCCTCCATTCACCATCTGCATGCCCCTGCCCCATCTTGCTAGCTCTCTGTGGACAGCTTCCTACTGCTGCCCATGCCAGCCTGCCATATGTGGTCAGCTTGCTGTGCTTGTTCCACACACACCTGCCCTACATTGTCTGTGTGTCTACCCCTGCTCCCTTCTTCTCTGTACGTGGCTTTCTATTTACATGTTCCAGCACCCCTGATCTATTGTGTCGCACCTACCCATGCAGGTCTTACCTCTTTGGTGCCCCTGCCCCCCTCATCCCTGCCCTCAGTTGTCTGAGTTTGTGCCCTGCCACTCCATCCAGTTCTGTGTGTTTTTTTGTGCTACTACTGCCCTTCCCACTTGCTAATCCTACTGTCCATAACCACGTCTTCCCTACCATCTTTTGTCAGAATCCATACCCCTGCCCCCTCCTGCCCTGCATGATCTAATGTGCTGTTAATGCCCCCATTTGCCCTCATGGTTAGCTTGTTACCCCAGCACTTGTCCCGGTCCTCCACTGTCTGAGTCCTTGCCTCTTCCCATTCACTACACCCCTACGTGGTCCATTTTGCATCCCCTGCTGCACCTGCCTGCCATGCTTGGTTAGGATGTTGCCTCTGTCTTGCTCCCCTATGCTCTCCATTATCTGTGTACCAGCCTCTGCCCCTTCCTTCTGCCCTCCCTGACCCATTGAGCGGCCAGTGCCCTTCCCACCTACCGTACATGGTTGGCTTGGTGCCCTTACATGTTACCCCATACCATCCAATGTCAAGTCTAGTTCCCTATCTCCTCCCTCCTGCCTTCCCATTGTCTTTTGGTGTGCCCCTGGCCTCTCCTCCTGCACTCCATGGTCGAGTGTCCTGCCACTCTCCCTTCTGCCCTCCCTGTTTGGTCAGCTTGCTGCCCTTGCTTCCCCCTGCCTTCCATTGACAGTGTGCATGTCCTTGGCCCTGCCCTCTTGATGTCCATGGTCCGTTGTGCAGTCACTGCCCATCCTTTCTGCCTTATGTGGTCAGCTTGCTGTCCCTGTCTTTCACCATGCCCTCCTTTGTCAATGTGCCTGCCAGTGCCCTCTTGCTCTCTCTCTCCATAGGTTGTTGAGGTTCCAATGCTTTGCCCACGTGCCCTGTATGGGCTAAGTTTGGGTGATATTTGTCCCACATTATTTCTCTTTCATTATCTGGCAGCCATCTTGGGAGGCTTTTTTGTTCTAAAATTCCGTCATTTATCTATTTACTACAATATCCTCTTTGTAAATGCTTTCAGTTTTACAGCCTTAATTCAAACAAGATAGCATTGAGATGTGCCACAATTTTGTCATAAATACAGAACGTTAGCATTCTAGTTCCTCATTAGGACACTGTAGTAAACCTACAGTTAATTATCAAGGAGTTAACTACCATGCTACTGCTGGTGATGGAAGTACATGTTTCATTCTGCATGAGACAATGTTTTACTGAAATGGATAAGGAAGATATCTGAGAAAGTATGTCCTAATTTTTCTTTTAATAGTTCTAGACATAATTTCTATGAAAAAATGAACTCATTTAATTCAGTAAGGAAATATTTTAAGTTTTACAACTTTGATTCCAGCAAGATTGCATTCAGCTGTGCCACACTTTTCTCATCAATATGGAATGCTCACCCTCTAGTTGTTTATTAGAACACCGTGGGAGGCTGTAGTAGTACGGTGGTGAATAAACTGACAGGTTTCTGCTGTTGGACCTACATGTTTTACTCAGCATTCCAGAGTTTATTCTCACATGACTGAGTAAGATATTGTGAATTTACAAAAAATATGCTCTCATATTAGCAAACATATACAAATGATGGATGAAATGTGGAACCAATCACACATTTACTCTCAGTCACAGATATGGGTTTAATGCATCAATTCTTTTGCTCACCATGCCACCCTAGTTTGGACCCAGCCAGATGCAAATCAGTCTTTACCCTGTTCCCCATGGGAACCGTCCAGCCTAAACTGCAAGGCCAGGTCCTCCCTGGACTGGAAACAAACATCCTGGGACTGGTTTCAGGGTATCACCCTTCATCAGCCAGGCTAGCTTGAATCCAGTGGCATAGTGAGTCCGGGACCCACATCTGGGCATACCCGGTACACATAGGGTGACATTTTAGTTGAAGCACATTCCATAACCTCTATGCATAAATCATGAGAGAAAACAGCTTTCTCACAAACATAGTTCATGAAATCACAGCAGAGGATCAGCATTTTGCACAGATGTAAAATCATCTTCCAATATACCATAATTCCTAAAATAAGTATTACACTATTAAATGATTTATTTTCTGACTCTAATCTGGCATCACCCTTTATTTCTGACCCTTTTGGTGACCCATAGAAGCAGGCATTCACTACAATGCATTTCAAATTGAACCATGTCCCAAATTCCTATTGTGGCTCCCACATCTTGTCGATGCAGTGTGCAGTAAGTACACAGTGGTGGTTTCTCTGGGACCCCTCTCCTTATGACCTTTGGATTTTGGATGTGTTCACCCTCCCAACTCATATATTTTTTAATTTATATTCAGGACCTGGGGACCATGTCCCTGACTCCAGTACTTCCTGTCACAACACATTGTTCAAATTGTGGGAATCCAATCAGGATTGACTAGTCCCTTTTTAAGTGGCCAATCAAAGCATATCTGGACATCAACAGTCCAGAAATCACTATAATCTGCGCAAATATACACCAAATCACAAAAAGCACACATTTGAGAAAAGATCTAGCTTTCTGACAAATTGTGTGTTGTTTTGTTTGGCTGTTTCTTCTGTACCACTTCCTAAAATTTCTATTAGAATTTGAAAGGGGAAAACATATTTTAGGACTCACCTTATGCTCCAGGTAGGAGCTTGAGGTAGATTAAATTAGTTTTTGGAAAGTTTTGTGACAATTCACCAAAAATATATCAATACCTGTGATGTAAATAATCCTTGAAAATTATGTGCTGTGTCAGACTGTACTGCTTTCTCAGCTGATGATCTGCTGCCAGCTTGAGGGGGAGGTGGATGTGCACAAAACAAATTAGCACTGCCACTTCTGCCTCACCGAAAATATGGAGGGGCGTTACCCCCTCATACTTCTGCTGACCACATGAATTCTGAGAAAGCATAGCTGTGTTGACGGCCACTGCCAAAGCTGGAGATAGAACTAACTAAGGGAAAAGGGATAAAATTAGAGAAACATGAAAAATAAATGCACAAGTCAAAAAAGTGCAAAATATGAAAATAAAGTTGAAAACCTAAGGGAGAGGACAGCGTTGAGGACTAGGGGAGAGGACTGAGATGCAGGGAAACATGAGGCATTGCAAGGGAGATGCAGTCTGGAGTATACAAAACGGCAGCATGGTTACGCAATGAGGCTTGCTTTTTTGCACTAATTTTTTAACTTGGAATGCAAGTAATTTTTTTAAACGGGGCACCAGATTTGCATTTCACATAATTTTGCATAATTTTACAGTTTCTCATAATACCACAAAAGCAAGTTATGTAAATTTTGCATACCCCTAATTTGTTTCTACCAACAGTAGAACAATTTCCCAAACTCTGAGGTGATGCTCATTTCATTTTGTATTTACAGATGCACTGTATTTGCAAATAAGTCCGTGTTTTTTTTGTTTCAGAATGTCTGATCTACTATGGTTCCTGAGCAACTGGGCCAAATACCCCTTCAGCATTTGACTCTCAGCATAGCGCAGGCCCAGCGGTCTAGGGCTTGTTGGATGAGAGGTAGAAACAGGAAGTGAATACAGGCTCACAACTCAAGAAGACGTGTAGCAGCAGCAAAAAATTATTGTCCAGTCAAATACCTGCTTTTATGAAAAAAAGTAATTATATATGATCACTAAGTAAAATACGACAATCACAGATAATACACACACCGTCCTCTGACATCAGGGCTCTAGGCTTTCATAGGCAGATCCCTGAGTCACCCCCCCCCCCCTCAAGCTAGTTGCAGTGGTTAGTCCCCATTCACTATAAGCAACAGTCAGGATAATCCCCTGTAGTAGTCTGAGTCTCAGGAATCCCATTCTGATTCTTAATTAAAGTCAAAAGTGTTCCAGTGCCAAAGTGCTGTGTGGCAAACAAGCTCCTCTGGGGCCAGCACAATTAGAGAGATCAAAGTCTTTGAACATGCCCCCTTTGGGGGCTCTGAAGCTGCAGCAGCTGTCTCCGGTAAGTTTTTCACACATGGCCCAAGAGGGCAGCAGTCAGTTGTTCCCGAGTTCCTCTCACATGGTCCTGTGACAGCAGCAGCCTGGGAGTTCTCGATGCTGCTCTGATGCTGGGTAAGTTATTTGGTTCCTCTCACAGTTAGGGGGTGGTGTGATAATCCTGGTACTGGTCCTCATTTATGGCACAGGTCTTCTTGGGTTACCATGGAGGCTTTGTTCCTCCGTCAATCGTTCTCAACCAGGCCACACATCTTGATTGGCCCTGGAGGCCCCTCTGGTATATAGGGTGACAATTCCTGCTCTGTGCATGGGGTCTGGCCCAATCAACACAGCAGCAATCTTCAGTGTCCACACCTGGCATACAGGGTTGTGACTTGATACTCTGTATGATCTACGTTGCAATCGGCTTGGCAGCAACCTTCATGGTGACCACCCCTGGAATAGGGAGTGACCAACTTATCACTGCACGCTGGCAATGTCCTGTTTGGTGCAGCAATGGTCACAGCTCAATTCCTGGCTGCTATCCTTTGGCAAAGGGGGGTTTCTGGCTTTTCCCTGCACATGGGCAAGACCCGCTCAGTGCAACTGCTATCTCGTCTTACTTTGCTATGAGGATCCACTCATCAGAATGACCATACTGGACCTTGCTCCCTCCACTGCTCTCCTCTTCCTCGCAGGGCACACTGGTCTTGGCAAGCAAGCAGGCACTGGTGCTCTAGGATACAGGGCAGGTGGTCTTGGATCCCCCTGGGTGATGTCCCCTCACCCAGCAGGGAGACTAGCAGGCCTTGGCCCAAAGTCCTGGACACAGACAGGAGTCTAGCAGAGATTCTCTTCCTTACACTGCCTGACTGGCTGCTTGACAATTTTTGGGGTTCCAAGTTCTTGTGGTCCATTTCAGACACCAAATGTGATCTATGGTCTGAGTCTTTGAAGTTTATGTTGGGGGTCTCCTTTCTATTGAAGGGCCCTCTCCTCTGTTATCTCTTTCTCCAGAAAGAAGTCTGTCAGTCCAAGAGAGGTCCTAATCTAATAGCACCATAACACAGGCCATTGGAGTGACTAGAGGTTCACACCTGGCTGTCAGCTACAATCATACGTGAATCAAAAGGGTATCCCAGGCTCTCTGCCTTACTCTTTATGATTCTCCCATCAGTGCCATATCCTTTTTGAGATGTGCTGAGGTCCCTTCCCAGTGACCTCTCTCTGAATCAAAGAGCATCCTTTGATGTGTACTGGAGAGCCTGGCTCTGCCTTCCTCCAGAGTGTCCAACCTGGCATACAGGAATGCTGTAATTGTGACGCTGCGCTTAACCGCGGCATCTCTCTTTACAACCGCAGTCGGACCATGCCTCCGATTATCGGAGCACCGTCCTCCTTGTTTTTGCCCAGCTCTTGCAACGCATGCCAGGAAGCCTTTTTCATGCTCCCGGTCGCGTCGTCCTTACCTGGTCCTGTAATATTTTTTATTTTCTGTCGGTGGTGGACTCCTTCCATTTTCTTTTTCTTCTTTTCTTCTGTTTTTCTGTCCTCTTCTCTTTTCCTTCTTTCTGGTCTCCATGCTGTCTTCTTGCAGGGTTCCATGTTGTCTTTTTCTGTTCCTTTTTACCAGCATGCCCTTTTTCTCTTATACTGCTACTTTTTTCCCATTCTGTTCTATGGGCCTTTTCCCAATCCAAGATGGTGTTGTTTCTTTTTCCTGTGTTTTCACTTCCTGTCTTCCAGTATATAAGACACTCAGTCCTGATCTGCCTTGCGTTGCAAACATTTCCTCTTGGTGGTGATCTTCGCTCCTGTTCGTCGTTTGTTTTCCAGTTCCTGTTCCTCTGATTGTGAATTTTTCATCTTTTTCTTAGTTTTCATTCCTGTTTTTTCCTTTTTTCCAGGAGTTCCTCTTTTTGAAGTTTTTCCCAATTTTTTATTTTTTTCCCTCTGGGACTCCTTCTGGAGGGTACGGTCTACTTTGGCATTTTCCTGTCAAGCAGCATCGTGGCTACTGGAAAGGGTCGCCCCTATCTTGGTCTATCTAGAACCAGCAGAAGACCGGGTGCTCTTTCAAACCCTTCAGTCAAAGGTGAGAAGCATCGTGCAGACCGTGACAGTTTGCTACGCACAAAGAATCTGTGTTGTGAGACCATGGAAGGACCACAGGGAGATGTAGTAGAAAATGTACAAGCCATGCTGCAGACCGTCCAACAACAAGCTCAAGAGTTACAGCAATTGCGGGCTGAAAATACTGCATAAGACAAGTTCTGTCCTCCCGGTCAATGGATGTGCCACTTGTATCAGCTGCTACACAACGATATTCTGGGGATCATCAGCAGATAAAGGAGTTTCTGGATGCCCTAACAGTCTTCTTTGCTTTCTGTCCGCTACAATTTTCTTCCGATAAGGCTAAGGTCAGTTATCTGATCAGTGCCTTATCTGGCACTGCACTAGCCTGGGCAGCTCTCTTGGTTTTCGCGGAAGATCCCATCCTGAATAATTATCCTGCCTTCTTGAAACTTTTCAAGCAGATGTTTGAAAGGCTTGGGTTAGAAGCAGCGGCAGAGGAGGCTTTATGTGATATACAGCAGGGCAATCAGGACGTTTTGCAGTATATAACCCGCTTTAAACAGTTAGCAGCTGAAACCACCTGGGTGGAAAGCACCTTTGTAACTTTGTTCCGCCGAGGACTGCATGAAGAAATCAAGGACGAGTTAGTACATTCTACTCCAACCCATTCCTTGAAGGAATTAATGGACCAAGCCATGAATATTGAATATAGATTATGAGAGCGTAAGATGGAAAGAAGAAGAATGCGAGTACCAAATCAGCCTGGAGTTAACCGTACCATCAGTCGGCGAACTGATGAAGTCCTTTCTGAAGCTTCTCCATCCTCTACCGAAGAACCCATGCAGATTGATCTCATCCGTGGTCCGTTATCTGAGTCTGAAAAGGAGGATAGAAGACAAAAGGGTCTTTGCTTTTACTGTGGCAAGGCTGGCCATCTGATTCGTTGTTGCCCTGTTCGTCCTTCCAGACCTTCGGGAAATGTCAACTCCCGTCTCCTATAAGGAGGAAGGAGATGGGAGGAGCTAAGGTACCATCAATATGTTCCTCCAGAGAAAGTATGTCCACCTTGTTTATCCTTTCGGTCACATCACAATGTTCACAAGGTCAGGAAGAACAACTCTTTACTCTTTTAGACTGTAGAGCTACCGGTATCTATTTAGACGAGACCTGGGGTAAGAATAAGGGGATTCCACGTATTCCTAAGGAAACCCCAGAGCAAGTACATACGGTAGATGGTTCCCCTTTAACCTCTGGGCCTGTGGTTGCTTCTACTCCTACACTCTGTTTGAATTTTGGAAGGCACCAAGAACATGTTGCTTTTGATCTTGTATCCTCACCTAATCACACGATGATTCTAGGAATACCTTGGTTAACCTGGCACAATCCCTATCAATTGGGAAACGAGAACAATATCCTTAACATCTCAGTTTTGTCAGCAAAATTGCTATTCTACCAATTCATATTGGTCTCCCAAAAGATTCTACCAGTCCTCTCAGAATTCCAATAACGCTATAAATATGATTCAAGGAGTTCCAGATTGTTACCAGGAATATTTTGACATCTTTCAGAAACCTAGTCATCCCATCATACCTCCTCATCGAATGTATGACTGTTCTATTCCTCTGGTTTCGAACAAGATAGTTCAATTTGTTCGAATGTATTCTTTGACAAATTAAGAAAAGAAGGTACTCAAAGAATCCCTGGATGACAACTTAAAGAATGGGTTAATTACTCCTTCTTTATCTCCTGCTGGGGCTCCTCTTTTCTTCGTTCCCAAGAAGACAAAAGATCTGCATCCATGTGTTGACTTTTGCGGACTCAATAAAATAACAATCAAAGATCGTTATCCCTTACCTTTAATTCGGGATATACTGGACACCATACAAGGAGCCAAGATGTTCACTAAATTGGATTTAAGAGGTGCCTATCATCTTTTGTGTATCAAGGAAGGAGATGAATGGAAAACAGCCTTCCGTACTCCATTGGAACACTATGACTATCGTGTTATGCCTTTTGGATTAACCAATGTACCTTCTGTTTTTCAATGATTCATGGATTCTCTGTTTTCTGACTTGTTAAACCACAATGTAATAATCTATCTGGATGACATATTGATATGCTCCTGTAATCCTGAGCAACATACTGAACATGTACTACAGGTTTTGGAAAGACTCAAAAAGAACCAATTATATTGCAAACCAGAGAAGTGTGAATTCCACAAGACCGAAGTGAAGTATTTGGGGTTCAGTATTAATCAAACAGGAATATCTATGGACCTAGACAAAGTAAGAGCTATCCTTGACTGGCCTTCTCCCTCTTCTATAAAGGAAACTCAGTGTTTTCTTCGGCTTTCGAACTTCTACTGACAATTCATTCATTCACCCTATCTTCTTTCTCTTTAACATTTTGTCAGAAGCAGAACGCAATTACTCAGTACTGGAACAGGAATTACTTGCTCTCAAAGTAGCGTGTAAAGAATGGAGACATTTCTTGATGGGCACTAGAGAGCCTTTTGAAGCCAGGACTGACCACCGCAATTTACAATGTCTTCAAAGCTTCCAGTGCCATAATAGTTGGCAAGCAAGATGGGCTTTCTTTTTTAGCCAATATGATTTTGTGATAACTTACATACCTGGGTCCCAGAATCTCTTGCCAGATGCATTATCCCGTTGATACCCTGACATCGTCAATACCTTCTCTCCACACATCATTGAGTCAGTAGAATCATAGGGGTTGCTCAATCTTTTCTGGATTGTGTCAAATCGGAGTACCAGTTCCTTCCACTTGAAGAGTGGAATAAAGTGACACCTCTTTTATGAAAAAAAAAAAAAAGCCTATTTCTATCATCAAAAAACCCTATTTTTATCTACTAAAAAGGTACAGACTGAGGCATTGCAAATGTGTCATGATTCTCTGGTGGCAGGGCATTGAGGAATCAAGAATAGCCAGGAACTGCTTCAATGATCTTTTTGGTGGCCTTCCCTTAAGAACGATATGGAAACCTATGTCTCAGCATGCCCTGTATGCGCCCAGACCAAGATACCCAAAACAAAACCAACAGGTTTATTGATGCCTTTTCCCGTTCCCTCAGCTCCTTGGGTTACCCTTTCCACAGATTTCATTTGTTCCCTACCGTCTTCTTCTGGTAAGCATGTCATCATGGTAACTGTTGATTCCTTCACCAAGATGGCACAGTTTACAGCCCTAAAGAAATTACCAACAGCCCCTGAAATGAGTCGCATATTCATGCAAGACATTTTTCGTCTCCATGGTCTTCCGCAAGAAGTCATTTCTGATAGAGAGCCACAATATATGTCACGATTTGTTAGAGCTTTTTGTGCCTTATTAAACATTGACGTGTCCTTGTCCTCTGGTTTTCATCCACAAACTAATGGTCAGACTGAACGTGTGAATCAGGAACTCCAACAATATCTGAGTTGTTACAGTAATGCCTCTCAAAGTAATTGGTTGGATTTTCTTGCCCTTGCTGAATTCTCCTATAACAATATGGTTCATAGTGCAACCGGAGCAACACCTTTTTATTGCACCTCTGGATTCCCTCCTAGGGCCATGTCCGCTATTCCTAGTAAGACTGCGCTTGTTCCTGCAGTCACTTCCTTTGTACGGCAAATCTGCCAAATCCAAGGCCTAATCCATACCACTCTTTTGGCCTCTAAACAAGCAATGAAATGAAAGGCAGATCGCCAACATCAGAAGGCACCCACTTATCAAGTACGATACAAGGTGTGGCTTTCCTCCAGATTTCTGCCTTCTCAGTTTTCCCTAAACAAATTCATACGTGCACTGACAGTCGTACATCTTTCATGTGTTGTACCAGTCACAGGCACACATGCCCGGCAGATGCATATAATATACATGCACTGAACAATAATGCATTACCCCTGTATTGCACCATAGACAGGCACACATACACTCAGCACATGTATACCACACACGCACTGCGCAGCACTACACATACAAACAATTTAGGCCAATGTGAGTTAAGCATAAACAGTGGAACTTTAAATGAGTGAGCCTCATCCAGTGACACAGGTAAAAAGGACCTGTTCACTCCTACCGATCACTGTGCAGTATGCTGCCACCACCACTCTTGTGCTGCCTAACTCCTGGCAAAGGAGTAGCCTTTCACCACTATGAGTGTAGTGCTTTGGGCACCCCTCCCGCTCCAAAAAGAACACAATCTGTAAGACACGCCTCTGTCATGGTGCAAAAATATGATCAGTGTTTGCCTCTGACAACAAAAATCAGCACTAGGGATCCCGGCATCATTACAATTGGGGCACTCTGGGCAGAGGTTCATGTCTGTAATCATGCTGAAGACTTTTTCATCCCAACAATTCAGATGGTAAACATTTTTGTACCTAATACAATGTATTCAACTGTTTTTTACAGGTTTGTGATCACTAAATGGATGGAATGTACATTTTTGCGAACATTGTTGTACCATTCCATCATGCTAGTAACTGGATTTATGCTGTGGGTTCTTGTTTTCAGGATTTCTTTGAAGTTCATAATGAATAAGTGAACATGAACAGGATATAATTTTTATAGCCAATGGTTCTGGTTTTAGCTTTGTATTATGTTGCAGTGTATCTTATTTTGTATTATGCTTTTAACCATGTGATTTACATTTCAACCACAAACATATTCATATATTTGAAGGTAATATTGAAAGGTTGTCTATTTACACAAACTCCTGGCACTGACTGGTTGTTTACATTATTATTGCAACTGTTATAACTCTGGTGTACTGGACACCACATTGTGTCTCTTTAAGTAGGTTTTAACTACACAACTACAATAATCTGGAGCATTAGTATGACTTAACAGGCAATGAGTACACAGTGTACTAGTGAATAAGAATCACCATCATTCCTTCCTATGGCCATCTACCAAACTTTTGACATTGTTTGTTTAAACTCCAAAAGTGGAATGGAAGGATTTTTCTGGCGGTGATGGACAGGGAAAAAAAGGCATTACCCTATCCACCCTATAAAGGGTATATGGTAAGATGTCCTTCTTCCAATGTCTCTTACTTCGTTGAGCAGTTGGTGGAAGTATTCCATCAAGGGAGCCAACAGGGCACAGCGGACAGACTACAAAAGGTCTTTCCTTCTCTAAATGAGGTTTTTATTGGACGACTTGGGGAAATGCTGGATGGAAGGAAATTTGTGGCCCCTCTCAGATTCCAGAACTTTCTGTCACCGAAATGTGAGGAAAAGTGTTTTTTTGGCAACATTTCGAGGTTTGCAAAGGATTCTCGGTAACAGAACCTGGTGAGAGCCCCGCAAGTCATCCCATCCTGGATTCCCCTAGGTGTCTAGTTAAAAAAAATGCACAGGTTTGGTAGGTTTTCCTAGGTGGCGGCTGAGCTACAGATCAAAATCCACAGCTAGTCACTTTCCAAAAAACACGTCAGTTTTCAATGTAAAAATGTGATGTGTCCATGTTGCGTTTCCTGTCACGGGCATTAGGCCTATCCACACAAGTGAGGTACCATTTTTATCTGGAGACTTGGGGGAACACAAAATAGCAAAACAAGTGTTACTGCCCCTTGTCTTTCTCTACATTTTTTCCTTCCAAATATAGGACAGTGTGTAAAAAAGATGTCTATTTGAGAAATGCCCTGTAACTCACATGCTAGTATGGGCATCCCGGAACTCAGAGATGTGCAGATAACCACTGCTTAACAAGACCTTATCTTGTGCCCATTTCAGAAATACAAATGTTTCCTTGATACCTATTTTTCACTCTGTTCCAGCAAATTAATTTCTGTATACCCGGTATACAATGAAAACCCATTGCAAGGTGTAGATCAAAATATTGGCCCTGGGGACCTAGGGTTCTTGAATCCCTTTATATCCCCGCAATCAGAAGCATCCAGCAGACGTAACGGTATATTGCTTTAAAAAATCTGACATCGCAGGAAAAAGTTACAGTAAAATGTGGAGAAAAATTGCAGTTTTTTCACCTCAATTTCAATATTTTTTAATTTCAGCTGTTATTTGCTGTGGAAAAACCTTGTAGGATCTACACAAATGACCCCTTTCTGAATTCAGAATTCTGTCTACTTTTCAGAAATGTTTTGGTTTCCAGGATCCAGCATTGGTTTCACACCCATTTCTGTCACTAACTGGAAGGAGGCTAAAAGCACAAAATATAGTAAAAATGGGGTATGTCCCGGTAAAATGCCAAAATGGTGTTGAAAGTGTGGTTTTCTGATTCAAGTCTGCCTGTTCCTGAAAGCTGGGAAGATGGTGATTTTAGCACCATAAACGCTTTGTTGATGCCATTTTCAGGGAAAAAAACACAAGTCTTCTTCTGCAGCCCTTTTTTCCCTTTTTTTTGTAAACAATATTTTCGCTGTATTTTGGCAAATTTCTTAGTCTCTTTCAGGGGAACCCACAAACTCTGGGTACCTCTAGAATCCCTAGGACGTTGGAAAAAAAGGACGCAAAATTGGCATGGGTAGCTTATGTGGACAAAAAGCTATGAGGGCCTAAGCGCAAATTTCCCCAAATAGCCAAAAAAAGGCCTGGCCCCTAAGGGGGAAAAGCCCTCGCAGCAAAGGGGTTAAAGGCAGCCACCATGTTAACCTATGAGAGCGATAGGCCTTGCATCAGTGAAAAACAGATTTGGCTGTACTTCACGGCTAGGACATGTAAAACACATCAGTACATGTCCCACCTTTAACATACACTGCACTCTGCCCATGGGGCAAGCTCTGGGCCTACCCTGGAGGTGCCTTACATGTATAAAAAGGGAAGGCTTGGGCCTGGTAAGTTGGTACACTTGTTTGGTCGAATTGGCAGTTTAAAACTGCACACACAGACACTGCAGTGGCAGGTCTGAGCCATGTTTACAGGGCTACTCATGTGGGTGGCACAACCAGTGCTGCAGGCCCAAGAGTAGCATTTGATTTACAGGCCCTGGGCATCTCTAGTGCACTTTACTAGGGACTTACTAGTAAATCACAGGCATCAATCATGCAAAAGCCAATTACACATACATTTTACATAGGGAGCACTCACACTTTAGCACTGGTCAGCAGTGGTAAAATGCCCAGAGCACCAAAAACAGCAAAAACAGAGTCCAGCACACAGTCAAAACATAGGAAACCGAGGCAAAAATGTTCTTCTCCCTCATGCAGCTGTCTCTTAGTCACCTCTCTCTCCTTTATATGGAGAATTCATGGGCTCTCCTCTGCCATTTCTCTTTCGCTGGTGAATATGTCCCCCTCTTTTGCTATGTTCTTTCTCTCAAATGCTCCGAGACAGAGACATGGGATGCCCCTTTCACCAAGAGCCTCCCTATATTACAGCAATAAAACAAACATGCTGCAACTTTGTTTCTTTCTGCTGACCACCGACAGTCTCTACAGATGAGGCTGCAGCCAGGTGGGAGCAGTAGCAGTTGTTTAGTTTCCCAGATAGCACTCACACTCCAGGGTTTGTTGTGGGCCAACCTTGCATGGCACACAGTGGGGGCTTCGGGCCCTGCACTAAGCCCCGGTCTGAACTAGATTTGATGGATGGACAGAATTTATTTTGCCCCTACACCATTGTTTGTCTGTGATTTAATTTTTTGTCTCACTCTTGTACATTCACATGGTTTGCACTCTTAACACTGTGTGACCACAAAAACACTATTTGCACAATAATTGTCCAACAATTTGCTGACAATTAAAACAATTTACTTCATATTCTATGGAAATGTCTGCACGGCAGTACTTTTTACTAAATATATGATGTATTGCTTAATTACGGTTGATGTCTAACATGATCTCTCCTGATTCATTGATAACATTCTATATACAAAGCACATAGAACCACACTCTGTTTCCCGTTGTATTTAGTGGGGCCTGTTCTGACCTCACTTCTCCACACCACAGCTTTGGAAAGTTCTTCAGCTGGTTCTTAATAAAATTGCTAATTATGGAAAGTTTCTTCAAGGCTGTAAAATTGTATACATTTTTCTTCATGCATAGTTACATTTCTTTCAGTCAATTTTAGTGACAAGATGTCCTTGGGAGAAGTTGTGCTGGCAAATAATCCATTCTCTCAGTCACTCACCCATAATCTTTTCTTCCTTGCACAGCTGAACTTGCTGCTTGACAGATGACAATTTTTGGGGTCTGAAGCTCTCCATCTTAAGGTCCATTTCAAACATCAAATGTGATTTAGAATCTGAGTCTGTGAAGTTTATGTTGGGGGTCCGCTTCCTATTGAAGTGCCCAGTCCGTTGTATGTGCTTGTAGCTTACTATTTAGTCAAAAATCCCAGTGTTCATCCACTGCACCAAAAGATTAATTTTAAATTCACCTGGTGTGACTGAACTTGTAAACCATATGGGAGAAGTGGCTAAGGGTAACAACACATAGACATTGGTTGCAGTCGAAGGTCACAAGACTTGCACGTCCATGGGAGCATCATGTGGGGACAGTTCATCACCATGTTCTCTGACAACAACAACAAACAAAACACCTATGTGGATACAGAAAATAAAAACATTGCACCACATAATTAGATATAATATACATTTGTGTTATGCGTACCTCAATAGATATTTCTCAGCATATATGGTTTCCTTTGATCTGAGCCAATGGCTCTCTGGAGAGGTCAGTTCCTCCAGCAAGTCACGCCATTCCTTCATGGTGCCCTCTACAGTCGTTGACTGCCCCAAGACGACATACCCTTTGCCTTGACTCTTCCCAGTGAAGATCAATGAGGGACTTTCTAGAGCAGTGATTCCCACCCTTTCGACTTTTGTGGACCCCCCACTTTATCATTACTGGAACCCGGGGAACCCCATTGAATCATTATTGGCTTCCAGGGACCTCCCTCCCCCGCACTGAGCTATTACTGAAAGCTGGAGACAGAATCTGCTCATATTATTTAATTTTCTAAGCAGTCATGGACCCCCGGAGGTCCCTGGACCACAGATTGAGAACCACTGTTCTAGAGAGTCCAAAGGGAAGAAATCTAGTGGATACTGGAAGATAACAGAACATGAGCGGAAGGAACTCTTTAGCATAGGGAGATTAAAGTAAAATCACGAGGTTTCTTTTCGCTCAGTCTTTCTTCAATCAGACAACAGAAATACTACAACAGCAATTGAATGATGCCTCTTCTATTTATTTAGAACATATCTGTCACAGAAAACAACATTTTGTCAAAAAAAGTCAAATGTATTTTTCTTTACAAAGAGCCAAAAGTTTGTCACTAACTTACCTCGACGTATTTTTGAAAGGAAGAAAGCGCGAAAATTGGTTTGTTTGTTACTGACATATAGGAGTTATTTTTCCAGACAGCACAGTCTCCTCGCCTCTCCCGCCGCTCCGAATTTGCTTGGGATGATTATCCTTGCGTTCAGATGGTAGGACACGGAAGATGTTTCTCCAGCTGCAACATCTGGCGCATCGGTGGGCTCCTGGGGTAGTTGTGCTGGCAGGCCAGCACTTGCCTCTGGGTTTATCATATGGTTGTAAAAGCAACAGACTGCCAACCTGCATCCACGTGCCTGGGACTCATCTTTGTGTGATTAATCGCCTAGTCGCATCCATTTATAAATCTCTCCCGGAAAAAGAGACGATGGAATCAACAGACAGTGTTATACGGAGTGCAGAAAAATGTATATCTCTCGCTTATTCCCTCAATGCATTTCGAAGTATGAAATACCCTAGCAGCTGTTAGGGCTGCACATACATTGAACGGGCAATTTACTTTTGTTTATCATTTAAGAACACAGCACTCCATTGGAATACGCAGCTTGTGTGTATGTTGTTGTTATGAAATATTCTGCGAGCATGGGTTTGCAAGAAAAAAACAACAGCCTTGATTGACTACATGGCAATAATGAATAGAGTGTTAAATAATTGCCCAACAAGTGAGCGTTCATGAAGTAACAGGCATTTCAGATGCACTGGCTGTTACAGTGGTTAACACTCTTTATAACGCCGGGAGCCTTGTATGTAGCAAAGATATATACTTGCTTTCTCTACCTATGCCGTCCTAAAAAATCTCAAAACTTAGGTCAATGAAACTTCTTAACATCTTCCTTGAATGCGGACCAGTCTACTAGCTTAGTGGCTTATTAGGTCTGGCGTTCGACCTTTTGATTTTTTTGTGTATGTACAATATACTTATTTAAAGGGGATGTCAGCTAGATGTCATCATACATTGGTCGGTCAGTGTGCCATTCACATTTTGCTTCCGCCCACTACAGCATAGAGCATGGGGCAGGGGAGTCAACCCACTTAAACCACTAGATAACTTCGCTCTGAGTGACTGCATTTTGCTCTTTCACAAGGAGCACATCCACATACAAGCTAGTTCCCTTCTAAGCCAATGTTTTTTTTAATGTGTTGCTTTGATGTTGCCTTTGTGTATAGAGTCAGATGTGACGGCAGTATGTTATACCAGATGTGTGCAGAGGCCAATATTCCATGCTTTGTCAGTTCCAGACTCCTGTCAATGCTGTTTTAAATTCTATGTCAGGACCGGAGGCTCCGATTATGCTATCTCTTTCTTTACTGTCTTAAAATAGCAGCCAATCAAAAACAAGTAAACAGAAAAACTACACATCCCATGATGCTTAACATAATGTCACATGGTCCAATCACCAAGCATGACCTTTGTCCATAATACTGTTGACCCTCGACGTCACTTTCTCTTTCTTTGCTGCTTCGCAGCAGATAAGTAACCCACTTTTATTCTCTTCAATTATTGTATGTTTTTATTGTACTGTAATTGCTCTTATTGTCATTTTAGCGTCGCGATTGTGCACGCTATATTTATGCTTATAACGCGTTCCGCGTTATCGGATGTTCGGATCTTTTTATCCGACATCAGCCCGTTTTCGCAAGTGGAGTGGGAGCCGGGGCAGAGCTGCGTGTGCTTAGCGCAGTCTCTTTTCCTTTTTCCTTTTTGAGGACACGCGCGCGCACGTCCAATAACGAGCTGCTCTTCTTGTAAGCCGGCTCGTTTTGGAGTGCGACGCGCGTGTGTGCCCTTCCTTCTCCTCATTCCTTCGTTTGATGCCCCGGAACGCCCCACTATCTTCAAAATAGTGAGGGTTGTAAAATCTATACGAGGCTTCTGCCTAGAGTGCTTTTTCAGGCAGCTCCCTCCACACTTTAATTGGGCTCTTTTATTTTGCCTGCTTAGGGGTTTTTGCACTCCCCCTTGTGAATTAAGTTACCAAAAAAGGTCAAAAGTATATATATATATATATATTGGTTACTTACTCTATAACAGTTTACATAATGGCTCAGTGGGATGACCAAGAGGCAGAATATTACACTGAAGAGCTGGGAAACCAGCTGGAGGTCAACTTAGTAGAAGCCCTTGATACTAGGGTTCAGCAGTCAGTTAATGACGCCCTAGTGAGGGCCTTGGGTCCTTTTTCTGGACAGTTTTTTGATTACGCTCGCTCCCAAGGTTGGGTGCAAGGCCAACAACCTCAACCTGAAGGAAAAAAGGCAAAGGCTAAGGCAAAAAATTTAGAGTAGTCTCATGCTGACGTTAGTGTTCTTCACGCCGATGCCTTCGAGAAGCTTCGCAAGAAGTGCAGTGGGGAACATAATTATAGTTCTAAGAATGTATCCTTTTCCCCTTCTTCCTCTGATAAAGATTCTTTCTCCGAGGATTCGGATGACTCAGATACCGGGATGCCCAGTAAGAAAACAAAAAAGACTGTTCCTCCGTGCCAGGTTTTGGACTTTGACCCCACAGAAATTATGCACCCAAGAGCTTCCAATTGGGTTCCTACTCCTAAAGCAGCCCAGTATGTTCAGTCTAACCTTAGGAAGAGCTTCGACAAAGAAGTATGCTCTCGGTTGAGAGCAGAATGCCCCAGACCGGATCTTGAAGGTAAAGTTGCTGATACCCCAGATATAGACCCTACTATGGTAACTTTCAAGAGAAAATTAGCTAAGGATCCTAAAAGAGGGTTAGATAGGTCATGGCGTAATTGTCAGGACAAACTTTTAGACCTTTCCGGTCCCCTGACTAAGATACTCAAGATGGCTTTTATGGCTAAAGAGTCAGGGTCTCCTGTCAACAATGATGTCCTTATTGGTTGGGCTCAACGAGCCATTTGTCAACTAGGAAACACTAGTTGCGCTATTTCCTATCTATCTTGATGCACATCGATCCTAAACTGTCAGATCTAGCATCTTCAGAAGCAGGTCCTTCCGCCGAGGGACTCTTATTTGGCTCCTCCTTTATTAAGGATCTGGCCAAGTTTTGCTCCACTTTTTCCTCACTAGACAAAGCCCAGATGTCTCTCAAAAAAGTTTTTAGACGAGGCCTTTTTGTCAGGGCCGGTCGTTATGGAGGACGCATGGCCGGCCGAGGAACATTCAATAGTCTCCAGAACTATTACCCCAGAGGCAGGGGAGGATGGTACCTTCTATCCCACTCGTCACAGAGGAGAACGTCCCCGCTACCGCAGAGGCTCTCACAGAGGACAACAAGGAGCCATTCAAGACACAAATTTCACAGGTGAGCATTATTCACTTTTCTCACGTTGTACTTGGGGGCAGAGTGGCTTTGTTTCTAGAAAATTGGAAAAAGATCACAGGAGATCCTTGGATCCTCCAAACAGTCTTGGGTTTTCGCCTAGAGTTCATCAGTACTCCCATACAGCACTCTCCTCCTCCTCAGATGTGTTTTTCCCCAGAAAATCAAGTTTTTATAGGCAAAGAGGTGCAAGCGTTATTAGACAAAGATGCCGTTCAATTTTCCTCGCCTCACCCTTATGGTTTTCTCAGTCCTATTTTTGTGGTAGACAAAAAAGGAGGAGGACACCGTCTTGTCCTAAATTTGAAGGAATTCAACCATTGGATGCTGTACAGACATTTCAAGATGGAGGGCATCCACATGCTGAGAGATATCATTTTAGAAGGAGATTGGATGGTTCGTTGGACCTAAAAGATGCATATCTGTCAGTTCCAATTTTTCCCCCTCAAAGGAGATTTCTCCAATTTCAGTGGAAAGGCCAGTGTCTGGAGTTTCTGCCTCTCCCGTTCGGCCTGTCATCAGCCCCTTGGTGCTTCACAAAGTTACTGAGACCTGTGATGGAATGGTTGAGATCCAAAGGAGTCCGTCTAATAATTTATCTAGACGGTATTCTTCTGATGGCTCAATCCCCCAGGTACTTCTGTCTCATTTGAACTGGACCATCAGTCTTCTGCAAGATTTAGGTTTCCTTATCAATGTGCAGAAGTCATTATTGACTCCGACTCAGGTGATAGACTTCCTGGGTTTTCAGATAAACTCAGTCCTTTGTCAGCTTATCCTGCCTTCTCAGAAGATTCGCAATATCAAGAGAGAGTTGAGATCGATATTGGTCAGTCCGACTGTTTCTCTGAGAATCATAGCCCGGGTTGTGGGATTGTTAGCCTCGTCTATTCAGGCGATCTTCCCAGCCCCGTTACATTACCAAGCTTTGCAGAGACTCAAAATCAGACATCTTCAACAGGGTCTGAGCTATTCAGAGCAGATTCCTCCGACTCTAGAGGTAAAATCGGAAATACAATGGTGGCTCCATCATATGGAAGCCTGGAACGGCAGAGCGATTTTCGGCTCTCACCCGAAAGTAGTGATCGAATCCGATGCCAGTCGTTGGGGGTGGGGAGCCCGTTGCAACTCCCTGGTGACAGGAGGCAGATGGTCGGAATGGGAACAAACCTTACATATCAACTGCCTGGAACTTCTGGCGGGTTCCTTTGCAATAAAGAGTCTTTCCCCTCAGAAGACAGATTGTTGCATACTTTTACGGATGGACAATGTCTCAGCAGTGACATAAACTGGGGGGGGGGCAAAATCCAGAATTTTGGCGGAGATTGCCGAGGATTTTTGGCATTATTGTCTGACACAAGGACTAGTGGTTAAAGCGGAGTACCTGCCGGGAGATCAGAACACTATAGCGGACTGGAATTCCAGATATCTGACAGATTCCAGCGATTGGAAGCTAGATCTAATGATTTTCTCTTGGATAATCAAGGAATGGGGCAGCTGCAAGGTGGACCTTTTTGCCTCTCGTCTCAACTGCCAGATTCAGAATTTTTACAGTTGGCGCCCAGATCCTTGTGCTTTGATGACAGACGCGTTTCTCCAGGACTGGTCTCAGTTTCGGGGTTACGCTTTCCCCCCGTTTCTGATGATTGCCAGGGTGCTGGCTCAGGCTCAGAGACAGAAAACAGAGATTATTCTGGTGACACCTTTCTGGAGAGCACAACCTTGGTTCCCTATAGCTCTGCATTTAGCTTGTGCCTCTCCTCTTCTCACTCCTCCTCGTCAGAATCTTCTTCTGAACCCGGAGGGACTTCAACATCCTATGATCTCGTCGGGGAAGTTGACTCTGCTAGCTTGGTTGATTTCAGGTCAAGAAGGAGTACCCAAGGTATTTCGCAACAAGCTGCGGATTACATTAAACAGTCCTGGGCCGGTAGTACCCATAAAAGATATGAATCAGCCTGGCGCAGATGGAATAGTTGGTGTGATGGAAGAGGTGCCAATCCGGTGGAAGCACATATTGAGTTGATCATTAACTTCCTAGCAGAATTAGCATGTTCGGGTTTAGCATACCGGACGATCAATAATTTTAGATCAGCCATTTCAGAGGGTCATATACATTTGGAAGGTAAACCAGTAGGAGAGCATCCTTTAATTTGTAAATTACTGAGGGGTATACGTCTCTCTAAACCCCCTCAACCGAAATATTCAGTGTTATGGGATGTAAATATTATTTTAAAATTTTTAGATTCTTGGCCTGCAAATAGGTATTTGTCTTGCAAACAACTCTCGGCAAAGTTGACCATGCTGTTATGTCTCATCTCTTGTAAGAGAGTTTCAGATGTCAGAGCATTAGATCTAGCTGGTAGAGTATATTCCCCAGAGGGTGTTACCTTTACGGTGACAAGAAGGACTAAAACGAATTACAGGTCAGTATCATATCCAATTTATCCTGACAATTCGAAGTTATGTGTTGTTAATTGTTTAAAAGAATATGAAGTTGTTACAGAAGAGTTTAGACTCGATGTTAAAGGTCAATTGTTGATTTCTTTGCAAAAGCCTTTTAAACCAGCCACTTCAGCTACTTTAGCTAGATGGATGAAATGGTTAATGAATGAAGCAGGTATTCATACCAATATATTTGGAGCTCATTCTGCTAGAGGAGCTATGGCTTCTAAATCATGTGCTCTGGGTTACAGTTTGGAAGACATTATGAAGGCTGCAGATTGGTCTTCTGAGAATACTTTTCGTAAGTTTTACCACAAACCTGTGTTGGATGTAGCCTCTGTAGTAATAGAACAGCTTTAAACTAGCATAATCGGAGCCTCCGGTCCTGACATAGAATAACAAAAATTCTAGCTTACGTGTCAAGAATTTTCAATTCTATTAAGGACACAGAGGTGAGGATTATCCCACCCATAGAATATTTGTTATTGAATGAATACTTAAACTATTAAAGTTATTGAATTATTATAAATTTTTACCCTCCCGTTGTTTATATGGATTGCCAATTTTATAGAAATTTATTCGAATTATTTTGATATTAACTATCTACTTTATTATTTATAGGTTCTGATCAGAAGAACTCCTGAATTCTTTCAACTTAATGACAAGTTTCGGGCATAAGTTTTTTCAGGGACTGTTTTCCCTTCAAGTTGGAATCTTCAGGTTCCGTTATCCGGTGGGAGTGGATGTTCCTGACTCCTGAAATACTAATCTGATGTAAGAAGTTTTGTTTTCAATTTGAACTGTATCTGATTTGATCAAAAAAAGAGGAAGTGACGTCAAGGGTCAACAGTATTATGGACAGAGGTCATGCTTGGTGATTGGACCATGTGACATTATGTTAAGCATCATGGGATGTGTGCTGGCATTTCACAGCATAGCAGATTGCATTCATTTGAAACTTCTACATTAAGTTATCAAACGCTTCAGTATTACACATGTGACTTCATAAGCGGACAATTCTAGAGGACAATTCTTAAGAACACATTAATTCTGGACTCAATTCCCCAATGCCTTCATCATGTTAATATGCACCACCTGTAACCCTTTTTATTGTCTTATTTCTTTTATATCTTTCATTCCTTCTATATTCATTTCCTTAGTTCTTACTTTCTTTCTTTGATTCTCTCATACTCCTTTCCTTCTTCTTCCTGTTTTCTTTCCTTGTTTTGCTTATTTCACTCTCTCATTCTTTTGTCCTTTCTTGCTGTCCTTTCTTTTTCATTTTTGAATTCCTTCCTTCTGTGTTTCTTGAGTTCCTTTTTTATTCTTTCACTCCTTCTTCGCTTCTTCATCTATTGTCTTCTTTCTTTCTTTTCTTCCTTCTTCCTTCTTGCTTGAATACTTTCTCTCTTGTTTTCTTATTTATCTTTCCTTTTTTTACTTGCTTTCATTCTTTCTCTTTTTCCTTCTTTCACTCCTCCTTTCATTCCTTCTTTCTAGGTTTCATTGCTTCTTTCTTCCCTGCTTTCCTTCTTTCTGTCCTTCTTCCCTTCTGTCATGTCTTTCTTTCTTCCTTCCTTCCTTTCTGAATGTCTTTATCTTTCTTTTTATTTTATTTCTTTCCCTCCAATAGAACTATGCGAACCTCTTTTGAGGAATTTCCAAGAGAAGATAATAACATCACTCATCTTTCAACCTGTCTGAAAAAGTGGGAAACATGGTGTAAGATTCTTTTCCCACTACTAGATCTATATTATCTAATTTTGAGCATCTGAATGTATGAACAGCCAACAAATGCATTGTAGATAACAGATCAAGGTCTCCTTTAGATACTTTGACTGCCTCTTGTTTTCGTATGGCAGTTGACATGTTTGTAAAGCTTTTCTTGAGATCTTAACATGCTCTTAAATAAAGAAGGATGCTGAGGTCACCTGCAGCTGAAAAACCCTTAGCAGACCTCCAGCAGTTGAGCAACTACAGGGTTATGTCTCTGCTCCCTACGAAAATCTTAGAAAAGGAAGTCAACATGCAACTTTCAGCTCACATTGAAGTCAACAATCCTATACATAAAAATCTATTTGGCTTTTCGATAATACATAGGGGGTCATTCTGACCCTGGCGGTCATCGACCGCCAGGGCCAACGACCATGGAAGCACCGCCAACAGGCTGGCGGTGCTTCCTGGCCAATTCTGACCGCGGCGGTAAAGCCGCGGTCAGAAAAGGGAAACCGGCGGTTTCCGTCCGGTTTTCCCCTGGCCAAACGAATACTCCATGGCGCCGCTGCAAGCAGCGCTGCCATGGGGATTCCGACCCCTTTCCCGCCATCCTGTTCCTGGCGGTTTTTACAGCATGGCATGGGCAGTGCATGGCATGGGCAGTGCAGGGGCCCCCTAACAGGGCCCCATAAAGATTTTCAGTGTCTGCTTTGCAGACACTGAAAATCGCGACGGGTGCCACTGCACCCGTCGCACCCCTTCAACTCCGCCGGCTCCATTCGGAGCCGGCTTCATTGTTGAAGGGGCTTTCCCGCTGGGCCGGCGGGCGGCCTTCTGGCGGTCACCCGCCGGCCCAGCGGGAAAGTCAGAATGACCGCCGCGGTCATTTGATCGCGGTACGGTCTTTTGGCTGTTCCCGCCAGGCGGGCGGCTTCCGCCTCCCGCCGGGGTCGGATTGACCCTCATAGTATGGAAACACCTCTTCTAATGATTCTAGATGCTTTAAGGGTCCTTTTAGACAAAGGCTGCAGTGCCTCAATTATGCTCCCATAACATTTTAATACAGAGACTGTGTTTATCAGT
The DNA here is from genome assembly GCF_031143425.1 of Pleurodeles waltl. Lineage (NCBI taxonomy): Eukaryota > Metazoa > Chordata > Amphibia > Caudata > Salamandridae > Pleurodeles > Pleurodeles waltl. The sequence continues at coordinate 184,356,694 of NC_090444.1, read as the reverse complement.
CATTCAGTGGAAAACCCTTGAGTTGCTTACTTCCTTTTTATTCAGCAGGAGCCAACCTGTCCTCCTTTTGGCCCAAAAGCACAAGGGCACCATGATTAATTCTTCGTGGCTTATCCCTGAGTCTTCCATCATTTAGCTTCAAAAGTTTGCCTCTGGCCAAGTTGATTCAAAGTTTTGGCCTCCCCTTAATGTCATATTTAGATGACGCACAAATTGTAGCCTCCATAGTGGATAAAACCACTGTTGTTGTGGCCAACTTCCACACCAAAATAGTGGCTCCAGAGCTGTACCCCATACATTCTGAACTCTGATCTGCTTGCAACATGTACAAAACAGGTTGGTCAGAGTCCTAGCTGGCCTGCTTTGCAGTCACATGATCACACAGGCCCGTAGAGATTTGAAATTACTTCCAGTGAACAAGCGATTGATGTTTAACGCCATAAGTATTTCCCAAAAAGCCTTTTGCAAACAAGGCCCAGATGTAATTTACTTCAGATTCAGGCAATATATTCTTATCAGACCTGAAAGATCCTATCATGCTCTTTGGTTTGATATTCCTTGTGTCAAATGTGTTACCATGCTTTCTCACATCTAACCCTTCAACTCTGGAGTACCATTCCCTTACATCTACATGCTGAACCTAGCCACTCCAGATCTTGTTAAACTTTGAAAACTTGGCTAATCCAGTAGGATGCTGTTTTCTTCTCCTGGGAAGAAGACATTTTGGGAATTTGTTACTCTTTATAAATACTCATCATCCTTATCTGGTTGACCTCTTGTGTAGCTAAAATAACACAAAAAACTGTAAAATGCTGTTTTCCTGAAGTGTCTGACTGATCAGTAGAAACTGGACCTAAACTGAAGCCTACTGGTGGCCTCTGCTGGAGCAAGTCCTGGCCCCTAAGTGCTGTCCCTGAAGTCCTGGGACCAGTGATGGCTGGTGAACATTGAATGTGGTGGGGCATAAGACCTGAATATGAATTTGCCTGAGCGTACTTACGTAGAGAGCGAGTATGACAGTCTCAAGGTGCGTATTCCAGCACCTTTTTCTTTAATAAATTGACCAAACATTCAATAGATTTGACAGGCTTTTCTAGGTCAGTGTGATGCAATGACCCATTTCAGTGGACTCCTGAATAAGATCACAGTTTCAATAACATAAAGTATGCAATTGAGAATGCAACTGAACAGGCCTATTTTGACCCCAAGTTACATACTGGGATCACAGTAATTGTGAGCCCATTGGGGCTGGGGACAATCCCTGCTCAACATAATTTCCATCAAATGCCCAGAGACACATTATGGCCTATGCCAGTAGAAGCCTGTCTGAAAAAGAATGTGCCTACTCTCAGCTGGAGAAGGAGAGTTTAGCCATGGTGTGCTTGCGCATATTTTCATGTTTCATATGGGAAACATTTCACTATCATTCCAGATCACCAAGCATTGCTCACTATCTTTGGAAACCAAAAAGCTAACATCCCCCCACGCATCGAGACATGGGGATTGCAACTGTAAGAGTAAGACTATGTGATTCTACACAAGCCTGGAAAAGACAAAACACTGCAGATTACTTTTCACGAGTACTGCTACATCTCCATAGTTCAACATACAAAGTGACTGAAGGGTATATCAACTTTATAGCAAGGTTAAGCACACCAGCAGCTCTATCCATTGAACAGATTATTTATGCAATCTTGGAAGAAAAGCATTCAATCTTTTCATTGTGATGTTGAATTCCAAACATTCAAAAACGTTATGGATGAGCTATCTATCACCCGAAGTGGCATCATACTGAGAGGCTCAAGAATGATCATACCTGGGCCTGAGACAGCAAGTCATTGAGCTATCCCATGAAGGACATTGTGGCATTGTAGCCACCAAAAGAGACCTAAGAGACTGAGGGGGTTATTCTAACTTTGGAGGAGTGTTAATCCGTCCCAAAAGTGACGGTAAAGTGACGGATATACCACCAGCCGTATTACGAGTTCCATAGGATATAATGGACTCGTAATACGGCTGGTGGTAAATCCGTCACTTTTCCGTCACTTTTGGGACGGATTAACACCTCCTCCAAAGTTAGAATAACCCCCTGAGTGTGGTTTCCTCGCCAAGATGAACGAGTTGAGAGAGAGCTAACAGCATGCCACCATTGCCTGTTATTCCCAGGGTTATGCAACATTCATTGAAAATGTCTGACCTTCCTGCTCATGCCTGGGAGAGAGTTGCAGTTGATTTCTTTAAGCTTCTAGGAAATGAACATCATCTCATGGTAGCAATTGATGAATACTCAAGACTTAATGACATTTTGCAGCATGGGGCATCCCTGCTATTCTCAAATCTGACAATGGCCCACCTTTCAATAGCAAATAATTAAAGGAGTTTCTTGTTCAACTCAATGTCAAGCATCAAAAGAGTATACCTCTCTGGCCACAAGCCAATGGTGGTGTTAAACGATTATGGGCACCCTGTAGAGGGTAATTCAGTGAGTGTTAATGGAGGGAATTGATTTAAATCAAGCCCTGTGCCCAGCTCTTTGTGCCTATCAATCAAATCCTCACTCCACAAGTGATCAGAGCCCTGCCACCTTGCTATTTGGGAGAGCCATCTGAACCAAGTTACATAAATGGACAATGGACCAATCGACGAATAGCAGTAAGGTTTGTTTCGTAGATACTTCTCAAAAGTGCAAAATGCAAACATATGTATATCAGCGCATGCATGCCCAAGAAACAGTCGTTGAGAAAGTGGACTTGGCTCTAGTCAAACAGAAACTGCAGCAGAAAACAGGCAATCCATTTGCTACTGAACCTTTGAGAGTTGTAACGTGCAAAGGACACATGGTGACAGCACACGTGTTCCCGACAAATCCATCACACGGGACTCATCACTCTGGAAACACCTACCTCAATGTTTGTCACAGGTACATCTTAAGGAATTTGGGGGCCTCACTAATATTATTGGAAATATTCTCTGTGACACTCTCCCATTTCTCATATGTGAGGTCCTGATCTGATCCAAAAGAAACGTTTTATGATTGTTGCATATTACATAAACACAACATTTCTCTGCAAAATGTCTATATTAGACACTCACATCTTAACCACATTGAAAAAAGCAAATGAAAACGATATTTAAAACAATCTGTTAAAATTATTCAAGGTCATCAAGGCAAGACTCTTTGCCGAACAGAGCTGGTTGTATTATTGGGCCCCCTGAAAGGCTGCGGTCCTGGGCCAGAGCCCACTTTGCCCATGCCTTGAAACATCAGCCCCTGAGATCACAACTGAGTGTTTGGATCGCACATCTGAGCCTATGCTATCGATGCATACTGACGGTGCATCTCAGCTACTTCATACCACCCAATCTCGCAGACCAGTGCGTGAGCCTTGGCAACTCAATAAGGAAATAGGATACTAATGCTGTTTGTACTTTTCATTTAACAAAGGGGTGGATGTAGTGTCTTTGATATCATGCACGCTAGGATCCTCCCGATCCTGGATGGACTCTAAAAAGGAATTACGATGGGCGGTGTTAAGGTGTGCACAATGACACAATGCGAGCAGAGCGTGAAAGAATGTGAAAATAAAGACGTCTGCTACAGAGCTCTGTGTGTGGCGTATCCATTCACATTCTCCCGGGATGGTGAGGACGCTTCAGGCTTTAAGTCCACTACTTTACCTGCCAAGAAATCCCCACCCATTGATAGTACTTTCATTGTATATACTTGTATGTTTCTGGCCTAGCATTATGGCAATGTTCTATGTATTTTCCGTTAGATTTTAAACGGTAGTGATATATAACCTTGCAGTGTAAAACTGATAAATAATTTTAAAAATCATTGCATGAAAAAGCAGAATATGTAGCGAAGATTATACATACTGCTTGCTTTGAGGAAGCCCCCCCCCCAAATGATCTCTGCACAAATAATTATTGTATTTCAAACTCCAAGACTCCACTTGAAGACAACGTTGCCCTTGTCATTTCATACAAACCATTTTCTGCAAGGAAAGAAAACTCAAAAAGATTTGCCATCTGACAACAACGAGTGGCGAGATAGTTGTCACCTCTGATAATGTCTCCGCCAGTGAAGATAGCAAATGATCACAGAAAGCAAAACAAAAGAACAACCAACAAACGGCAACTGACACCCTTGCTATGAATTCCCTTGAATTCTCTTCTATTGCTATTGTGTAATATATACGTCTTATTTAATTAGGAACACAGGTAAGTTACAGCATCTCACCATGGAGAGAATCCGACCTTCACAGTCGATTACAGCATCCCT